>NC_084843.1:61251103-61931734 GCF_033115175.1 Lepus europaeus | reverse complement strand
GGGAGTAATGACTACAAAAACCATACATGCTTAGTACAGATGTGATTTTTTAAAAGGAAAGACCTAATTTTTAATGTAAATCCTACACCATTTTTTAAATTTATTCATTGACTTGAAAGACGGAACAAGATATTCCATCTGCTTGTTCAGTCCCCAAATGCTGGCAGAACCAGAACCCTGAACTCAGGTACTTAAGCCTTCACTGGCTGCTTCTCAGAGGTGTGCATTAGCAGGAAACTGGAACAGAAGTGGAGCCAGGACTGGAACCCAGCCATTCACAATGTAGCTGTTCACGTCTCAACCACTGTGCCAAACACCTGCCTCAGGTGCAATGTTTTCCCCAAATATATTCAGTTTGCGGTTGGTTGAATCCAGAGGTGCAGGACAGTAGATATGGAGGGTCTGCTGTTCTTGGTTTAAAGTCACTGCCCTGAAGCTAATTACTGTGCACTCTTGATCTAATCACTTCACCTAACTAGGCCTCCGTGTCTCCTTCAACAGTCTGAGCAATTAAGATCAAACAAGGAATCCTGAGTAATACTGTGTTACTCTAGGATTGTATGATGCAAGGAACATATTCTCTAGTTCGTAAGTTGCACGATGGTTACATTAGTAAGGCACTGAAAACAATAAGTATCACAACATAAAATAGAAGAGGCCAATCCAGTTCTAGAATTAGCCTCCAGAGTGTGCTGCTTTTGTGGGCCAGGGTGTTACTCACATCTGAAATTCCATCTGTCAGAGGTAAGTATTGTGTAGACAGTAAACTTGTCCCTGTGCATGTAGGACTTATTAATTTGTTCATAACAATGCTTAGCACCTTATGCACTACTGCAAACTACCTATCCGAGAACGTCAACATCTGACCCCAGGGGGAAATCCACTGGCAAAATCCACTAGTCAAAAGTTATCCAGGATATGGTGATAGCAAATAGAACTGAAATATAAGGGCCAGCTTTGTGGCGCAGTGGGTCAAGCTGCTGCTTGGAACACAGGCCTCCCAGCTGTTTCTGATCCAGCTTCCTGCTGATGTGCCTGCGAAAGCAGGGGATGATGGCCAAGTACTTGCACCCCTGCCACTCACGTAAGAGACCAGGATGGAGTTCCTGGCTTCTGGCTTTGGCCTGGCCCAGACCTGGCTGTTGTGGCCATTTGAAGACCCAACCAGCAGGTAGAAAACGAATCTCTCTCTGTCTCTGTCTCTATCTCTTTCCTTCCAACCTCCACTCCCATTATTCTGCCTTTCAAATAAATGAATCAGTAAATCTTTTAGAAAAAAAAAGTAGGCCCATCATATAAAAAAAATAGTTCAAAAGCATTTCTAAAAATCTGATAGTATTTTGAATGCCAAATGCCAGTAGCTTAGATGGCTGTACTTATAAATACTGAAAGAGTTCAGAAAACAAATTTACGTTAATTCACTTTTAATTTTGACCCTTTTCATAAAAATGAAGTTCTATAGCAGATGAGGCTGGAAGTCCCCAGTCTAAGGCTGGAAATCGCCAGGGTTTTAGACTCGTTTAGTCATACAGTCTTTTCACAACTACTCGGTTCTGCCGTTACAGCGCAGATGCAACCATAGACAACACATAAGCAAATGCGCAAGACTGTGTAAAAAAAAGTACTTATAAAACAGCAGTTTACTGAGCCCTGGTTTAAGGCATTAGTGGTTCATATCATAATCCTTTTGACTGGAGAGCTAGGGTCCATACAATAAATTATTAATTGACAGAAGCAGCTACACAAGTGTGAAAAATTGAAAAGTTCAAGGAGCTGTCTTTACAGAATCAGTATGAACTACATGGTAGCCATGAATCCAGGGGTCCACTGTGGGCTTACCTAACAGGCTGACCCGGGGGGCCACGTAACGACGCTCTGACGTTTGAAGCAAAGGAGCCAGGCGGTGAAAGAGGTAAAAGGCTCCTGTCTGCTGGGCTTTTTTACACGCATCGTCGTCTTCCTTCAGTTCAAATAGGTACCTGCGTTGGGGAAATAATTAAACCATTACAAAAATCACACTTGGTTATCTTTTAAAATTTTATTTGTGTATTTTATTTGAGAGAGAGACACAGAGAGAGTTCCCATCTGCTGATTCACTCCCTAAATGCCGGCAACAGCTGGGGCTGGGCCAGCCCAAAGCCGCAAGCTGGGAACTTGATCCAGGTCTCACCCGTGAGTGGCAGGGACCCAGCTACTTCAACCCTCATCACCTGCTGCCTCCAGGATGGGTATTAGCAGGAAGCTGGAATGGGGGGGGGGGGGGTGGCATCAGGACCGGAACCCAGGCATTCTGATACGGGAGGCAAGTGGTGGCTGAACTGCTAGGCCAAACATCCGCCCCCACACTTGGTAATCTGTGGGTTTTCTCCTGCATCTGTGTATTACCTCAGTTATTTCTCTTTATTTACATTTGAATTTTCTTCCCCTCCAAAAAAATTTGTTTTTGAAATAGATACAAGCAATCATTCGTTCCCTCCTCTGCCCTAGTACATATCTGGCCCATACTTCTGCGGTTGCACGATTGTGGTACTATTTGTTTGTTTATCTGTCTCCCCTGCAAGACTCTGAGCTCCTTAAGGGCAGGGTCAGCCTTACACAGCTCTGTACCTCAATAATTAGCATACTGAATGGCTCAATTCAATAAATATTTATTGAGTTTAACTTCAAAGGTAGAAAATATTTACTGAATTGAACCTCAAGATACTTTGCCAATATTACACTGTGAAGCAAGAATTGACATGCAATGGAGTGAGAGGAAAACAAGTACAGTGATACAACATCAACCATAGGGGCCCAACGTTGTGGCACAGCAGGTTACGCTGCCAGCTGCAGTGCCAGATTCCCATATGCGCATGGCTCAAGTCCTGGCTGCTCCACTTCCGGTCCAGCTCCCTGCTAATGCACCTGAGAAAACAGTAGAAGATGGCCCAAATCCTTGGGCCCCTGCACCCACGTGGGAGACCCAGAAGAAGCTCCAGGCTCCTGGCTTTGGATCACTTTGGGGAGTGAGCCAGCAGATAGAAGAACCTCTCTCTCTCTCTCTCTCTTTCTCTCTCCTTTCTCCTTCTCTCTTACTGTCTCTGTCTTTCAAATAAATGAATAGATCTTGAAAGAAAGAGGAGGGGAGGGAGGGAGGAAGACTGGGAGAGAGGGAGGGAGGGAGGGAGGGATGGAGGGCGGTTTAGGTACATCCCTTCAAGTGCCTTGGGAAAGCCAGGTGTAATGGTGACTGAGGCAGATTCTCCTGGGGCCTCGGCATTATCTGTTTTTACCGGTCAGAAGCCCTAAATCAGACTTGGGGGTACATAGTGTATTCTGTCAAGTATATTTACGGATGTTTTCTATAAGAGCTGTGAAATTACTAGTAGGCAAAGTTGACTCAACGTGAGAATACAAAGCAAAATGACAAAGGCTCCCCAGTGGCATCCTTAGAAACATGGTATGATCAAAGGGGTTTCAGTGAGCTCTGTGTTAATAGAAGACAAAAGAAACTTGATCTTTTAAGACTCCTGATATTTTTAAACTTATTTTGAGTGACTGCAGCCCCCTGGGGTACAAACTCGATACATGTCTAAGGAGAGACATGTGCCACTCAGAAATTACCAAATATAAACAACAGAACAAACACTGCTGCCTTCCGAAAAGAGAGGCACAACCTGTGCTTTGCCCTAATGACCCTCAAAAGCAAAACACCTGCAACACCACCCAGGTTCAGGGTTACACCCAGGCAGGGCCTCACTAGAGACTGAGACACACAAGTGCCTTACACGCTTCTCAGTGAGGAACTCCTCCCTTCCATTATGCTAGGATTACCAAGACTGCAAATATTCAGATTACTTTAATTTTGTGTTTTCTTACGTGACAATAAAAACAGTCATTCTTTAAAACACAGAAAGACGATGATCAGTTTTTTAAAAAGGGAAACCATCCACCATCCCACTACTCAGAGCTGATCATTGTTCACTTCTGCACTTCAGAGTGATCATGCCACACAGGGTTTTGCCTCTTACTCATTTTGCATGAACTTTTTAAAGACCTTGCATATACCTGGCTTTCACAATTATCTGCACCAAAATGCGAAATTTTTAATTCCATTCTTCCACAAAGTTTTTTTTGTACTTTCATATTATGTACCAATACACATGTGGGTATATTTAGAATCAACCATATCTACTCATTTGCAGCCTTTTTCCTTAAACAAACAAAAAAAAAAAACATTTTTTCACATAATAAAACATTCTGTGTTGATAGGCTAGAATTCTTTTCTCATGATTTTGGTTCACTTTTAAATATATTTAGTCACGTCAACATATTTCTTAGACTGCTCGATAATTCTGCTTTTATTCTGAGTCTCAATCTGAGAAAGTGCAGACAACCGAGAAGTCCAACAAAATCTAAAACAAGGATTGCAACTGTGTTATTTGCTCACTCTTGCTCAGGTAGGATTGTATGTTTATACCCCTCTAAGTTTTGCACTGGGCGCTCAAGTTTGGCAGGGCCTTCTGTGGGGGAAGCCATGGTTGGGTGTGTTCCCCTCCTAAGGGGTTTTACAACTGTATTTACATTTTAGCTTTGCAAGGTGTTCCTGGTGATTATTGGGTCAGGATTACAAATTAAACTCCTTCCTTAGGTTGGGGGTTCTCAGACCACAATACATAGATGGTGTAACTATCTATTAATTAGATTTTTATTTGTTTATTTGAGAGGCATAGATACATGGAGAAAAGGAGAGAGCCCCTCTCCTTTGTTTCACTCCCCAAATGCCAGAAACTGGAAACTCAATGCAGGTCTCCCAAGTGGGTGGCACTAACCCACTTACTTTAGCCATCATGGCTACCTCGCAGGGTCTGCTTTAGCGGAAGTTAGGAACTGGAGAATGGGATCAAACCCAGGCACTGCAATGTGGGACGTGGGTGTTCTAACTGCCGTTTTAACTGCTAGGCCAAACAACTACCCCAGATGATTTAAATTTAACCTCTTAGACTTAAAACAGCTGGTTAGTGATTTTTTTTTTAATTTATTTAATTGAAAGAGTTACTGAGAGAGTGGACGGGGAGAGACAGAGAGATGTTCCATCTACTAGTTCACTCCCCAAATGGCCACAACAGTTGGGGCTGGTCCAGGCTGAAGCCAGGAGCCTAGAACTCCATCTGGATCTTCCACGAGAGTGGCAGGGGCCCCAGGTACTTGGCTCAGCCTCTGCTGCTTTCTCAGGCCATTACTAGGGAGCTGGACTGGACATGGAGCAGCTGGGTACAAAGTGGTGCCCATATGAGATACCGGCGCCACTGGTGGCAGCTTGACTCACTACTCCAAGTGCCGGCCCTAGGTTAGTGATTTCAAATTTCTCCAGGCTACAGTAAAAGTCCTTTAATCATCTTCTGTGTTGTAGGTTTTTTTTTTTTTTTTTTTTTTTTTCTGGTCTCACTTTAAATGAAATTTACTTCTTTGGTTGGACAGGGGGTGGGGTTGTAGTTATTACCTTATTTTCAAGAACCTTCACGAAATATCCAGTGTCATTTTTATAGGTTTACTATTCCATCGTGAATGTACTTGATTTAGTTTCACTGCTACTGTTCATGTACTCAGCAGTACTTTGGTGCCTGTTATATGTCAGGTCCTGTCTTATGCACTACCGGTACCACAATGGAAAAGACAAAGCCTTTACGTAATAGAACCTATGTACAAGTGTGAGACATTTGATATTAGAAATTTAGTTTAGACATTTTCAAATTATAAACAATATGCAATGAACATCATTATGGGTAATTTTATCACACGTGACGAATCTTCAAGACTGAGATACTTAGATTTTATAACTTAATAGGCCAAAGGTACACTAATCAGAGCTCAGGTTGTTCAAAACTCACCGTGTCTTAGTGACATAGGTTGACAGCAGCCTAAAGCACCCAGATTTGCTCCTCCAAGCTACTCCACAGTACAGGGACATTATCAGGCCCTTAGAGAAAAGAGGAGTTAAAACCAAAGAATCATCATATGCAAGTTCAAGTTGTGGATCACCAAGAGGGTTCTATTTTAAGTCAGGGTAGGATCATTTTGTAAGAGTAAGGAAAGAGCTACTGAATAGGACTCAGGTGATGGGATTTCTAAAACACATTTCTACCTCTAACCAGCTATGGGATCGCCCCTTCACAGCATTTGTTTGCTAATCTACAGAAGTGAAACCTCTTCCACCTGCCTAATAGACTGTTGTGAGGAATCAGCTAACCAGCCACAAAAAATCTGTGCTCCTCCCTCAAACTGTGGGAGGTGTCCAGGTAGCCAAAGCCTAGATCTCCCTCCTCCCTTGTAGCTAGGCAGGTAGAAGTCTGGGTCTTAGTGGAAAGTGAGTGGAAGTGACATGGATCTCTTCAGGGCTGCTGTAGTTAAGAAACAGGGATGTCTTCTCCATCCTTTTTTTTTTTTTCCCTTCTGCTTGAAGACTCCCAGATGAAAGGCCGAGCCATTAGGTGCTGCGGCTGGATCCTTCAGCCGTTACATGGAGAAAAGCCGCCCACAAACCTGAGACCGCTGCAGTGGGCCATTTGTGCATGGGAAATAAAGTTCCTGCATAGGAAGCCACTGGCGTTTTGAACGTCACGTGCTGCAGCAGCTGGGGTTACCCTGGCTGATACGTCACAGGCCCGTGTGATCTGCAGAGCCACAAAAACGGGGCCCCTGGGAGCGAAGTAAGGGGAATCCCGCAGATAAGAAAACGCTGAAATCATGGAAAGGCACCTAGGGAAAGGCACATGGGCCCAAGGTACTTTCTGGGTTTTTTTTTTTTTGGGAGTTCATTGGGAAAGGAAAAAATCTGGTATCTAAAGAATCTATCTGGCAGAAAATAGTTCTTTTTAAATTATGAATCAGTTAAGAATTTCCTTCCCCATGAAAAGTGCCTTTTACAGCCTCAGTAAAAAAGTCAAGGACGTCCATTGAAAAAATTAGAAAACCAGTGCAGCTAAACAGCAGCCCCCTCGACTGTATTCCCAGGGGAAGCAAGCTGTGACACAAAGCCACCAGGGAGAGCGAAAGTTCAGTCCTACTTCTTGGTTGCATAATTATGAGTCACTGATGACTAATACTTGGATAGTTTTGGCTACAACCTATGTCCTAGCCAAGGGTGAAATATATTTAGCAAATGAGATTCAACAAAGTACTTACTAAGTACTGACTTTATGCAAGTTTCCGTAAGGAGCCCAAAAATGTACAGAATGAAATTCCCTACCCTCAAGAACTGCAGCAGAAGATAGAGAACAAACAGCTAACTTCACACAGGCAGTATGCGATGTTTGGGTGGCAAAGCATTCTTTGAGAGAGCATTAAAGTATAATTCCTAGTTTAATAACCCAAGGGCCTATATGATATTCTGTAATAAATGTATTTAAAGTTAATACTTCTGGCTCTTACGTAACTCAGGGAAGGTACAGTATTTTGGGAGATTAAATGTTAAGTAAGAAGCTCTTCACCTCACAGTCCCACATCTAGGAATTTATCCTAGGAAGGAAAGGATATGTAATAAGAATGTTAATAAAAAATTATGATAAATGGAATAATAAACAGCTGTTAAGAAATAAACAATGACATAACAGCCAAAAGTATATTTGTGGTAAAAGGGAAAGATATTCAGAATACATTAAGTAAGAAAAGCAAGGAGGGTGTGGGTCAGAGGGTGCAAAGTCTCAGGATGAATGTTTGCAGGGATCTGCCGAGTGGCAGATGACAATTAGTGATAAGAATGATAATAAAAATAATATAATAATAATATCATATTGAGTACATGAAAATTACTAAGAGAAAAGATCTTAAATGTCCTTACCACAAAAAAAAGCTAAGTTTGTGAGGTGATTAATATGTTAATTAGCTTGATTTACATTTCATAATATACACATGTAGCAGAACATCATCTTCAACACTGTAAAGAGATACAGCTTTCATTTGTCAATGGTACTTTAATTAAGCTGGAGGAACAAAAAAGCAAATGATATTTGATTGGCTACCATGAGCTCATTAATTCACAAAGAGAGGCACACGCACGTCCAAGTTCGCATCAGTGGGATGCATACTTGTTGCTATCTTTCAAGTGACTGGAAGCACACACCACACTGCCAACAGCGACTCACTTAGGGGGGTGGGACGGAGACCAGAACTGAAAAGGAGCTTTGTGATTTTTTACTTCATTCATTTCTATACTTAAGGCTTATTCACTTAGGTACTTTTTTCATTTCTGAACTGGAAAAATGTTTAACCACGTGTACACACTTCTTTGAAGATGAAAGTATGGAGAGACGGGAGTTCCTGGGCCCAGTGCTCAGTGAGCCTGTTTCCGGGGCACCGTTCACATAAACACCTCACCACATTCCCTGCGAGCCAAGGCAGTGAATCCATCCCTTTGGCATATTTCTTGGAGCCTGGGAACTGCAGGAACTGTGTGGCTGTAGTTATGACTACGGAGGAGGCGCGTGGCTCACTGCGCTGGCCCTCTCGCTTTGCCCCGTGTCTGGTACTGTATCCACCTAAGCCGCAGGGATTACCACGGCCTGCTGACTCAGGAGCTGGTGGGCACAGAGCTCTTCAAGTTCTGTTTTAAAGTGCAAAGTCTGATAGAGAGGAAAGGTAACGTGGTAACATTCCATTTAAACGTATGTAGATGAGTTAATGTTATATATTAATAACATTACATGTAAGTATAAGAATTCATCTCATGTTTATTTTACTAAAAACTATTAAATGATAGGGCAAGGTCCTTAAGAGGAACCGTTTTTCTCTGAAACGTCTGTAGCAAACGACTCACACGTGCTTTTTATTCTGTTCATCTTCCCAGAAGAAAGATTAATTTATAAAGCATAGCAGCAAGACAGAAGCCAGTCTCCTCTCTTCGTGCCTGTGTGCACGTGGAGGAGGCCAGGTGGGGCTTGGGAGAGGCCTCTGTGAGGACGGAGTGCACCCCTGGAGACGGCTGGGAAACACACAGCAGGCCTCGCTGAGCAGTGTGTGCCCGGCTTCCAGAACAATTCTTTTTCTTCCCTTTACTCAAAAATCAAGGCACAGCGTGAGAAGTCAGGCAGTTCCAGTTTTAAACATCTCTCCAAAGTAGTATCAGAAAATACTTAGCTGCGGTTACAGAGTGCAAAGCTGTGGTCATTGCCCGGGTCTCTCGGAGACCAAGGCACAATTGTACAGCGCGACTGTGCAGCCCTGGAAAAGCCTTTCTCCACGGAGAATCAGAACAGGTTTCCGTTTCGCTGTACTCACTCTGGAATCTTGTGGGGGCACCTTCCTAGGCCTCAAGAATCAGCAGAAGTCAGGAAATTCCAAACGTTCAAGTTCAAACAGCTTCCCTTTCCTGGAGGAATTCTTGCTGCTTCTGCCACACTTCCCAGAATCCTCCTGCAGGTGCACTCTGGGAAATGTAGTTTCCTTCTCAATGCCTGCTGCTAAACCCTCCAAAGCAGTTGCAACAGCTAGTTCTGCCTTTTATATAGATATACATACACAAACCAACCAGCCTGGTTCTCTCCAGAATCCTCCTGGATATGAACTCTGGGAATTGTACTTCAACTCCCAGCGTGCTGCTGTGTCCTCCAGCTGCAAAGTTGTGGCTATCAAAAGCATGATCTTCTAACCTATGATCTTGTTACCAAGAGAACTACCATGCTGTTGGAGAAAGCAGAGGAATAGGAGATCCATCTTTAAATAACAATTATAAAGTCATTAAACCTACCTTCAAAACAAAAGGTATATATGATGGGGGTGGGAAGCAGATACCTTTTAACCTTTCTGTGTTTCTAGTTCTGTTTCCATCCACCCACTGTAAAACCAGCTCACATTTCCTAAACGTCTGAAGGATAGGACTTTGTCTAGAAACGTTTGAGTTTTATGGGAGAATCCATGATCAAGCAGGGAACTAGCATTCCATGTGACCGAAAGCAATGTTATCCTGTGTTACAGGCACAGGATACAGCAGGGAACAAAACATTAAAATCTCTGTCTTCATGTATCTTATATCCTATGGGAGAAAACAAACACATGAATGTGGTTTCAAGTGCTAGGGAGAAAATAAAATTAAGTGGAGGGATGACTTTGTTAGGATATTCAGCTTCTGAAGGAGGAGATGGGGGAAGCCATGTGGGTATCTAGAGGAAGAGATTTTTAGACAGAAGAAAATGAGCACATGAAGGGCCCCAGGGCGAGAATATGCCTGCAGTTTTGAGGAAAGACTAGGACAGGGTATGGCAAGTAGAGCTTGTGTCAAACAGTACCCAGACATCAGACCACATAGGCCCTTACAAGGCTTAAAATTCTTATAAAGCCATTGTACTGCGTTTGGCTTTTATTCTGAGAGAGATGTCACAAAGAGTTTGATCAGGACAGTGGATGATGTGACTTAGAATTTTTACAAAAAACCCTCTGTGTGGAGGTTGGGCTGTAGGGGATAAGGGTTATGAAATCCTGTCTGTATTGGTATGCACTGGATTACGAGGGAAGGAAGGGCAGACATGCAGAGTTGGCCAGCCCTTTCTTTTGGACCTCTCCCACTGAGACAGAAACTGAAGCTTTTTATCAGCTTGATTCATCATTCCCAAGAAAACAGAAAACTTGAGAGAAACAAGATACAAAATTAATGAAACCCAAAGAGATGGGGAAACCTGCTTGAGGGAGATGTTGGTCTCTAACCACTACTAAAAATCAAAATATTTAATTTTGAGGAATTGTCTTAGTGCTATAATACTAA
This sequence comes from Lepus europaeus, assembly GCF_033115175.1. Lineage (NCBI taxonomy): Eukaryota > Metazoa > Chordata > Mammalia > Lagomorpha > Leporidae > Lepus > Lepus europaeus. The sequence goes on along the minus strand of NC_084843.1, from coordinate 61,920,999 downwards.
TAGCTAAGACAGCATTTACTGTGCTCCAGGCACTATGCTAAGTGTCTCAAATTTATCATTGATCTTCACATTCTGTGAGTTATGTATTATTATTTACATTTGGCAGATGAAAAAACGGAGGCCAGGCCAGCACTGCGGCTCAATAGGCTAATCCTCCACCTGCGGCACCGGCACCCCAGGTTCTAGTCCCGGTCGGGGCGCCGGATTCTGTCCCGGTTGCCCCTCTTCCAGTTCAGCTCTCTGCTGTGGCCCAAGAGTGCAGTGGAGGATGGCCCAAGTGCTTGGGCCCTGCACCTGCATGGGAGACCAGGAGAAGCACCTGGCTCCTGCCTTCAGATCAGCGCAGTACGGCGGCCACGGCGGCCATTGGAGGGTGAACCAATGGTAAAAGGAAGACCTTTCTCTCTGTCTCTCTCTCTCTCACTGTCCACTCTGCCTGTCAGAAAAAACAGAGGCTTAGGGAAGTTAAACAATTTGTCCATATTTGCATAACTAGTCGCAGCAGTGCTGGGATTTTAACCAAAATGTCTGGCTTCAGCCAGCACATGTACTTTGGACACATATAAGGTAATATAAACCTGCGTTGTGTCTCTTAACAAGGTATGTTGCAGGGAAGCTGAACATAAATACTGGAAATTATTGGAATGATAGGAAAAATGCATTCCCATAGACTGGAAGACTTAATTTTTTTTAAGATTGAAATTTTCCCCAAATTGATTTTCAAATTCAATGCAATCATTATCAAAATCCCAGCTAGCCTTTTTGCACAAGCAACAAAAGAAACACATAGGACTTTTTTTTTTTAAGGTTTATTTTTATTTACTTGAAAGTCAGAGTTATACAGAAAGAGGAGAGGCAGAGAGAGAGGTCTTCCATCCGTTGGTTCACTCCCCAGATGGCTGTTACGGCCAGAGCTGTGCCGATCTGAAGCCAGGAGCCAGGAACTTCTTCTGGGTCTCCCATGTGGGTGCAGGGGCCCAAGGACTTGGGCCATCTCCCACTGCTATCCCAGGCCACAGCAGAGAGCTGGATCGAAGAGGAGCAGCTGGGACTAAAACTGGCGCCCATATGGGATGCCGGCGCTTCAGGCCAGGGCATTAACCCGCTGTGCCACAGCGCTGGCCCCAAAACACATAAGACTTTATAAAAATTTTAAAAGCTTCTGTTCTACAAACTATCATCAAGAATATGAAAAGACATAAAATGGGGGGACAATTATACATCATGTATCTGATACAGGACTTGTACTCAAAATATATAAGAACATTTGGAAATCAACTCAATAATAAAAAAATAAGAAATTTAAAATTAACAATAGTTCTGAATAGATATTTCTCCAAGAAAGATACAGAAATGACCCAGAGGCATACAAAAATAGTGCCAAGCAGCATTAGACATTAGGAAAATGCAAGTCAAAATCACAAGAGGCCATTTCATATCCAGACAATCACACTGTAAATGGCAAGAAATGACAAGGTATGTAGAGAAAGTGGAACCCCGGTAAGACTGTAAATGGTGCAAAGGCTTGGGAAAACAGTTCAGAAGTTCCTCAAAAGGTTAAGCATATGACCTGGCAACTCCACTCCTGGATGTCATACCAGAAAGAATTAGAAACACACATCCACACAGAAATGGGTATGTGAATTTTCATAGCAGCATTGTTCAAAATAGCCAAAAAGTAGGAACAAAATCCTTCTATGATAAATGGATAAGCAAAATATGATATAGCCAAATGGTGGTATTTTATTCAGCAATGAAAAGGAGTGAAGTAATGGTGTGAATCTTGAAAATGATATGCTAAGTGAAACACTCTGGTTAAATAAGAGCACCTGTTGCATTTATATAAAATGTTCAGAATAGACAAACATATAGAGACAAAGTTGATTAGTGGTTGCCTAAGGTTAGGAGCAATTTATATGAAATGCACCTAGGGATACAATTACTTTTATATGAAATGTTCAGAATAGGCCAATCTCTGTGGCAAAAAGGTGGGTCAGTGCTTGTTTAGAGGTGAGGATGGGGAGCATTTTGGAGAAAATGGGAAGTTAACTTCTTTTGGGAAAGAGATTCTCTCTCTCTCTCTCAAGAATTATTTATTTATTTGGAAGTTACAGAGAGGCAGAGAGAAAGAGAGAGAGGAGGTCTTTCATCCTCTGGTTCACACCCTGATGGCCACGATGGCTGGAGTTGTGCTGATCTGAAGTCAGGAGCCAGGAGCTTCTTCCAGGTCTCCCACATGGGTGCAGGGGCCCAGGGACCTGGGCCATCTCCTACTGCTTTCCCAGCCATAACAGAGAGCTGGGTCAGAAGTGGAGCAGCCAGGACTCAAACCAGCACCTATATGGGATGCCGGCACTGCAGGCAACAGCTTTACTGGCTATGCTACCATGCTGGCCCCTCTTTCTCTCTTTAGAGTAATGAAAATATTTTAAAATTGATTGTGCTAATGGTTGCACGGTTCTGTGAACCTACTAAAGATCATTAAATTGCATACTTTAAATGGGTAATTTGCATGCTATTTCAACTCAATAAAGTTGTTAAAAATATTCAACCAAATCATTAATTGTATTTTTTTTTATATTTTTTTTAACTTTTATTTAATGAATATAAATTTCCAGTGTACAGCTTATGGATTACAATGGCTTCCCCCCCCATAACTTCCCTCCCACCCGCAACCCTCCCCTCTCCCGCTCCCTCTCCCCTTCCATTTGCATCAAGATTCATTTTCAATTCTCTTTATCTACAGAAGATCAATTTACTATAAAGATTTCAACAGTTTGCACCCACAAAGAAACACAAAGTGAAATATACTGTTTGAGTACTAGTTATAGCATTAAATCACAATGTACAGCACATTAAGGACAGAGATCCAATTATACTGCATGGCTAGTAAATACAAAAAATATGGTATTTATAGCCACAATTATTTTTAGGTAAGGAAGTAAAAATTGTCTTTCCTCAGAAATGCTTAGCTTTGAGGTAATAGAAATTGCTTGATTATATATTAACACTCTTTTTAGGGTACAAATTGAGCTTCAAGCCACTGAGTCCCAGCCTGGCCTCTTGGTGGTAAAATTGGTGTTCAGTGTATTTAAAGATATGTGTTTATTCACTCATTAAACAGATTCTTATGACAAAGCTATCTCTGTGAGGCACACGCTAGACGTGGGATATCACGGTGAATGTCGTTGTTTCTGCCATCCAGTGGTAGTTGTGCCCGTATGTGTGTGCGCACAAGTGAGTGTTTACTCGGCCCATTTACTCGGCCTCTAGTTACAGGAATGGTCATTAGATGTGTGGAATATGTAGCAAGCGTGCACACAAACTGAAAATTCATTCTGTATGTAGGCTTTCAGTTGGATATTGTCTTCAGGTGCAACAGGAAATCTGAGGGTATGTCAAAAGGTTTCTGAAAAATGGAATTAAGAGAGAAGTTTATTTTGGCACAACTTTTAAAAAATTATTTTTTTTTTTGAAAAGTAGAGTTACAGAGAGAGAGAGAGAGAGAGATCTGCTGATTCAATCCCCAAATGGCCACAACAACCACAGCTGGACAGGTTCAAAGCCAGGGGCCAGGAGCTTCTTCCAGGTCTCCCACATAGGTGCAGGGGCCTAGGTAGTTGGGTCACCCTCCACTGCTTTTCCAGGGACAAAAGCAGAGAGCTAGATCAGAAGTAGAGCAGCTAGGACTTGAACTCGCACCCATATGGGATGCCAGCACCAAAGGCAGCAGCTTTACGTGCTATACCACAAAGCTGGCCTCTTGGTGAAAAATTTTTGAAACCCTTGCATATGAGGTGTCTGAAAAGTTCATGAAAATGTGTATTATGAGAAACTGTGCATAGATTTCAATTAAAAAAAATTTTTTTTTTATTTGAAAGGCAGAGTTACAGAGGTAGAAACAGAGAGAGAAGTCTTCCATCTGCTGGTTCACTCCCCAAATGGCTGCAACATCAGGGCTGGGCCAGGCTGAAGCCAGCATCCAGGAGCTTCTGGGTCTCCTCTCTGGGTGCAGGGGCCCAAGCACTTGGGCCATACTCTGCTGTTTTCCCAGGCACATTAGCAAGGAGCAAGATCAGAAGTGGAGCAGCCGGGACTCTGCCTGGTGCCCATATGGGATGCATGCATTGCAGGCCGGGGCTTTGCAGGCCGAAGCTTTGCAGGCAGGCTGCAGCTTTAATGCACTGTGCCACAGCGCCAGCCCTGTTTTCAATTTGTGTGTGTGTGTGTGTGTGTGTGTGGTGATGGCAGAAGACAAAAGCCCAGTGGAAATATGCAACTCTGCTTGTATGGCAACCAAAGCATATGATATAGTCAGACCTAGAGTTATAGTGGGAGGGTATCATACAGTTACTGGAAAAAGGATATGGCAAGGAGTCTGGGTGAACTACTGAGCTAGAGAGAACAGTCCCCACCAGAGAGCATTCTTACTTCTGATACCAACTGCTAGTGTGAGCAGTTTCCAAAACCACTTTCAGTTCTGATAAAAGGACTCACAGAACCCACTGAGAGCTATGTACTCATGGTTACAGCTTATTACAGAGAAGGCATACAGGATAAAATCAGCCAAGGAAAGAAGCATTTAGGGTGGAGTCTGGGGAAGAACTAAATATGGAACTTCCATTGCTCTCGCTGCACAGAGTCAGGGTGCATTGCTACTCAGAATCCACGGACGACAACAAGGTTTTTCCAACTAGGGAAATTCAGCTAGGGCTTTGGTGTCCAGAGTTTTGGCTGTATCATCCAAAGCTCCATCCTAAATCAATTGCTGGTCTCCATGGTGGTCATCCACCAGCCCAAGCCCCTTTGTTGGACACTCCTGTGTCAGGCAAGGCCCTCGGGCAAACAAAGACACTGCCATCGGGCAGCAGGTTACCTCCAGGAAACCACAAGGAAAGGCCAGATCTCTTCTTGAGCAAGGTTAAAGTTTTAAAATTGTGGTTTATTTTATTTATGTGAAAGGCAGAGTTACAGAGAAGGAGCAGGGAGAGAGAGATCAATCTTCTATTCACTGGTTCATTCCCCAAATGAAAAGCCAGGGCTGGGCCAGGCAGAAGCCAGGAGCCAGGAAACTTTACCCAGGTCAGGGAATGAGTGTCAAGGACCCAAGGATTGGGCCATCCTCCGCTGCTTTTCCAGCCACATTAACAGGGAGCTGGATTGGAAGTAGAGCAGCCAGTACTTGAACAGGTGCAATATGGGATGCTGGTGCTGCAGATGGTAGCTTAACCCACTACGACACAGCCCCAGCCCCACAAGGTTACATTTTTTTTTAAGCTTTTATTTATTTATTTATTTATTTATTTATTTATTTATTTACAGGCAGAGTGGATAGTGAGAGAGAGAGACAGAGAGAAAGGTCTTCCTTTTTGCCGTTGGTTCACCCTCCAATGGCCGCTGCGGCCGGCGCATCGTGCTGATCCGAAGCCAGGAGCCAGGTGCTTCTCCTGGTCTCCCATGGGGTGCAGGGCCCAAGCACTTGGGCCATCCTCCACTGCCTTCCTGGGCCATAGCAGAGAGCTGGCCTGGAAGAGGGGCAACCGGGATAGAATCCGGAGCCCCAACTGGGACTAGAACCCGGTGTGCCGGCGCTGCAAGGCGGAGGATTAGCCTGTTAAGCCACGGCGCCGGCCTTAAGGTTACATTTTTTATTACACAGGTATAGATATGCAATCAATCTACCACTGTGGCTTTTTTTTTAACATATACTTTATTTTATTATTTATTTATTTATTTATTTGAGAGGCAAAGGCAGAGAGAGAGAGAGAGAGAGAGGTCTTCCAACCACTGGTTCACTCCCCAGTTGGCCACAATGGCCAGAGCTGCATTGATCCAAAGCCAGGAGCCAGGAGCTTCTTATGGGACTCCCATTTGGGTGCAGGGGCCCAAGGACTTGGGCCATCTTCTGCTTTCCCAGGCCATAGCAGAGAGCTGGATCGGAAGTACAGCAGCCAGGACGCGAACCAGTGCCCATATGGGATGCTGGCACTGCAGGCAGTGGCTTTACCCATTATGCCACAGTGCCAGTCCCCTACTGTAGCTCTTAAGTTAGTACTGAACATAAAGTAGTATTATTTCACTTCAAGAGTGAGAACTAACATTAACCATGGACTAATTATAGATGCTATAAATATCTCTTTTTTTTAAAAGATTTTTTATTTATTTATTTGACAGGTAGAGTTACAGACAGTGAGAGGGAGAGACAGAGAAAAAGGTCTTCCTTCCGTTGGTTCACCCCCAAATGGCTGCTACGGCTGGAGCTATGCCAATCCGAAGCCAGGAGCCAGGTGTTTCCTCCTGGTCTCCCATGTGGGTGCAGGAACCCAAGCACTTGGGCCATCCTCCACTGCCCTCCTGGGCCACAGCAGAGAGCTAGACTGGAAGAGGAGCAACTGGGACTAGAACCCAGAGCCCATATGGAATTCCAGCGCTGCAGGCAGAGGATTAGCCAAGTGAGCCATGGTGCCGGCCCTATAAATATCTTTCCTATTTACACTTTTTCCTCGAAAGACTAGTTCTAATAATTTCCACTTTGCATTTTTTTTCAAATTTGTTCAAGTAGGTCTAAAAGTCCTCTTGTTTGATTCTATGATTTGAAAGTGACAAAAAAGGAGCCAGTGCTGTGGTGTAGCAGGTAAAGTCACTGCCTGCAACACCAGCATCCTGTATGGGCACCGGTTCATGTCCTGGCTGCTCCACTTCTCATCTGGCTCCCTGCTAATGTAGCTGGGAAAGCAGAAGAATATGGCCCAAGTAGTTGGGCCTCTGCACCCATGTGGGAGACCTGGAAGAACCTCCTGGCTCCTGGCTTAGGCCTGGCCCAACCTTGGCCATTATGGCCATCTGGGGAGTGAACCAGCAGATGGAAGATCTCTCTGTGTGTATTGACCTCTCTCTCCATAACTCTGCCTTTCAAATGAAGAAATAAATCTTTTTTTTTTAAAGCAACACAACAAAAATCTATGCAACTCCATATCATACAGCACACAATGATGATTACTCCTATTAATACGGTACTTCATCCTTTTGAAGAACTTTCAAAATATCCATTTCAGTTGAATTTTCATAATATCTTTGTGTGATTGATATTGCAAATGTTATCGTAGCCTTTTGGTACATGAAAAATTTTAGCATAAAAGTTAAAGTTAGGGGCTGGTGCTGAGGCATAGAGGTTAAAGCCACTGCCTGCAGTGCCGGCATCCCATATTGGTGCCTGTTCGAGTCCCAGCTGCTCCACTTCCAAACCAGCTCCCTGCTGACATGCATGGGAAAGCAGCAGAAGATGGCCCAAATCCTTGGGCCCCTGTACCCATCTTGGCTTCAGCCTGGCCTAGCCCTCCCAGTTGGGACCATTTGGGGAGTGAATCAGTGGATGGAAGATTCCTGACTTGAGTCCTGGCTCTGCTTCTGATCCAGCTTTTTGGTAATGTACACCCTAGGAGGCAGCACATGATGGCTTCAGGTACTTGGTCCCTGCCACCCTGTGGGAGACCTGGATTGCCTTCCAGGTTTGGTCCAGCCCTGGCTGTTGCAGGCATTTAGGAAATGAATCAGCAGATAGAATAGCTGCTCTCTCTCTCTCTCTCTCTCTCGCATATAAAATAAAATCAATAAAAATTTTTAAAACTTTAAAGGTAGGAGGTGGCATTGTGGCATAACGGGTAAAGTCACTGCCTGTGATGCTGGCATCAATGCTGGTTCAAGTCCTAGCTGCTCCACTTTGAAACCAGCTCCCTGCCCATGCATCTGGGAAAGCAGCAGACAATGGCCCAAGTACTTGGGTCCCTGCATCCACGTGTGGGACCCGAAAGAATCTCTTGTCTACTGGCTTCGGTCTGGTTCAGCTCCGACCATTGTGGCTATTTGGGGAGTGAACAAGCAGATGGAAGACCTCTCTCTCTCTCTCCCCTTCTCTCTAATTCTTTCAAAAAAATAAATCTTAAAAAAAAAAAAAACTTAAAGATGGACTCTTAATGGTACACTACAGTCTGAGTTCACTGATTCTGTCATTGCTCCTCCAGTCTGAGTTATTCTTCTTACCAAATTCTGTAATTCTGTGACTGAATGAACTCCAGGTCCTAAACTCTAAATCTTGCTTCATCAAATAAAGCTGAGATTGCTGGCATTCTTGCCCGATGTGTTTGAATACTCGACAAGCTCATTTGGGTGGAAGAATGCATGGACCAGCCAAGCTCTACAAATCTTTCCCACAGCCAAGTCAGATTCTGTTTGTTTATAAATAGAAGCATTATTCTCAAATGTAACTTCTTGTTTTCAGTTAATACTTTAAAAATTTGTAAACATTTTCCATGCTTGATAGAATAGCTGTTGGGTATTCCTGTGCAAACTATAGACCTTGAAAATATTTAATATGCACAACTCCAACCCTTTATATTCAAAATGTGATACAACACTAAAGAAAGATACCAGAAAATGGGAAAGGAACACAGTCGGTTACAGCTGTCAGACTGTTCGTACATTCTCATAAACAAAAATTAACAAATAACTGTGTCTATTCACCAGCACATTTCTAATACCTAATATAATACCTGGTACATTGTAGGTGCTCAGTAAATATCTGTTGAATAAATGAAGAAGTGAATAATTAAAATAAATTTCCTTATTACTACAGTTGCTGAGTAAAAGGAGAATTCTCTTTTGGAAATGGGTACTTTTCCTTTGAAAATTAGAAATTTGTTCCAAATCAAAATAAAAGTTGAAAGCTGAGTTGGAACCTCCCCTAAAATGGTTCTTACTACTGGTGTTAGGGTACCACATCAATTAAGATCTGTGATTTGAGAAAACTGAAAAATATTTATTTAAAATACATATTTATTTTATAAATTTATTTATTCCCTTAAGCTGTAGGGAATTTATGAGGTTACCTATTGAAAAATCCAACTATAGTTCAGGTCTCAGACACCAGTTCCTCTTAGCTCTAGCCTATTCCATGTGCTGGGTTTGTCTTCAAATTGGTCTTTCTCATGGTAAAGAAATGGCTTCCAGACGATCATATGTCCATTTACTTTCTTGTTTCTATGCAGAGTACCCATCTATCCTCAGTGTTGATTTTCACTCTATTTGGACTAATTTAGGTTATAATCCTCCTTGTGAGTCTCTAACAAAACAATTCCTGAGGTCAAAGAATTTAATGAATTGATTATGACTGGGTTAAGTGCCCATCTCTGAATTACTGTGCCAAGACTGTCACATTACTGATGTGAACCAGGCTTGTTTGGATAAGGAAGGCCATCTCTTATTTGAAAACAGAGAATTCCCTGGACCTGTAGTTTGATGTCTTCTGTTATTTTTGAAATATGTTGTCATTCTCTTTTCAGATATTTCCAAACACCATTTCTCCAACCACACGTGTGTAGGATTTTTTATATTGTCTCACAATTTTGGATGCTTAACTCTGTTTTCATTCTTTTTTCTTTCTGTCTCTGTATTCATCTGAATGATTTGACCTTCTTTTCTCACCATGGGTCCATCAAAAGAAATATTCATTTCTCAATATCATAGGATTTTTCCTCCTGGCATTTGTATTTGACCCTTTTTTATAATTTTCATCTCTCTACTGGGATGCCGGCACTGTAGGCGGCAGCTTTATCCATTACGCCACAGCGCCAGCCCTCCCATCCTTTTAGAGAGGCTTGTTCATTAAGTTGCCATTGTTTGTTGTTACCATAGCTACAGAAAAAATTAGTCTTTTCCTAAGAATATACTCAGATGTAACTTTGAGTATTTTCTTGACAAATATTTATATTGGAATGTTTATTTATTTGAAAGTCAGAGTAACCGAGCGAGAGACTGAGATCTTCCATCTGCTCTCTCACTCGCCAAATGCCTGCCATAGTAAGGGCTGGGTCAGGCTGAAGCCGGAAGCCAGGAACTCCATCTGGGTCTCCCACATGGGTGGCTGGGACCCAACTACTTGAGCCATCATCTTCTGCCTCCTAGGGAGTGCATTAGTAGGAAGCTGGATCAGTGGCAGAGGCAGGACTTGAACCAGGGCACTCTGATATGAGATGTGGGCATCCCATGCAGTGGCTTAACCCATTGTGCCACAGTCTGCATCCTGTGACGTATTTATTAATTGATAAACACCTTCACCTTTCCCAGATTCAAGAGAAAGAGATTTACTAAAGGTTTATAGAAATGCCATTCAGAGGGGCCTTGTGTTACTGTTTCTACTTTTCCAGGTAGCTACCATTTTGCTTATGACTGAGCAGGAATGATCATGTGGAATAGTTGAACGTAGATTTAATATGAAGTGCCTGTTTTGGGCAAGCAAATGACAAATGTAAAAAAAAAAAAAAAAAAAAAAAAAAAAAAAAAAAAAAACCAAAACTGACAAACACTATCGCTATGGGTTGGATACGGTTTTTCTCTCAAAGGTTCATGTGCTGGAGGTTTGGTCCCCCATGAGCAGCATCAAGAGGTGATGGAACCTTTGAGGGGAGGGCAAGTGGGTGGTGAAGAGGTCACATGGGTCATGGCCATGGTGGAGGAGTAGGTCCTGAGGACTGGACTGCTTACAAGAGTAGGTTTTTTTTTTTTTTTTTTTTAAGATTTATTTATTTACTTGAAAGAGTTATACAGAGAGAGAAGGAGAGGTGGTCTTCCATCCACTGGTTCACTCCCCAGATGGCCGCACTGGCCGGAGCTGCACCAATTGGAAGCCAGGATGCAGGAGCTTCTTCCGGGTCTCCCACACAGGTGCCGGGGCCCAAGTACCTGGGCCATCCTCTACTGCTTTCCCAGGCCATAGCAGAGAGCTGGATTGGAAGTGGAGCAGCTGGGACTAGAACTGGCACCCATGTGGGATGCTGGCACTGCAGGCAGCAGCTTTACCCGCTGCGCCACAGCGCTGGCCCCGTCAAGAGTAGGTTGTTATAAAGTCATCTGGCTTTCTTGGCTTGTTCTCTTGCTTTCTCTTTCCACATGTGACCTTTTTCTCTTATTTTCGCTCTCTCTTTTACCCATGCTCCTGCCATGTGATGCCGATCACCATATTATAATGTAGCATGAAGCCCCTGCCAGATATGGTTGCCCAGTCTTGGACTTACTCTCACCAAAACCATGAGCCAAAAATATGCCTCTTTTCTTACTAAGTACCCAGTCTCAGGTAGTTTGTTATAGCAATATTAAATGGGCTAAGACAATCCTAAACATCTTATATTCAGAAAAAGAACATACTATCTTCATTAATTATCTGACATACCTCTATATTACTTTTCTTTCTCTACATTTTTTTAAAGATTTATCTATTTATTTAAAAAGTAGAGCTACAGAGAAAAGGGAAGAGACAGAAGCTGGCCACTCCCCAAGTTGCTGCAACGTCTGAGGCGGGGCCAGGCTGAAACCAGGAGCCAGGAGCTTCTTCTGGGTCTCCCATGTGGGTGCAGAGGCCCAAGCACTTGGGCCATCTTCATGCTTCATATTTTTCTTCATTTGTTTATTTTTTTAAAGATTTGATTATTAGAAAGGAAGAGAGTGAGGGAGAAATACAGATCTTCTATCTGCTGGTTCACTTCCCAAATGGCCACAACAGCCTGACTGATCCCAGTAGCCTGGAATTCCATCCAGGTCTCCTACATGGGTGGCAGGGGCCCAGAAACTTGGGTCAATCTACACCGCTTTCCCAGGTGCATTAGCAGGGAGAAGTGGAACAGCCAGAACTTGAACTGGCGCTTATATTGGATGTGTGCATCGCAGGCAGAGGCTTAACCTACTGTGCCACATGCCTGCCCCTAGACTTCATGTTGTTTATCTCTTCATATGGCAATAATTTTGTAACAAATTCTATAGAGAAGATAGGAAGCTAACATCTTTTTCCCTTATTATGGTTGTTTAAAGTTTTATATTATCATAGAGATATGTTAGAAAAGGTTCTTTTAGTCCCATAACTCACTGTTGATAATATATAGATTTTTTAGAATTATGGTAAATTTTGGACATTCTCTAATAGGATGCTTAATACATGACTGAAAAGGATTCACAGCACATGAACCTTCTTTAAACTGATGATGTTTGTTGGGATGTTCTCATTAAATTCTGGCAGAAAATAATTGCCTTTCTTGTTTTGATAAGCACTACAACTTTAATTAATTTTTTCCCATATCCGCTATCTGCAAGAATTTTCCACAGGTTACCTTCAGGCCCCCTAAATGTCAGCCCTGCTTTTCCTCTTTGATCCACGTGTTTTTGATGCCGGAACACAGGATGCATTCAGCTAACTATAAAAGGTCTGGCCCTGCACCTATGCTTCAACAGTGCTGGGTGGGTCAGCACAATGGGTGGTAGGCGTATTCTTAGATACCATTCTTACCCTGAGACAGCTGGCAATATCTTAACTACACATGCAAGTGACTATGGGTTACAAAAATAAATTCCACTAAACTGAAACCAAATGTATCCTTAAGTCAACTTCAGCTAAATTTTTAAAATGCCAGCACCATGAGACAAAAGGAAGCACCGCAGAAGGGAAGTCTGTGCTGACTGGAAGCTGCAGTTAAAATATCTGCTTTCACAAGCATCACGGGAGCCCCTGCCTTGGAAAGGGGGCAGTGCAAGTGAGGAGCGCTGAAGCTGCAGCCTTGTTGGCTTCGGTTAATCTGCCCTGCGGCCTGGAGTCACTCTTGGGTCTGTGACCATTTCACACTCCCAGAAAAGTATTGAGGATTGCAATACGGGAGTCGCGTCCGCCAACATCTACTGCATCAGGAGTTAACTATGGAAAACATTGAGTCATTAATTCATTTAAAATAAGTGTTACAGGTTTTTTTTTTTTTTTTTTTTTTTTTTGACAGGCAGAGTGGACAGTGAGAGAGAGAGAGACAGAGAGAAAGGTCTTCCTTTTTGCCGTTGGTTCACCCTCCAATGGCCGCTGCGGCCGGCGCACCGCGCTGATCCGATGGCAGGAGCCAGGCGCTTATCCCGGTCTCCCATGGGGTGCAGGGCCCAAGCACTTGGGCCATCCTCCACTGCACTCCCTGGCCACAGCACAGAGCTGGCCTGGAAGAGGGGCAACCGGGACAGGATCGGTGCCCCGATCGGGACTAGAACCCGGTGTGCCGGCGCCGCAAGGCGGAGGATTAGCCTAGTGAGCCGCGGCGCCGGCCAAGTGTTACATGTTAACATAAATAACTTTTAAATGAAAACTATATTTTCCAAGGCAAAAAAACAAAACAAAACAAAACAAACAAACAAACAAACAAACACAACGTGGTGCGAACAGTATAGCATTGCTGCACATCTCTTCAACGCCCGGCCTGCGAGAAGACTCACACAAACGCGCTGTTCTCATTCCACTGCAACACCCAAGCACACCTGGTCTCCGACCCCACTGCAGTGTTGGGGCGGAAAACGGGAATACGGTCTTAGTACGAAACAGCTGCGAGCGTGTGGGCCCCCGGACTACTTCGAGAACCGTCCACTCAGCACCATCGCTACTTTCTGGTTTGCCTAGGGCTCCCCAAGCACTTTTCCTGAATTCTGTATTTTTATAATCAAGCCCATCTTCCAGATAAGTTACATGTTAATTCTTGCTATACTCTGTGGGATACCCGGATACCCTTAGGAACAATTTTTAAGGAATACCAGCGTTTCCCCCGTTCACGGACAAGGTCAAAGGATGTCCTTCATTGCTGCCTGACAGTAAGGCTTTCTTCTTTCAGGAATCCTGATGACCCACTAGACTAGGAACAGACACGACCTTCGGCGTCTGACAGATTCCCGGGTTCCCACCGGATCTCTGGGCGCCAGGCAGGTGCTCCGAGCCCTACCTTCACCCCCGGCATTGGCAGTCCGCTATTCCTATCCATGATGGCACTGAATTCAGAGTGTTAAACCCCAGCAGGACTGAGCCAAGATCTGAACCCAGACAGTCTGACTCAGCGGCTTTCGGCCTACCCTCTGCTGATAGAGCGCAAACGTGGGAGACTGAGCGCCACGGCTACGAGATGCCCTGGGCAATGCGAGAGGACAGTAAAAGCCTGGGCCCAGGCCAGCCGAAACACCATGGCTGTCTGCTTTACTTTCTGCACCCCCTCGCTCCCCTCATTTTTATCGTCTTGGCTAGCGGGGTCCTCTCCCTAGCCCTCACGCGGACCCCGAACCCCGGGCGCCACACCCACGGGAGCCGAGGAAGCCCGTGGTAACCACGGAAACGGCGGCGTGGCGTGAGCCTTGCGCAGGCGCGCTGCCGCCCAGGCCCGGCGGCCCGGCCCACGGCGGCCCGGCCCAGCCCCTCCTCTCGGCCTCGCAGTCCACGGGCCCGCCGCGGGTGGGCGGGGACGGGCGCCTGCGCAGTCGCCGGGGCGCGGGTGTGATCGGCCTCACGTAGCGAGGGCCGCGGCCGCCTCCTCCCCGGCGCTGCCGTCGCGGCCTGGAGGTTATAAAAGGGCTGACTGGCTCCCTCTGCTGCCCAGTGGCGCCGCCAGCGGACTGAGGGCACGGGGTAGGTAGCCGGCCCCGGGGGCAGGCGACAGGGACCCGAAGAGCGAGCCGTCGTCCCGTCCCGCGTTCCAGGTGAGGTGCTCTTTCGACCTTGGAGGCGGAGGACGGAGGCCCGTGGGCAGCCGTGGTGCTCGGGCGGGCGGCGGCGGCGGCGGCGGTCCGGTGTCGTCTCCCCGTGCTGGAGGGCGGGCTCGGGGGGCTCGGGTGCTCCCGTCCACCACAGCAGCCGCGGCACCCCGCCGTCTGGAGGCTTGGCCTGGCGCCCCCCAGGCCCGGCTGCCCTCTCCCACGCTCCCCTTCCCACCTCTGCCCCCGTCCCGCTTCCGACCGCGGCGGCGGCTGCAGCAGCAGCCGCTGTCCCCGCCCCGGGCACCAGGACTTTCTTGAATGTTCTTCCCGGGGTGGAATCACCCCGTTGATTTTTTTTTTTTTTCTCTCCCGAGCTCCCTCCTCACCTGGTCCTCGCTGCACGGCTGAGGGGAACGCGATGGCGGGGCGTGGGTTTCTGGCCTCCACGGCTGCAGATGGTTAGCATATGGCAGGGAAGAGCAGATTTTGAGCGCTCCCGGCGTGTCTGCCCCGTGGAACAGTCGGTCGGGTCGGGCTAGCGGACCTCCCCAGAAAGTTCTCGCTCAGCTCCTCTGTCTGTGGCGCGCGGCGCCGCCTCAGCCGCCAGACGCAGCCCGGGGCGCCGAGTTTCGGGTTGTCCCCGCGGAGGACGCCGGCTGTCAGATCGCCCCAGTCGGCGAAGCTGGGCTGCTTCCTCTTCTTCCCCAAAAATCTGCGCGAAGGCGCGTGAGCGTGCCTCTCTGGGCTCTCCTCGCTGCCGTCCGCTCTGATCGCCTCGCGGAGTGTCTGGAGGTTTTCAAAGTGCAAACAGATTCCACGGGCTGTGGAGGAATTCGGAGTTGGGTTACGTGACCAGCCTCCGAGATGTATGTTTCAAGCGGGAGGAAGGCACGGGATGATCAAAGGGAGAGCATTTCGCCTTAAAAAAGAAAAAAAAAAAAGGAATCTATTAAATATAGACTCCGTTTGTAGAAGCTCACATGTGTGGGTGTTCTGGGTAAAGTGGAGGACTCTCGGAGTGTTTGCACGGCCCTTCCTCCCCCCCCCCCCTTCTTTCTTTCCTTTTTGTTTTTTAAAGAAAGTGATGAAGCAGCAGCTAGATCCCCTTTTAGGAACTGATCTGAAAAGCCAGAGAACTTGCCAATTTTCACTTAACTGTTTCTCCGAGAGCTGTGGCTCTTGGACTTCCCTTTGGAATGCGCTCTGTAGGGATGCATTAGCCACTACGTGAGTGGGGGAGGGGAAAAGACGTGGCACTAGTGTTCTTTCATCAACTTTCCTCATTTTTTTCCCCCCTAAGGTTCTGGAAAGAAACGTGTTTCCCCTTTTAGGTTTAGTGGTAACTTATGAATGAGGCTACTCTTTTCCTAAAATAATCAGATGAAAAATTCAGTCTGCATAGCAGGAACATTGGAAGTTAGCTTGAGAAACATTTTAAAGGAATTTTTAATCACACTGCTTTGGAGAAAATGGATACTTGAAGCAGAAAATATTCAAGAAGCTGAAAGTGAACAATTTTGAATATGTTTTGCCTTGATTTGAAATGTGAATAAACAGTCTGATTTTTTTTTTTTTCTTTAACTTTGGCTTTTATCCTGTTGATGTATAATTCCAGAATCTTAAGAACTTTGAATACTACCTTTCTCTTTTTGTGGAAAGGGTAAATTTTCTCACTTTAAAAAGTCATGTCAGTGTTGGTTTTTGGAACTTTGTCCAATAAGTTCTGCCAGTGTCTTTGATAGCTGGTGGCACATCCTTAGATTTACACAGACTGACTAGGGATAGGATTACTTTGTCTCTTTGAGATAGATAATGCTGTTACCATTGACATCTTGAACATGAATTATTGTGAAATTCTGAAAGAAAGCAAGGACTATAGTAAGGGAATAATTACATTGGCCATTTTGTGTCTTGGAGACATGAGGTAATGCAGGTGAAAAATGTATATAACTTTTATTGCAAAAAAGTTTAGACGGTGCAAGACCATTGAAAAAAAAGTTTTATATCACCTAGCTATTCCAGGTTGTTGCAGGTGAATCTTGGCTTTTTGGTAAAGAGATAATTAACCTTTTTTATTACTGCAGAGAGAGTTATACAGTGACAGGCAGTGTCTTTCACTGGGCAAATGAGTTCAAACTCCTGCTTTTATTTCAGGCACGCAGCAAGAGTTGGGAAAACCATAAGGCTTGTGAGTCTTCATTTTTGTGGAAGGAATACCTTATTTTACTTAGCAATTAATTTTCCACTGGAATATAACTACTGCTCTTAATCTGTAAAATACATAGTAGTGGTTTTCTGCCTATTTGGAGATTATAAAGTCCTTTAAGATTTTGATGGAAGGTGTGGACCTAGGTCAGAAGATGCAAATATGAACACCTACGTAGTTTTGTTTGTTTGTTTGTTTGTTTGTTTGTTTGTTTTTTAGACAGGCAGAGTTAGAGACAGACAGAAAGGTCTTCCTTCCATTGGTTCACCCCCTAATTGGCCGCCACAGCCGGCATGTGCCGATCCGAAGCCAGGAGCCAGGTGCTTCTGGTCTCCCATGCGGATGCAGGAACCCAAGCACTTAGGCCATCCTCCACTGCCTTCCGGGGCTACAGCAGAGAGCTGGACTGGAAGAGGAGCAACCGGGACTAGAACCCAGAGTACCGGCGCTGTAGGCGGAGGATTAGCCTAGTGAGCCGCGGCGCCAGCCTGTTTTTTGCTTTTTTAAAAAATATTTTATTTGAGAGGTAGAGTTATAGACATTGAGAGGGAAACAGAGAGAAAGGTCTTACTTCCATTGGTTCACTCCCCAAATGCCCATGAGGGCTGGCACTGTGTTGATCCGAAGCCAGGAGCCAGGAGCTTCTTCCTGGTCTTCCATGCAAGTGCCCAGGCCCAAGGACCTGGGCCATCTTCCACTGCTTTTCCAGGCCACAGCAGAGAGCTGGATTGGAAGTGGAGCAGCCAGGACTCGAACTGGCACCCATATAGGATGCCAACTTTATCTGCTATGCCAGCCCCCCTACGTAGAATTTTACATACCATCTCCTGCCGCTAATCTCACCCATGAACTCTTTTAAAAAACAAAAACGGGCTGGCGCCATGGCACAGTAGGTTAATCCTCCGCTTGTGGCGCCGGCATCCTATATGGGCTCCGGTTCTAGTCCTGGTTGCTCCTCTTCCAGTCCAGCTCTCTTGCTATGACCTGGGAAAGCAGTGGAGGATGGCCCAAGTGCTTGGGTCCCTGCACCCGCATAGGAGACCAGGAGGAAGTATCTGGCTCCTGGCTTCGGATTAGCACAGCTGTGGCCGTTGCGGCCATTTGGAGAGTGAACCAATGGAAGGAAGACCTTTGTGTCTATCTCTCCCTCTCACTGTCTGTAACTCTCAAATAGATAAAATCTTTAAAAAAAAAAAAAAAAAAACTGACTAGGGGTGAGTGTATGGCACAGTTGTTACGGCATTCCTGATCTGATGTCAGGGTGCCTGACAGGTCCTGGCTTTGCTTCAGATTCCACCTTTCTGCTAATACGCACCCTGGGAGGTAGTAGGTGATGATTTAAGAATCTAGGCTGCTGCCACACATGGGAGACCCAGCCTGAGTTCTGGGCTCCTGGCTTTGGCCTGGCCCAGCCTTGGCTGTTGTAGGCATCACAGAGTGACCCAGTGTATTGAAGATCTCTCTCTCTGTCCCTCCCTTTCAGATCAAACCAAACCAAACCAAAAAGACACTACTAGAACATAAAAGATGTATGAAGGTAATATTTAAGGGTATCCCATATTATAGGCAGCATTTATTTAATGCTTCTGAAAATTTAACTGGGTATATAACACTGGGCTTCAGTATTTAAATGGCTCTATTAACATTTGCTAAAAAAATTTTTTTTTTGAGATTTATTTATTTCAAGTCAGAGTTACACACACACACACACACACAGAGAGAGAGAGAGAGGGACCTTCCATCTGATAGTTCACTCTCCAGATGGCCCTAACGGCCAGAGCTGCGCTGATCCGAAGCCAGGAGCCTCTTCCGGGTCTCCCACATATGTGCAGAGACCCAAGGCCTTGGGCCATCTTCTACTGCTTTCCCAGGCCACAACAGAGAGTTGGATCGGAAGTGGAGCAGCCAGGTCTCGAACCGGCGCCCATATGGGATGCCTAGGGTGTCAACCCACTGCGCCACAGCGCCGGCCCCACTGCTAAAAACATTTTAACAAAAGTTAAAAGTTGTTAGAGTTGTTGAATTGCTAAGTTGTCTAGTCAATGAAAGTGCATCATACTGGATGCTTTCACACCCCCACCCAATATATTATATCTTTGACTTTTCACTCTGGAAATGAAACAGGATTGAAGGTCAACAAAAATAAGTTTTATGGTCTTGAGCATTAAATGATATTGCTCTTGCAATGAGAGCTTGAATCTTACTAAATCATAAAGGTATACATATAAATATATGAATATATGAGATGAACCAAATAAACTAGATATCTGTAGAATGAAACAAGTAAAACTTTGTGTTTCCACTCAGTGAAACTTATTTGTATAAATTGAAGTTATCTTTCATTAGTTTTCCTCTAGCTAAATAAATATTGTAGCTGAATAAAAAGTTAGAAAACTCAAAAGGACTCTAACTTGGATTACCATAGCAATTTCTTCTTTTTTTATAGCAGTTTTTGAACTTAATACAAATAAGTATTCTTTTTTTTCTGATCTTTTTCTTTGAATGCTTGGTGTGAATATTGGTAATTTTGGTTGAAACTGTAGTACAGAGATTCATTCTTCTCTAGCTGTCTTCAATGAATGGGTACCATCTTGAACTTCTTTCTGCTTAGTGTTTCATTTAAGTGTGTCCAGTTTAGAAAAAACAGAATCCAAGGATAGAAAGATAAGATAAAGATAAGTGGGATAGCAGAATAGCCTTGGGAGGGATGAATTAGATAAAGTAACATAGGCCTCAGAGCTCTAATCTATGTATTAGGAGAAGAGGGGCTGCGAAACCAGTTTCGAGTATTTTCTGTATTAAAGGCCCTGGGCCGAATCGGTGATGGTCAGAGATAAGAGTATATACAATATCTTTTGTATTAGGAATGGTATTTGAGTAATATAGGTACTTAGGAGAATTTGTTCTTCATCTGTACAGAGTAGGTTAAACAAATACTTCTGATGTTTCCATTACAGGAATCAAACTTACTTTGCTTTTGAAGCTTCATTAAGACCCAAGAATTAATAGTCAACAAATACAAGTCATAAAATGCTTTGAACACTGTTTGAAGCATCAAATGTAACAATGTACATTAGTCCCACTTTATTCATAGGTTAAAAAATACGTTCTAGGACCCCCAATGAATGCCTGAAACCACAGACAGTACCGAATACTATATATATATATATATACTATATTTTTCCCTATACATGTATATCTAATACACAGTTCAATTTATAAATTAGACACAATAAGATAGTACAGTAATAAAGTAGAACAATTGTCATATACTCTAGTAAAAGTTATGTGAGTGTAGTAGTCTCTCTCAAAATAGTTTATTACTTAAATTGTCCTAAAAATGATGAAAGAGGCAGACATAGTGCTTAAGATGCCAGTTAGGAGCCTTGCATCCTGTATTGGAGTGCTTAGGTTTGAGTCTTGACTCTACTTCCCATCCCAGCTTCCTGTTATTGTGTACCCTGGGAGGGAAGCAGGTGATGGCTATGGTAGTTAAGTCCTTGCCGCTAATGTGAGAGATGTGGATTAAATTCCCAGCTCCCAGCTTCATCTGGCTGAAGTTATTACAGTCGTTTGGTGAATGAGTCAGTAGGTTAGAGCTCTTTCTGCCTTTCAAATGTTAAGAATGCATAGGCAAACTATTAACATGAGAATCCTTTATTTTAAAAAGTTTATAAAAGTATTAAGTAAAAACTGCATGGATTTGAAAAGCTTTCTGCACCAAAATAAACATCTTTTTTTTTTTTAAGATTGATTTATTTGAAAGACAGAGTAACAGAAAAGGAGAGAGAGAGGGAGAGAGAGAGAGACCTTCAATCTGCTGGTTCACTCCCTAAAAGGCTATAACAGTCAGGGCTGGGCCAGGTGAAGACAGGAGTTTGGAATTCCATTTGGATCTCCCAAATTGGTGGCAGAAGTCCAAGCACTTTGGCCATCTTCCACTGCTTTTCCAGGCACATTAGCAGGGAGCTGGGTTGGAAGCAAAGCATCCAGGACTTGAATCAGCACTCTGATACGTGATGCAGGCTTGGCTTAACCTACCATGCCACTAAACTTACCGTTGTCTTTTTTTTTTCTTTTAAAGATTTTATTTATTTTATTTGAGAGTTAGAGTTACAGACAGTGAGAGGGAGAGAGAGAGAAAGGTCTTCCTTCCATTGGCTCACTCCCCAGTTGGCTGCAACGGCAAAGGCAGGAGCCAGGCGCTTCTTCCTGGTCTCCCACGTGGGTGCGGGGCCCAAGGACTTGGGCCATCTTCTACTGCTTTCCCATGCCATAGCAGAGAGCTGGACTGGAAGTGGAGCAGCCGGGACTAGAACTGGCGCCCATATGGGATGCCGGTGCCACAAATGGAGGATTAACCTACTGTGCCACGGCATCAGCCCCTAAATTTACCTTTTTAATTCCATAAGCTTTTTTAAGTATCCTCATACTTTCACCTTTTCACAAAAAGGAAGCACTTTATAGCATCACTACTCTTGCACTCAAAATATCTCAATTTCTCACTGTACTACGGCACTGTTTGGTCTGTGGTCAAATGGGAGTAATTGAAACTTTGGAAAGTGAAACCTCGTATGGGGGTACTATTCTGTATCCACTATGCCACAGCACCAGCCCTTGGTGCCACATTTATTTTAAAAGATTTATTTTATTTATTTGAAAGAGTTACAGAGAGAGGTAGAGACAGAGAGGTCTTCCATCTGCTAGTTCACTTCCAAAATGGCCCCAATGTCCAGAGCTGAGCCAATCTGAAGCCAAGAGCCAGGAGCCTCTTCCTGGTCTCCCACGTGGGTGCAGGGGCCCAAGGACTTGGGCCATCTTGTACTGCTTTCCCAGGCCATAGCAGAGAGCTGGGTTGGAAGAGGAGCAGCTGAGACTAGAACCGGTGCCTGTATGGGATGCCGGTGCTTCAGGCCAGGTCTTTAACCTGCTGTGCCACAGCGCCAGCCCCCACATGTAAAAATAGTTATCATTAGGGCTGGTGCTGTGGCATAGTAAGTTAAGCTGCCACCTGCAGTGCCAGCATAACGTATGGGTACTGATTCAAGTTCCGTCTGTTCCATATCTGATCCAGATGCCTGCTAATGGCCTGGGAAATAGCAGAGGCTGACCCAAGTCCTTGGGCCCCTGCCACCCACGTGGGAGACCCAAAAGAAGCTCCTGGCTTCAGCCAACCCAGCCCTGGCTGTTGTGGCCATTTGGGGAATGAACCAATGGATGGAAGATCTATCTGTCCCTACTTTGCTCTATATAACTCTGCCTTTCAAATAAGTAAATAAAATAAATCTTTAAAAATTAAATGCAGTTATCACAGCCACTAAGTAAAGTGATGATAAGTAAATAAAACACTAATCTAGGGCTAAGGGTGCATATTAGCAAATCGAAGAAATTTATATATTTTAACATCTTTATTGAGGTATAATTTACATACAAAAAATTATACCTGCTTAAAGTTTGATGTTTGACAAAAATTTGTACTGACAAAAATGTCAGTGCATACAATCTATCACCTCAGAATTTTCCTCATTACTGTAATCTTGCCCCCTTGCTTCTGGCTGCTCTCCCTTTGGCCCCAAGAAGCCATTGATCTCTTGTCACCTAAAATTAGTTTGTATTTTCCAGAGTTTTATGTAAATGGAATCATAATTTATAGTCATTTTCTTTGGGTGGGGGTCTGACTTCTTAAATGCAGCATCATTATTTTTGAGATTCATACATGCTATGTGTTCATTCCTTTTTATTGCTGAATAGTATTACATTATATGAATATGCCATAATAGTTTTTTTTACTCGTTTGTCAGTTGAGTTGTTTCCAGTTTGAGGCTATTAATAAAGCTGCCATAGGATTCTTGTGTAAGTCTTTGGAGGGACATATCCTTATTTTCTCTTGGGTAAAAAAATCTAAGGGTAAAATAGCTAGATGATAGGTAATAGGGGTGTATTTTTTCTTAGACTATAGCTTGTCTTCATTCTTTTAGCAATGTGTATATAGGTATATATTTATGAGAGACAGAAAAAGAGATATAGACAATGGGAAAGATAGTCCCCATTCATTGGTTCAACCCCAAAATGCCTCTAATGTTCTGCATTGGGCCAGACTGATGCTGAAAACAAAAACTCAATCCGGGTCTGTACTGAGGATGGCAGAGATCCAAGTACTTGAGCATCACCTGCTGCCTTCCAGGTTGTGCGTTAGCAGAAAGCTGGATCAGTAGCAGAGGTGTGGCTTGAATCCACATATGGGTTGCAGGCCAAATGCTTGCCCCACAGCAAGATTTCTTAGGGAAACTGGTGATTTGATCAAAAATACATGTGGAAAAGCAAAGGAACTAGAATAACTTAAACAGTTTTGAAAAAGAACCAAGTGAGAAGACTCACGGTAACTGATTCCAACTTACTATAGATAGATAGTATGGGGGCCGGTGCGGTAGTGCAGCAGGTTGAGCTGCAACTTGCAGTGCTGGCATCCCATGTGCTGGTTGAGCCCCAGCTATTCCACTTCTGATCTAGCTCCTTGCTAATGTGCTTGGTAAAGAGGAGGAAGATGGCTCAAGTCCCTGGGCCCCTGCACCCATGTAGGGGACCTGGGTGAAGCTCCTGCCTCTTGGCTAAGATCTGGGACAGCCTTGGCCGTTGTAGCCATTTGGGGAGTGAACCACTGGGTAGAAGACATCTCTCTCTCTCTCTCTCTCTCTCTCTCTCTCTCTCTCTTTCTCTCTCTGTGTGTGTGTGTGTGTGTCTCTCTCCTCCTTTCTGTCTAACTCTACTTTTCAAATAAACAAAAAAATCTTTAAAAAAAACAACCAGATAGTATGGTATTGATGAACAGATAGACATATAGATCAATGGAACAAAACAGAATTCATACACACAAAATGGTCAGTTCATTTTGACAGGGTGTAAAGATGATGGAGGGAGGATACCTGAAATAGTATGGAAGAAAAAATCTTTTATTTTTGTAACTGGTATCTCTTGTTTAATACTGGGCAACCTCCTGCTTGGGAATCTCTATGAATGAATATTAGGACAAATGCACTAAGGCAGCAATGGGTATGAAATAAAGTTTACTTACACAGTAAATAGCAAAAGAATTCAAGGACAAGGGCTCAGGTTTAGTGCAGAATGAAACCCGAGTTTTCTTTTGACTAGGAAGTGGCACTTGTGTATTGATTTCCATGTGTGGGGAGATGTATAGTTTTATGTTTTTTGTGTTTTGGGTTTTTTTTACAAGAAGAGTTAGTGAGAGAAACAGAGAGAAAGGTCTTCCTTCCATTGGTTCATCCCACAAATGGCCACTATGGCCAGTGTGCTGTGCTGATCCAAAGCCAGGAGCCAGGTGCTTCCTCTTGGTCTCCTATGCGGGTGCAGGGCCCAAGGACTTGGGCCATCCTCCATTGCACTCCTGAGCCACAGCAGAGAGCTGGCCTGGAAGAGGAGCAACAAGGACAGAATCCGGCGCCCCAACTAGGACTAGAACCCGGTGTGCCGGCGCCGCAGGCGGAGGATTAGCCAAGTGAGCCATGGCAATGGCCGATATGTATAGTTTGAACTTCCCAGTAACACCAAAGGAGAGAATAGCAATGCTGGTATCTGATAAGGGGCCAGTTCATGTCCTGGATGTTCTACTTCTGATCCAGCTCCCTACTAACCTGGGAAAACCAATGGAAGATGATGCGTGGTTGGACTCCTGCAACCCATGTGGGATGCCTGGAAGAAGCTCCTGGTTTTGTCTTGTCCCAGCCCTGGCTGTTGCAGTCAACTGGGTAGTGAACCAGTAGATCAAAGATCTTTCTCTCTGTCTATCCCTTTCACTCTGTAATTCTTTTCAGAATAGATAAATAAGTAAAATAGGAATCTTTTTTCTTTATTACAGCCTCAACCTGTCATCACACTTTATATAAAATGATTTCAAAATGATTCACAAATATCAAGGTGAAACCTAGAGCCATAAAGTATCTGAAAGAAAACATGGGACAAATCTTTCTGACCTTAGGGCAGGCAGAGATTTCGTGGATATGACACCAAAAGCATGATACATAAATGACCAAATTGATACATTAGATTTCATCAAAATTAAGAACTTCTGGTCTTTGAAACATACTGTTGAGAGAATTAAAAGATTAAAAGGCATGCCATAGACTGGGAGAAAATAATCCTCTAATGCATACCTGAAAAAGGACAAAATATTTTAGGAACTTAAAAAATAGAATAAGTAGCCTAATTAAAAACTTGGCAAAAGAATTAGTCACTTTATCAAAGAAGGTATATGCACAGAAAATAAACTGAAAGGTTAATTATTGTTATTATTGGATTATAAATTAAAGCCACAGTGAGATACTGTTATACGTGCATTGAAAATGTTAAAGGAGACTAAGGAAAAAAAGAAAAACTGACAGTGCAAAATGTTGATGAGAATGTGGAGCCACTGGAACTTTCATCAATTACTGATAGCAATGCAAATGGTTTAGCCACTATGGAAGAATGTTATATAGCATTTTACCAAGGTAAACATAAATTTGGGACATTACCCAGTATTACCATTCTTAGGTATTTACCTAAGTGAAATGAAAATTTATATTGATTTTTTAAAAATTTAACAGCTTTATTGAAATATAATTCATGTATTATATAGTTTACCCTTTAAAGTATACATTACAATGGCTTTATTCATAGAGTTGTACAATCATTACAGCAAAATTTAAAACTTTTTTTTCTCTCCAAAAAGAAACCACACTAATGGGGTTTTTTATGTGCTTGTTGGCCACTTGTATATTTTCTTTGGAGAAATGTTTGTTCTAATCTTTTGCCCATTATTATTATTTTTTAATTTAAGAGGTAATGAGAAACAAGTGAATGGAGCTGGTTCACTCCCCAAATGCTCACAGTGTCTAGAGCTGGGCTGAGGCCAAAACCAGGAGCTGGCAGCTCAATCCAGGCCTCCTGGTGGGTGACAGACATCTGGTAACCTGTGCTGTCATGATTGCCTCCCAGGGTCTGTGGCAGTCGAAAGCTGCAGTAAGGAGCTGAGCACTGAATTCAGGTACTCCACTGTGGGTCACGGGTGTCCTAACTACTAGGCAAAATGCTCACCCCTCTGCATTTTTTAAATGTTGTTTTAATTGATCTCAGAGTTCTTCAGACATAAGATATTGAACTTTTATCAGATGCATGATCTGCAAGCATTTTTTCCAAGTTTGAGTTATCTTTTTTTTACTTTCTAAAAGCACAAAAGTTTTGAATTTTGATTAAGTCCAATTTATCTATTTGTTGGACTCCTGTGCTTTACATGTCTTATCTAAGAAACTGTTTTCTGAGGCCGGCACCGCGGCTCAGTAGGCTAATCCTCCGCCTTGCGGCGCCGGCACACCGGGTTCTAGTCCCGGTCGGGGCACCGATCCTGTCCCGGTTGCCCCTCTTCCAGGCCAGCTCTCTGCTGTGGCCAGGGAGTGCAGTGGAGGATGGCCCAAGTGCTTGGGTCCTGCACCCCATGGAAGACCAGGAGAAGCACCTGGCTCCTGCCATCGGATCAGCGCGGTGCTGCCGGCTGCAGCGCGCTACTGCGGCGGCCATTGGAGGGTGAACCAACGGCAAAAAGGAAGACCTTTCTGTCTGTCTCTCTCTCACTGTCCACTCTGCCTGTCAAAAAAAAAAAAAAAAAGAAAAAAAAAGAAACTGTTTTCTGAATGTTATGCCTAATTACCAATCCAAGGTTATGAAGATGCATACCTTTATTTTTTTCTAAGAAATTTATAGTTTTTTTTTTTAAAAAGATTTGTTTATCTGAAAGGCAGAGTTACACAGAGAGAGGGAAAGACAGAGAGAGGGGTCCTCCATTTGCTGGTTCACTCCCCAGATAGCTTCAATGGCCAGGGCTGGGCCAGGCCAAAAACTGGAGTGAGGAGTTTCATCCCACTTTCCCAGGTGGGTGCAAAGACCCAAGAACTTATGCCAGGGCTGGTGGGTGTCAGTTTGATTCCCAGCTGCTCCACTTCCTATCCAGCTCTCTGCTATGGCCTGGGAAAGAGTGGAAGATGACCCAAGTTCTTGGACCCCTGCACCCGCATGGGAGACCAGGAAGAAGTACCTGGCTTCTGGCTTCGGATTGGCACAGCTCTGGCCGTTGGGGCCATTTGGGGAGTGAACCAGTGGAAGAAAGACCTTTGTGTCTGTGTCTCCCTCTCAAAAAAAAAAAAAAAAGCCATCTTCTGATGCTTTCCCAGGCGCATTAATAGGGTGCTGTGTCGGAAGTGAGCCAGAACTCAAACCAGCGCCCATATGGGATGTTGGCGTCATAAGTGGTGGCCTAATCCACTGTTCCACAACACCAACCCCAGAAGTTTATAGTTTTAAGCATAGAAATTAATTTTAGGATCAATTAAAATTTTTTAAGGGGGTCAGTGGTATGGGACAGCAGGTTAAACAGTCACTTGCAGTGCTGCTGTCCCATATTGCAGTGCCAGTTGGCATCCCAGCTGCTCTGCTTCACGTCTAGTTTCCTGCACAAGTGCTTGGGAAGGCATTGCGTGATAGCCCAGGTCCATGGGCTGCTGTCACCCATGTGGGAGGCTGAGAATGGAGTTCCTGGCTTCAGCCTGGCTCACTCTTGGCTGTTGAAGCCTTTTGGGGAGTGTACCATCAGTAAAAGATTGCTCTTTCTTTTTTCCTCTCTCTGTTGCTCTGCTTTTCAAATAAGTAATTCTTAAAGTTTTCTTAAGTTTATTCCCAAGTAGTTAATTTGCTGTTATTACAGATGAACTTTTTTTTTGCTTACTATAATTGGTTATTTGTATATGAATTTCTTTTTCTAAAGGAATGCCATTTTTCTTCAAATGATATTTAAGTTATATAACTGCTTTAAAAATCAGTCTTGAATGATTGAAGTTTCATTAACTACTTTTGCTTTTGGAATTGTTTGCCTTCACCTCATGATCCTTAAATTTTAAAAAATTTGAAATGAGTATTCTACATTTTTTTAAATTTTCACTTGTATCCTTAAGGTGGTGAAAAAACCAAAGTTGTCTTTATAGGACATCTTGTTTAAATCAAAAGTAGGTGAAACTTGGGAAGAAAAGGATTGAAAGTGGTATTATGTCTGTTAGTAAAACTGAACTATGGGGGTAATCATTTGGATTTTGCTAACTCTGCCAATGGTTTGAATTTATTTGACTTTTTTTTATTAGCTTGTCTATTGAGCTATTGAGCTTGTCTGTTGTCGAGTCACAGCGCCGGCCGTTTTATCATTTATTTGACAGATAGAGTTAGACAATGAGAGAGAGAGAGAGAGAGAGACTGAGACAGAGAGAAAGGTCTTCCTTCCATTGGTTCACCCCCCAAATGGCAGCCACGGCTGGCGCTGTGCTGATCCAAAGCCAGGAGCCAGGTGCTTCCTCCTGGTCTCCCATGCGGGTACAGGAGCCCAAGCACTTGAGCCATCCTCCACTGCCTTCCTGGGCCACAGCAGAGAGCTGGCCTGGAAGAGGAACAACCGGGACTAGAACCCAGCACCCATATGGGCTGCCGGTGCCACAGGCAGAGGATTAACCAAGTGAGCCACGGTACCGGCCCCAAGTGTTTAACATTTAAATTTTTAAAAATATATGTATGCGGCCGGCGCTGTGGCTCAACAGGCTAATCCTCCGCCTTGCGGCGCCGGCACACCGGGTTCTAGTCCCGGTCGGGGCGCCAGATTCTGTCCCAGTTGCTCCTCTTCCAGGCCAGCTCTCTGCTATGGCCCAGGAGTGCAGTGGAGGATGGCCCAAGTGCTTGGGCCCTGCACCCCATGGGAGACCAGGAGAAGCACCTGGCTCCTGCCTTGGGATCAGCGCAGTGTGCTGGCCGCAGCTGCCATTGGAGGGTGAACCAACAGCAAAAGGAAGACCTTTCTCTCTGTCTCTCACTGTCCACTCTGCCTGTCAAAAATAAAAATAATAAAAATATATGTATGCATATATTTTCTTTAAACATAGAAATTTGTCTTTGAAACTCCTCCATATATATATATACTTAGCTCCCTAAAATTTAGAAAACAAACCTAGTTTTTTTATTTTTTAAATTTTTAATTATTTCTTTAAAGATATTTTATTTATTTGAAAGAGTTACACAGGGAGGGAGGGAGGGAGGGAGGGAGGGAGGCAGGGAGAGAGAGAGAGGTCTTCCATCCTCTGGTTCACTCCCCAAATGGCTGCAACTGCTAGAGCTGAGCCAATCCAAAGTCAGGAGCCAGGAGTTTCTTAAGGTCTCCCATGCGGGTGCAGGGGCCTAAAGACTTGGGCCATCTTCTACTGCTTTCCCAGGCCATAACACAGAGCTGGATCAGAAGAGGAGCAGCCGAGACTCAAACCTGCACCCATATGGGATGCTGGTGCTGCATGCAGGGGCTTAGCCCACTGCACAACAGCAGTGACCCCAAAAAGTGGATATAAATTACATTTGTTTGTAAACTCCATATTTCTGAACTACAAGTAGCGTTTGTTGGATCTTTAACAGTTAAGCAGAAGTAATGAGAGTCATTGAGAAATATCACAGTTTGGTGATAGAGTAAGGAGGACATGTACAGGATAATTATTTCCCTTAATATTTCATTATCAATTTTGCCTATAAAAATATTAGATATGGAGTTGATGAAAAAAACTAATAATTGTTACCATGGGTTACACAAAAATCTAATTCATAGTAGCACATCAAGAAATTTATTTAAATATAGTATGCATAAAGCATTGTCTTAAAAACTAAGGTCAGGAGTGTGATTAGACTTTAAGAATATTTGTAGCATCAAGACATCTTTATCTTATTCTTCCTTTCTGCATATCTGCTTTATATATATATATATATATATATTTTTTTTTTTTTTTGGAAGGCAGAGTGGACAGTGAGAGAGAGACAGAGAGAAAGGTCTTCCTTTGCCGTTGGTTCAACCCCCAATGGCCGCTGTGGCCTGCGCGCTGCAGCTGGTGCACCGTGCTGATCCGAAGCTGGGAGCCAGGTGCTTCTCCTGGTCTCCCATGCAGGTGCAGGGCCCAAGGACTTGGGCCATCCTCCACTGCACTCCCGGGCCATAGCAGAGAGCTGTCCTGGAAGAGGGGCAACCGGGACAGAATCCGGCGCCCTGACCGGGACTAGAACCCGGTGTGCCGGCGCTGCAGGTGGAGGATTAGCCTAGCGAGTCACGGCACTGGCCTCTGCTTTACATTTTCATCTTTCTAGATAAGCTTTGTGCACTTTGCTTTTTTAAACCTATTTTTCCTTTTTTTAAAGAATTATTTTATTTGATAGAGAGGTAGAACCAGAGAGAGAGGTCTTCTATCTGCTAGTTCACTCCCCAAATGGCTGCAACTGCCAGAGCTGAGCCAATCCAGAGTCAGGATCCAGGAGCTTCTTCCAGGTCTCTCACGTGAGTGCAGGGACCCAAGGTCTTGGGCCGTCTTCTACTGCTTTCCCAGGCCATAGCAGAGAGCTGGATAGGAAGAGGAGCAGCTGGGACCTGAACCAACACCCATATGGGATGCAGGCTGGGGCTTTAACCCCTGCACCATAGCACCAGCCCCTAACCTGTTTTTCAAAACTTGGCCCTAACTTGTCCTGTGCTTTATTAATGTAGTCTAAGCATTCAGAGAATGACTACCATTTTTTTCTGAATTTAATTTCCAGGAAAAGAACTTTGAGTAGCTACTTGGTTAAGGAGTAATACCATGTTTTGTTGACAGTTGAAATCGATGGGGATGAATTGAAGATAAAATAGGGCAGCAAAAAAAGGTAGAGGGATTGTGAAGGTGCCATAGGCAAAACCAGAGGTGTGTGGTTTTGAAATTATCTTTCCTTAAGGTTCTTTCTGGTGGAGGAGACTCAGGACTTTGAAAAAGTCTCCAAAAGAAAATCTTGTGTAGCGCTTTGAGTTAAAGGTAATATTTTACATAGAGCTGACTGCCAGGATGAAACCACTATTCAGCTGGAGTTAGGCTAACAACTGAGTTCACCGCTCCAGTTCAGAAAGGTGTCAGAAAGAAACTAGCATGATATCTGAAGTTTTAATGGAAAAGTTGGTCATAGTATTAAACATTCAGCAATCATGTTGTAAGCATTAGACATGTAGCTCACTCTTCTTTGGGAGCAAAAGCATGACTGGAGTTAAATGGCAATTTGCAGAGATTATAGGGAAGAACAAAATGTAGCTAGTTGTGTTGGTAATCACACTTAGTTGTCTTGGAAAAATCCCTCCTCCTCAGATGGAAAAGGCATGCCAAGTCTCAATAAATACAGAGCACATTGTAATCGCCTGAATTCATGTTGGCCTTTGTGTTGACCTTGAAAACTGTCAAGAAGATTAAAGTCTGAACACAGATGTCAGGAGGACCAACAGTTGAATATGGATATGTATGAGGAAAAATAAATTTAGATGTGGAGCCCTCTAAACAAAGGTTTAGAACAAGCATGGAAGGTGTGGTAAGGCTGTTGAAGGGAACCCTATGGAAAATTTTTAGTGTCAGACAAAGTTTATATTAGAATTTCAAGCATTCTTTAGTCTTCCTTATTAATTTTTAAATGATTTGTCTGGGAAAGATGGATTTTTTTTTTTTGGATGTTGCAATTCTTGGAAGAAAAATGTCAAGCTGGAAGGATAATATAATTACTTGCCAGATGCCCTATTGTAGTAATTCATTGAATAATTTGTACTTAAAATTCAGTGATAAATATTTACAGTGTAGTAGAACTGTTTTAAAATCTGTTTCCAGGTCTAATTGATAAATTGGGTGTATAACTATACTTTCCTGGAAGAAGCACTATACAAAAATTTTATGTTTGGATAAATAGCACACTTTGCAGCTTATTTTTAAAATTTTTTTGAGAAAAAGAGCACTCCTATGTACTGATTCACTCTCCCAACTGGGACAGGGCTAAAGCCACGGGCTGGGAACTCAATCCAGGTTTCCCATATGGGTGCAAGAACCTGATTATTTGAGCCACCACAGCTGTCTCCCAGTGGGAGGGCATTTGGCCTAGCAGTTAGGACACTGGCTGTGTCCCATACTGGAGTGCCTGTGTTCAGTTTCCACTTCCACCTCCTGACTCCAACTTCCTGTTAATTTATCTGGGGAGGCAGTGGGTGATGGGAGATTTCTCTCTCTTGCTCTCAGTCCGTCTCTATCTCTGTGTCTCTTCCTCTCTTTCTGTCATGCTGCCTTTCAAACAAAAAATAAATCTATCTTTTAATAAGTTATATAATAAACACTCATGAACTAAGAACCAGCATATTACCAATAACTATTCATATTATAACTTTTATTAGATGTTTGACTCTTGAGTTTTCTTTCCTTTTCCTCCTCCCTACTCTTTGCTTTTTTCTTTTTTCTTTCTTTTTTAAAATTAAGGCAAGTCTTCTCAGGAATGCCATCTGTTATTTGTCTTGTAAGAGAAAGTACAT
The DNA here is from genome assembly GCF_033115175.1 of Lepus europaeus. Classification (NCBI taxonomy): domain Eukaryota; kingdom Metazoa; phylum Chordata; class Mammalia; order Lagomorpha; family Leporidae; genus Lepus; species Lepus europaeus. Next base: position 61,888,846 of record NC_084843.1, on the reverse strand, counting down.
CAACTTTGACCCATGTAATTTTATTTCAAGCTTGTTTGAAAAAATAAAACAGGAGGTAGTTGTACCTTACTATTTTTTTTATAAAGTCATTAATATCTTTCAAGATACTTGACTCTTAGATGCTCTGTACTACTTGCTTTGCAAGCTACTCGCCAAGTGAAGGTGGACATAAATGAAAATGAGATGTACTGTAAGGAAATCATTATATCTTATGTATTTATTTTTAAAGACTATTTGAGAGGTATAGTTACAGACAGAGGAAGAGAGAGAGAAAGGTATTTATTTGAGAGGTAGAGTTACAGACAGAGAGAGGAAGAGAGACAGAGAGAAAGGTCTTCCATCCACTGGATCACTCCCCAAACAGCCGCAATGGCTGGAGCTGAGCTGACCTGGAGCCAGGAGCCTCTTTCCAGTTTCCCACGTGGGTGCAGAGGTCCAAGCAATTGGGCCATCTTCTACTGCTTTCCCAGGCCATAGCAGAGAGCTGGATTGGAAGAGGAGCAGCCAAGACATGAAGTAGTGTCCATATGGGATTTTGGCACCGCAGACGGAGGCTTAGCCTACTGTGCCATAGTGCTGGCCCACCCTATTTATTCATTTTTAAAAAGATTTATTCAGGGGCCAGTGCTGTGGTGCAGTGGATCAAAGCCCTGGCCTGCAGAGCTGGCATCCCATATGGGTGCCACTTTGAGTCCCAGCTGTTCCACTTCCAATCCAGCTCTGTTATGGCCTGGGAAGGCAGTAGAAGATGGCACATATGCTTGGGCTCCTGCAGCCACATGGAAGACCCAGAAGAAGCTCCTGGCTCCTAGCTTCGAATCAGCTCAGCTCCAGCAGTTGCAGCCATTTGGGGAGTGAACCAGCAGATGAAGACCTCTCTCTCTACCTCTCTTTAACTCTGTCTTTCAAATAAATTAACCTTTTTTAAAAAAGATGTATTCTCTTTTTTTTTTTTTTTTTTTTTTGAGAGTTAGAGTTACACAGAGAGAGGGGAGAGACAGGGAGAGAGATCTTGCTTTTGGTTCATTCTCCCAGTGGCTGCAATGGCCAGGGCATGGCCAGGCCTTAGCCAGGAGGAGCCAGGAGCTTCATTGGGTTTCCCACATGGGTGCAAGGACTCAAGAACCTGGACCATCTTCTGCTTCTTTCCCAGGTGCACTAGGGAGCTGTATAAGAAGTGGAGTAGCTGGAACCCAAATGGGATGCCAACACTGCTTAACCTGCTGAGAGTGCCAACCCTAATCATAATATTTTAAAAACCTAGGATTGTGGGCCGGCGCTATGGCACAGCAGGTTAATGCCCTGGCCTGAAGCACCAGCATCCCATATGGGTGCCAGTTCTAATACCGGCTGCTCCTCTTCCAATCCAGCTCTCTGCTATGGCCTGGAAAGCAGTAGAAGACGGCCCAAGTCCTTGGGCCCCTGCGCCCACATGGGAGACCTGAAGGAAGCTCCTGGCTTTGGATCAGCGCAGCTCTAGTCGTTGCAGCCATCAGGGGAGTGAACCAGCGGATGGAAGACCTCTCTCTCTGTCTCTACCTCTCACTGTAACTCTGTCTTTCAAATAAATAAAATAAATCTTTAGGGAAAAAAACCCCCAATGATTGATAAAAATAAGTGTGGCTATTAACATACCACTTGATTTCTGAATAAATTTGGATAGATGACACATTGTTTTAAAATGTTAGAAGAACCATCCTGTAGAGGAACTGGAAGTTCAATTATATTTTTATAAAAGATAACTTGAAGTATGATCTATTTTAAATGAGGGGCTTTTTTGTATGATTTCAAGGGGTGTTTGTATCCAGTGATTGTCAGAGTACCATCCTAGATCAGCATCACCTGGAAATTTGTGCAAATTATCTAGACATCTTAGACCTTTGTGTGATTCTCATATAGCTATATAGTTCTGTTTTTATTCATTTCCTTTGGTTGGATTGGCATGGTAGTTTGGAATAATATTGTTTTAGGGTTCTGAACTTTATTGCAAGTGACAGAAATCTAACTAGAGGTAGCTTAAGAAAAGGAATTTACAGTTTCTGTTAGTTGAGTTGCAAATTTACTGGGGTAGCTCATAGACTGAAAGCAATAGTTGGAAAGATTCAAGGCTCTCAGCAGTTGGAACTACTTGACTGTATATGACTTTGTGAACATAATCACAGGACTCTTCAGCTTAGCAACTCCACTAAGAGCTGCTTTCTACCCTTCGCAAGCCCATCCCTCAGCCATTATGTTCATAGAGATAAGGGCCAGTGACCGGCCTTAGCCTGATCATGTGTCTTTCAGGAAAAGGAATGGGAAAGTGTGTTACTCTGGCAGAGTAGTTCACTACTGGATAATTTCTTGTTTTCCAGTAGGCTTAACGATCTCTAAAGAGAGAGATCTGGAAGCTTGTATACTTAGAAAGTAGAATATAATCAAAAGCTTATATTGTCAGCTACATTTTTGTTAGAAGTTAACTACTTAAAAGGCTTAGTATGCCTTAATATGAGAGTTAATGTTTTAGTTTTATTATTTCATATAAAGCTAATTTGTTGTTATAAAAATATACCATAGGGCCGAGGCCGCGGCTCACTAGGCTAATCCTCTGTCTGCGGCGCCGGCACCCCGGCTTTCTAGTCCCGGTTGGGGCGCCGGATTCTGTCCTGGCTGCTCCTCTTCCAGTCCAGCTCTCTGCTGTGGCCCGGGAGTGCAGTGGAGGATGTCCCAAGTGCTTGGGCCCTGCACCTGCATAGGAGACCAGGAGGAAACACTTGGCTTCTGGCTTCGGATTGGTGCAGTGCGCCGGCCGTAGCGGCCATTTGGGGGGTGAGCCAACGGAAAAGGAAAACCTTTCTCTCTGTCTCTCTCTCTCTCTCTCACTGCCTAACTCTGCCTGTCTATATATATATACACACACACACACACACACACATACTGTAGGACATAAAAAATAAGAGATACAGAAAAACTCATCTAATGTCCTGCTATCCAGAGAAGACTGCATTCTGGTGAATTTCTTCTGAATTTTTTTTAAAGTCAGAGTTAGAGAGAGGGAAGGAAAGAGAGAAGGAGAGTGAGATCTTCCAGCCGGTGGTTCACCCCTCAAATGGCTGCAACAGCCAGGGCTGGGCCTGGCTGATGCCAGAGCCGGGAGCTTCTCCCAGGTCTCCCATGTGGGTACAGAAGCCCAGCACTAGAGCCATCCTGCACCGCTTTCCCAGGCCATTAGCAGTGAGCTCAACCAAAAGTGGAGCATCTGGATTCAAACCTGCACCCATTTGAGTTGCCAGCACTGTAGACGGCAGCTTGACTGGCTGCACCACAATGCCAGCCCCCCTGCAATTTTTTTTTTTGCATAGTTAAGACAATATTATATAAAATTTCTCTTCTCTCTGATCAGTGTTGATTTCTTTGTAACTTTCTGACAGAGTAGTCAAAACTTAATCTCATTCAAGACAGATTCCACCAGGGTTGTATGGTGTTAATTAAAAAAGAAAATGTTTACTTATTTATTTGAGTTGGAGAGAGAGTGAGACAGTAAGAGCTGACTTCCCAAATGCCCACAGTGGATGGCACTGGGCCAAGGCCAAAGCCAGAAGCAGGGAACTTGGTCCAGGTCTCCCACATGGTTGCAGGAACCCAATTACTTGAGCTGTCACCACTGCCTCCCAGTGTATATATTGACAGGAAGGTTGAATCAGGAGCCAGAGCCAGGTATCAAACCCAGGTATTCCAGTATGGGATCAGACAGTCTTAACTGCTAGGGTAAACTCCTGTTCCATGATGTTGATTTTTGAAATCCTTTTTTTTTTCTTTATCTTAACGAATTAAAGGATGTGTTTAAGTTTCTTGACATAAAATACCATCATATAACTTTTTTTTTTTTACCATAATATAACTTTAATTGTTGACTTGTTGAACTTACTTGATTGTTCTTTGATGGTTAGAAATTGGTATCCTATTTTAATTTTTTGTCATTGATTACTAGTAAATTTGAAAATTTTTTCCTTTAGTTTTTCTTGTCATTCAGAATAATTTATCCTGTAGCATCTAAGTGATTTTTTGAACTAATTTGTATGAGCTCCTTACAAAAGTTCTGTTTTTCTTAAATGGTTTTCTCATTTGTAATTTGTAGCTTTTGACGTATATCTTAAATTATTTTGTGTATTTAAATTCCATTTGGCTTTTGATAGTTTGTTTTCTCATTTTTGAGTTTAGAAATTCTCTGCTTCTAGAGGTCTGATAACTTCTTTATTTCTTATTTGTTTTGTTGATTATAACTGATCAATCTACCTATATTTTGAAGCATGATATAAGGTAAAAGTGTTTATCCTTCGTATGATTAACACTAGGAGTTTGTGTCTAAACTCTTCTATAATTTACAAGCTATTATTTGGAGAAAAAGACCGTCTCAAGCTACTTTTTATTTCTGAAGGTTAATGGTTCTTGATTCATAGAGAGGTTTAAGTACAATGAAAGATAAAGAGGAAGCCTTGTGACAGACTACATTTTAACAATGAGAAATAGCCTCTTATCTGACAAATACAAATTCATCAGTTAGAAGTTTAGACATTTCTGATTGGCATTCCGTTAGTACAGTGAAAGCATTTGTATATTCTGGAAATAGTATTTATTTTCATGGAGAAACTTGTGACAGGAATGTGTTTAAGCAGTGAGAAAATTCTAGACTCTTCAGACAGCCATGGTTTTGAAAAAGCCTTGTGCTTTGGCAGGAGCCCAGGAAAGGAAGTGTTTGCATCTGCTACATTCTAGAAGCCTTCCCAAAATCACTGTAGGGCAGCCAAGAAAGCAGTGTATTTCACTACTCTGTTTCTGGAAGGATCTGGAAGTCTGCAGCAAATTTGAGGGAGGAGATTTAGAAGTACTTCCAGAATGTAGTTTTTTGATTTTTTTTTTTTTTTTTGACAGGCAGAGTGGACAGTGAGAGAGAGAGACAGAGAGAAAGGTCTTCCTTTGCCGTTGGTTCACCCTCCAATGGCTGCTGCGGCCAGCGCATCGTGCTGATCCGAAGGCAGGAGCCAGGTGCTTCTCCTGGTCTCCCATGGGGTGCAGGGCCCAAGCACTTGGGCCATCCTCCACTGCCTTCCCGGGCCATAGCAGAGAGCTGGCCTGGAAGAGGGGCAACCGGGATAGAATCCGGCGCCCTGACCGGGACTAGAACCCAGTGTGCTGGTGCTGCAAGGCGGAGGATTAGCCTGTTAAGCCACGACGCCAGCCATGATTTTTTTTTTTTTATCGAGATTCAGGTTAGGAGGAAAGTGGGGGTTATTTTTCAGCTTTTGTGGAATAGAGAGAGCTTTCACTGTGGACTTGAGCTGCAGTTGAAGTCACAGGGGAATAGTCAAGAGGTGCCTGCACAAAAGGAGCAGCATAACAAGTCAGAGTAATCAACAGCAACCTGTTACTGGGGCTGACATACGGAAATGCTAGCTTACTTTCCTGTAAGGTAATAAGAAGGACTGAACTCCATGTTTGTGGTGGAGAATGAACAAATGAAGAGTAGTAACAGGGCGTCTGGGAGGGCAAGGTAAAACCTGTTGGTTAGTTGATACCTTTATCTGTTGTGAAGAATCCTCACTAGAAAACAGTGCTGGGGTGGGGCTGGGGAGAAAAGACAGAAGTGCTCCACTGCTAGGTTTAGAAGAAGAGGGGAAAAGCCACAGCTTTATAGCAGGTTAGGATTTTTTTTTTTTTTTTTTTATACTGAGCACAGTAAATAAGAAAAAACTCAAAACGGGTTCTTGGAGAGAACTTACTAGTTTAACTAGATGGGTCTGTTTATTCTTTTGGATTGTCTACAACTTAAGAGATTGGAATGGGCATTTGGCCAAGGGATGCCCACACCATTTGAGTGGCTGAGTTTGATTACCGATTCCCAGCTCAGTTCCCTACTAGGGAAGGCCCAGAAAGGCAGCTCAAGTTAAGTAGTTGGTTCCCTGCCATCCACTTGGGAGACCTGGACTGAGTTCCCATATCCTGGCTCCATTTCCAACTCAACCCTGCAGTTGTGGGTGTTTGGGAGATGCACCAGTGGATAGTAGCACTCTCTGTCTCGCTGCCCCTTGAATAAAATAAATAATTTTAAACCCAGTAGTACCATTGAGATATAACTCATATACTATATAGTTTACCCATTTAATATTCATTGTTCTATGGTTTTGTATTGAATGGAGTCAGTACTTTCAAAATCATTCAACCATAAATCACTATAGTCAATTTTGTGTATTTATTTATTTATTTTATTTTTTGACAGGCAGAGTGGATAGTGAGAGAGAGACAGAGAAAGGTCTTCCTTTTTGCCATTGGTTCACCCCCCAATGGCTGCTGTGGCCGGCGCATCTCGCTGATCCGAAGCCAGGAGCCAGGTGCTTCTCCTGGTCTCCCATGGGGTGCAGGGCCCAAGCACTTGGGCCATCCTCCACTGCACTCCTGGGCCATAGCAGAGAGCTGGCCTGGAAGAGGTGCAACCGGGATAGAATCCGGCGCCCCAACCAGGACTCGAACCCGGTGTGCTGGCGCCACAAGGCAGAGGATTAGCCTGTTAAGCCACGGCGCCGGCCTATAGTCAATTTTGGAAGACCTTTTTTTTAATTGGATTTACTTATTTATTTTGGAGGTCTAAGAAAGATGGAGAGAGAGAAAGAGAGATTCCATCTGCTGATTTACTGTCCAGATGGCTGCAGTGGCCAGCATTGGACTAGGCCAGAGCCAGGAGCCAGAAGCTTCTTCCAAGTCTCCCACATGGGATTCAAGGGCCCAAACACTTGGGCCATGTTTCACTACTTTGCCAGGCTCATTAGCAGGGAGCTGGATCAGAAGTGTAGCAGCCAGAACAAAACCAGCAGCTCTATGGGTTGCTGGCGTCACAGACAGTGGCTTAACTAACTGTACCACAACACTGGCCCCATGAAGACTTTTTATCATACCAAACATCTATAACTTTATTTAGATTTATTTTAAAATTTAAAGTCTTGTGAAAAAAGATAGACCAAGTTAGGAATTTTAAACTAATCAGGGCCAACACTGTGGTGCAGCGGGTTAAAGGCCCAGCCTGCAGTGCCGTTGTCCCATATGGTCGCTGGTCCAAGTCCTGACTGCTATACTTCCCATCCAGCTCTCTGCTATGGCCTGGGAAAACAGTAGAAGATGACTCAAGTCCTTGGGCCCCTGCACCTGTGTGGGAGACCCAGAAGAAGCTCCTGGTTTTGGATTGGTGTAGCTCAGGCCATTGCTGCCATCTAGGGAGTGAACCAGCGGATGGAAGACCTCTCTCTGTCTCTCTGTAACTCTGCCTTACAAATAAACAAACAAATGTTAAAAAACTAATCAGAAAGCTCTATTTCCTTAATGTCTTTAAAATGACTTGATAATATTTAAATTAAACTTTTATTTTTAAAAAATATTTATTATTTGAAAGGTAGAGTTACAGAGAGGCAGAGACAGAGAAAGAGGTCTTCCATCCACTGGTTCACTTCCCAGATGGCTGGAGCTGAGCCCATTCAAAGCCAGGAACCCGGAGCTGCTTCTGTGTCTCCTATGTGGGTGCAGGGGCCCAAGGACTTGACCCATCTTGGGCTTTTCCAGGCCATAGCAGACAGTTGGATCAGGACTCGAACAGGCACACATATGGGATGCTGGTTCTGCAGATGGTGGCTTTACCTGCTGTGCCACAGTGCTGGCCCCCTAAATTAAGCTATTTTAGTAAGTTTTTTGGGGAGACATGGTTGGTTTAGGTGTAGATCACAGAGAAAACTTACTTTTCTGGCTACATTAAAGCATTACTATAACTTGATTACTCCAATTATAATAGTAACTAAGAAAATTAGGTTGAATTATTAATAAAATTATAATGAACATTTTCTTGAATATGAAATATTAAACTAGCATGATAATTATAAAAGTGGTATGATAGGCCGGCGCCGCGGCTCAGTAGGCTAATCCTCCACCTTGCGGTGCCGGCACACCAGGTTCTAGTCCCGGTCGGGGCGCCAGATTCTGTCCCGGTTGCCCCTCTTCCAGGCCAGCTCTCTGCTGTGGCCAGGAAGTGCAGTGGAGGATGGCCCACGTCCTTGGGCCCTGCACCCCATGGGAGACCAGGAGAAGCACCTGGCTCCTGCCATCGGATCAGCGCAGTGCGCTGGCTGCAGTGCACCAGCCGTGGCGGCCATTGGAGGGTGAACCAACGGCAAAAGGAAGACCTTTCTCTCTGTCTCTCTCTCTCACTGTCCACTCTGCCTGTCAAAAAAAAAAAAAAAGGTATGATAGTAGTTAATTACTATTAAGTTATTAAATCAGTTTATAATAATTAACATCAATTCTTTGATCAGACTTGGAGTTTGACTTTGATTTTGTTCATGGGAAGAATAGGTAAGGAGATTTTCTTGATTGTTTTGTTTTTTTGTTAATGGTTGTATTTCTCTTGTAGGTGTGTGAACCTATAAAATTAAATCTTCCAAGATGATCTGGTGTATTTTCATACTAGGCATTCTACTTCCTCAATCTTTTTCCCATCCAGGATTTTTTACTTCAATTGGTGAGTTTTATTTTTTGGTTTGTGTTGTTTTGCATGTAAAACTTCGATTTTTTTAAAATGTTTTAAAATCAATAAGAATATATAACATGTATTCTCAAAAGCTGAAGCATTTTTACTTCCTGTATTCTAAAAGGTCCTCAAAATACAAACCTCAATTTTATTTTTCTTTAATTTTCCTGGTTATAAAAATGATACATATTGAGTTTAGAAACTTGTGAAAATTTAGGAAAATGTATCAAAGAAAATTACCCATTATGAGTCTGACCAACATACAATTTAATACTTATGCTTAGTTTTTTTCAATGCATAGACATATAAACAATGTATATTATTTTCTAACCTGCTTTTTTCACTTGAGAATCTGCTGTGAATGTAAGTTACTGTTTTCTGCATCATTTTTTTAAAAAATCCTTAAAAGTGTTATAAAAATAGCATGTTGGTTAAAGAGGAAAAAATAGAAATATAGTAGATAGAATATAAGACCGTCTGATGTTCCCTTGCTCCTAGAATATTCCTTTTAGTTTGATATATATATTTATATTTTCTTTAGATGTACTTTATGTCTTAGATATTTCCTTTATTCTGTTGACTGGTTTTATTCTTGTAGAATTGTAGTGCTAACTAAATCATGAGTGTTAAATATTTATGGCACTTAATTTCAGGATATAAAATGATGAGTCATTTTATCCCACTGTAAATAAATATAGAGTATTTAAAACTTTTTTGGTTTAGCTTTTATTGAATAAAAATTTAATTATATTTAAAAACCAAAAAAAAAATTAGGTTGGAAATGGTGAAGAAACATTGATCCTTGAGAAATAGTGTTGTTTGTAATTTAAATTTGTGGAAGAAGACAGTTTGTCAGCATCGTCTGAGCTTATAAAATTAAGTAGCTTGAAAATTTGAACTCTAATTCATGATTAGAAAAGTTTTTGGCTTTATTTTGATTTATCTGGCGAAAAAAAGATGATCCCAACATACCTGATTCATGCCAGTTAAGACTTCTCATAGAATGAAGCGTTCGGTTATTCTTAAATCATTCTATAGTACATGCATTAATGAATGTAAATATTAGATAACTTTATTCTTCTTTGTCCCTTCTAGGTCAGATGACTGATTTGATCCATACTGAGAAAGATCTGGTGACTTCTCTGAAAGATTATATTAAGGCAGAAGAGGACAAGTTAGAACAAATAAAAAAGTAAGCAAGAGTTTTACTTTCTATGACTCCACCTGGATGTTTTCTTTTCTGAGCTAAAACATTCTTCCAGTGGAAATCAGAGCCATCTGTCAGTCTTAATCATACCTAGTTGACTGAAATAGCACAGAAAACAAGTTAGGCCTGGTCCCAGGTTTATGTGGAAGAACATGGATTGAGGTAAAGATAGGGATAGGTATGGGTATGGATAAAAATTTTCAAAGTGGTGCCATTATTTTTTATCCCATAACCTCCCCAATCAAAATATCTGCTCAAGCATTTTTCCAGTTCTACTTATACTTCACTCCTGTAGTTCCGTTTTATATATTATAGGGATATTGCTTCTCGGCCTTTTGGCTAAGATCAAGTGTATATATTATAGGGATAAGTATGATTAATATTTAATTCATAGTTTTTCTCAAATGCTTATTTGTAATTGATTCAGATTCATAGTGAATCCTGACCTAATCTTTTATTTAATTAGTAGCTAGGTATCCAGTTTTTTTGTTTTAAAATGCAACTATAATTTCTAGCTATTGAACATAAACAGAAATTGATTTAAATGAACATAACTGAATTTGTGTTAATTTGTATCATGTAGTGTAATCAATTATTTGGCCTTAAGGACCTATGGGGAAATGAATTCTTTTTAAAAGATTTATTTATTTGAAAGGCAGAATTACGTAGAGCTAGAGGCAGAAAGAAAGGGGCCTTCCATCCCTTGGTTCACTTCCTAAATGGTCGCAACAGCTGGAGCTGAGTCCATCCAAAGCCAGGAGCCAGGAGCTGCTTCTGGGTCTCTTAGGCAGGTGCAGGGGCCCAAGGACTTGGACCATCTTTTACTGCTTTCCCAGATAGTAGCAGAGAGCTGGATCAGAAGTGGAGCAGCCAGGACTCAAACCAGCACCCATATGGGATGCTGGCACTGCAGGTGGCAGTTTTACCTGCTATGCCATAGTGCTCTAGCACCAGGGAAATGAAGGTTCTGATGACAACTTTTACTAAGATAGTAATTATAAACATTTGAAAAAAAAGGAAAACAAAAGTCTTATTATTTGACAAGTTAGATTTTATTTATTTATTTATTTTGTTTTATTTATTTATTTTTGAGATTTAAAAGTGTTTATTAGAATCAAGGGCATCCAGCCAGAATGGCATGGAGGGGGCTTCCAAGAGGAAAACCCAAAGGGGACTGATGGCAGTTGGCTTTAAGTACAATTTCAAAGAAAAAAAAACTTGATGATCAGATTGGCATTGTTAACAGGCTGGGACAAAAACCATCAAAAGACCTCATTTACCTTTCTCCATCCTGTCTGGCCTGCTGAGGGTGGGAGCTCAGGAGGAGCTCCCAAGTTAGATTTTATTTATAAGAGGACCTTGCTTTATAAAGGATCTTTATAATTAGTTTTCCTTTAATAGGACGTTACGTGTATGAATTAACTAAACACATTTTTTTAGATAAATACTTTACTAATTACAATTTAGTATTATTTATTAAATGTATATACTCTATTTTTTTATGTCTTATCTACAGATGGGCAGAGAAATTAGATCGGCTAACCAACACAGCAACCAAAGATCCAGAAGGATTTGTTGGGCATCCTGTGAATGCATTCAAGTTAGTGAAACGTCTGAACACCGAGTGGAGTGAGTTGGAGAATCTAGTCCTTAAGGATATGTCGGATGGTAAGTCTGAGGTGACTAACTGGCCCAAAAAAACCCAAAAAACAAAAACACAAAAAGGAAGACATAGTTACTATCTTTAGAAATGCTAAAATTTCTGATAAATTCAGTTCTCAGGCATTGTGTTCAGTGTTGTAATTGAATTATTGCTTGGGTGCATTTGTTTTGACTAGAGTTAATTTAGTCACATTCTTGGATTCTTTGAATAAAAAAAAATACTAATACTGCTAAGATTGGTGTTTTTTGTTTTGCAACCTACAAGAGTACAGACTTTTTGTTGTATAACTTCATTCTGAAGTAATCATTTTTATTTTGGGGTTATTTCAAACAAAAATTATGTGTAAATCTGTCTTTAATCAGTTTTTAAAATGTTGGGAGTGGTACTATAAAGAGTTAGTTGTATTCTCCCTCATATTTTAGAGTTTAGGATTATTTTACATGGGGTCTTCAAAAAGTTCATGGAGAAGTACATATTATGAAAAAACTATAGATTTCAAAATTTTTTGTACCAAAATAAACTAACCTTTACAAAATTTTAAAATTGTATTCAAGATGCAAAAAGAGAGGCAGGCAGGCAGGCATGCATATGAAGAGAGCTCCCATCCACTGCTTCATTCCCCAAATGCTGTGACTGCCCAGGGCCAGGGCTGAAGTAGCCAGGAACTCAATCCTTGTTTTTCACATGGGTAGCAGTAACCTGTTTCTTGAACCATGGCCAAAGCCTCCCAGGATCTAGACGAGAGCCAGGAGCTGGAGCTGAAAATTGAATCCAGGAACTCTACTGTGGGACAGCTGTGTTAAAAGCTAGGGTAAACTTAACCTTTAAAAAATTATTTATTTATTTGAAAGGCAGACTGACAGGGAGAGGTAGTGGGAAAGACATCTTCCATCTGCTGGTTTCACTCCCCAAATTCCCATAACAGTCTGGGCAAGGCTGAAGCCAGGATCCAGAAACTCTGGGTTTCCAACATGGCTAGCAGGGGTCCAAGTACTGCTGCCTTTCCACATGCATTAGCAGGAAGCTGGATTGGAAGTGGAGCAACTGGGACTCAGACTGGCACTGTGATATATGGGTTGCTGGTGTTGCACTTGGTAGCTTAACCTGCTGTGCCATAGCCCAGGCTCCCTAAACTTACCTTTTAATTGTAATTTTCTCTGAGTTTTAAAGAATGTTTATTCATTTTTATTTATTTGCAAGGCACAGCAACTGAAATATCTTCCATCTACTGGTTCACTTCCTAAATGTGCATAGCAGCTGGGGCTTGGCCAGGCCAAAGCCAGCGGCAAGGGTTTCACAGCGGGTGGCAGGGACTTAGCACTTGAACCATCATTTGCTTCTTCCCAAGTGCCTCTGAAGCAAAGAGGGAGATAGGACTCATCCCAAGCACTCTTGATATGGGATGTATTCATCCCAAGCCACAGCTTAACCTGCTGTGCCACAACACCTGCCCCCAACACCATGAAAAAAATGAAGTATTCTTGTACTTGGTATAGATAACACGTTAAAAAACTGAGGCTGTAATCAATAGTAATGAGTTAGTATGTCTGAAAAAATTGTAGTGGGAGTGTAGAGTTTTCAGTATTTTAGTAATAGATACAGAAAACTAAGCCTGGAGTTTTAGGAGGTAAAGGGATTTTGCTTAGTACACAGTAAAGACTCAAATATTTGTTGAATGAATGAAAGTGGCAAAGAGACAGTAAGTGAGAGCACACAAGTCCATGTGCTGAGTGAGCTATGTAGGTAAGATATTCCGGGGTTGCTTAGCATGTTTCAGAAGCGGTGAAGTAAACTGTTAGGAATAGGACAAGAAACCTTGAGGAGAATTCTTAAGTGTTTGTACATACATCTTTGCTAATGAAAGAGAAATGTTTGTTATGTTTCTCTATGAAACATGCTGAAAACATTTTTTAAGGAGATATATAAGTATATATGTGTGTGTATTTGTGTTTAATCTCAAGCAATGACTTGGAATAATTATTTTATAATGTGGACCTTGAGACTTTGATATTTTAATCTGTGGCAGTCATCCCATAATGTGTATATGTATGTATTTTTCCTCTATTAGGATTTAAGCTACCTCCTGGATTTTGTTTTGGGGTCTGAGAAACATTATAGTCTGTAAAAACTTGCTTGTAAAATTCCATGTAGAGTCTGTGACTCAGGAGTTGGTCTTAAAAGTGAAAAATATGCTTGATGTGAACTTCCACCCTCTTCAGCTAGTTGCTCATTTGTACATTTCCATTTACATAAAAATGCCTGTCTTTGATGGTTGACTATAAATTCCCAATTTTTATTTGCAAATTATAATACTTGTATTAAAATTTTAAACTACTTTTGGATTTTTAGAAATTTGTTTCTTAAGGGATATTTAACACCCATTCATTGTAGGAGTTACATAGTAATCAGTAATTGGTGTATTTGATTTTTTCTGTATTTAAATAAATTTTCTTTAAGATTAGTTTTTAAAAATCTTTTTTATTCATTTATTTATTTGAAAAGGAAGAGTGACAGGGAGAGACAGTTCTTCCATCCACTGGTTCACTCTCCAAATGGCTATAAAGCCTAGGGCTGGGTATAGCTAGGAGCCTGGAACTCTCTGGGTTCTCTACAGGGGTGACAGGACCCAAGTAGTTGGGCCATCATCCTCTGTTTTTCCTGATACCTTAGCAGGGAGAAGGATTAGAAGTAGAGCAGCTCTGATGGGTGTGGCTGGTGACACAAATGGCAACTTAACCCACGGTGCTACAACACTGGCCCCAAGATTGTTTTTTTTTTTTTAAGATTTATTTATTTATTTGAAAGTCATAATTACAGAGAGGTAAAGGCAGAGAGAGAGAGAGAGAGAGAGAGAGAGAGAGATGTCTTCCATCCGCTGGTTTGCTCCCCAGATGGCCGCAACGGCCGGAGCTGTGCCTATCCAAAGCCAGGTGCCAGGAACTTCTTCCGAGTCTCACATGCGGGTGCAGGGGCACAAACATTAGGGCCATTTTCTACTGCTTTCCTAGGCTGTAGCAGAGAGCTGGATCGGAAGTGGACCAGCCAAGACTTGACCGGCACTCATGTAGCAGGCCACAGCACTGCCAGCACTGAAGCTGGCAGCGTAACCTGCTAGCACTGCAGCTGGCAGCATAACCTGCTAAGCCACAGTACCTGCCTCAAGATTTTTTTTTTTTTTTTGGACAGGCAGTTAGAGAGTTATAGACAGAGAGAGAGAAAAAAAGTCTTCCTTCCGTTGGTTCACTCCCCTAATGGCCGCTATGGCCAGTGCTGCGTTGATCCGAAGCCAGGAGCCGGGTGCTTCCTCCCAGTCTCCCATGGGGGTGCAGGGGCCCAAGCACTTGGGCCATCCTCTGCTGCCCTCCCGGGCCACAGCAGAGAGCCAGATTGGAAGAGGAGCAACTGGGACTAGAACCCAGGGTGCTGGCACTGCAGGTGGAGGATTAGCCAAGTGAGCCACGGTGCCGGCCCACAATTGGGTTTTATCTATAGCAAATCTGGACTGGTGAGCATTACATTTGATGTTTAGATCTAAATTTTTTTAAAACTTTTATTTAATGAATATAAATTTCCAAAGTACAGCTTATGGATTACAATGGCTTCCCCCCTTCTATAACTTCCCTCCCACCCACAACCCTCCTGTTTCCTGCTCCCTCTCCCCTTCCATTCACATCAAGACTCATTTTCAATTCTCTTTATATACAGAAGATCAGTTTAGTATATATTAAGTAAAGATTTCAACAGTTTGCCCCCACATAGCAACACAAAGTGAAAAAATACTGTTGGAGTACTAGTTATAGCATTAAATTAGATCTAAATTTTTAATTAGTTATTTATCTGGAATATATAGTTAATATCTCTTACTTCCCCTCAAGAATTCCACCAAACTTTATATATGCACATATTTATATAATATGTGCTATTTAGAAAAAGATAATAGAATCTTAATAGCACAGATCGTACTTAACATCTGTTATCTGAAAGTGTAATTTGTTGCCAATGAATGTCATCTTCAAATCCATAAATCTGTTCATTCCTCCAGCCTAGAAGAGACACTTTTGTTTTCTTGTTATATATATAGTAACAAAAAACTCAATAGGCTAGCTGAACTTAATATGACAGATTTGATTTATATAATGAGATCAGATTACTTAAGCAATATTAGAAAGAATTTGGGGAGATTTAAAAGTTAAGAGTGTATCATTTAATTTTTTTCTTATTGATTCTATGTGGAACTTTATATGGTGGAAAATGATAGTAAAATGGATTTTTTAAAATCCTTACAAAGACTGTGTTTTGGAAATCTTTGCAATTCTATAGTTTTTTTTCCCCCCTCTTTCTGTTCGAAGGGTTTATTTCTAACCTAACCATTCAGAGGCAGTACTTCCCAAATGATGAAGATCAGGTTGGGGCAGCCAAAGCTCTGTTGCGTCTCCAGGATACCTACAACTTGGATACAGATACCATATCAAAGGGTAATCTTCCAGGTAAGATAAGTCTTCCAGTATAGAAAATACCTAACCCCGACTGCTCTTTTCAGAATTCAGTCCATTAGGACAATGTTAATGTAATTTGAGTACATGAACATTAATTTTTAAGATTGATTTATTTATTTAAAAGAGTTACACAGAGAGAGGAGAGGCAGCGAGAGGTCTTCCATCCGCTGGTTCACTCCCATCCGCTGGTTCACTCCCCAGTTGGCCACAATGGCCGGAGCTGTGCCGATCTGAAGCCAGGAGCCAGAAACTTTTTTTGGGTCTCCCACGTGGGTGCAGGGACCCAAGGACTTGGGTCATCTTTGACTGCTTTCCCAGGCCACAGCAGAGAGCTGGATCAGAAGTGGAGCAGCCGGGACTCGAACCGGCACCCATATAGGATGCTGGCACTGCAGGCAGTGGCTTTTACCTGCTGTGCCATAGCGCTGGCCCTAATGTTAATGTAATTTAAGATTTTAAAAGGAAGTAGTATTTTTTTTTTTTTTTGAAAGGCAGAGTTAAATAGAAGGAGAGACAGAGAGCTTCTATCCGCTGATTCACTCCCCCAGATGGCTGCAATGGCCAACACTAGGTCAGGCTGAATGCAGGAGCCTGGAACTCCATCCATGTATCCCACATGTGTGGTATGGAGCTCGGTACTTGGGCTGTCATCTGCTGCTTTCCCAGGTGCATTATCAGGGTGCTGGATCGGAAGTGGAGTAGGTAGGACTCAAACCAGCACCTCACCCATGGGATGTCAACATTATAGGCAGTTGCTTAACCAATGCACCAAAATGCTAGATGCTATTTTAAGATATTAAATTACAGTTTGTTTCATAACCTTTGAAGGCCACAAACCCTCTTTTTCTCTAGGACTTAATAGTTGTGAATGTGCTTTGAACTTGTTACCGTGAAAGCTTATAGAGACTAGCTTAAATAACTAATTTTAGGGTATAAGAAAATCATTTTTCTAGATGGTTTTCATCACAACATTTAAAACTACTTGAATGCCTTATATTTAAAGTTATAAAGTAATTGGTAATCAGAGTTTATTATTCAGTAAGTAAAATAAAAAATGTGTTGCATGTGCACAGATGTTTGAAGTTTTCTGACCTGTTTTTATCAAGACTTTCTTTTTTTTAAGTTACAGCTGATTTAATGACTATTTATACTGTCTCACTTTTTGGTGAGTCTGTGGTTTACTACCATTAATATCTCCTGTCACTATCAGCTGTATAAATAATATGTTGTCTCTGTCTTCATTCTAGAATTTATTTCCTCAGTAAGAAAAAATAGTGTGATGGGTTGTTTATCATGCTATTCCTCCCTTCTTTTTGGATGAGCATATTCAGTGGTACAGTTAAACCTGGAATACTACCAAGTAAAGTTTCCGTTAAGCTGTAATGTAATTCCATTAATTTGGATCTCCAAAAATGTATAAATTTAAAAATTTTCCATTTCTGCTGATACTGATTATACTACTTTTGATAAGATTATGACTTTTTTTTTAAAGGCTTCTGGTTGGAGCCAGCATGGCATCCCATATGGGTGCCAGTTAAGTCCTGGCTGCTCCACTACCAATCCTGTTTCCTGCTAATACACCTGAGAAAGCGGAAGATGGCTCAAGTGCTTGGGCCCCTGAACTCAAGTGGGAGAGACTCGGATGAATCTCCTGGCTCCTGGCTTCAGACTGGTCCAGCTCTGGCCATTGTAGCCATCTGGAGAGTGAATCAGCAGTTGGAAGATTGCTCTCTATTTCTCCTCCTCTCTGTAACTCTGCCTTTCAAATGAACAAAATAAATCTTTATTTTTAATTATTTATTTATTTTTTTTGACAGGCAGAGTTAGACAGTGAGAGAGAGAGAGACAGAGAGAAAGGTCTTCCTTCCGTTGGTTCACCCCCGAAATAGCTGCTGCAGCCAATGCGTTGCGCCGATCCGAAGCCAGGAGCCAGGTGCTTTCCTCCTGGTCTCCTAGGCGGATGCAGGGCCCAAGCACTTGGGCCATCCTCCACTGCCTTCCTGGGTCGCAGCAGAGAGCTGGACTGGAAGAGGAGCAACTGGGACAGAATCTGGCACCCTAATCGGGACTAGAACATGGGGTGCCGGTGCCGCAGGCGGAGGATTAGCCTAGTGAGCCACGGCGCCAGCCCCAAAATAAATCTTTAAAAAATATATATAAGGCCGGCGCCGTGGCTCAACAGGCTAATCCTCCGCCTTGCGGCGCCGGCACACCGGGTTCTAGTCCCGGTCGGGGCACCGATCCTGTCCCGGTTGCCCCTCTTCCAGGCCAGCTCTCTGCTGTGGCCAGGGAGTGCAGTGGAGGATGGCCCAAGTGTTTGGGCTCTGCACCCCATGGGAGACCAGGATAAGCACCTGGCTCCTGCCATCGGAACAGCGCGGTGCGCCGGCCGCAGCGCGCTACCGCGGCGGCCATTAGAGGGTGAACCAACGGCAAAGGAAGACCTTTCTCTCTGTCTCTCTCTCTCTCTCACTGTCCACTCTGTCTGTCAAAAAAAAAAAAAAAAAAAAAAAATATATATATATATATAAAAGGCTTCTGGTTGAAAAGACCATGTTTGGTAGATATTAACTATTTAACATTGCCATCTATTATATATGTTAGGTACTTTTTAATTTTTATTTATTTTAAGATTTATTTATTTATTTGAAAGTCAGAGTTACACAGAGAGAGGAGAGGCAGAGAGAGAGAGAGAGAGAGAGAGAGAGGTCTTCCATCCACTGGTTCACTCCCCAGTTGGCCACAATGGCCAGAGCTGCGCTGATCCGAAGCCAGGAGCCAGGAGCTTCTTCTGGGTCTCCCACGTGGGTGCAGGGGGCCCAAGGACTTGGACCATCTTCTGCTTTCCCAGGCCATAGCAGAGAGCTGGATCGGAAGTGAAGCAGCCAGGTCTCAGGATGCCAGTGCTTCAGGGCAGGGTGTTAACCTGCTGCGCCACAGCGCCAGCCCCTGGTACATTTTTTTTTTTTAATAAACTTCAATTCCATTTTCTTTTTTATTTTATTTGAAAGGCAGAATTGCAGAGCGAAAAGGAGAGAAAGAGAGATACATTTTCCATCTGCTGGTTCACTCCCCAAATGGCTGCATTGGCCAAGAGCCCAGAGCTGCTTCTGGGTCTCCTACACGGGTTCAGGGACTGCAGTACTTGGACCATCCTCTGCTGCTTTCCCAGGCCATTAACAGGGAGATAAATTGGAACTGGAATAGCTGGATCTTGAACTGGTACCCATGTGGGATGCTGCTACGGCAGGTGGGGGCTTAACCTGCCATGCCACAATGCCATCCTCAGTACTTACATTCTTAATGATTCAGTATGATGAATGCCTGGGTGGGGGACATGCAGGATACTGTGGGAGTACATAGAAGGAAACCTCTTTCTTGATAAGAAGTATCCAAGGAAGAATCCTTGGAAGACATGACATTAACAAAGTTGATATCTAATGGACAAAGAACTTAACCAGGAAAATGAGAATGGGCCTTGGGAAAGTGTTCTTGGGTGAAGGACCATGTATAAAGGCCAAGAGAGGAGAGGACATACCCATATTCAGATAACAAATAACTTGTGAATCTTAATCTAGAGTTCAAAACCTGAGTGTAAGAGGTGAAGATGGGGGTTTGGTTTATTGAGAGTAGTGAGAAGTAAGGCTGAAGAGGTAAGAAGAAGGAGCATCTCTTGGAGGGCTTCATAGGCGTGAACTGTCCTGTGCACAGTGTGGAACTATTGAAAAATTTTAAATATAGAAATTTATTATTTTCCTTTTAGGATATCATTCTGGCTACAAAATGGAGATTGAGTTTGGGGTTGGGGACAAAGAACGAGGGAAGAGGCTGTTATAAGAGATGTTAGTGGTAACTAATGGCTATGGTTATCAAGCTACTTAGGAGGTAGAATTTGATAATGGACTTGATTTCTGGCTTAAACAACTACATGAGTTCCAGAGGCTGTTCTAGGCTGAAGCTAGGAACCGGGGACTCAATCTTGGTTTCTCATGTGGGTGACTGGGACCCAACTACTTGAGCCTTCACCTTCTTCCTCCTCCCAGGTTGCACATTAGCAAGAAGCTTGAACTGGGAGCAGAGGCAGGACTGGAACTCAGGCACTCTGATGTGGGATGTGGTCACCCTAACTGGAGTCTTAGCTTCTATACCATATGCCTATCTAGCAAATCCTAGACATAATTTCATTTTATTCATAAATAATTCAGCATGCATATCTAACTGATAGGTCTTTTAAAAGTTAAGAAACTCTTATTCTGCCTGACAAAATTGACAGTGTTCCCTTAATATAGTTTAATACTCAGTCAATATCCAGTTTTTCTCTAGTGGTTTCAGAAATGTCATTTTACAGTTGGATTTTTTGGTTATGTCTTCAATTTCTTTCATTGTCCTACCTCTACCCATCACCCCCCCATAACATTGAGAAAATCTGGTCATATATTGTATGGGAATTCCTACTTTCTGGAGTTGACTAATTTATTTTTAGTATTTGCTTTATTCTATTTATTTATTTATTTGAAAGGCAGAGTTACAGAGAGCCAGAGGCAAAGACAGAGGCAGAGAGAAAGAGAGGTCTTCCATCCGCTGGTTCACTCTCCATCTGGGCGCCACCTGTAGTGCTGGCTTTACCAACTAAGCCACAGCACTGGCCCCTTTACTTTGTTCTTCTAACTCCTGTGTTTCCTGCAAGCTGGTTACTGGTTGAGACTTGATTTGTTTCATTATGCATTTATTTATTTATTTGAAAGAATTACGCAGAGAGAAAGAGGTCTTCCATCCGCTGGTTCACTCCCCAAATGGCTACAATGGTCTGAGCTGCGCCGATCCAAAGCCAGAAGTCAGGAGCTTCTTCCAGGTCTCTTATGTGGGTGCAGGGGCCTAAGGACCTGGGCCATCCTCTACTGCCCTCCCAGGCCACAGCAGAGAGCTAGATCGGAAGTGGAGCAGCTGGGACTTGAACCAGTGCCCGTATGGATGCTGGCACGCAGATGGTGGCTTTACCTGCCATGCCACAGCACCAGCCCCTTGTTAAGCTTTTTGAATGAAATCCATAGATGGGGCTATGAACGTTTTGTTGAGTTGTATGAATCACCAACACCTAGTGTCAACCTTTTTTGTGCTGCTGATTTATGAGTGGGTTCAGTTGAGGAGAGCCTGATCCCTTTATGTAACATTCTCTATGAACTTCATCTAAAGGTTTTAGCAGCCTTTGATAATTATTGTCTAGTGTTCAAAACCACTCTTTGATTAGGGGTTGCAAAATGGTGATTTTTTTTGTTGTTGTTGTTCCATCATCTCTTACCCATTAGTTGAAGTTCTGTAAATAAGAACATTTCTTCAGGAATCCTTTGGTTATTCTGAAATACAGTTTACACAGGAAAGGCAGGATAAATCCATAATTCTTTATCAGTTTTCAGAGTAATGAATTTATGCCCTTGACTTCTAATAGCAGTCAGTAATTTTTATCCAGTGTTGTGGCACAGTGTGTTAACCCTCTGCCTGCAACACTGGCATTCCATATGAGGGCATATATGAGTCCCTGCTATCTCACTTCTGATCCAGCTTCCTGCTAATGCACTAGGTAAAGCAATGGAAGATGGCCTGAGTGCTTGGGTCTCACGTGGGAGACCCAGATGGAGTTCTAGGCTCCTGGCTTCTGGTTGGCTGAGCCTTGGCAGTTGTGACCATTTAGAGAGTGAACCAGCAGATGTGAGCTTGCCCATTCTCTCTTTCATTCTTTTTTTTTTTTTTTAAAGATTTATTTATTTATTTATTTATTTTTTGACAGGCAGAGTGGATAGTGAGAAAGACAGAGAGAAAGGTCTTCCTTTTTGCCATTGGTTCACCCTCCAATGGCCGCTGTGGCCGGTGCACCGCGCTGATCTGATGGCAGGAGCCAGGTGCTTCTCCTGGTCTCCCATGAAGGTGCAGGGCCCAAGGACTTGGGCCATCCTCCACTGCCTTCCCGGACCATAGCAGAGAGCTGGCCTGGAAGAGGTACAACCGGGATAGAATCCGGTGCCCCGACCGGGACTAGAACCTGGTGTGCCGGCGCCGCAAGGCGGAGGATTAGCCTGTTAAGCCACGGCACCGGCCCTCTCTTTCATTCTTTTTTTTTTTTAGTTTTTTTTTTTAATTTTTTTTGACAGGCAGAGTGGATAGTGAGAGAGAGAGACAGAGAGAAAGGTCTTCCTTTTTGCCGCTGGTTCACCCTCCAATGGCCGCTGCAGCCGGCGCATCACGCTGATCCGAAGCCAGGAGCCAGGTGCTTTTTCCTGGTCTCCCATGCGGGTGCAGGGCCCAAGCACTTGGGCCATCCTCCACTGCCTTCCCGGACCATAGCAGAGAGCTGGCCTGGACGAGGGGCAACCGGGATAGAATCCGGTGCCCTGACCGGGACTAGAACCCGGTGTGCCAGCGCCGCAAGGCGGAGGATTAGCCTGTTAAGCCACGGCACCGGCCCTCTCTTTCATTCTTTATATCTGCCTTTCAAATGAATAAGTAAATCTTTTTTTTTTTTTTTTTTAAGATTTAATTATTTTATTTGAAAGAGTTACACAGAAGCGAGGCAGAGAGAGAGAGAGAGAGATCTTCCATCCGATGGTTCACTCCCCAGTTGGCTGCAATGGCTGGAGCTGTGCTGATCTGAAGCCAGGAGCCAGGAGCTTCTTCCGGTCTCCCACATGGGTGCAGGAGCCCAAGAACTTGGGCCATCTTCTATTGCTTTCCCAGGCCATAGCAAAGAGCTGGATTGGAAGTGAAGCAGCCGGGTCTTGAGCCGGCGCCCATATGGGATGCTGGTGCTTCTGGCCAGGTCGTTAATGAATGTGTAGATTTTTATGTATTTTTACGTTTAAATCTGTTGATTATTTCTTTGACACTCATTTTAGGCCAGTAGGAGCTTCTTCAGATTGGTTCATTTCCCTTTTTGAAATGTTCCTATTATTTTATTTAAAAAAAGAAAATTATTTGAAAGGCAGAGTGACAGAGAGGGAGAAACAGAGAAAGAGGTGTTCCGTCTGTTGGTTCACTCCCCAAATGCCCACAACAGCCAGGACTGGGCCAGGCTGAAGCTAGGTGGTCCTGAACTCCATCCAGGTCTCTCCAGCAGGTCACAGGGGCCGAAGTACTTGGACCATCTTCTGCTTTTTCGGATACAATAGCAGAGAGCTATATCGGAAGTGGAGCAGCTGGGACTAACCCTAAGGTGGGATGCAGTGTCTCATCTGGCAGCCTAGCCCTCTGCCAAACACTTGACCTGATCTCATTATTCATCAATGATAATGGTATTTTTCTGCTTTCTGACACAGTTTTTTCCAGTCTTAACTTTAAAGTTTCCACTCCAGAACAGAAAGGCATTTATCTAATGAGCCTTGATTCCTTTTAACAGGAAATGATGTTGAAGGAGCAGAGTCTAGGTAGGTCCTACATATTTATTGCTGTTGAATTTGTCATTTATTCCAGATTTTTTTTTTGAAAATTGATTTATTTATTGGAGAGGCAGAGTTAGAGAGGTCTCTGATCTGAAGCTAGAGCTTCTTCCTGGTCTCCCACGTGGATGTAGGGACCCAAGCACTTGGGCCATCTTCCTCTGTTTTCCCAGGCCATTAGCAGGGAGTTGGTTCAGAAGTGGAGCAGCCGGGACTTAAACCAGTGCCCATATGGGATGCCAGCACCACAAGCGGAGATTTAACCTACTACACCACTGCACTGGCTCCTAGGTCTTTTCAATCAACAGAAATAAGGGAAATATATGAGTTCATATTGTTATTTCTAATTGAAATTGTGTTGGAAATGTTAGTTCCTAATGAGATTCACATAATTACTTCTTTGTGTTATGTATGGTATGCCTAAAATAATTTCAAAATAACAGCACTTAAACTATTAATAACATTTTTTAAAAAGATCTAAACTTCGAAAACTTCAAAAGTCAAAGTTACACAGAGAGGAGAGGCAGAGAGAGAGAGAGGTCTTCCATCTGATGGTTTACTCCCCAGTTGGCCGTAATGGCCGGACCTGCGCTTATCCAAAACCAGGAGCCCAGGAGCTTCCTCTGGGTCTCCCAGGCGGGTGCAGGGACCCAAGGACTTGGACCATCTACTGCTTTCCCAGGACGTAGCAGAGAGCTGGATCAGAAGTGGAGCAGCTGGGTCTGAAACTGGTGCCCAAATGGGATGCAGGCGCTTCAGGCCCGGTGTTAACCCTGCTGCACCACAGCACCAGCCCCAAACTATTAATAACATTAAGGCTACTGAAAACAGTATTTTTTAAAAAAGACTTATTCATTTATTTGAAAGGCAGAGTTACGGAGAGAGATCTTCCATCTGCTGGTTCACTCCCCAAATGGCTGCAGTAGCGGGGCTGTGCCGTGCTGAAGCCAGGAGCCCAGAGTTTTCAGTGTTATTGATTTTAGTTATGATTTCTGGAAGGTCTACTTTTTTCCTACTCAGATATGCTTGATCTTTTTTTAGTGTCTTAAAAAATTTATATTTTCTGGTTTATTCCTTGAAACATTACAGTCGAGGCTAGTGTGATGGTGCAGTGGGTTAAATCCTCG
This sequence comes from Lepus europaeus, assembly GCF_033115175.1. NCBI lineage: Eukaryota > Metazoa > Chordata > Mammalia > Lagomorpha > Leporidae > Lepus > Lepus europaeus. The sequence continues at coordinate 61,864,381 of NC_084843.1, read as the reverse complement.
TCTCCAGTTCCAGCATCTGTGAGCACATATGAGCTGCAACAGAAAATGGCCCAACTTCTTGGATCCCTATCACCCACATGGGAGACCTGGCTGGAATTCTAAGTTCTTGGCTTCTGCCTGGTCTAGCCCCAGCTGTTGTGGCCAGTTGGAGAGTAAACCAGTGGATAGGAAGATCTTTCTTTGTGTGTGTTTCTGTAATTCTGCCTTTCAGGTTAATAAATAAATATGTAAATAAGTCTTTAAAAAACATCTGAGTCATGGTTCTTTTGTGTTCTTAACCTGATAACTAATAACTAAGTCTGAAAAACTTGGGAGTTGTCTTATTTTCTGCTGATTTTGTTCATAGTGGCTTATTTCATCACGTGCTTTGTAATTTTGAATTGTTGTTTGCTTTTTCAACTGGTGTCATCTGTGAGAATATTGCAGAGCCTGGATCAGAGGCATGTTTTCCAGAGTGTAAATATTGTTTCTGCTGGATGATCTATGATGTTATCAGCCAGTACCACTTTAAATTAATTTCTTGGCTTTAGTTTTCCAGACTTTGGGGATAATGTAAATTTGAAATGAAAACTTCACCGAGGATAAACATGTGGAAAATGTAGGGGATTTTTTTTTTTTTCCCATTCCTTATATTGTAGACTGAGAAAAATAAAATCTTCCATTGTTTCTTTGCCAGCTGTTTTCCTAGTTCTTTTTTTCATGCTGGTATAATTCTTAAAGGATTTGCTTTTTATGGGATTCTTGAGACCAACTTGACACTTCGAATGGGCTGGAGGCTTTATCATCTTGTTTGCTGTTGGGTGGCCAAAAGTCATACCTGATTCTGATTCTAATGGCTCCTTCTGAGGTATATACAGCCTCAAAATTTCATCCTCAGCTTTCTTCTCTGGGCTTCAAGTTCTTTTTTTTTTTTTTTTTTTTAAGTTTTAGAAAACTTTCTTAATTTTTATGAAGTGTATATGGATAATTGTTACATTTTATCCAGCATTTTTTTTTTTTAAAGATCTATTTATTTTAGAGGGAGGGAGAGAGGGAGAAGAGAGGGAGGAGTCTTCTGTTTGCTGGTTCTCTCACCAAGTGGCCATGGCTGGAGCTGGGCTGATCTGAAGTCAGGGGCTTCTTCTGGGTCTCCCATGTTGGGGAGTGTCCCAAGCACTTGGACCATCTTCCACTGCTTTCCCAGGCACATTAGCAGGGAGATGGATTAGAAGTGGTGCAGCCAGGATTTGAACTGGCTCCCACATGGGATCCTGGCACTGCAAGTAGAGGCTTAACCTGCTATGCTGCAGTGCTGGGTCCTATCCAGCATTTCTAAGTTTTCAGATCAGAAACTTCCACCCCTCTTCCATTCTCCTCCAATAATATCTGGTCCAGAAATAATTCTGTTACTGACTTAATGTGGTATAAATTGAAATGATATAGGGGCTGGTGCTGTGGTGTAGTAAGTTAAGCCTTTTTCTGTGGCTCTGGCATCCCATATGGGCCAGTTAGAGTCCTGATTGCTCTACTTTTTTTTTTTTAATATTATTTACTTGAGAGGCAGAGTTAGAGACATGGAGGGAGAGACAGGTCTTCCATCCATTGGTTCACTCCCCTAATGGCCACAGTGGCTGGAGCTGGGCTGATCTGAAGCCAGGAGCCAGGAACTTCTTACAGGTCTTCGACGTGGGTGCAGGGGCCCAAGCACTTGGGCCATCTTCTATTGCTTTCCCAGGCCATCAGCAGGGAACTGGATTGGAAGTAGAGCAGCCAGGACTTGAACTGGCACCCATATGGGATGCCAGTGCTGCAGGTGGGTGCTTAACCTATTACGCCACAGTGCCAGCCCCATGGCTACTCCACTTCTGATCTACCTCCCTGCTAATGTGCCTGGGAAAGCAGCAGAGGATGGCCCAAGTACTTGGGCCTCTGTACCCACATGGGTGACCTGGAATAAACTCATGGCTTCTAGCTTTGGACCAGCCCAGCCCTGGCTGTTGCTGGGAGTGAACCATCGGGTGGAAGATCTCTGTCTGCATTGTCTCTTCCTCTCTGTGACTCTGCCTTTCAAATGAATAAATCTTAAAAAAAAAAAGAAAAAGAAAAAGAAAAATCTCCAAATAACTCATCTGATTGTTTACAAAGGTGAAATGTTATATGGTTGTTATCATTCTTTGTATAACATTTAGAGGTAAGGTTTTTTTATGTTTATTTCTGTAGTTCTTTACTTATTTTTTCTTTGTTTTTATGAAAATAATACTGATATTGGTACAACATCTTAAGTGGTGAAATGGTATAAAGATTTTATACTTTGACATATTTGTCCACAGTTTTCTGGCTTTTCTGGGTGGCATTTGAAATTGTCTTATTGAAAAATATTCTGTTAAGTTCACATATCTGTATATTCTCTTGCTTTTAGTTTTAATATTCAGTTCAGCTATAGAAATCTTTTATACAAGATGTTTTCTGAAGCCCAGTACTCTAAAAGAAATAATTAAAATACAGTAGTATCAAGTCACAGAGTGTAAAGTTACTATTTCTATCATATATTGCTGAACTTCTTAAAAACCAAAGTTAGCAGTTTACTTTTTTGTCCATTCTCACTATTAAGTTTTGTGATTTAATGGTATAATATCAGGAGCACAAAATTCTGGAGTCATACTGAACAGTTTCCATTTCTGATTTTTAAATGTGTGACCTCAGATACATTTTAATCTCTCTCAATATAGTTTTTTTAAAATGTATAATAGGATTGCTTTGAGAATTACGTAAGTGACAGATAGCTGGCACCTGGCAAGACCTCATTATATGAGAATATTTTTCTTCATGGTTATTTTAATGTTATACTTCTTTTTTGATTAATGAAGCTAGATATTTTCCCAAGTGTTTTGGTTTTCTATTTATATTTTATTTCATGAGAACTGTCAAATATTTCCTTTTCTTAAAGTAGAAGTTTCACTTCAGAAACCAATTGACATACTAACAGCAAAAGTGTAACAAGTAAAAGAAAAGATTAATAAGTTTGACTATCATAATTAAAATGTTATGCTTCAGAGTACACCATCAAGGAAGTGAAAAGGCAGCTCACTGAATGAGAAAATGTATTTTTAAATGATATAACCATTGAAGGGCTTGTACCCAGAAAATTAAGACACTCTTAAAAAGTTAATAAAAAATCAAATGTTTTAAATTGGCAAAAGATTTGGATTTTTTTGAAAGATGATATACAAATGGCTCTTGGCTCTTCTCTCCTGTGTTCTCTTGGTTCTGCTTTCTAGTCTCCTCCTCTCGTCTGTCTTCTCCCTCCTCTCTCTCTCTCTTACAGTCTCCTCTTCTTCCTTCGCCGCCCCTTTACTCCGGTCTGTAGGGAGTTCCCCAATAAACCCTTTCCCTTACTCCGGTGTCCGGTGTGTTTTGCGACGGCTAACATTAATATATAACATTGGTGCCATGACTCGGATAGCCTCATATTGGTAATCCAGTGTCCCCCAGTGCTCTGGGGTCCTGGATTTCAGCCAGTCACAAAGCACACCTCCGGAACTCTTTCCAAGCCACTGAACGCTCTCGATCTCCATCCACACATCGGCCTTCCAAATTCTGAGGTAAGACGCGGAACGGGAAGCTCTCACGGCCACGGCGACTTCTATTTGAGTGGTGGTCTACTGTCGTATACTCGCCTAGCACTGGACTCCAGCCACCACTCCTACTTCTACTTAAGGCCTTTAGCCTCTATGGACACTGTGTCCAGGCAACAGTGGGTGCGAGTGACGACTCCATCTCTGTTTGCCTCTTTACAGGCTAGGCCCTGGGCTCCAGCAGGCGCTTGGGTGACGACCCCGCCTTCTGCTCCCATATTCTCTCGCTAGTCAGACAGCCGGGATGCAAGGACGCTTGCAGTCCACGGATCTGACTCTACAGGTTGCAATGGGAACTTTTCTCTAACCGCGTTCCGTCTGATGGTCCCTCTCAAATTGGCCCCAGCCCTCAAAAAGTGGCCCCTCCATGGTGGCGCATTTGGCCCTGAGGGATCGGAAGTAGGAGTAGTTTGACCCTGATAACATCTTTATCACTTCCATGAGCGTTTGGGAAAATGGAAGGGGATTCCATACGTTCAAGCCTTTTCCTATCTTCGAACTAAATGTTCTGTGTGTACTTCTTGCTCTCCCGCTCAAGTCCTTCTGGTCTCCAAGATTTGCAGTAGGGGTCAGAGGCCTGAGCAAAAAATCCTTTCTTCTGCCCCATCCTGTTCCCGCCACTTCCACAGCCTCCTTTGATCCTGCAGATGACCTCCCCCTTATTGCTCCAATCTACAGGCACCGGCTCAGCCGCCTCCTGAGGCCTCAGCGGCTGAAGCTCTGGCTCCATTATCTCCCACGCAGTGGAATCCACCATCGGCTCTGGCCCTGGCTGTGTCCTCACCTCCCCCTCCTGCCGAATTCCAGGGGGCGGGGTCAACCTCTGCTCCCACCTCCACTGCAGTCTCTTTTCCATCTTATCTCGAGCCCCTTGCTCATCTATTTCTCAGAGCCTTTCTCTGCCGTGTGTACTTCCTCCCTAGCTCCTACCCCCACTCTCACTGTATCTCCCCCTCCCACCTAGGAACTTTATCTTAGAACCAGTCCTGGCCCAAAGTCTACTGTCTCTGTCTTATCAGTTTGGGAATGGTAGTCTCCATGGTTTCTAACTGGTCTTTTGTCCCTCTCTTGTCCCAGTCTTACCATAAGAATAGCAAGGGAATGATAGTCCCATCCTTTTGGGCTCCTTGCTTTTTGAGAAACAATTTAGGTATCCCACCCTTCTGATGGCTTATCCTGAGCAAGCCAGACAGGAGAATCAGATTTCCTGCATGGACCTGGCCCACTGTAACTAATTTTACTTTGAATCTAGGAAGATCACTACCTTTAAATATATTGCTTTGTAACTTGCTGAACTTATTTTGCAATTTATTTTAACAGGTTTCCGGGTAATCAGTACTCAATGAAACATCAATGCGTAATTAGTACTTGTCTTAGATTAATCCAATTTTAATTTCAATTAAATTCAGCTAAAAATATATCAGCATCCTAAGTCATTTAGGTGTAATTGCTAATTTAAATTGGGTAAAGGTGAATGAAATAAATGTGTCTAAATGTAAACTTTTGTATACTCAACATGTTATATTCTATAAAAACTATTTGGGTTAGTTTATAAACTGTCTATGAAAATAGTTCAACATTTCTTGGAGTAAGTCAGGCTGAAATTCATGTTACCTTATTTAAAAATGTTATCTTAATCTGAAGATTTTTAACAGGTTATTTCGAAATGTAAATCAAGGACATTGGCAGATGGAAAACATCACAAGTATACTAATCTATTCCTCTTCGACATAAAATTAGAATCTAATCCTCTGTTAAAGCAATAAGTTAAAGTAATCTGTTATGTTCTCTTGATGTCTGTTAAATTCTAATTGTTTAAAAACAGCTAAATTTTTATTAAGAGCTATGGGTTATTTAAATATGAGCTTATTTTCAAAAATTTAAATAATCACCTTGTAACAATGATCAGATTTGGTCTATGTCATGTCATGATGTTAAGGAATCCTAATTCAACCAGATCTTTTGGATTTTGAGCCTTCTTGGTATTCTTGACAGGCATTCAAAAAAATCAAAGTTTCAAAGAATTTGGACTCTGAAATTTCCAGTAAATTCTGGACTTTGGTTTTTCCAGTAAGGGTCCAACTGAAAAAATCGAAGGACCTATGTCTCTCATCTTGTAGAGACACTAACTAATTGGGCTATTTGGATTATATAAGAAGTACTGTCAAGATGTGAAGTGGTGCTAAATTTTAAGTCTCTATAATATAAAATGCTACTGCTACAAAGGTCTAAAAATTAAAAAGTCTAATAATCTTGTGTTACTAGACATGATAGTTATCTTAATGAGAAAGCCCCAGAGGCCTAAAGGGTTAAATGCTTTGTAAAATCCTACAGGTGCTTTCAAAAAACCGTGTGCAGTAAGCAAATGCCTCTTGTTGGTTAATGAGTTTATAATTTTTTTTTTTTTGACAGGCAGAGTGGACAGTGAGAGAGAGAGACAGAGAGAAAGGTCTTCCCTTTGCCTTTGGTTCACCCTCCAATGGCCGCCGCGGTAGGCGCGCTGCGACCGGCGCACCACGCCGATCGGGTGGCAGGAGCCAGGTGCTTATCCTGGTCTCCCATGGGGTGCAGGGCCCAAGGACTTGGGCCATCCTCCACTGCATTCCCTGGCCACAGCAGAGAGCTGGCCTGGAAGAGGGGCAACTGGGACAGGATCGGTGCCCCGACCGGGACTAGAACCAGGTGTGCCAGCGCCGCAAGGCGGAGGATTAGCCTAGTGAGCCGTGGCGCCGGCCATGAGTTTATAATTTTAAACGTGGCAACTTAATGTCTTTTGTCATCCACAGTTTTGTATATCAGATTTGCTGCTCATAAAACTAAAGTGTTGTTGGTTCTGTGTTTAGCTGTCCTCCTGTAGGTTCCAATGGACTTTTTCCAGCCACATCTATTGTATTCAGTACTTTGGGATGGCTTTGTAAACAGATGAAGCCAATAATGTATTAAAGGTACCAACTGAAAGAAAGTATGGCTAACTGAGGTTACTAAAAACAAAAAATAATTCAAATCAATTGGTAATTTACAAACAGGTGTTAGGTTTTTTTAACAAAGCTATTAAAACTGCTATATTCTGTTATGTTACATGTGTATACATATTGTATGTCTACATGGGAAAATTTTATTAAGAGTTTTATTTTAATTGGCTTATGGTTAAGATTGCCCATAAATTTAAACAGCTTAAAATTATTCAAGGTATGTGTTAATTCGTGTTACCTAAATCTGTATCATATGTTTTAAACTTGTTGGTAGAAAGAAACCAAAAACATTTTCTATGTTTGTGCTTAAGTTTGCTGGTTAAACAAGCTACACCATGTTAGATATTTAAGAGATGTTTCCAAATTTATGTATTACTGTTTATGGAAGGCGTTGGACCTTCTGGTAAATGTTTTCTTAAGTTGTTATCTAATGGTTGAAACTGCTTGCTAAGTTTTCATGTGATATTGCTGTTGTCAATAAGCGACCTGGGACTGGCTCCCCCATTTCTCTATTCTAAGCCTTGACTAGTTCTTTCATTTCTCTGTTCTCTTCAAGGTAGGAAACTAATTCTATTATGAAGGAATCTCCAAGACGCAAAATTTGATTTTAGATCTCATAAAAGAGATGGCTAACATTTTTCTGTAATAGCATAGCCAAAATAAGAGCTTAAATTATAATTTCATAGCTAGATTTACTTTGCCATCAGCGAGGTAAACAGTAAATAGAAAAAACTTCCCTTTTAGACCAAAGGGAGAGAAAGTTTAAAAGTAAGGACATAGCTTTCCTGACGGGGCATCATCTGCCTCAACATAAACCACTATCAGATCATGCCTGTAACTAGAGACTTGTAGTTTAGGCCACCGAAGATTAGAGATGGGACTTGAGCACCCCCTTGACTTGCATCCTCTGCTCTGCTTTAACAAAAACCAGGAGGAAAAAAGCTAGGCATCAGAAATGTAGAGATAGGTGGCAGGCCTTTTAAAGGCTGCTCTGTACTGTGATCTGCCCTCAAGGAGACCCAGCAGGCCAGTCCACTGCAGTGGCTTTCAAAAAATGTGGCAAGCCTGGGCTTCAGCAGAAGTCAGCTTGTGAAGAGCCCTGGCAGCTCTGCCAGCCAAGAGTTGGATCACTGGAAATGGACCTGCCCTGGAGTCAAAGGACGTCGTCTGAGCCACTGATCTTATTGGCTCTAAGCTGAAAAGCCCTTCACTCAGCCCAGCTTCCAAAGTAACCACTGCAGCTGAGGAGACAGCCAACCAGGGTCAGTAACATTGCAGGCAGAACTGTAAATTTCCTGTTAGAGATGCCACCTGCCTTTACCTGGCCAGCTCTCCTCCAAGGCCAGCTAGGTAATGGAAGTGAACAGGGTGCCTTCCCCTAGGAGGTTCACACCTCCCTTAGGATGTAGGCTATATGAAGAGATAGATGAGTCTGAGCCTCATAATTTACAAGGCTCTAAAGCCCACCAGATTATCAAGCCCCTTCTGTCAGGTTCTATTTGCCTCTCAATCAGAAAACTTACTTGTAGCTTAGACAGCACCTTTCTTAGGTTCTCTAGCAACTCTGTCCTCTGTATCTAGCCCACTTGAGCCCTATTCCTTTGTAACCATAACCTCTACTCTACCACCAATGGCTCTACTCCCAACCTGTGTGTACTGATGGTCCTCTCCTCCACTTAATATTGTATGATTGTCCACAATTTCTCTACAAACCCCGCTACCTGCAAAAGTTAAGTGGCTTTTCTCCCAGTCTTGGCTGGAATCAGCTTAAAGCACATCCTGTCCCCATAAGGGTCCAGAGACACCCCCCCCCCCCCATTTCCTCTCCTCTATAAAATCCTCTTATTACCTGGTTAATGCTACTCTTAGGGTCATTGGTTACTATTCTCACCCTGTCTTTTATACTACAGTGTCTAAGTGTTTACAGCAGGTTTTAGTGCAACAAACGAAGGCCTTCAGCAACCAGGTGGTCAAACAAATGCTGCTACGAGAATATACTCCCCAACCAGGAGACAGCGGCTTGAAACATCGCCCTATGCCAGCAAAGAGTGCCTCATCACCCCATGTCAGCAGGAAGTAGCTCTAAAGACATCATCGTCCCTCTACCCCTCCTGGACTTTTGGGACTAATGTAACCCCATACAACTCCTGCTTTCTAAAAAACAAAAGGGGGGAATGTTAGGAAACTGGCGCAGTTTTAGCCAGGGGCCCCGCATGGCCTAGCTACCTGAGCCAGGCTCTACCCCCATCCTAATGGGATTCGCTGCTCCTGCTTCCCTGCCCGCCCTCAGGTGAAGTTTTAAAAGGGCCTGTTCCTGAACACGTGCCCTCTTGGCCCTTCTCTCCTATGCTCTCTTGGTTCTGCTTTCTAGTCTCCTCTCTTCCTCCTCTCTCTCTTATAGTCTGCTTTTTCCTTCGCTGCCTCTTCACTCTGGTCTGTAGGGTGTTCCCCAATAAACCCTTTCCCTTAAAAAAAAAAAAAAAAAAGATATACAAACGGAAAGTATGAGAAAATGCTCAGCTTCTTTAGACATTAGGGAAATTCAAATCAAAGGCACAATGAAATATCATTTCACACTCACAAAATGTCCATAATAAAAAAGGGCAGGGTTGAGTGGTGAGTGCTTGGCCCAACGAGTGAGACACTGACTGGTTAGGATGCTTACATCGCATATTGGAGTGCCTGGGTTCAAATCCTGACTCTGCTCCAGATGCTGTTTTCTTACTAATGCACAGCATGGGAGGAAGCAGGTGATGGTTCAGGTATTTGGGTTTCTGCCACACACATGGGATACCTGGATTGTGTTCCCAGCTCGTGGTTTTGGCCTGGCATTTGGGAATATATCAGCAGATGAGAGTGAATGCTGTCTGTCTTACAAATTAATTATTTTAAAAGTCACTTTTTAAAAAAGGGACAGTAACAAGTGCTGGCAAGATTGTGGAGAAATTGGAATTTCATACATTGCTGATAGGAATGTAAAATGGAGTGGCCACTTTGGAAGGTAATTTGTTAGTGCCTTACAGTGTTGAGCATTAAGTTATCAGGGACCCAGGAGTTCCATGCTACATAAGTACTCAAAACATATGTCTGCTCAAAAACTTGTATGCAAATATTTATAGTAGCGTTATAACTTAAAAATAAAGGAAACAACCTAAATTCCATCAGCTGATAAAGTGTGTCCATACACTGGAAAAATATCTGGCAGTTAAAAAGATGCAGTTATATGGATGATCCTTGAAAACATGCAGAATAAAAGTGGTCACAGAAGACCATGTATTGTATGATTCCACCTACATTAAATATCCAGAATAGGCAAATCTATAGAGACAGGAAGTAAATTAGTGGTTGTCTGCAGCTGGTTTGGGGTGGAGGACTTACGGGGTAATGATTGCTAAAAAGCCTTCAGGCTTTCTTTTTGGGATGATGAAAATGTAAAATTAGATTATGGTGTTAGTTGCACAACTTTATAAATATGAGAGCACTTTCAATGGAAAATTCACAGTATCTTTTAATCCATTTTCCCTGAAGTTTCACAACTTACTTATTTTTTATTTGAAAGGCAGAGAGATCTCCCACCCACTGGTTTAGTCCCCAAATGCCTGTAATAGCTGAGGCAGGACCAGGCCAAAGAGAGGAGCCGGACTCTCATTCCAGGTCTTCTATGTGGGTGGCAGGGACCTAACCATTTGAACCACCGCTGCTACTTCCCAGGGTGCTCGTTAGCAGGAATCTGAAATTGAGCATGGAGCAGATTCTGGATTTGAACCCAGGTACCCTGAGGTGGGATGCTGGCGTCACTGCGATGCCAAATGCCTACCCCTTTGAAGCCCTCTAATATACTAAGAACTATTGTGATCTTTAAATGGGTAAACTTTATGGTATTCAAATTATGTATCATAAAAGCCATTTAAAGATCGAAGGAGGGGAAAGAAGGCATTAAGAAAAACACTGATTGGGGCTGGTGCTGTGGCATAGCAGGTAAATGGCCCAAGTCCTTGGGCCCGTGTACCCATGTGGGAGACCTGGAAGAAGCTCTTGGCTCCTGGCTTTGGCTTGGCCCAGCCCTGGCCAGTGACTATCTGGGGAGTGAACCAGCAGATGGAAGATCTCTCTTCCCTTTCACCCTCTCTCCCTCTCTTCGCACCCCTTCCTCTTCCTTAGAAAGAAGGAGAGAAAGAAAAAGACACTGGTTGTCAAGTTTTTCTGTTTTCCTTTATAATCATCTATTATCCAAGTTGTTGGTTAGGAGTAAGATAGATAGATCTTATATGGTAACTCCTGCTGTGGTAGAAAATAGCTTTTTTCTAGTTCATTGATGTTTCCTTTTGGTATAATGGCTGATAATGTAAGTCTTGGGGTCTCCAGGTTCCATGTCCTGTATTTCCAGCTATGAGGTTCTTGTCAAGCTGCATTACTTTGTAGATTGTGTCTTTGTTTATAAAGTTAGGATGGGTTTTGCTTTTTCTTCCTCAGAGGATTGTTGTGAAGTTCAGATGAAAGTGAAAAGCAATATGAAAGCTGAATAAATAAATATAGAGTACTTGTAAGATTTCTAACGTTCTCTGTATTTTCTTTTGATAGGTGTAAAACACAAATCTTTTCTAACAGCTGAGGACTGTTTTGAGTTAGGCAAAGTGGCCTATACAGAAGCAGATTATTACCACACAGAACTATGGATGGAACAAGCACTAAGGCAGCTGGAAGAAGGCGAGATTTCTACCATAGATAAAGTTTCTGTTCTAGATTATTTGAGCTATGCAGTGTACCAGCAAGGAGATCTGGATAAGGCACTTTTGCTCACAAAGAAGCTCCTTGAACTAGGTATGTTATCTGGGCTGAATTTAAGGTTATACTTATATTGGGAGGGATATATATTATCTGTCTAGCTTATCCATCCATCCATCTTTGGTACTTTTTATGAGCATTACTGTCAGACATGCTTTATCTTCTTGATTATTATTCAAAGTAAATGGTAACCGAGTTTCTCACTATAATAGTGCCTGTGTTTCTCCATTCCATGTTCTCCAGGAATTTTAAAATTAGATCTAATCTAGCTTATTAAGTAAAAAATGTTCACTTATTTACTTACCATATTACCATAGTAAATGTTAAGAAGTTTCCTTTGAAGGATTTTTTTGGTTTATTACATTTAATATTAAAAAATAAGTGATCTGAAACAAATGGAATGAAAATATATTTCATTGCTGTATTTAAATGCCAGAAAAATGTGATATGTAATGAGAATTTTGCTGTTAGTACTTTAAATGGAGATAGAGTGTTTAAGTATGGTCTAGGGACCACAGGCATCAGAATTACATAGATTGTTATAGGTGGAAATTCCTGATCTCTGCCTAAGATCTACTAAACTATAAACTCTGGATATGGAGTCCAATATTTATACAATAATAAATTCAGGCTATCTTTAGTATATGGTGAAACTTTTTTTAAAAAAGTAATTATTTTTATATATAGGAAAATATATGTATGTTAGATGAGTCAAACAGCTCAAAAGATTACTCATCTGCAGGGAAACTTTTGATAATTGGGCTATTGCTTGGGTGAATTAATAAATAGAAATATCAGTTCAATAACTTTTTTTCTTTTGTTTTCTAGTGATCTTTCCTCCTGATTTAAAAATATAGCTTTCATTCTTTGTAAAAAATTGAGACAGAAAGAAACGTCAGAGTCATCCATAAGCTAGTCACCCCAAGCTACCCACAAATTTTTGTTTCTTTTATTGTATATGCTCCCTCCCTACAACACACATTTCCCTTTCTTTTTAAAGTTAGGCTTATATTGTATATCATAACATACGTTGTTAGAGTTTCTGAAGAACAACAAAAATTTTACCATCTAGGAATAGATTTCCTAAACACTCCAGTTACTCTCACAGGTGATGTCTCTGTGTATGTTCGGCCGTGTGGGGGGTGGGGGGTGGTGGTGGTGGTGGTTTGTGGCATTGTCCTCTTTCCCCCTACTCAAAGGTAGGTGACTAGTAATCCAGAGGCCATTATGGATTCTGGCTTATGTCTTAGTTTCTCTTTTCCTTACTTAGAAATGTGGCACTGAAATCCCCTTAGCCTCCAGAATTCTGTAGTCTCTGTTCTGCATTGACAGTGTATCTGTGGTAAAGGTTGCTTTTGCAATGTCTATGTCCTGTCTTCTCTATGGTGATTACTTCTAAGTCTCCAAAAATCTTTTCCATTGCTTAAAATAGGTAGGATGAGTAAGATTTTAAAATTCATTTGACATCAAATTGAATATAATTCCCTTGGCTGATTAGTAAGTTCTCCAAATAGAAGCAGTAATTGCTACCTTGAAATAAATAGCTGTTTTTGTCTCCCAAACTGTTTTTATAAAGAGTGACTATATGTCCTGATTTACTTGGGACAATACTAGTTTACACCTATTGCTCTGATATAGTAATTTTTGTTAGTGACCCATTTCATTCTCAGAAGCATCCTGGTTTAGAAGATAAATTCTGTGGTTTCCTATTTTTATATTACTATATTCTGATTCTTGAACAACTGTACACTTACCCATGGACATGCTTTCTTTCTCTGCAAATAGATCCTGAACATCAGAGAGCTAATGGTAACTTAAAATATTTTGAGTATATAATGGCTAAAGAAAAAGATGCCAATAAGTCTGCTTCAGATGGCCAATCTGATCAGAAAACCACACCGAGGAGAAAAGGGGTTGCTGTGGATTACCTACCAGAGAGACAGAAGTACGAAATGCTGTGCCGTGGGGAGGGTATCAAAATGGTAAAGTGGAAAAGCCAATTGTGTGTGTATGAATGTGTGTGTATTTGTTTATGTATAGTTCGAGAGAGAACAAGGATTCTTTATATTTAAGATTTGTTGATAAAAATCAGACTGACTACATAAAATATTAAGGTATGCCCTCATTTCTATCTTAAGTAGAAATAATATACTGTTGTAACTCATGTGATGTAATGGATTAGTCTGTATTATCAGTTTTGTGGTTTTGTTCCTAGTTAATCTTAAAAGATTATTTATTGAAATGTTTTAGTCTATTTAAGAAACACTCAGCATGCAAAAAGACTTTCAACAGATTTTGACATTCATATTTATTCTTTAAAAGACAAAAATATATCCATATAAATAACTCTGTTTATTAAAGATTTATACTTACATTTATAACTCGGCATGCCAGTTCTCCAGGATCTTAGTAGATGATAGGCCAAAATCAAAAAGTTTCACGTCTGAGGAACATTTGATTGACACAGTTGACTGTAGGTTCTTGTTTAACCCCAGGGCTTCTCAGAGCCTTTTTATGATAATGATATGATGTGCATTGTTTCCCAGTATTACTTTATCATGGGACTTGTTTTTCAAGGAATATCATATGGTATTAGTATTTATTTGAATGTGGGTGAAAAAAAAATGTGGGTGTACATAAAAGGAGTTAGTGGATTTTTGGAGTTAAATACTTAAATTGTGTTAACATTTGAAAAAATTGTTTACATTTTTCTCTACTAACAAACTCAAGGTAATCTACATTTTGATGTTGATGACTATTGACAGCCTTACTATTAAAAGCAAGTCTATCATGTCTATGTTGAATGGCTTTGTGAAGATGTATTCATTTATTTGAAAGGCTTAGTAACAGGGAAAGGAGGAGATTTTTATGTACTGTTTGACTCCCCAGAAGCCCACAACAGCCATGGCTTGGCCAGGCCAAAGCCAGGATCCCAGAACTCATTCCGGGTCTCTTGTGTGAATGGTGGTGACCAAGTGCTTGGTCCGTGACCCATTGTCTTCTCAGGTACATTAGCAGGAAGCTGGATCGGAAGTAGAGTAGCCGGACTTCCAGCCAGCATTCTGATATATGGTATATGGGCATTCCAAGTGGTGTCTTAACCTTCTGTACCACAGTGCCTGACCCTGGGTTGAACTTCCATTAGCTAGTTCTATGGAGTCCTATGAGGATATGCTTAATTTTACTTTGTGAGCTAATAAGTAAATACCAGATAGTAATACTTCGTTAGACTAAATATTTTTTATCCCTTCATTTCTAAATGTTTTAATCTGTATCTTCTTTAGACTTATTTTTTATTTATTTGAAAGGCAGAGTTATAGATAGGGAGAGACAGAGCTCTTCCAACTGCTGGTTCACTCCCCAAATGGCTGTAACAGCCAAGCTGTGTTAGGCAGAATGAGGAAGCCTGACCTTCTTCTGGATTTTTCATATGGGTTTAGGGGCCCAACCAACCACTTGGGCCATCTTTCACTGCTTTCGCAGACACATTAGCAGGGAGCTGGATCGTAAGTGGAGCAGCCGCTGCTTGAATAGGTGCCCATTTTGGGGTGCTGGCATTGCAGGCAGTGCTGTGTCACAGTGTTGGCCCTAGTCTGGTTACTTCAAGGCTTTATCTTTAAAAGATACATAGTACCATTGTCACACCTAAAAAAATTCCTAGTAGTTCCGTAATACCATCAAATACCTATTTAGTGTTTAAATTTCCAATAAGGAATATTTTTACTACCCTTGGTAGCTCATGAAGAGAGTAGAATAGAACTATAAGTACAAAACAGGAGTCAGTTTACCAGTTTGTTGAGGTGATACATATGTCAATGCTGCACATGGTCGAAGGACCATCCTTTTTTCAGGATAATTAAATTTATCTCATCATTATATAAAAGTCTTGTTAAGGCCTTGAATTTAACTCTAGGTAAATAAAGGGCATTGAGAATAAACTTGAATCATTATTTGTTTTAGTATATTATTTAATAATTAAAACAAAATAATTGTACTACTGATTCATATGACATACTTATTTAATCAAGAAGGCTCAGTAGTGAAATAACATGTTTTATTGATACAGTTCCTAGATGATTAAAGGCAACATTCATTTCTTTTGTTATACCCCCAATAAAAGCACATGATTTCTTTGATAATTCTTCAAAGTTGTTTAGTCTTTTGCTTTTAAAAATTCCCTCACGCCCCCCCCTCTTTTTTTTGCTAAAAGCATTTAACTATGAGACAAAACCTGGTTTTGTTGTTTTCCTGCTAAAAATGATTACCTTTTCTGGCTGCTTCCCATTTACTTTGTGACGTTGGGGCAGCAATGCTGAGCATTCATGTCATATTTCCATGAATGTTTTGTTATATTTATATCACTTGAACTTTATTTTGATGAGAAAAGGCCTAAAATAGAAACCTGCTTTTTATCTTATTTAAGGTTCAGCCCGCCCCTAGAAAATAATCAGTAATAACAATGTTTTTTTTTGGACAGGGAGAGTGGATAGTGAGAGAGAGAGACAGAGAGAAAGGTCTTCCTTTTTGCCGTTGGTTCACCCTCCAATGGCCGCTACGGACGGCGCATCGCTCTGATCCGAAGCCAGGAGCCAGGTGCTTCTCCTGGTCTCCCATGCGGGTGCAGGGCCCAAGGACTTGGGCCATCCTCCACTGCCCTCCTGGGCCATAGCAGAGAGCTGGCCTGGAAGAGGTACAACCGGGACAGAATCCGGCGCCCCGACCGGGACTAGAACCCAGCGTGCTGGCGCTTCAAGGCGGAGGATTAGCCTGTTAAGCCACAGCGCCGGCCATAACAATTTTTTTTTTTTTAATTTTTATTTTTTGACAGGCAGAGTTAGAGAGAGAGAGGGAGGGAGGGACAGAGAGAAAGGTCTTCCTTCCGTTGGTTCACCCCCCAAATGGCTACTACAACCAGCGCGCTGCGCTGATCCAAAGCCAGGAGCCAAGTGCCTCCTCCTGGTTTCCCATGCGGGTGCAGGACCCAAGCACCTGGGCCAACCTCCACTGCCTTCCCGGGCCATAACAGAGAGCTGGACTGGAAGAGGAGCAACTGGAACAGAATCCGGCGCCCCAACCAGGACTAGAACCCTGGGGTGCTGGCGCTGCAGGCGGAAGATTAGCCTAGTGAGTCGCGGCGCCGGCCTATGTTTTTTATAAATTCTTTTTTTATTTTATTTATTTGAAAGAGTTACAGAGAGAGGTAGAGACAGAGAGAGAGGTCTTCCATCCGCTGGTTCACTCCCCAGATGGCCGCAACGGCCGGAGCTGCACCAATCTGAAGCCAGGAGCTTCTTCCGGGTCTCCCATGCAGGTGCAGGGGCCCAAGGACTTGAGCCATCTTCTGCTTTCCCAGGCCATGGCAGGGAGCTGTATCAAAAGAGGAGCAGCCAGGAATAGAACCGGCGCCCATATGGGATGCTGGCGCCTCAGGCCAGGGCTTTAACCTGCTGTGCCACAGCGCCAGCCCCAGTAATAACAATTTTAAAACCCCAAAGGTACTGTTGGGTAGAAAATATTTGCAGAGGACTGTTTCTTTCATGTTTAATTGCAGAATTACTCTGTGTAGATGCAAATATAATTATTTCTTATTTGCACAGGAATAGGTATTTAAAATATTAATGCTGTAACATGCTTATTGCTTATCATATTCTATTTTTAGACTCCTCGGAGACAGAAAAAACTCTTTTGCCGCTACCACGATGGAAATCGGAATCCTAAATTCATTCTGGCTCCAGCAAAGCAGGAGGATGAGTGGGACAAGCCTCGTATTATTCGCTTCCATGATATTATTTCTGATGCAGAAATTGAAATTGTCAAAGATCTAGCAAAACCAAGGGTAAATAATTTTTTTTCTTTTTTCTCCTCTCAATTTACTATACCTGTGAATCCATTTTTTTCTTTGTAAAATAAGAGATGATAGTTGATATGGCAGAAACACCCCAGATACTGCAGTTGTTAACTACAGTCTAATTATGCCAGTTTTGCTCAGTTTGTTGCCAACATAAGAAACATTTCTTCCAACTGAGTTTTAAGAACTGAATTATGAAAATCATGGATGAGATTTTTATTCACACTTGGCAATTTTGTGTTTTATCATCTTCCTGAAAGACTTCTATATATTTTTGAGTTTTAATTTCAGAGACCTCTGAAAACTCACCTTTTTCATATTTTCTATATTTTTATCTAAAAGAATACTTGAAGTATTCTCTTTTAGGCACATTACTACTAGAAAGATATAATTAGTATGGGCATCATACTAATTTGAAATGGTGACATCATAGTTTTTTCTTTTCATCCTAATAAGTAAATTAATCTTGTGTAGGTTAGACTCAATACTGTAAACTTGGGAGAATGTGGGAAAGACTGTCTTTAATGCTCTTGCCTTTTTTCCCCATCAGCTTGTTATTAAAACATATTTGTTCTCACTGATACTAAAATACAAAATGCCATCACTTTCACAATGACATTGTGAAATGAATGCTAGGCAGAGTTTTGTTTTCTTCACTGCACTAGGGTTAACAAATTTTTTTTCTGTAACAGTCAAGTTATTAAATACTTTTTAGGCTTGTAGGCCATATGGTCTCTATCATAGCTACTCAGCTCTGACATTGTAGTGCAAAATCTACCAAAGAAAATATGTATATTAATGAGTGTGGCTGTATTCCAGTAAATTTTATTTCTAAGAACAGATGACAGCTGAACTTAGCCTGTGAGTTTGCTAACCCTTGTTACATCATAAAAGTTTGAATTATCTGTATATTGATGCTATAAAATAAGCTTAGAATTTTTCAAGTTTTATTACTTTACCAAATTTTTAACAAACACTTTGTGTTTTCCCAAAGAAAGATTACAAATAATGCATAAGACTGCTCTAATATGTCAGAGTGTTGTCCAATATGGATTTTTATAAATCTGTTGCCAAGCTGGATGCTACACACAGATACACAATACTGATTCTCATTTGAATTCTTACTTTGATTCTTTATTTGTGGTCAGTAAGCCTGTCAACCACAGATGTTGGTAGAATATTCAGTTAGAATTCATTCTACACTGGAGATCAGGTCTTAATATATCTGAGTTTGAAGGCCCCAGCCTTCAAAGGAGATTCCTCAGTTTGGATTATTTTTGGTCAATAAAATCAGATGACAAAATCTCATAATCTCTTGTTAACCTCAGAATCATCATTCTATTTTTTTAAAAAGAACATTATCTTGGCTGTTATCTCTTTGTTACTGCTTTTAACATTTATAAGTTCTTTTCATCTGCCTTTGTGTGCTCATTCCAAGATTTTTCACTAGATATCTTACTGAGTCGTTATCTTAAAGGTAGAAAAGATTGGCCTTAAAATGAATTTTAAACAATATTATTAACTTTTACAGTTTCATTGCTAAAAAAAATTAAGCTATTCTTCTTATAACTGTAGACCAAGTTTAAAGCAGTTTTTTTTCTCCTTCACTTTCACATCTTCTAATCATTGAAGAAATTTGATTTCAAATCTCTTTCGTTTATGGATCCTTTATTCATGTTAAACAAAAATGATTTTTAGAAAACACAAAAATCTGAAAAACCAACTGACTTTCAAGACTCAACACAAGGTGACTGGAAGTGTATGGAGTTACTTTCTCTTTCCATCTACCTTTGTTTAAAAAAAAAATCCCAGAATTCTGACTGGTTGGATAAATGTGATTCATTTTTTGTCTTGTAATGCAACTATTTTGATGGTTGGCTTCACAGCTGAGGCGAGCCACCATTTCAAATCCAATAACAGGAGACTTGGAGACGGTACATTACAGAATTAGCAAAAGGTAAGAGATGTGTAAGCTGCATATTTTGGCCTCTAATAAGTGTTTTGTGTATCCTACAGGAATTATTAGTCATTTAAGGAAATAGGTCATTTTCAGTCTCCAGCTCAAGTCACCACCTTATTTATAAACAGGATAAGGCATGGGTAAACTTTGTGTTTCACAGGTCTTTCCCTTCAACTAGAAGTTCTATTTTTACTTTTTAATTGATTTCTTATTTTTAGAGAATTAATATACTTGGTATCTTTCTTCAGATCGAGTATCAAATATCCTGGAAATGGCCTGATGCAGTTTTGTCCCTTTTGTGGCCAAAGGGGAAAATAAAGAAAAAGAAGCTTCCTGGTTAATCTAGGCATAGAGTTTGCTTATGCATTTGTCTTACATTCATAACTGTTGTAGTGATTCACCTCATCTTTCATGACGATTATGCTGGCATTTGTTTTTACGTATTGAAAAATACCATTGACATTATGGAGTAATCTGTAGAATTTTTTATTTAAAAAAAAACTTGCTAACTCAAAAATTGGTGATGGAAAGAACAGAGTTATGCTTCTCAGCTCAGTCTCCTAAAAATTATTTGGCAGTTTTTAACTTCTCCAGAAAGATTGAAAAAATTGTCTTAATGAGAGTTTTAAAAAACTGAATTTAAAGAGAATACCGATTTTTTTTTTTAAACATAAAAGAACATTAAACTTCTAGGTCTGTGAAAAGTCCTGTGAAACCCAGTGCCATAAGTCATCCACATACAGCTTCAAATGATTTTTGTTTAAAAAAAGTGAAAGGACAATAAATCTATAAAATCTGTCAGCCTGTTTTTCTCTCGATTTGGAAGTGGCTTGTCTTATTGCCACCTATCTACATATTTTTTACTGATTTGAAACCATTACTATCCAGACCAATCTGAACCCTTCCAATCACCTGTGGCTTGGCAAAACAAAACCCAAAAAAGCCCAAAATTGCCTGCTACTAGAGTAAGTTCTTGTCCTTTCTCTTTTTTTTTTTTGTAGCTAAGCCGAGCTACAGTACATGACCCTGAGACTGGAAAGTTGACCACAGCACAGTACAGAGTGTCTAAGAGGTAAGGGAGTGACGGAGAGGGCGCCAGGCATATTGGACTGTCTTCTTTCTTGAGAATCTGATTCTCACAAAACTCATGTTTTCTAACAGCTAAGCTGTTAGCTTTAGGTATTTGATATCTGTTCTTGAATTTTCAGGATGGACTAATAAATAGTTATGGGTCAATTGATAGAGGTTTTTCAAAGTAAATTATTAGATTGTAAAGTGGTGAGTCTCCCAAACCCTAACTGATAAGTGATGTATTCTCATATTGAAGTAAGAGAAGTTCCCGAGGACTGTTTATAGAATATTGCCTCTTTTGGACTCTGTAAAGAAGGGGTTAAATGCCTTGAATGACTACGCAACAAAACATTTGCAAACCATCAGTTTCAGATTCCTTTGAGCAATGTTTAAGGAGAATCTAATGTGATCATTAGCTGATAGAACACTAGAATAGTTTCAAAAAACAGATCATTGGGTAACTTAGGTATATAAATTAGAAGGAACATAAAATAGAAAGAACACTCCAACTGAACTCCTTTTTCATCTCTTCATGTGAAGAATGTTTCTCAGCCTCTTATAAAAGTAAAAATAGAAATATCATTGTGCTGAATTCTTTCTTTTCTCTATTACTCTAACAATAAGTAATATTTATCCATAGTAACAGTAGCAGAAATAATAAACATAGGCCTCATCCATTTCATTAGGAATGTTTTAATGTATTTTTACTTTCTGTATTTGACAACAATTGTTTAATAATTTATTTGGATTAAAATATAAAAATAATTGTAATTGTTTTTATCAATTATGAATATTTTTATTTTAGAGAGTAAAATAAGGTGATGAATAAAGACTTCCAGGTATAAAAATGTGTGTCTCTTACAGGGTTGGGGAATGTCTGGCCCACTGGCCCTGCCAAGGCAACTGCGGGCCGCGACTCGAAATTCAACAAATCTGTAGCAGGCTAATTTTCAAGTTGATAATTTTGTATGTGCCATGAATAATGTTATAAATACCCGTATGGCCCTTGCAAGAAAAGTTCACTACCTTTGCTCTAGCCCAAGGTTTCTCAAACTCAGAACCGTTAGCATTTTGAGTCATATCTTCTTTATTATTGGGCTGTCTTGAGCCAGTAGCACTCTTGGTCCAATTATAGAAATTAAAAATGTTCCTAGACATTGTTAAATGTCTATCTGTAGGCAAAATCTCTACTGCCACCTCCAGGGACTCCATCTGTCAGAGGGGGAAAAAGCATGATATAAAATTGGCAATATTAAAAATATTTTGTTATGTATTTTTTAGAGTGGATCATGTTCATATGGCATTTAGAGTCCACTGATAAAATGGTAAAAGTTTTTACTGAAATTATTATTTTCAGTATAACAGAATCAAATATTTTGATACTATTGTAAAAAAATTAATTTTCAACTAAAAATTATACAAAGGAGTAATAGATTTTAATGACTATTTTAGGAGATAAACAGAAACAATTTGAAGATTTCCTGCAGTAAGTGCTAGCAGAAGTACTGTAAAGAATGCATTTATTGAACATTTCCTTATTTGTTTTTGGGAAAAGCCATATGTCATTCATAAATTAAACTTATCACCATACACATATCCTGTTTTCCTAACTGCATTTGCCATATACCACCACCTGGCCCTTGGTTTCAGAAGGTGTAGAAAATTTTTTTCTCACCTATCATTAGGGTCATGGCTAAGACTCCTATAACAAAAGATAGATTAATAAGAGAAAAGCATACAAATCTATTTAATATAAGTTTTACATGACATGAAGCCTTCAGAAATGATGACTCAAAGAATAGGGAATACTGTATATTTTTATACTAAGTTTGATAAGAGTGGACAGTCTTATGAAAGTATGATCGGGTAAAGGGAGTTATCAACTAATGGTAGTAAATTGGATGGAACTTGGCAAGGCCCATTCAGATGTTTTTGGCATCTCTGTATATTCAAGAATAAGGACGTTTCTTTCCTTTAGGGATAGGGAAGGTACCTTTAGAATGAAAGTTTTATGATCTACTTCATTTTTAAAAGTTTGATTTATTTGAGAGACTGAGAGTTCCCATCTACTAGTCCACTCCCCAGCATATAGGGGCTGGGCCTAGTCAAACCTGGAACTGAGAACTCAGTCCAGGTCTCCTAAGTGGGTGGTAAGGATCCAAACACTGAGCCATCACTTGCTGCCTCCCAGGATGCACATTCATGGGAAGTTAGAATCAGCAGAGGAACCAGGATTTGAACCCAGTCACTCATATATAGGATGTGCTTGCCCCAACCAGTGTCTTAACTTCTATGCAAAAAGCTTGCTGCATGATCTACTTTATTTTTTTTTTATTTAAAGATTTTATTTATTTGAAAGGCAGAGTTACAGAGAAGTAGAGAGAAAGAGATCTTCCATCTGCTGGTTCACTTCTCAAATGGCCACAATGGCCAAAGCTGGGCCAATCTGAAGCCAGGAGCCAGGAGCTTCTTCCGGGTCTCCCACATGGGTGTAGGGACCCAAGGACTTGGGCCATCTTCTGCTTTCCCAGGCCATAGCAGAGAGCTGGATGGGAAGTGAAGCAGCTAGGACTGAACTGGCACCCTTATGGGATGCTGGCACTGCAGGCAGCAGCTTTATCTGCTAAGCCACAGCACTGGCCCTGATCTACTTAATTTTTTTAATTGTTTCTTTTCTTTTAAATATTTATTTATTTGAAAGGCAGAGTTAGAGGCAGAGACAGTGGCTTTATCTGCTTCACCACAACACTGGTTCCATACTTAATTTTTAATTTGTATTTATTATTTTATTTGAAAGGCAAAGAGACAGGGATCTCCCATCCACTAGTTCATTCCCCAAATGCCTGTTGCAGTTGGGGCTGGGCCATGCCAAAGCCAGGAGCCCAGAATTCAGTCCATTTCCAATGTGGGTGGCAGAAACCCAAGTACTTAAACCATTAAACCATTGCCTGCTAACTTCTGGGTGTACCTTGGCAGGAAGCTGAAACTGAAGGGAAGTAGTCAGGACTCAAATTCAGATACTCCAGTATGGGATGTGGGCATTCCAAGCAGTGTCTTTTTCTCTTTCTTTTAGTTACTTATTTGAAGTCAGAGTTACAGATAGAGGGAGAGACAGATCGTTAATCTGCTGGTTCACTCCTCACATGGCTGCAGTGGCCCAGGCTGAAGCCAGGAGCCAGGAGTTTCTTCTCCATCACCCATGTAGGTGCAGAGGCTCAAGCTCTTGGGCCATCTTCTGCTGCTTTCCCAGGCACATAAGCAGGGAGCTGATGGGAAGTGGAGCAGCCAGGACACCGACCACCACCTCTATGGGATGCTGACATCAAAGGCGGTGACTTAACCCACCATATCACAACGCCAGCCCCCCAAGAAACATCTTAGCCCTCGGATCAAATGCCATCACTCACCTGCCCCTTAGAGGAAGGTTAGAGGATTCTTTGGAGGCCTGGTTCAGGAGAGAAGAGTCAGTTCAGGAGGCCTTTCTGCTTCTGTTGTTTCCTCAAATGCCAAGGTGCCACTTTTTGGGGTAGAGTGTCCTCAACCCCGTCCAAAAACAGAAAGAAAATTTAAATTTGCTTTGATATAATTTTGATTTTATTTTATTTTTCTTGTTATAATTTTGATTTTAATCATAAGGGCAGTTATCCCTAAAGAATACTAATAAATGGTAAGGAGTTTCAGAAACGAATTTAAATAGACATTTTTGAGACATTTACATTACTGTTGAGCATTGTGATTAACTTTTTAGTTTTTTAAGATTTATTTATTTGAAAGGCAGAGTTAGAGAACCATCCATTGGTTCACTCCCCAAATGACTTCAGTGGCCAGAGCTGGCCTGATCCAATGCTAGGAACCAGGAGCTTCTTCCAGGTCTCCCTTGTGGGTGTAGGAGCAGGCCATCTTCCGCTGCTTTCCTAGGCACATTAGCAGGGAGCTGGATTGGAAGTGGAACAGCCAGGACTTGAACTGGCTCCCAAATGGGATGCCAGTACTGCAGGGAGTGACTTTA
The DNA here is from genome assembly GCF_033115175.1 of Lepus europaeus. Taxonomy (NCBI): domain Eukaryota; kingdom Metazoa; phylum Chordata; class Mammalia; order Lagomorpha; family Leporidae; genus Lepus; species Lepus europaeus. Next base: position 61,840,122 of record NC_084843.1, on the reverse strand, counting down.
CCCGCTATGCCACAACGCCAGCCCTCATGATTAACTTTTTTTTTTTTTTTTTTTTTTTAAGCGATTCATTTGGGTCTCCCACGTAGGTCATCACCTGCTGCCTTCCCAGGCGCATTGGCTGGGAGCCGGATGGGAAGTGGAGCAGCCGGGATTCTTTTTTTTTTTTTTTTTGACAGGCAGAGTGGACAGAGAGAGATACAGAGAGAAAGGTCTTCCTTTACCTTCCTTTACCATTGGTTCACCCTCCAATGGCCGCTGCGGCTGGCGCACTGCGCTGATCCAAAGCCAGGAGCCAGGTGCTTCTCCTGGTCTCCCATGCGGGTGCAGGGCCCAAGCACCTGGGCCATCCTCCACTGCACTCCCAGGCCACAGCAGAGAGCTGGCCTGGAAGAGGGGCAACTGGGACAGAATCCGGCGCCCCGACCAGGACTAGAACCCGGGGTGCCGGCGCCGCAAGGCAGAGGATTAGCCTATTGAGCTGCAGCGCTGGCCAATGATTTACTCTTAATTTTAAGTTGAGCTTAAGCTAATTTCCCATTGAATTAAAGAATATTCACTCTATAAAAATGAAACTCCGTAAAAAAATAAATAAAAGGACTTAGGGGGCAAGCATTGTGGCATAGCAGGTTAAGATGCTGCCTGTGATGTTGTCATCCTGTATGAACACCAGTTTGAGTCCTGACTGTTCCTTTTCTGATTCACCTCCTTACTAATGCACCTGGGAAAGCAGCAGAAGGTGGCCTGAGTGCTTGGACCCCTGCTGTTCACGTGGGATTTCTGGATGGAGTTCCAGATTCCAGGCTACAGCCAGGCCTGGCCCTGGCCGTTGGGGAGTAGTCAGCCGATGGAAGATACCTCCTTTCTGTCTTTTTCTGTCTCTCTCTGCCTCTTCCTCTGTCTCTCTCTTTCTAACTCTGCCTTTCTTTCTTCCTTTCTTTCTTTTTTTTTTTTTTTTTTGACAGGCAGAGTTAGAGAGACAGAGAAAGGTCTTCCTTCCATTGGTTCACCCCCAAAATGCCGCTACGGCCAGTGCTGTGCCTATCCGAAGCCAGGAGCCAGGTGCTTCCTCCTGGTCTCTGATGCAGGTGCAGGGCCCAAGCACTTGGGCCATCCTCCACTGCCTTCCCAGGCCACAGCAGAGAGCTGGACTGGAAGAGGAGCAACCAGGACAGAATCCGGGGCCCCCAGTGGAATTAGAAACCGGGGTGCCGGTGCCACAGGTGGAGGATTAGCCAAGTGAGCCATGGCACCGGCCTATAACTCTGCCTTTCAAATAAATATTTTTTTTAAAAAATTTAAAGACTTAAGCTGTCATATTTTAGCAGAGGTTGTTGCGTGGTTGTAGACGTTTCAGCTGTGATAAAATTTGTAAATTCTCCAGATTTGGATACTTCTGTGAAATATATAAAACAAAATTTCACAAATTCACTGTTTTAGAATACTTTATTTTAGAAATTTTCTATCTGTAGATCTTTTAAAGGAATATCCATTCTACAGAGTCATTGGACTCTTGGCAGCAAGTCAAAATAAATTAGTGTTGAAAAGTGATGTATGAATGTTTTTCCCTCAAAAACTAAGTATTTCTAAAACTTTTCAAACTTATTTTAAATCTTTTATAGCTCTGGAAAGCTACAATTATAATTATTAGAATTTTGAGAAAGGCGCAACGATGCTTTATATATTAAGTATACTGTCTCTCTATCCATCCATATCTTTCTTTCTGTCTGTCTGTCTATCCATCTATCCTCCCTTCCTGTCTGTCTGTCGGTCTATCTCTCCCTCCCTCCCTCCCTCTCCCTCCCTCCCCTTTCTCTCTCCCTCTCTAGATGGGATACTACTGGCAGCCAGCACTTTGCCAGTGGCATCAGGAGACTCTAACACTAGTGTAAGTTCATCTGGTCTTAGTGGAGTATTCTGTGTGTGTGCATGTACGTGTATGTACATCTACATAGTGAAACAGTGAACAACATAGTGAAACAGGAATTCTATAGCATAGTGACTTTAGTCATTGCTTTTAAGAAAAATGTGTTCACACTTTTAAAAATGAAATATATATATATAGAGAGAGACGTCTTAACTTTTTTTTAAGATTATATTATTTAATTTGAAAGCCACAGATCCAAAGAGAGAAAGAAGTCTTCAGTCGCTGGTTCATTCCTCCCATGGCTGCAGCAGCCAGGGCTGAGATAGGCCAAAGTCAGGAGCTTCATCCGGTTCTCCCATGTGGGAGATAGGAACCCAAGGACTCAAGTGGTCTTATGCTGCTTGTCTCAGGCCATTAGCTGGAAGCTGGATTGGAAGTAGAGCAGCAGGGACACAAAATGGGATGCAGATGACCGCTTAACCTGCTGCACCGTAATACCAACCCCACGTCTTAAGAGTAATGAAGGAATTTGCCCCATAAAGTATCTAGCATATGAGGGTACTTCATAGAAAAATGAAATTAAAAGATGAGGTTATTTTGCTGTGGAAATTTTTTAAAATTTTATATACACAGAGTCTTCATAAAGTTCAAGGACAGTGTGTATTATGAAAAATTATGCATGAATTTCAAGGTTTTTTTGTATTAAAATTATTTTCCATGAGCTTTTTTAAATACTCACATACTTTTAACAAATAAGAAGGTTTTACTATTTTGAGTATTTAATAGCCATGTTGAGACATTTTTTACCCATCACTATAAATCTGAATTTTGGAGGACGGCACTATAGCATAGCAGGTAAAACTACAGCCTGCAGTACCAGCATCCCTTAGGGGTGCCAGTTCGAGACCCAGCTGCTCCTCTTCTGATCCGGTTTTCTGCTATGCCTGGGAAAGCAGTAGAAGATGGCCCAAGTCCTTGGGCCCCTGCACCTGCATGGGAGACCCAGAAGAAGCTCCTGGCTCCTGGCTTTGCATTGGTGCAGTTCCTGCTGTTGTGGCCATTTGGGGAGTGAACCCAGCAGATGGAAGCCTTCTGTTTCTCTTTTTGTCTCTGCCTCTCTGTAACTCTGCCTTTCAAATAAATAAATCTTTTTTAAGAACCTGAATTTTGAAAACTCTTGGAAAGTGAAATAAACGAATGTTTTTTGTTTGAAATATAAGATATATTATAAGGAAACTGCATCTCAGATGCAAAATAGTAGAAAATATATGTGTTCTGATTTCAGTTAATTGAATCCCTTTTGCTCTGGAAGCATCTGTATTTTGAAAGTTTAGGAAGGGAATTTCAAATATCTGTATTTTGAGAAATTTCTGGATGATTATATCCACTTCAGTGGAAGCAAAAATTTGTTCCAGCATTCCAGCAAATAGAATTATCTTTGTCCAAATATGTGTGGAAATTTTTTACAGTTCAAAATTTAAAAATTTGTATTTACGTTAGTGACCATCTTTTTGACAGTACTAGATCCCACAAGAGTGGGATTTAGCCTAGCAGTTGGAGCAGGGGTGATGATTCAAATAATTAGGTTCCTACCATCCACCTGGGAGATCCGGATCCTGTTCCTGACTCCTGGTTTCAGGCCCCAGCCAAGAACCATTGTGGGTGAATGGGAGTTCTGTTTCTCTGCCTCAAATAAGTTTTTTAGAAAGTGAACAATAATAAAAAGAATCCAAAGAACCCTAAAAATTTGTGTAAGCTTGGCTAGGTCAGAGAAATGAACTTTAGGTGTTTTTTTTTTTTTTTTGCTTCAGTTATTTTTCATTTTTTAATGTTTTTAAGACATTTATTTATTTGAAAGGCAGAGTGCCAGAGAGGAGAAGAAACAGATTTTCTATCTGCTGGCTTACTCGCCAGTTGGCACAATAGCCAGGACTGGGCCAGACCAAAGCCAGGAACCAGGAACTCCATCCTGGTCCCCCACATGGGTGGCAGGAACTCAAACCCTTAAGCCATCACGTGCTGCTTCCCAGATGCATTAACAGGTAGCTGGCTGGGAAGCAGACAGGCCTCCCCAGCAGTGGCTGATCCCACTGAGCCACAGTTGCCGGTCCCAGTTATTTTTAAAAAGCACCCAGTTTAGGGCATAGCTACCATCACAGACTCTGGAGCCAGACTAGCCTAAATGTGCTCAAAACATGCGGGGTGCCCTGACATGCTGTGAGGACCCTGGAGGAGTAAGTTTGGACCCCCAGCTTGGAGAGAAGGTAAACACAGGCTAACAGACCACCACATTGGAAGAGGTATGTGCACAGAAGAACCAAGCGAGGGAAGTGTCCTGGGATTCAGTGTTTTGTGTTCAGAATGATTGTTAGCATGGTGGGGAGGATCTTGGGCTCTGGAGTCAGACTGCTTGGGTCCCAGAGCCCAGCCTTTCCAACAGACTGGTCGTGTGACTTCATTGCCTCAGTTTCTCCTTCAGCTCTTCTCCTGCTGACTCTTTATCCTCGGGTTCAGGCCAGCCTCTTGAACTTCAATTTTTAAAAGATAAACATTCAGGTACATGCTCTTAAAAAACAAGTTAGGTGAGCTCATTCAGTCTAGTTAAAGTAATATAATGATGTATACAAATATGTAATAATCTATTTAAAGTGGTAGAGACGGCCAGCGCAGTGGCTCACTAGGCTAATCCTCCACCTTGCAGCACCGGCGCACCGGATTCTAGTCCCGGTCGGGGCGCCGGATTCTGTCCCGGTCGCTCCTCTTATAGTCCAGCTCTCTGCTATGGCCTGGGAGTGCAGTGGAAGATGGCCCAAGTCCTTGGGCCCTGCACCCACATGGGAGACCAGGAGAAGCACCTGGCTCCTGGCTTCGGATCATCGCGGTGCACCGGCCGCAGCAGCCATTGGGGGGTGAACCAACAGAAAAGGAAGACCTTTCTCTCTGTCTCTCTCTCTCACTGTCTACTCTGTCAAAAAAAAAAAAAAAAAAAGTGGTAGAGAAAGCTTCTTTGATTCTGGTTGGTTATTTTTGGGAGTGTTTTTCTTTACTTTGTAGTAATGATCTACAAGATAATATGTCATAAATATATTTATCCTTAGGATTTATTTTGCCCATGCTAATAAGTAATAGATAATTTAAAATACTATTTATACTTATATATGCTATAATAATAATTTTATACTATGTATACTTATTATGAATCCCTAAAACCAGCAAAACAGTATTAGGTGTTTACTGGAAGGTGTCTTTCTTACTCATGTATTAGAAGTGTGGTCACCCAGTGTGACAGTGTTGCTTGTTATTCAAGCAAGTAGCTAGTGACATTGTAAAAATCCATACAGTGGGGCTGGTGTGGTGGCACAGCATGTTAAGCCACCACTTACAATGCCAGTATCCTATATTGTAGTGGTGGCTCAGGTTCCAGCTGCTCTACTTCCAGTCCAGGTCCCTGCTAATGTGCTTGAGAAAACAATGGATGATGACCCAGGTGCTTGAGCCCTGCCACTCAGTTGGGAGACCTGGATGGAGTTGTTAGGCGGCTTCAGCCTGGTCTAACCACAGCCATTACAACCATTTGGGAAGTGAACCAGCAATGAAAGACTGCCCTCCCCCCCCCCCCCCATACACATAAACTTCCTCCCTTTCTCTTTCCCTTTCTCTATTGCTCTGCCTTTAAAATGAATAAATAAATCATAAAATCAACAGTAAAATGAATAATACATTTTTTTTCAGTATTACTGAAGGAACAAATACAATGAGAATTAGAAAAATGTCATTAGCTTTAATAGTTTAGTAGGGTTATGGGTGGCATTGGTAAAATTTTTTTTGAAGATTTATTTTATTTACTTGAAAGGCAAAGTTAAAAGGAGAGACAGAAAGAGGGATTTCTGATCTGGTTCATTCCCCAAATGGCTGCTTTGGCCAAAGCCAGGAGCCTGGAGTTTCTTTTTTTCTTCAAGATTTATTTATTTTACTTGAAAGTTAGGGAGAGAAGGAGAAGCAGAGAGAGAGAGAGGTCGGTCTTCCACCCGTTGGTTCACTCCCCAATTGGCCTCAGTTGCTGGAGTTGAGCCAATCTGAAGCCAGGAGCCAGGAGCTTTTTCTGGGTCTCCCACGTGGGTGCAGGGGCCCAAGGCCTTGGGTCATTTTCTACTGCTGTCCCAGGCCATAGCAGAGAGCTGGACTGGAAGTGAAGCAGCTGGGACTCAAACCGGTGCTCATATGGGATGCTGGCACTACAGGCGGTGGCTTTACCTGCTATGCCACAGTGCCAACTCCAAGGAGCCTGGAGCTTCATCTGGGTCTCCCACATGGGTTTAGGGACTCAAGCACGTGGAGCAGCCAGGACTTGAATCGGTACCCATATGGGATTCTGGCACTGCAGGCAGATGCTTAGCCTACTATGCCATAACACTGGCCCCCAACAATAATTTTGATGATGTGATTGAGACACTAAAGCTAGATTAGAATGGGTTGACAGATGAGGAGGCTGAGAGAAAATTGACTTGAAGAGGGAATAGAAAGAGATTAGTATCTGGAGGGAAGTAATTGAAGAATCTTTAATTTTTATCCAGTAATCGTTGAGACTTATAGCCAGTTAAAAACTATGAGAAGAATTTTTTTAAGGTTTATTTATTCAAAGGCGGAATTACACACAGAGTTCTTCGATCCACTGATTTACTCCCCAAATGGCCACACTGGCCAGGGGTGGGACAGGATGAAGCCAGGAGCTTCTTCTAGGTCTTCCACGTGGGTGCAGGGGCCCAAACACTTGGGCCATTTTCTGCTGCTTTCCCAGGCCATTATCAGGGATCAGAAGTGGAGCAGCCGGGACCTGACCCAGTGCCCATATGGGGTGCTGGTGTTGCAGGTGGTGGCTTAACACTCTATGCCACAAAGCTAGCCCCTGTGGGAAGAATTATTAAGAGGATAAAGTTGTATAGGTGAGAGAAGGATTAATTAGTGATTTATGGTTCCTGAGATGGCAGGACTTAAAAGAATAAGGCAGAAGATTAGCCTTAGATAATGGAGAGAAATCTCTCCTATAGGAACTAGAGTGGACTAGGAGCAGGTAGATGCAAGTATACAGAAAGTTACATAGTTTTATTTTCTCTGTGAAGCAGGAGATGTGATCTGCTGAGTGAGGGGGACACTGATGTGGGTTAAGGGTCAGAGTGGAGGAGGAAGTGAAGACCCACTTGAATTTTTAGTGGAACATAACTGCCCTATTTCAGGATTCTTCAGCAGATTTGGTGACATGGGTATACACTTGGAGAAGAAATTCATAGAGGATTGTTTCTGCCAGACAGTTCAGTATAGGCTTTTAGCAATAATTTTGTTAAAATTGTGAACTGTGGAATCAAAGCTTGAGAAAAGTAAAGAAAGAAAAGGGCTGAGGAAAAGCATTTGTAAAGAGATACCTTTTTAAATTGAAATATAGTTCCAATAAAATTACCATTTTTTTAAAAAGTATTTTTTTATTTGAAAGAATTAGAGGTTGATCTTCCCATCTGCTGGTTTACTCCCCAAATGGCCAGAGCTGGGCCAGGAGCTTCTTCCGAGTTGCCCACGTGTGTGCAGGGGCCCAAGAACTTTGGGCATCTTCCATTGCTTTCCCAGGCACATTAACATGGAGCTGGATCAGAAGTGGAGCAGCTGGGACTGAACCAGTACCCCTATGGAGTGCTGGCACTACAGGCAGTGGCTTAACCCACTGTGCCACAGTGCCAGCCCCCAAAATTACCATTTTTAAAATATATGTTTCAGTGATTTTTAGTCTTTTTAGTTGTGCTACCATCACCATTGTCTAATTCTAGAACACTTCATCATCCCACAAAGAAATCCTGTACCCATTCTTAGTCACTCCTCATTCCCTCCTAACTCCATCACCTGGTAAACCACTCTGCTATTTTATATATCTATCGATTTCCCTGTTGTATATATTTCATAAAAGTGGAATAATGTAACATTTGGCCTTTTGTATCTAGCTTCTTAATGTAATGTTTAATAATCTCACAATGTTTCCAAGATTCTGTCTATTTTGTAGTAAGTTTCAGTATTTAATTCCTTTTTGTGACACAGTAATATTTCATTTTATGGTTATACTACATTTTATGTATCTACTCACGAGTTGATGAATATTTGGGTTGTTTAAACTTTGGGACTCTATTATTAATAGTACTTCTGTCAACACCTCCATACTAGTTTTTGTGTATACATACAATTTAATTTCCATTGGGTATATACCTAGAAGTGGCATGGCTGGATCATATGGTAACGCCATGTTTAATATTCTGAGGAACTGCCAGACTCTTTTCCAAAGTGGCTACACTGTTTTGTATTCTCATCAGTGAGGTATGAGAATGCCAGTTTCTTCACAGCCTCACTAGCACTTGTATTTGTCCATCTTTTTTATCATAGCCATCTTAGTGGAGGTGTTTGGGTACCTTTTAAAATTATATTTTTATTTAAGCAGATATAGATGAATATTTTTCCCTATAAAGTATTAGCATTATTTAGATCACGCTGAAGACCCTATTATTCCCACCCCAGTCAATTCTTTTTTTTTTTTTTAAGATTTATTCATTTATTTGAAAGAGTTACACAGAGAGAGGAGAAGCAGAGAGAGAGAGAGAAAGAGAGAGAGAGAGAGGTTTTCCATCTGCTGGTTCACTCCCCAGTTGGCCACAATGGCTGGAGCTGCACTGATCCAAAGCCAGGAGCCAGCAGCCTCTTCCAGGTCTCCCATGTGGGTGCAGGGACCCAAGGACCTGGGCCATCTTTCACTGCTTTCCCAGGCCATAACAGAGAGCTGGATTGGAAGTAGAGCGTAGAGCAGCCAGGACTAGAACTGGAGCCCATATCGGATGCTGGCACTGCAGGCAGCAGCTTTAGCCTCTATACCACAGTGCCAGTGCCAGCGGGCCCCCCCCCCCCCCCAGTCAATTTTTAAACATTACTTAGAAGAAACAGTTGTTTTCAGTTTGGTATGTAGTTTTCTAGAGTTTTTAGGACTTCTCAGTGTAACCAGTGGTAAATAGCCTCTTATCCAACTGTTTTCATAGAAACTCTAGTAAATGAAATTAGCTTTGTTTCCTCTTTGACCTCTAACTAGAATATGGTATCTTTAAACAAATTATAATATTCATTAGCAGCAATCATACTGAGAAGCAAATCAACTAATTACCGTTAGAGAAAGGTTATTTTACAATATATTATAGTTTTTAAATACAGAACTGTGGCCTTCGTGTAATGAAACATTAGTAAAACTAGTGTTTTCTTCTTATTCTTAGTGCCTGGCTTTCTGGCTATGAAAACCCTGTGGTGTCTCGAATTAACATGAGAATACAAGATCTAACAGGACTAGATGTTTCCACAGCAGAGGAATTACAGGTACGTACTCAGTCACATTAGCATTCAGTTGTTTTTACGGTACTTCAAGAAATGCTTCAGCTGAGATTTCCTTACTGACCTTTTGGTTCTTGATTTGCATGATAGCTTGGGACTGTAAAAAGTGACATTGTGAGCTAAAACCATGCAAATGACTTAATAATGAAAAGATGATTTTTCTGTGACCTTTATATTTGTCAAAACATCAAAAATTATTAGCAAGTATAAATATATAGGAAGTGAAAAAACCTAATAACACTATTACTTTGTTTTTCCATTCCCTAGGCCTCACTGTACCTGTGTGGTGGTCAGGGTGAATTTTTAAAAATTTTTTTTTTAAATTGAGATATATACCATAAAATTTACCTCAGTTTTGTTGTAGTCACATGATTATGAACTCATCACCATAATCTAATTCCAGACATTTTCATAACCCTAAAAATAATCCTGTGTCCTTGGTTTATTTATTTGAAAGGCGGAGTGACAGAAATCTTCCATCTCCTAGTTTACTTCCCTAAATGACTACAACAGTTAGGTCTGGGCCAGGCTGATGCCAGGAGCCAGAAGCTCCATTTGAGTGTCTCAAATGGGTATAGGAGTCCAAGTACTTGGGCTACCCATCTGCTGCCTACCCAGGCACATTAGGGGACTGGGTCAGAGGTGCAACATCAGGGACTCTGCAACATCAGGCACTCTGAAATGGGATGTGGGCATCTTAAGCAATGGCTTAACTAACTGTACCGCAACACCAACCACTGTCCATGTCCCTTAAGCAGTAACTTCCCAATCCCCCTCATTAAGCCCCTGGTAACCACTAGTCTACTCTCTCTTCTCTGTCAGTTTGCTTATTCTGGATATTTTACATAAATGGAATAATATATATGTGACCTTTAGTATCTGACTTCATTTACTTCTGGTGTTTTCAAGGTATAACCATGTTGTAGCATATATCAGTATTTCATTCCTTATCGTGGCACAGTGATACCTTACTTTATGGATGTGCTTACCACATTTTATATTATCTGTTCCTCAGTTGATGGACATTGGAGTTGACTTGTTTTCACATTTTGGCTTGCAATGCATAATGCTGCTGTACACATTCGTGTACAAGTTCTTATGTGAGCAACATTTAAATTTCTCTTGGGTATCATAAAGTTCATGGAAAATACGCATTATCTTCTAATTCACTCTTCCGAGTACCCATGTTTACCTAGAAGTGGAACTGCTGAGTCATAATATGGTAACTCTCTTTAACATTTGAGGGACTACCAAACTTTTTTTTTTTTTTTTTGAGGAAGTTGAAAATTTTATTATGTTTTTTATTTTGCTGTAGAGCTGCTGCTTCACTGTATAAACCAGCACCAGCAAACGCAGTAAACTGCAAAACTAAGATAGTATTGTTCTATCATTACATATTTTGACCCCAATCCAGGGATGGGTATAAGCAAGTTAGAATATTAAATAAGGCTTATGATAGCAGTGTTGAATTACATTATTTTTATAACTAGCTTTTACCACAGATAACTATGTACTCTGAATACCAGTGCCTAGAGCCTAGTATACAAATCACAAGGTACCGTGAAAAAGATGCATATTGTGTTCATCTGTAGTCATTTCCAAGTTAGGGTATATTTTCTTCAAGTAGCAGAGCTGAAGGTAGTATTTCTTCCATCAGTCTTGCTAAAAGTCACTATTTTCAGTCCTGTCTGCCACTAATGTAAGATAAAACTGTGCTGGACTAAGTTATTCCATACTAGTTCATGTAAGGGTTCCACTTTGATCCCTCAATAGATTTTATGTATTTCTCATAGGCTCCTTCACTCATTAGTTCATCTAGTTCTGAAGGGTTATTCAGTGTCATCTTGATTAGGCAACCATCTTCATAAGGAGATTTGTTGACCAGTCCTGGGTTTTCTGCAAGGGCTTCATTAGTTTCAGTTACTTCTCCTGATAGAGAAGAATAGAGTTCACTAGCAGCTTTCACACTTTCCAAAGCACCAAATTCATCTTGTTTTTTCAATTTTGTCCCAACTTTAGGCAGTTACAATAAACAACATCTTCCAAAGCTTCCTGTGCAAAATTGCTGATTCCTACTGTTCCAATACCATTTTCTGTTGTTATCCATTCATGTTTCTCTGTGAATTTACACACGGAGGGCACAGCAAGTTCCCCTGTGCAGCGTCCAGACGGCGCCCGCCCGCAGTCACCAGGGCGGAGGCCAGCAGGGTGCGGAGGGAGCCGAGGCTTCGAGCAGGCTGCAGGCCGAAGCCTGCATGCTCCGAGCCACTCACAGCGCCATGTTCACAGGTGTGCTGAGGGTCGCCGCGCTGCAACTGGGCCACCGGACCGGCGGGAAGGCTACCAAACTCTTTACCAAGTGGCTGTACTATTTTATGATCCCACCAGCATATATGCAGATTCCAGTCACTTCACACCCTTGCCAATATTTATTTTTGTCTATTTTTACTATTACAGCTATCCTAAGGGGTTTGAAGAGGTATCCTATCATGGTTTTTATTTACATATCCCTGATGGCTAATATTGTTCAGCATCTTTTCATGGGTTTTTTTTTGATTATTTCTGAAAAATTGATTACTTTGAAAAATTTCTGTTCAAACCATTGGTCAACTTTTAAATTTGAGTTATATATCTTTTTCTTTTCTTTTTAAAGATTATTTGAAAAGCAGAATGAGAGAGAGAAAGAAAGAGAAAGAGATCTTCTATTTGCTGGTTCACTCCCCAAATGACTGCAAAGGCCAGGTTGAAGCCAGCAGCTTCTCGGTCAATATGTAGGTGGCAGGGGCCCAAGTACTTGGGCTATTAGCAGGGAGCTGGATGAGAAGTAGAGCAGTTGAGACTTGAACTGGCACACACATGGAATGTCGGTATCAGGTGGTGGCTTAACCCGTTGTGCCACAATGCCAGGCCCAATAAGTATTTTAGGTACTAGACCCTTACAAGATATGAGTTAAAATTGTTTCTCCCATTCTGTAAGTTGTCTTTCCCTTTCTTGATGGTGTCTTTTGGCCCAAAACTTTGGAATTTTGATGAAAATCTGATTTGGTTTTGGTTGCTATACTTTAAATATCCAAGAAAGCATTGCTTTGACCAAGGTCACAAAGATTTTATTCCTGTGATTTCTTCTAAGAAGAATCTCTTATGTTTAGGGCTTAGATCCATTTTGAGTTAATTTTTGCATATAGTATTATGAAACAGGCTCAACCTCAATGCATTGATGTGGATCTCTACTGTTCCAGCACCATTTGCTGAAGATCATTCATTCCCTATTGAATTGTCTTGGAAATTATACTTGACACTTGTCTTTGTAGTTGAAAATATTATAATGAGAATGAAAGTATTTTATGTATCCTAAAAACTATCAATAATAGTTTAAGCAACACTTTTCTCATCATGTAGCTGAGAGCTATGCCTTGGTGAATTGTCATCCTCCTACATGTATCCTCTGTGCTTTTTAATGTTGTGAAATATCTCTGAGGGATCTTTTTGTGATTCCCGCCCCCCTCCCCCCAGGACATCTTCATTCTTCATGTTTTTCATCAAAGTCACTTTCCTAATACTAATAAATTTGCTTCTATTACATTTCTCTAGCTGCACATTGAAAGTCTCTGGAACGACAACAGTATTAACATTTTCCTTGTCAGCTATTATTGTATAATTGATTTTTTAAAAGATTTATTTATTTATTTGAAAGAGTTACACAGAGGAGAGGGAGAGAGAGGTCTTCCATCTGTTGGTTCACTCCCCAATTGGCCACAATGGCCGGAGCTAAGGCCAATCCAAAGGCAGGAGCCAGGAGCTTCCTCTGGGTCTCCCACATGGGTGCAGGGCCAGGGCGTTAACCCGCTGTGCCGCAGCACCGGTCCCTGTATAATTGATTTTAATTTTACTTCATTATCACTTTTTTGTAGTTTTATCTTTGCTGGCCAATTTCCTCTTCAGCCTATCCATTTTTGTAAAGTATCCCAAGGGTTTATCAGTGGGAGATAAGAGGACAATACAGCTTTCTACTTTGCTGAATGTGCATGAGCTGAGTAACAGATCACTGACAGACTTTGCAAGAGGTGATGTTATTGGCCAATGGTCATGGTGGACTTCTGTTACATAATAATTTGTGGATTGAAGAAATAGCAAAGTTTGTGCTTTATGCAATTACTCACAATATCCTGTAGAAACCAGGATTTGTGCATATTAGAAGTATGTAAAACAGGACTGCTATATTTAAATTTCCTTAATTAAGTTGTCATTTATTGTATAGTAATCTAAAAAAATATATATATATAGCAAACTTTTGGGGCTGGTGGCCAGTGTTGTGGCGTAGTGGGTAAAGCTGCTGCCTTCAGCACTGGCATCCCATTTGGGTGCTGGTTTGTGTCCCAGCCACTCTACTTCTGATCCAGCTCCCTGCTAATGACCTGGGAAAAGCAGTGGGAGACGGCTCAAGTATTTGGGATCCTGTCACACATGTAGGGGACCCAGATGAAGCTCCTGGCTTTGGGTTGGCCATTGCAGCCATTTGGGGAGTGGGCCAGTGGATGTAAGATTTCTCTCTGCCACTTATCTAACTCTTTAATAACACAAAAATTAAAAACCCACAAAACTTTGATGTCTTTTTTTTTTTTTTTTAAGATTTATTTATTTATTTGAAAGGCAGAGTTACAGAGAGCAGAGGCAGAGGAGAGAGGTCTTCCATTCTTTGGTTCACTTCCCAAATGATCACAATGGCAAGAGCTAGGCTGATCGGAAGCCAAAAGTCAGGAGCTTCCTCCAGGTCTCCCACGTGGGTGCAGGAGCCCAAGTACTTGGGCCATCTCCTACTGCTTTCCCAGGCCACTGCAGAGAGCTGGATTAGAAGTGGAGCAGCCGGAATTCGAACAGGCGCCCGTATGGGATGCCAGCACTGCAGGCAGCAGCTTTACCTTACCCACTATGCCACAGCATCAGCCCCTGATGTGTCCTTCTCTTCCCTAATCTATATTTACTCTAACCTACCTAAACTTTGCAAGGTCTTTGAGGCGAATACATTTCTATTTAATAGTCTGATTCAACAGTATCTACAAACATAAAAAGTAAAATATCCAGAGTAGTAATACTAATTTACATATGAAGTGGACATCATTGTGGGCAACACTCAATTCTGTCCTCCCATTTTATAAGTAGAGTTCTTTTAATTACATTCTTGTTTGATTTTGTCAGCATTTTATCTTGTGATGAAGGGAACAAATTAAGGAAAGTATCACTCTCATTTTACAAATAAGAAGACTGATATTGTATTCAGAGCTACATGTATTGTAACTGAGATCTGAATCTTGGAACTGGACAAAATATTTCTCTCTCTCTCTCTTTTTTTTTTTTTTTTTTTTTGCTGCTTCACACTGGGGACATTGTCAAAACGAACTGATCCTAACAAGTCTTTCACCAGAATAATTAAGCTGATGTGAATTTCTTCCCTATTTTACATTACTGAGGAAAAGTGAGGTAAAAATGGGGATATTTTACTAAAAGAGAGTTCACCAGTATTTGGGACTTTGGGAAAAATTTTTAAAATTTAAATTCCAATGGAAAATAAGTTAAAGAAATACCAAAATTTTAGTTTGTTTAGTAGTTAAAAACTTGTCCCCCAAACATTTACTAAAGAAAAACACATTAGCTGAGGGTGGCGTTGCAGCGCTGGCATTCCATATTGGGCACTGGTTCAAATCCCAAGTGTTCCACGTCTGATCCAGCTTCCTGCTAATGTGCTTGGGAAAGCAAAGAAAGATGGGCCAAGTGCTTGGGCCTCTGCACCCATGTGGGAGACCCAGATGAATCTTCTAGCTTGAGGCTCGCCCAGCCCCAGCCACTGTGGCCAATTGGGGAGTGAACCAACAGACAGAAGATGTCTCTCTCTCTGCATTTCCCTTCTCTCCTTGTAACTCTGTCTTTCAAATAAATCTTTAAAAAAATTAATTGAAGGAAAAAAGCATATTAACTAAGATTCTAAAAGAGTACTTAGGAGGTATCTAGCTTTTTGTGTTTTTTTAACTCTCATTGATTTTGTTTTTAAAAGATGTTTTATTTATTTGAAAGCCGGGGTGATAGGGAGAGACAGAGATGAAGATCTTTGATTTACTGGTTCCCTCCCTAAATGGCCACAGTGGTGTCAGAGGACTAGGTTGAAACCAGGAGCTTGGAACTCCATCCAGGTCTCCCACATGGGTGGCAGGGAGCCCAAGCACTTAGGCTACCATCTTCTGCTTTCCCTGGTACGTTAGCAGAAAGTTGGATCAGAAGTGGAGCCGCCAGGACTGTAAGCAGCACTCTAATATGGGATGCCGGCACTGTAAGTGGTGGCTTAGTCTGCTGCTCCAGGATGCTGGCCCTCTCATTGATTTTTTAAATACTTTTGTTTTCTTTCTTTATTTTTTTTAAGATTTATTTATTTATTTGCAAGTCAGAGTTAGAGAGGAGAGGCAGAGAGAGAGAGGTCTTCCATCCACTGGTTCACTCCCCAAGTGGCCGTAGCAGCAGCGACCTGGGCCAATCCGAAGCCAGGAGCCAGGAGCTTCCCCCAGGTTTTCCATGTGCGTGCAGGGGCCCAAGGACTTGGGACATTTTTTACTGCTTTCCCAGGCCACAGCAGAGAGCTGGATCAGAAGTGGAGCAGCTGGGTCTCAAACTGGCGGCCATATGGGATGCTGGCACTTCAGGCTAGAGTTAACCTGTGCCACAGTGCTGGCCCCTGTTTTCTTTTCTTTACAAGTACTTAACTATGATATAGAAAAGGCCAAAATGGGGCTTACCTATTTTTGGAGTGGTTATCTTGAAGTTATTTCATTCATACTTCGTTTTTTTCCTTCAGGTAGCAAATTATGGAGTTGGAGGACAGTATGAGCCTCATTTTGACTTTGCACGGGTAAGTAAAAACAAAAATAGAGAATGAAAGAAATCCATTGATGCATAGTCATTACATTTGAAGGAAAAACTATTCATGAAACACTTGTTAGAGATAATAAAAACGACTCTATTCAAGGGAGAGCTACTGGGGTAGATGTAAGGACCAGAAATGTGCTTTCACAGTGTGAGAGGGAGAATAAGCTCAACTCCAGATATAACAAAGAAAAGTGGGAATAAATACCAAGGAGCAGGTTGGGGGTCAGTAGATGGAAAATGACTAAAAGTAAGGGAGGATTCTGGCTGATCCAACCATCAGGATTCTTGATGGAGTCAGGACAAGATGATCAGACACTACCTGAGAAATAGTATCAAATGAGGAACCAGATTTGATATTGAGGGTGATCAGATATAGAGGATAGGGATGGGGTAGATTCTGCTAAACTAACTTAGCAGGATTCTTGTTAAAATTAGACAATGCAGAGACAAATACAGATGTCCCCAAGTCAGGGCCTAGTTGAGAAATCAAAGGAGCCTAAGGAATTTGGTAAAGGAGAGAGTGTTCGTCAATGTGTTGTTTCTTTTATTTAAAATTCATAGCCTATTTGGAATTTGTGGAAGTGTGGTGGGATAGATTCTCTATGAAGTCTTTTAAAAAACACTGTAGACACCCAATGAAAGCATTTAAGATACTTTTGGATGCCTTGGTGAGCCTAGAAGAAAGTAAAAAATATTCCCAAAGCCAAACTGAACAAGTAAAGAAAACCTGGGAACTAAACCTGAGAATAAAAAGGGGGCGGAAAAGCATGTGGCTCTCGGAACCTCGAGCTTTGGGGATTAGCAGCTGTGCTGGAGGCCCTGCCATGGTGTGGGCTGCGTACAAGCCTCTGTCAGCAGAATGATGACACTTGCAGTGAAAGAATGAATGGATTGAAAAGTAATCTGAATAATCTGCTTTGAGACAAGAGTCGTAGGGAGAACTGTCTGTTTCCATCTTGACTGGGCTGTGGTGTACATGGGAGCTGCTTCTGGGAGTTTTAAAGCATAGACCAGTCCTCACATGAATCTGTTATTTGAATCTTTCCTACTGTGGAAGAGGAGAAATTAAAGCTTTTAAATTTGTTCCTTGATACTTGGTAGAAACAAACTTTGATTCTCTGCGGAGAGAAGCATCCTCATTCTAGCATTAAAGCTAAATAAGAGTTCATTTTTTAAAAAGATTTATTTACTTGAAAGACAGAATGACAATGACAGAGATGGGAAGCATTGGGAAAAGGAGACAGGGTTAGGGGGTGGGGAGAGAAATCTTCCATTTGCTGGTTCATTGTCCAAATGCCTACAACAGTCAGGCCAAAACCAGGAGCCAGGAACTGTGTCTGGGTCTTCCACATGAATGGCGGGAACCTAAGTGCTTGGGCTGTCTTCTGCTACATCCCAGGCACATTAGCAGAAAACTGGATGGGAAGTGCCAAGTACCTGGGACTTGAACCAGGCACTCTGATATGAGATGCTGGTATCCCAAGCTGCAGCTTAATGAGCCATACCATGGTATCCAACCCCGAATTGATTTTTGAGAAAACTACTAACTGATAGGACATGACTACTGAAACTGAAGTAACCAGTAGATTCAGATAACCCCAGTATTTTAGATAGTGGAATTATCAGAAACAATGTAAGATAACTGCATAATACTTAAAAATTAAAAGAGGGAACAAAAATAAGAAACTCTCAAATGATTTAGAAATTCTAGAAATAAGCATATGCTAGGGCTGGTGCTGTGGCCTAGCGGGTTGGGCTGCTGCCTGCAGTGCTGGCATCCCATGTGGGTGCCAGTTTGAGTCCTGTCTGCCCTACTTGCAATCCAGCTCTCTGCTGTGGCTGGGAAAGCAGTGGAAGATGGCCCAAGTGCCTGGGCCCCTGCACCCACGTGGGAGACCTGGAGGAAGCTCCTGGCTTCAGATTGGCTCAGCTCTGGCCTTTGTGACCATTTAGGGGGTGAACCAGCAGATGGAAGACCTTTCTCTCTCTGTCTGCTTCTGCCTCTTGTAACTCTGGCTTTCATGTAAATAAATGAATTTTTTAAAAAAAGAATATGCTAGTAGTAGACAGAAAAAAGGAACTATAGAAATTTAAAATTTAGTGGATGGACTTTAAAATAGATTAGAAAGAGATGAAGGGAATTAATGAATTGATCAGTAGATGTGAAGAGTTTACAAGAAGAGATTTTGGCAGACAGGAAGATAAACATGAACAAGATACAAAGAGAATGAAGAATAGGGCGAGCATTGTAGTGCCGTGGGTTAAGCTGCCACCTGCAAGGCCGCCATCACATATCAGAGCACCGGTTCAAGTTCCAGCTGCTCTGCTTGCAGTCCAGTCCCCTACCAATATGCCTGGGAACACAGTAAAAGATGGCCCAACTACTTGGGCCCTTGTCACCCACATGGGAGTTTTGATGGGATTCCAGGCTGTTGGCTTCAGCCAGACCCATCCTGGCTGTGGTGGCCATTAAGTGAACCAGCGAACTGTAGATCTATTTTTCCGTCTCTCTGTAACTGTGCCTTTCAAATAATAAATAAATATTTTTAAAAAGAGAGAAGCTGGAATAGAAAGTTTAGAGAATAAGTCCCATGTATCTTTCACTCAGCCTTCTACAAATGTTGATATAGCGCGTAACTATAGTATACTATCAAAACCAGGAATTGGCATTAGCAAAATCCATAGAGCTTGTTCAGATTTGACCTGTTAAACTTGCATCCATTTCTGTGTATGGCTCTATGCAGTTTTATCATGTGTATATACTACCACTCCACAGCTGTGTATATCCTTCCTGCTTCCATTCCTAACTGCTGTAACCAACAATCTATTCTTTTTTATAATTATACAAATGTTATTTAAATGTAATCATACTGTGTGCATTCTTTTGGGATTGTTTTTTTCACTCAGTGTAATTCCTCTGGGGTTCATCTAAGTGTTTTTTGTTTTTTTTTTTTTTTTAAGCTTTATTTGAAAGGCAGAGTTAGAGGGAAAAACAGAGAAAGAAATAGATCTTCCATTTGCTAGTTTATTCCCCAGGTGGCTGCAACAGCTAGGACTGGACCAGGCTAAAACCAGGAGCCAGGAACTCCATCTAGGTCCTGCACATGGGTAGAAGAGGCACATACTTGGGTCATTTTCTGCTGCTTTCTTGGGCACATTAGCAGGTAGCTAGATCAGAAGCAAAACAGCTAGGACTTGAACTGTACTCTGACACAGGATGTTAACATCACCAGCAGCAATTTTTTTTAAAAGATTTTTATTTGACAGGTAGAGTTACAGAGACAGAGAGAAAGGTCTTCATTCTGTTGGTTCACTCCCCAAATGGCCGCAATGGCCAGAACTACGCTGATCCAAAGCTAGGAGCCAGGTGCTTCTTCTGGGTCTCCCACGTGGGTGCAGGGGCCCAAGGACCTGGGCCATTCTCCACTGCCTTCCCAGGCCACAGCAGAGAGCTGGACTGGAAGAGGAGCAACCGGGACTAGAACCGGCGCTCATATGGGATACCGGCACCACAGGTGGAAGATTAACCTATTGTGCCACGGCGCCGGCCCCACCAGCAGCTATTTAACCTGCTGTGATATAGTGCCAGCCCCTTTTTAAAGAAAAAATTTTTTTTTCATTTTATTTGAAAGGCAGAGAGAAACAGAGCAATCTTCCATCTGCTGGATCATTCCCCAAATACCTGCAACAGGCAGGGCTAGGCATTTGTTGAAGTCAGGAGCCAAAACTCAGTCTGAGTCTCCTATGAGGGTGGCAGGGACCCAAGTATTTGAGCCATCATCTGCTGCTTCTCAGGGTGTGTGTTAGTAGGAGTGCTGGATCAGAAACAAAGGAGCCAGGACTCAAAGTAGGCCCTGTGACAATGGAATGCAGGCATCCCAAGTTACTTGTGCGGGGGGGGGGGGGTCTTCCATCTGCTGGTTCACTCCCCAGATGGCCACAATGGTCGGAGCTGCACCGATCTGAAGCCAGGAGCTTCTTCTGGGTCTCCCATGCAAGTGCAGGGGTCCAAGGACTTAGGCCATCTTCCATTGCTTTCCCAGGCCATAGTAGAGAGCTGGATCAGAAGTGGAGTGGCTGGGTCTTGAACTGGCGCCCATATGGGATGCCAGTGCTTCAAGTGAGGGCTCTAACCCGCTGTGCCACAGTGCTGGCCCTACTTCTGTTTTTAAAAAGATTTATTGATTTGAAAGACAGAATGAGATCTTCCATGTGCTGGTTAACTCCCCACATGGCTGCATCTCCCAGGGCTGGGCCAGGCCAAAGCCAGAAACAAGGAACACTATTTAGTCTCCCATATCATTGTCATTGTCCCAAGCACTCGGGTTATCTTCCACTGCTTTCCCAGGCACATTAGCAGGGAGTTGAATTGGAAGGGGAGCCAGCTGGGACTTGAGCTGGCATTGATATGGGATACTGGCATTGGCAGGTAGTGGCTTAACCTGCTGCGCTGCAGTATCTGCCCCTCAACTTAACTGCTGTGGCGAATTCCTGCCTCACATCCAAGTTCTTGCATGTATCCATAATGTGTTCTTGGGCCAAGCATTTAGCCTAGCAGTTAAGATTCCCACGTTGGAATGCCTTGGTTTGATTCCTGGCTCTGGCTCCTGACTCCAGCTTCTTGGCAGTGCAGGCCCTGGAAAGTACAGGTCATGGTGGCTCATGCCACTCATGTGGGAGACCTGATTGAGTTCCTGGCTCCAAGCTTCAGCCTAGCCCAGCCCTGGCTGTTGCAGGCATTTGTGGGAGCAAACCAGTAAATAGCAGTTCTTTCTCTGCATCTCTGTTTCTCTTAAGTTTTTAATAAAATTAAGAAGAGGCAATGCATTTGACACTGCAGTTAAGTTGCCACTTGGGAATCCTGCAACCCATATCTGAGTGCCTAATTCACATCCTGGCTTCTTTACTTCTCATCCAGCTTCCTGCTAAAGTGCATCCTCAAGTGCTTGGTCCTTGCCACCCATGGAACACTGGCTATTGCAGCAGTTGGGGAGTGAATCAGATGGACGATCTCAGTCTGCCCTTCAATAGTATAATAATAATAATAATAAATTCCCAATCCTGTCCTTAAAAGAATAGTAAAATAGCATGTGGTTTTTTTTTATTGCTGAGTAGTGTTCCGTGGTATGGATTTACCAGTTTAGACGTTACTCTTTGAAGGATGCTTGGATGCTTTTCTGTTATTTAAAACTAAAGATGTATATAAATTTCCATGTGAAAAATTTGATTTCACTTTTCTGGGATACATGCTAAGAGATTGTGTGGTGTCTGTCTTAAAGAGACTGGCAGCATTACTACTTATACTGCTAATTAACCTTCAACTCTTTGTATAGCACATAAGAAATAATACTGTTCACACATACAAAGAAAGGACAATGAAATGTGCAGTATGCTAAGAGATTATATAGCTTTTTAAAATTTAGATTTATATAACTAAAAATGAATTCTCCAGGCTAATTAAAGTGATGTCTAAAAGAATGACAACCATAAAGCAGTTAATATTTGAGTGGGTCATTAGTTGAAAGTAAATCTCATGTTTTACCCATAGGGAGTAAGTTTCATGAATATAGCTAAGAAGTGGCTCTGATGTCTTATTATCCTGGAAACTAAAACTATAGGTTTTGATTTCTTATATGCGGTTAATAGGTACTCGCTCTTAAATAATTTTCCTGCCTTGGTCTTGTCAAAATTATCTAGTATACATAAACTGACCCAGTAATCAATAAGCATTTAAGTGCCTAATGTAAATAGTGCACATGACATTGTTGGGGAACTTTTTGGGGTTATTTTTTGCATATTCTTTAGCATATTACTATTGATGTTTTGTTGCCACTAGACAATTTATATTGCTAAATTTTAAACCATTGAATTTGCTGTGTTTTATTCACAGAAAGATGAACCAGATGCTTTCAAAGAGCTGGGGACAGGAAATAGAATTGCTACATGGCTGTTTTATGTAAGTTAAAATTTTTATTTTGAGACTTGGTCAAATAAGTGATTTTCATGTGTTAAGTTTGTTCTCATACCTCTTATTAACTAGGTAGTTTAAAGTTTTTAAAACTGAGTAAAGAGAGTTAAGAATTTTATTGCATTTGTAACTCTTTCAAACTGTAGTGTAGATGTTCATTGTAGAAAGTTTTGAAAAAACCTGAAAAAGGTTGTGGCATAGTGGGTTAAGCTACCACCTGCAACACCAGCATCTCATATGAGCACTGGTTCAAATCCCAGCTGCTCCATTTTCCATCCAGCTCCTGCTAACGGCCTGGGAAAGCAGCGGAAGATGGACCAAGTGCTTGGGCCCCTGCACCCACGTGGGAGACCCAGAAGAAGCTCACAGCTCCTGGCTTCCTCCTGGCCCAGTCCTGGCTGTTGGACTTCCATTAGGGGAGTGAACCAATGAATGGAAGACATTTCTTTCTCTACCTTCCCTGTTTATCTAACTCTGCCTTTCAAATAAATAAAATAAATCTTAAAAAAAGAAAGCAAAAAAAAACTTGAAGAAAATTAAAATCCTGATAGTCTATCGTCCAAAATATTAATTTTCCATTTATTTACATATAACATGTAGGAATCTCTGTATATGAATTTATGTTTACATATTTTAGTAAAATTATAAAATAAATTTTATATCAGAAGAATGTATAACTTAGTACATTTTTATAAAGTGAACACATTTGATATAATCAGCATGTAGATCAAGAAATAACATCTTACAACACCAAAGAAACCCCCTCAAGGGTAACCACTTTCATAAAGTTTGATCATAGTTTTTGTTCCAGTTATCTATTACTATATAACAAATCAGTACAAAACTGAATCATTTGAAACAATGACAATTATTTTATTATTAGCTCTCACAGTTGTGAAGTTGACTGGGCTCAACTTGCATAGTTCCTTCTCCAGATTGTTTATTTGCAGTTAAGATGTCTGGAACTGGGGTCATCTTGAAGTTGAGGCTAGCTATTTGCCAACATACCTACAATTCAGGCCAGTGCTTGTCACCACCCAGGCTTCTTTGCATTATGTGACTGGATTGTACGAGTAAACATCTGAAAAGAATAATGCAAATTTAAGGCATTTTTCTGGCCTACCTTCAGAAGTCATATAGTGCTATCTGCTGTATTGTATTAATTGAAACAATTAAAAAGGTCTGCCTAGCTTCAATGGGAGGAAATATAGACCCTACCACTGAAGACGAATGTTATAAGAACATGTAAAATGAGACATTTTGGGACATATATTTGAAAGGCAAAGCAAGAGAGGTAGAGATCTTCCATTTGTTGGCTCACTCCCAAATGGCACAACAGCCAGGTCTGAGGCATGCTTAAGCCAGGATCCTGGAAATCCATCTTGGTCTCCCACATGGGTGGCAGGGTCCTAAGCACTTGGGCCACCCTCCTCTGCTTTCCCAGGAAGCTGGATTGGAGGTGAAGCAGCTGGGACTCAAGCTGGCATTTCAGTATGGGATGCAGGTTTTGCAAGAGGTGGCTTAACCTGATGTCATACTACACCTCCAGCCCCCCGGGACATGTATTTGAAAAATGCTATCTGTTCCACTTTTGGTTATTAGTAATTTGTTATTAATTTTGCTTATTTTATTGCTCTTTCTATCCCTTACCCCCATTTAAATTACATGAAACTGTATCTCTTTGTAATGTGCAGTATCCCACTCCTGACCATTATCCTGTCTCTCAATTTTTTGCTCTCCTTCCCGTCTTTCCTGTTTTTCTACTATTAATGTACATTCCTCATCTTTCTCCCACCTTCCCTACATGTATCCTTCTCATAACTCCTTTGTGTTTCTGAAAGGATGTAAGGAATGTTACAAAGATTCATATAAAATAAATTTAGAGAGACAAACATTGCAGGGAGAATGAGGGAAAAAAGCAAAATAAACAAATTTGTACTGTGAAGAGTTATATAATTTCTGAAGGTAAGCTCTCCATAGAGGTTGTATCAGTTTACAACCTGCCTTTTAGTGGGACATATTTGTTTCAGGATTTATTTATTTGGGGCTGGTGCTGTGGCATAGCTGGTGAAGCTGCCTCCTGCAGTACCGGTATCCCCTATGGAAACTGGTTTGAGCCCCAGCTGCTCTGCTTCTGATCCTGCTCTTTGCTAATGCACTTGGGAAAGCAGAGGAAGGTGGCCTGAGTGCTTGGGACCCTGTACCCATAGGGGAGACCCAGAAGAAGCTCCAGGCTTTGGAATGGCCCAGCCCCAGCTGTTGTAGCCATTTGGGAAGTGAGCCAGTGGATGGATGATCTGTCACCAGGCACCCCCCTTTCAAAAAAAATAAATCAGTCTTTAAAAAAAATTTATTGGGCCAGCACCGCGGCGCACTAGGCTAGTCCTCCACCTGCGGCTCCAGCACCCCGGGTTCTAGTCCCGGTCGGGGCACCGGATTCTGTCCCGGTCACTCCTCTTCTCCCCCCCCCCCCCCACTCCTCTTCTAGTCCAGTTCTCTGCTGTGGCCCGGGAGTGCAGTGGAGGATGGCCCAAGTCCTTGGGCCCTGCACTCACATGAGACATCAGGAGAAGCACCTGGCTCCTGGCTTTGGATCAGCGCAGTGCGCCGGCCACAGCAGCCATTGTGGGGTGAACCAGTGGAAAAAGGAAGACCTTTCTCTCAGTGTCCACTCTGCCTGTCAAAAAAAAAATTTATTGGAGAGACAGATCTTTTCTTGGTTGGATTACTCCCTAAATGACCATAATGGTCAGGCCATACCAAAGCCAGAAGCCTGGATATCTAGCTGCATCTCCCATGTAGGTGGGATAGGCCCAAGCACTTGGGTTATTTTCTGCTGCTTTCCCAGGTGCATTAGCAGGGAGCTGGATCAGAAGTGGAGCAGCTGGGACTTGAACCAGTGCTCATATGGGATGCCAGCATTAAAGGCAGCAGTTTACCCTGCTGTACCACAATGCTGGTCTCACTATATTTAGGAAATGTTTGGCAGCCTTTTTCTTTAAGATTTATTTGTCTTAAAGACAGTCTCGGGGTAGGAAAGAGAAGGGAGAACGAGAAACTCTTCCATCATTGGTTTACTTCCTAAATCGCTGCAACACTGAAGTCTAGACCAGACCTGAGCCAAGAGCTAAGAACTCCATTTGGGTCTCCCATATGGGTGACAGAGGTCCACGTACTTGGGCTGTCTTCCTCTCCCTTCCTAGGCGCATTAGCAGGAAGCTGGATCAGAAGTAGAATAGCTGGGACTTGAAGATGCACTCCAACATGGGATGCTGTGCACCACAAGCACTGCACTGCAGCACCAGCCCATCATTCACTGTACCTCATTCACTTACCAGATTGGTGGTTGTGACTTTAATTTGCATTTCACTTATTAGAGAGGTTGAAGATCTTTTCAGACGTTTAGGAGGCACTCATGCTGACTTTGTTTCTGTGTTTCTTATTTTTCTTTTTGCTTTATGAATATTGATATTATATTGCTTGGTCCTTATATGTATTATATTAACTATTAGGTTGATCGTTTTTCCCTCTTAGTGATGCTAGCAATTTGAATATGCCAAAGAAAAGATGTAGAGTGCTTCCTTTAAGTGAAAAGGTGAACTTTCTCAACTTATAAAGGAAAGAAAAATGACAGCAGTGGCCAGAGCTGGGCTGATCCAAAGCCAGGAGCTTCTTCCAGGTCTCCTATATGGGTACAGGGGCCCAAGCACTTGGGACATCTTCTACTAGTTTTCCAGGCACATTAGCAGGGAGCCAGATTAAGAAGTGGGGCTGGCGCTATGGTGTAATGGGTAAAGCCACCTCCTGCAGTGTCGGCATTCCATGTAGGCACCAGTTCGAGTCTATTCCACTTCTTAATCCATGACTCACTTATTAATCCAGGACTCGAACTGATGCCCATGTGGGATGCCAGCACTACAGGTGGTGGTTTTACCTGCTACCCCATAGCACCAGCCCCAGGGGGAAAATTTTTTGAAATCCATGCCTAGGAGCCAGTGTTGTTGGCACAGTGGGTTAAGTTGCTACCTGAGATGCCAGCATCCCATATCAGAGCACCAGTTCAAGTCCCAACTGCTCTGCTTCTTATTGAACTCCCTGCTGCTGCACTTGGAAGAGCAGTGGAGATGCCCCAAGTACTTGGGCCTTTGCCACCCTCCTGGGAAACCTGGATGGAGTTCATGGCTCTTGGCTCTAGCCTGGCCCAGCACCAGCTGTTGCAGCCATTTGGGGAGTGACCCAAAAGATTTTTTTTTTGACAGGCAGAGTGGATAGTGAGAGACAGAGAGAAAGGTCTTCCTTTTTGCCGTTGGTTCACCCTCCAATGGCCGCTACGGCCAGCGCTTCATGCTGATCCAAAGCCAGGAGCTTCTTGTGGTCTCCCATGCGGGTGCAGGGCCCAAGCACTTGGGCCATCCTCCACTGCCTTCCCGGACCATAGCAGAGAGCTGGCCTGGAAGAGGGGCAACCGGGATAGAATCTGGCGCCCCAACCGGGACTACAACCCGGTGTGCTGGCACCGCAAGGCGGGGGATTAGCCTGTTAAGCCACGGCGCCGACCTCCATGACATTTTTTAAGACCTCCCATATTAGAGTGCCAGTTTGAGTTCCAGCTTCTGTTTCTTATTTAGTTCTCTATTAATGTGCCTGGGAGGCAGTTGGTAATTGCTCAAGTACTTGAGTCCTTGCCAACCACATGGGAGACTTGGAGTTCTTGGCTTCAACCTGGCCCAGCCCCAGCCAGTTGTTGAGAGAACCAGTAGGTGGGAGATCTTTACCTCTCTTTCCTCTTCCCCCCTTTCTCTTCCTGTGTCACTTTGCCTTTCAAATAAACCTTGAATAACAATTTTTTCAAATGGACCCACTTTGCACAAACTGTCTTCTTTTTTTGTGACACAGTATGAATCTGTTTATATATTCTTAGAGTGTTTTTAAAAAACATTCACTCTATCATATTTCTTTTGCCTGCTTTTGTTGCAGGTGCCTATTCAGTTCATTTAGAAGATTTGTGTTTTGATTCTTAGTTACCTTTATGACTACAACTTTTTATAGTCCTTTAATCTTCTAATTTTTAGTGAATATGTATTGATTCCCTACCATGAGAAATGAAAAATGATTTCAGTATGTTTTTCCTGATGTTTTTTCATTTTGTTTAAATATATATTATCAAGCACCTATAGCTCTTGAGGTACTATTTTAGACACTAAGATCAGCAGAGGGTGAAACAGGTAAATCGCTGGCTCCATGGTGCACATTGTAGTTTAATAAAATATGTAGCTTCCTCTGTAGTACCTCAGCTTACTGATTTTAATTCCTTGCCCTCTCTAAGAGTAGTGCCTATTCCAAATTATGTCCCCATCTCCTTTCCTGCATATTTTGCTAATCACTTTTGCTTTTTGTAGTTTTTAAGTTTATTTGTATTTCAATTTTTGCAAAACTCAGCAGGATACACAGATCCATAACTACGTAAACAGAAGTCCATGTGTTTCCAATATTTTAGCATTCAACATTAAACTCCTCACAATGGCATGTTTTTACTTTATTCTATCAGCACTTAAACACTAGCACTTAAATTTTTTTAAAAATTGATACTTAAAAGCTATATAATTCTGGGGTACCATGTGTTGTTCTGAAGCATATACACATTGTGAGATGTCTCAGTCAGGTTAAACATATCCCTAACCCCTGAAACTATGGTAAAATAATTCAGAATCCTTTCTTCTAGCTTTTATGCATTCCATTATCATAATCTGTAGCCATCTTAATGTACAACAGAAATTCACTGAACTATAACTCAGTGCCTGTTAGTCATCCTTTTCCTAGCTCTCCTCTCCTATTTTCCCCAGCATCTGGTAACCACCATTTTCCTTACAACTTATATGAGAACTGCTTCTTAAGATTCCATGTATGAAGTCATTCAGTACTTGTCTTTCTGTGCCTGGTTTATTTTCACTTACCATAATGGCCTCAAGTTCTATCCACAGTGCCACAAATGACAGGATTCCATCTTTGTAGCTGAGTAGTATTGTATTGTGGATGTGTACCACATTTTATTTTTTCATCAGTGGTTGGACACTTAGGTTGTTTCTATTTTTTGACTGTTGTGACTAGTGCTGCAGTAAACATGGGGATGTGGATGTCTCTTTGAAAGCTGACTTAAAATCCTTTGGATCTACGCTGAATAGTGGGGTTGCTAGGCCATATGCTAGTTGTGTTTTTTTTAGGAAACGTCCGTTTTCCACAAAGGCTGCACTAATTTACATTCCTACCAACAATGTACATATTCTTGCCAGTACTTGTGCGCCCTCTGTTTTCAGTAATAGCTGTTCTAACCAGAGTGAGGTGGTTTTGATTTCCATTTTCCTGGTGATTAATGCAGTTGAGCGTTTTTTCCATACACCTGTTGGCCCTTTGCATGTCTTCTGTTGAAAATTGATCTTTTTAGAGCTTCACCCACTATGCCACAACACCGGCCTACTGGGCTTTTCTTCAAAAGGAAACTTTTAAGTCATTCAATCTGATTACTCATTATTGATCTGTTCAGGTAATCTATTTCTTTGATTCATTCTTAGCGAAGTGTTAGGTTCAGGTATTTGTCCATTTCTTTGAGTTATAAAATTTGTTGGCATATGGCTATTCATAATCTATAATAATCCTTTGTGTTTGCAGGGTCTCAATTATAATGTTTCCTTTACATCTCTGAATTTATTAGAATGATTTTTTTCTTAGTCTGTCTCACTTAAGGGTTTGTCAATTTATTTTTTGAAGAACCAGCTCTTCATTTTATTGATCTTTTGTCTCTCATTTCTTCTGTGACCTTTATTGTTTCTTTCCATCTATTAATTTTGGGTTCTTGTTTTTAAGGGTCCTTGAGGTGCAGCAATTGTTAATTTGAGTTCTTTTTAAATTATAGGCTTTGCTTGCTATAAACTTGCCTCTTAGTATTGCTTTTGCTGTATTCTATGTTATGTTTTTTTTTTAACTTTTATTTAGTAAATATAGATTTCCAAAATACAATTTATGATTACAACGGCTTTCCCCCGCCCCCATAACTTCCCTCCCACTCCCATTTGATTCACATCAAGATTCATTTTTAATTATCTTTATATACAGAAGATCAATTTAGTATATACTAAGTAAAAAATTCGTCAGTTTGCACCCACACAGAAACACCAAGTGTAAAATACTATTTCAGTACTAGTTATAGCATTACTTCACATTGGACAACACATTAAGGACAGATCCCACATGAGGAGTAAGTACACAGTGACTCCTGTTGTTGACTTAACAATTTGACACTCTTGCTTATGGCATCAGTGATCTCCCTAGGCTCTTGTCATGAGTTGCC
Organism: Lepus europaeus; assembly: GCF_033115175.1. Taxonomy (NCBI): domain Eukaryota; kingdom Metazoa; phylum Chordata; class Mammalia; order Lagomorpha; family Leporidae; genus Lepus; species Lepus europaeus. Next base: position 61,810,626 of record NC_084843.1, on the reverse strand, counting down.
AAGGTTATGGAAGCCTTTTGAGTTCGCTGACTTCGATCTTATTCAGACAGGGTCATAGTCAAAGTGGAAGTTCTCTCCTCCCTTCAGAGAAAGGCACCTCCTTCTCTGATGGCCCCATTCTTTCCACTGGGATCTTACTCGCAGAGACTTTTTTTTTTTTTTTTCCCCAGAGTGTCTTGGCTTTCCATACCTAAAATACTCTCATGGGCTTTTCAGCCAGATTTGAATGCCTTAAGGGCTGATTCTGAGGCCAGAGTGCTGTTTAGGACATCTGCTATTCTATGAGTCTGCTGTGTATCCCGCTTCCCATGTTGGATCGTTCTCTCCCTTTTTTATTCTATCAGTTAGTATTAGCAGACACTAGTCTTGTTTATGTGATCCCTTTGACTCTTAGACCTATCAGTGTGATCAACTGTGAACTGAAATTGATCACCTGGACTAGTGAGATGGCATTGGTACATGCAACCTTGATGAGATTATATTGGAATCCCCTGGCATGTTTCTAACTCCACCATTTGGGGCAAGTCCGATGAGCATGTCCCCAATTGTACATCTCTTCCCTTTCTTATTCCCACTCTTATATTTAACAGGGATCACTTTTCAGTTAAAATTTAAACACCTAAGAATAATTGTGTGTTAATTACAGAGTTCAACCAATAGTACTAGAACAAAAAAAAAATACTAAAAGGGATAAAGTATTAAATTGTACATCAACAGTCAGGACAAGGGCTGATCAAGTCACTGTTTCTCATAGTGTCCATTTCACTTCAACAGGTTTCCCGTTTGGTGCCCAGTTAGTTGTCACCAATCAGGGAGAACATATGATATTTGTCCCTCTGGGACTGGCTTAATTAACTCATCATGATGTTTTACAGATTCCTCCATTTTGTTGCAAATGACTGGATTTCATTGATTTTGACTGCTGTATAGTATTCTATAGAGTACATGTCCCATAATTTCTTTATCCAGTCTACTGTTGATGGGCATTTGGGTTGCTTCCAGGTCTTAGCTATTGTGAATTGAGCTGCAGTAAACATTAATGTGCAGATGGCTTTTTTGTTTGCCAGTTTAATTTCCTTTGGGTAAATTCCAAGGAGTGGGATGGCTGGGTTATATGGTAATGTTCAGGTTTCTGAGGAATCTCCAGACTGACTTCCATAGTGGCTTAACCAGTTTGCATTCTCACCAACAGTGGGTTAGTGTCCCTTTTTCCCCACATCCTCTCCAGCATCTGTTGTTGGTAGATTTCTGAATGTGAGCCATTCTAACCGGGGTGAGGTGAAACCTCATTGTGGTTTTGATTTGCATTTCCCTGATGGCTAGTGATCTTGAACATTTTTTCATGTGTCTGTTGGCCATTTGGATTTCCTCTTTGGAAAAATGTCTATTGAGGTCCTTGGCCCATCTCTTAAATGGGTTGTTTTGATGTTGTGGAGTTTCTTGATTTCTTTGTAGATTCTGGTTATCAGCCATTTATCTGTTGCATAGTTTGCAAATATTTTTTCCCATTTTGTCGGTTGTCTCCTCTCTTTCCTGACTGTTTCTTTTGAAGTACAGAAACTTCTCAATTTGATGCAATCCCAAATGTTAATTTTGGCTTTTGACTGCCTGTGCTTCCGGGGTCTTTTCCAAGAAGTCTTTGCCGGTACCTATATCTTGCAGGGTTTTTCCAGTGTTCTCTAATAATTTGATGGTGTCGGGTCGTAGATTTAAGTCTTTAATCCATGTTGAGTGGATTTTTGTTATGGTATGTTCTAACTTACATTTGCTTCAAGAAATTTTTCAGTTACCTTCTTAATTTTTACCTGGATTCACTAGTTGTTCAGAAATAACCCACATGCATTTATATAGTTTCCAAAGTTTTCTTTGTTATTGATTTCTCATTTTATTGCATCGTAGCCAGAAAAACGACTTGATATTTCAATTTTAAAAAATACGTTGAGATTTGTTTTCTGACAATAACATGGTTGCGGTTTTTTTTTTTTTTTTTTTGTAAGTCATTTTAAGATTTAACCCTTTATTGGGACAATTTTATCTGTTCCCATTTAAGGTAACCATTCTGATACTTGTTTGGTAATTGTATCATGGTTCCTTTGTTTCTTTCTGCCTCATCATTATCTTTTGTTGTTAACTGCTTTTTCCTTACTAGTGTTTTGATTCCTTGTATACTGTTTTTGATAGTCTATTACAATTTTTGTTTTATGGTTCCTTTAAGGTTACAAACATCTTTTGATTATACTAAACTATTTTGAAATGATAGCAACTTCACATTGATAATGGAGTTTAAAGTAAAGAATACTAACAACAAACTTGACACTCATGCTTTCCTCCCATTTTGAATTTCTGAAGTCCCATTTTAAACCATACATCTTGCTATCTGAATATACTGTAGTTATTTTAAATTATTTTGTGTTTTAGGCTTCACACTGAAGATATGAATGGTTTATCTGTAGTTACTCCTACAAATGAGGTTTCTATCTTTCTTCAGTTTGAAGAACTCCACTTATTATCTCTTATAGGACAAGTCTGGTGGTGAAAAACTGTTTTGGCTTTTGTTTTCTCCTTCATGTACTTGGACTGGGTACAGTATTCTTTGTTGGCGGTTTTTCCTTCAAAGTTTACATTCAGTCTTTTCTGGCCTGTAAGGTTTCTATGGAGAAGTCTGTTCTCAGGTGATGAGAATGCCCGTAGATATTACTTCCTTTCTCTTGCTGCTTTGAAAATCTTTTTTATCTTGATAATATATCTTGGAATAGACTTGGTTAAGTTCAATCTCTTGTGTTTGCCCTATTTGCATCTTTGTCTCAGTTTGGAAAGCTTTTTTACTCCTTTGACTGCATTTTAATATAGTCTGTCTGAGTTCAATAATTCTTGTTTGATCTGCTTAGCTTCTATCACAATTTTAATTTTGCATAGTATACTTTTCAGCTCAAGAAAGTCTTCAAAAATATTTATTTTTTGACAGGCAGAGTGGACAGTAGAGGGAGACAGAGAGAAAGGTCTTCCTTTTGCCATTGGTTCACCCTCCAATGGCCGCCGCGGTAGGCGCGCTGCGGCCGGCGCACCGCGCTGATCCGATGGCAGGAGCCAGGTGCTTCTCCTGGTCTCCCATGGGGTGCAGGGCCCAAGCACTTGGGCCATCCTCCACTGCACTCCCTGGCCACAGCAGAGAGCTGGCCTGGAAGAGGGGCAACCGGGACAGGATCGGTGCCCCGACCGGGACTAGAACCTGGTGTGCCGGCGCCGCAAGGCGGAGGATTAGCCTAGTGAGCCGCGGCGCCGGCTGAAAAATATTTATTTGAAATGCAGAATGGTGGAGGGAGAGGCAGAGATTTTCCACCTGATAGTTCACTCCCCAAATGGCCACAGCTGGGCCATTCCAAAGTCAGAATCCAGGAACTCCATCTGTGTCTCCCAGGTGGCTGACCATGGGCTCAAGAACTTGAGCCATTTTCTACTGCCTTCCCAGGCACATTTCCAAGGAGCTGGATCAAAAAAGAGGGGCCAGGACTTAGTTCTAGTAAGGGATGCCACCATTGCAGGCAGTGGTTTAACCTACTCAGCTGCAAATTTTTTGAATTTTAAAAATTATTTCCATCTCTGCTAAGTTTGCTCGAAAGTTAAATCCTCATTTTCTTGAAGCTCATTGAGTGCCCTTAAAATCAGTCCTTTGATTTCTCAGAGTTTGCAGGTGTAATTGCTGGCACTTTATTCATTATATAAGTTCATGATTTCTTCAAAGTTTTTGATGCTTGTTGGCATATGACATCATCTGCACATTGCAGGATTAGGTTTATTCTAGTCTTAGCTATCTGGCTTTGGTTTTGCCTGTTCTTCCAGAAATTTTCAGCAGTCTGCTTGTTTCTCTGAGCCTGTGGGCACTTAACATCAGCTAATGCTGAAATAGCCCAAGTTCACATTTACCATGAATCCTCTGTTGGTGTGTTGTCACTATTTCAGCAGTAGAGGGCGTTCAAAATACAGATTTGTCCAAAATCTGCAGCTGTGTTCCTCCAGATTTGCTGGGGGAGTGTTCAAGAAATGTGTGGCCTCATAGGAAAGGCCCAGGTGACTGGCCACAGTCGCCATTCATGTAAAGGCACCATGGGATCCTGCCCCGATCTGATCTAAGGAGGGACTAGCAATTGTCCAGGCTCTGATGCAATTGCTTTGTAAATCCTCATTTTCTTCCTTCAGATTGACATGACTGTCCTACAATTGTGCTGCCTGGGGTTGGGGAAGGAACAGGGGTAACTAGTCCTTCTACCACCAATCCGCAGTGCCAGATTACACCTGGAACCCACTGCCTGCCAAGACCACTGCAGCCAGCCCCAGGTGATGATGGCTGAGTTACATGTCCAAGCAGGTGGGGCACATAGATGAATCTGGAGGTTCTTTTACTTTATTGCCCTGCTCTGCAGGGGCTAGAGATTTGCTGTTCCGTGTCTGCTCAGAGTCATGGGAGGTGTGATGGGAGCAGTCCTTTGTCTAAGCAGACACTAGCCTGGGTACCTAGTTCCCAGAGCTGAAGTGAGGTCTGTGTAATTTTGGAAACTTGTGCCAAGCTTGCCTATGGCAGGCAGTGAGGCCTACATGAGTCTTTCCCATTAGGTTAAAGGCTGCCCGATTCCAAGGCAGATTGAGTGGCTTTATTGACAGGCACTGACCTAAGGAGATGAGGATTAATGGGTTCTGTCTCGTGCTGGGACTCAGTGCTACAGGTCTACCACTGAGCTCCATGGCAGGGTCACATGCTCTTTGTTCTCCAGTGGCTGGGATCTTAGTCTTGCCTAGCAGAATTGAAGGGAGTAGGATGAGCATCATTCAACTGGTACTTAGCTTGGGGGCAGGTGTTCAGCTTGTGGGGCACTGCCTGACTCTGGGTTTCAAGTCTAAGGTCTTTTGCCTAATTCTTTGTCGCTCCCCTAAGCAGGAGGCTAGTCCCTCTGTGTGCATCACTGCTTAGAATTAGGGGAGACAGAGTTGACTAAGCAGTTGACTAAGACTAAGCAGCTCTTTCTCCTGCTGACTTCAGTGTGGCTTGCTGTTCTCATACTGGGCACTGTGCTCTCACTGGCGTCCTTCTTCCTAGAAAGGGGGGTGGGTGCATGAATGGCCGTTCCGATTGGCCTCTCTGGGGAGAGATGGTTGTGGGAGTATCTTACTCGGCTGACAACTTGCTTTACTCCCTCTCAGCCAGTGCTTTTGATATGCCTTCTTGTCTCTTACAGATGAGTGATGTGTCTGCAGGAGGAGCCACTGTTTTTCCTGAAGTAGGAGCTAGTGTCTGGCCCAAAAAAGTAAGTTTATTTTTCCCCTGAGGAGGAGATACACTGGCTTTTTGGTGTTTATTTGGGAGGGGGGTATGTGATCTCATTAATATATTAAATTTTTCAAGGCACTTTACTTAAGTACTGCATTATCTCTAGATAAAGTTTGTGGTATTTTTGTGGCACAATTTATCAAGAGTACATAGATTTCATTACTAATCCCTGGTGGATAGTAAAGTTTTCATTTCTAAAATTGGTTACATGTATGTTTGCCTCCTCCATATTGCAACTATAAAAAGATCTGTTAACTTTGTCAGATACTCTTGTCAGGCAGCTTTGTATTAACTTTTTAACGCTATTTGTTTTCAAAATTATCATAGAGGAGTCCTTCAATGTTTATCATATGAGGTAATAACGTGACACTTTACTTGGGATCATTTTAATCGTTCTCCATAGGGAACTGCGGTTTTCTGGTATAATTTGTTTGCCAGTGGAGAAGGAGATTATAGTACACGGCATGCAGCCTGCCCAGTGCTAGTTGGAAACAAATGGGGTAAGTGTTTTCTCAAACATCTTCCACCAAACACATTCTTGGTCTTACTCTTGATTTATTTATTTAAAAGTTAATGTGAGCAAGATCTTCCATCTGCTGGTTCACTCAACAAATGGCTGTGACGACCATTGCAAAGCCAGGAACTCCATCTGGGTCTCCCATGTGGGTAGAAGTCACATAATTCGGCCCTCTTCTGCTGCTTTCCCAGGCATATTAACAGGGGGATGGATCAGAAGCAGAGTCTCTAGGACTTGCAATGCTTGCATCAGAATGCCATTCAAGTAGGGGCTTAATTTGCTGCACCAGAACCTCAGCCCATTAGTATCAGTTTGTATACAATCAGTTTTGATGATTATTCCAAGAAATATTGACTCAGGGTTGAGTAAGACATTTTCCTTTTAAGTGTTTCACTATCTGAGACACACTAAAAACTAAATTGTAAAATGCAGATGGTGACTCCCTAAGTTAGAGACACCTCTTTCAAACCTGAATTTTTTTTTTTTATTAAACTTTTATTTAATGAATATAAATTTCCAAAGTATAGCCTATGGGTTACAATGGCTTCCCCCCTCCCATAACCTCCCTCCCGCCCGCAACCCTCCCCCCTCCCGCTCCCTTTCCCCTTCCATTCATGTAAAGATTCATTTTCAATTCTCTTTATATACAGAAGATCAGTTTAGTATATATTAGGTAAAGATTTCAACATTTTGCCCATATCACAACATCAAGTGAAAAAACTACCATTGGATTACTAATTATAGCATTAAATAGCAATGTACAGCACATTAAAGACAGAGATCCTACATAATTTTTTTTTCAAATTAATTAATTTTCTATGCCATTTCCATTTTAACACCAGGTTGTTTTTTTTTTTTCATTTCCAATTCTCTTTATATACAGAAGATCACTTCAGTATATAATTAGTAAAGACCTCATCAGTTTGTGCCCACACAGAAACGCAAAGTATAAAAATACTGTTTCAGTACTAGTTATAGCATCACTTCGCTTTAGACCACACATTAGGGACAGATCCCACATGGGGTATAAGTACACAGTGACTCCTGTTGCTGATTTAACAATTTGACACTCCTGTTCATGGCGTCAGTAATCTCCCTAGGCTCTAGTCATGAGTTGCCAGGGCTATGGAAGCCTTTTGAGTTCGCTGACTTTGATCTTATTCAGACAGGGTCATAGTCAAAGTGGAAGTTCTCTCCTCCCTTCGGAGAAGGGTACCTCCTTCTTTGATGGCCCCATTCTTTCCACTGGGATCTCACTCACAGAGATCATTCATTTAGGTCTTTTTTTTTTTCCCATGATATCTTGGCTTTCCATGCCTGCTATACTCTCATGGGCTCTTCCGCCAGATCCGAATGCCTTGAGGGCTGATTCTGAGGCCAGAGTGTTGTTTAGGACATCTGCCATTCTATGAGTCTGCTGTGTATCCCATGTTGGATCTATCAGTTAGTATTAGCAGATACTTGTCTTGTTTGTGTGATCTCTTTGACTCTTAGACCTATCAGAGCCATCGAATGTGAGCTGAAATTGATCACTTGGACCAGTGAGATGGCATTGGTACATGCCACCTTGATGGGATTGTGTTGGAATCCCCTGGCACATTTCTAACTCCACCATTTGCGGCCAGTCCGATTGAGCATGTTCCAAATTGTTCATCTCCTCCCTCTGAATTTTAAAATTTGGTCTCAAAGGTAGCAGAGTAGTTTTAGGGGGCATCTTAGGGATCAAGCCCAGGGCTAGTGTGAGGCTAGAGCAGAACCTTTAAAGAGATCCTTACTTTCATGGTCATAAAAGTAGAGTGTGAAAAATAAATTTTACTCTGTTCATTAACCCCATGTCACTAGTCCCATTTCAAGTATTCAGTAGCTGTAAATGTCTAGTGATTACTGTGAGACATAAGATTGAAGAGTGAGAACCGATTGTCAAGATTTAAATATCTCCCCAGATAGTTACAAAGCTTTCAGTGAGAAGAGGCCAGTTTAGAAGGCTATTTCCCGGCAGGCGCCGTGGCTCAGTAGGCTAATCCTCCACCTTGCGGCGCCGGCACACCGGGTTCTAGTCCCGGTCGGGGCACCGGATTCTATCCCGGTTGCCCCTCTTCCAGGCCAGCTCTCTGCTGTGGCCAGGGAGTGCAGTGGAGGATGGCCCAAGTGCTTGGGCCCTGCACCCCATGGGAGACCAGGAGAAGCACCTGGCTCCTGCCATCAGAACAGCACGGTGTGCCGGCCGCAGCGCGCCTACCGCGGCGGCCATTGGAGGGTGAACCAACGGCAAAAAGGAAGACCTTTCTCTCTGTCTCCCTCTACCTGTCAAAAAAAATAAAAATGAAAAAAAGCTATTTCCCATCGTCTCGAGTGGGTGATGGTGACAGGCTGGACTGAAGCAGAAGAGTTAGGCAGTAAGTTGTAGAGATAGAACAGGCAAGTTCACAGAGCTTCACGAATAAAGACTACATAGAAGGGTTGAGAAAGGTGAGGAGTTTGGATTGAAGGTTTTCAGTTCCGTATTTTGTATGTGTTGATGGCATTGATTGAGTTCTATGAGATACTACATGAGAAGGTAGAAAATAAATTGCTTTTGTGGTACCTTTTGAAAAACTGTCTGAAGGGTGTGCCTTGCGGCTCAGTGGTTTCTGCGCCGTTCTGTATTGGAGCCCGAGATTGAGTCCTGCCTCTGCTTCCCAGAGATGGATCAAATACTTGGGTCTCTGCTCCCCATGTGGGACCTGAGGGAGAGCTGTGCTGCTAGCTTCAGTGTGGCCCAGCCTTGAGTGCTACAGCCACTTGGACACCATCCATCCTCCAGTTCCCTCCCTGTGTTGTCACAGTATCTCGGAAGCAAAGAAATACAATGAGCATATAACAGCATCCTTTGGAGAGTTTGTGTTCATTCATCTTTGCATCAAAGATACTTAAAGGCTATACTTTGCAAACAGGGAAAGTGTTCTGTACCTTAATTCCATTTGTGTCCGATTTCAAGCCTTGCCACTGGAAACTTCAGGAATACATAGCAGCCCTCAAAGACATGCACATCTATAGCACATAAACCTATATGTGTGTGTGTGAAGTCTGTTTCCACCATCTAGTCAGATGTTTAAGTATTCTCTGCTTTTGTGGTTTTGATTTTTAACTTTTAGCTCATGTTGAAACTATGTTATAGACACTACTGAAATACCTTGTTAAATATTCTTTTCCTCTTACAGTATCCAATAAGTGGCTCCATGAACGTGGCCAAGAATTTCGACGACCGTGCACTTTGTCAGAATTGGAATGACCAACAGGCCTCCCTCCCTCTCATGCTGTTCTACACGTGTTTCCTAGGATTAACTTTCCAGAGTTTACAATTGACTAACACTCCATGATTGATTCAGTCCTGAACCTCATCCCATGATTCATCTGTGGACAATCACATTGTGGGTTTTTTTTTCTTTTAAAAGCAACGTTAAATCACTACATTGTACATATAAAACCTTAAAGTTCAGGTGGTATTACAGAAGGCAGAATTAAAGATAAGGTATTTTTAATTAAAGAACTTTTTGGTTGCAATCAAATTTTAGTACTTCACTACATCTCAGCTGATAGGTAGCAGACTAGGAAAGAAATGCCCTCCAGTATGTATCCAGGTGTTATCTTCACCTAGGCCAACTGTTTATTTTCTGGCTTTCTGAAGATTTGGGATGAACGAGGACTCTCACCTGGGTTCCAGAGGATGTTTACCTCACCACACACTATGTTGAGTTTTCCCCAAGTCCTCTTTAAGGAAATTATGCCATGTTTGCCAATTCCCCTCTTTTCCCATTGCCCCTATGGTAAATTACAGTATTTCAATAAAAAAATTTTTTAAACAAAGTCCTACATTAACAACACCAGGCCTTTTTCACAAAAATGCTTATCACTTAAAGAGGAGAAACAGATAGCAGAATTTCTGGGCAGAATTTCTGGACAGAATCATTGGTTATCAATACCATGCCTCTTATTCCTACAACAGTGGGGTGGCGAGATGAGCATTCTGGTTAAACAGCTATTGTGCCTTAGGAGACTGGAAGTTTAAAAATGTGCAATGATGAGGGAACTGATTTTTTTAAAAAGGTAATCTTTTCTTAAAACGTCAGAATGTTTGTTTTTTAAAAAATCCAAAATGTGTTATAACAATGACCTATTTATGATCTTAAAACTTTTTAAAAAATGTTTGTTTCCTGTGTATTTTTCATATTTACATATGAATGTGTGATAGAGCAATAACAGTTAATTCCGCCGTTCATTATTTCTTTAATACATAGGACTTAGGCTCATACTCTAGGTTTTCACTCACACTAATGTCACATTGTTACCGAAGAAAAATTTTGATTTAGTACCTGGAACCTCCAAGAATCTAAGTCCACCACTTTCCTCTCCTTGTGGTGTTATCACAGTAGTGGTACTCAAGACTTTTTCCTTTTGAAAAATACAGTGTATAGTATAAAGCTGTGAACTTACATTACTCGTCTTCACATAAGGGCTCTTAACCACAGATACAATATTTAAGGAAGAATTTAAAAAATTATTTACCTTCCCAGAAAATTAAAGATTTATGTGTTTGAAAGGCAGAGTTGAATTAGAGTGACAGAGAGAGCTTCCATCTGCTGGTTCATTCTCCAAATGGCTTCAATGGCCTGAGTTGAGCTGATCCAACGCCAAGAGCTTCTTCCAGGTCTTCCATGTGGGAACAGGGTCCCAACCATTGGGGCCATCTGCTGCTGCTTTCCCAGGTCCATTTGCAGGGAGCTGGATCAGAAGTGGAGCAGCTAGAACATCAGCCAGTGCCCATATTGGATGCCAGCACTGCAGGTGGCAGTTTTACCTGCTACACCACATTATTGGCCCCTAATACTTTAATTTTTAAAAATGAACTGTGAGGGGCCGGCACTGGGGCATAGTAGGCTAGCCTCTGCCTGCAGCACCAGCATCTCATATGGGTGGTTTGTGTTTTGCCTGCTCCTCTTCTGATCCAGCTCTCTGTTCACGGCCTGGGAAAGCAGTGGAAAATGGCCCTAGTGGTTAGGGCCCTGCACCTGTGTGGGAGACCAGGCAGAAGCTCCTGGCTTTGGATCTGCCCGGCTCTGGCTGCTGCTGCCATTTGAGGGAGTGAAACAGTGGACGGAAGACTTCTCTATCCCTAACTCTGCCTCTCAAATAAATAAAATTCACTATGAAATTCCTTTCTTCCAGCTACCTTTGGTTCTACTCCAAGTATTTCAATAAGAACTATTTGGATGAAACTGCTGAACTTTAGATAAAAGAAATCAAAACATGTAGAAAGGCGGTTCAAGGAATCAGAGTATCATAGGGTAATTTATGTGGCCCTTGGCTCAGGCTTCTGATGAGGGATGTTACTGCATGGTCACGGGGTGAACAGAACAAGCTGTTCGCTCAGGTCTCCTCCTGTACAGCCATTGAGCTCCAACCACATGCCCTAATCTAATCCTAATGACTGCCAGATACCATCAACACAGGATTTTGGGTTTAAGTTCCAACACATGAACTTTTGGGGGATACATTTAAACCACAGCATAGGTAGAATAAAAGTATTTCAGAAGGGAATTACATTTTTCCTTCATCCTACAAATTTCTTAATTGTGTTTGACCTAGAACTCCATATGCTGCTTAGTAAACTGTTTTCAGAGTTAGATTTTAAACAGTGTTACATAATTAGTATTTTTCTTTCCAAATGAAAAGGGAGGAGGGACCCAATATAAAGCTTTAGGTCCAGATGTCTTCAGAATCCTTTGTTTTGTCCTGATCTTTAACATAAATGAGGGCTGGACTATCATGGGAAATACGTAAACTCTTTAAAGACTAAGTTTCATCACTAACGTTACATACGGGGTCACCACCAATACGAAGTGAACGGAAGAATCCACCAGCACATCCATACAGAAGGTAGCCGAGTCTGGCAACCAGGCAGTATCCTCATAGAACTGTAATAGTGAACTGACTTTAGAAGCCTTTGGAAAGGTTAAATGGCAAGTACAGTAGTTGAAAGAAGCAAATAGGCTGGCGCCGTGGCTCAACAGGCTAATCCTCCACCTTGCGGCGCCAGCACACCGGGTTCTAGTCCCGGTTGGGGCGCCGGATTCTATCCTGGTAGCCCCTCTTATAGTCCAGCTCTCTGCTGTGGCCCGGGAGTGCAGTGGAGGATGGCCCAAGTGCTTGGGCTCTGCACCCCATGGGAGACCAGGAGAAGCACCTGGCTCCTGGCTTCGGATCAGCGCGGTGCGCCGGCCGCAGCAGCCATTGGAGGATGAACCAACGGCAAAAGGAAGACCTTTCTGTCTCTCTGTCCACTCTGCCTGTCAAAAATAAAAAAATAAAAAAAAAGCAATTGATCATTTACTTCAGTAAAGATAAAATTAATACATTGTGAAGGCTGAGAAGTTCTAAGTGGTCAAACAGCATATATGTGTAACACATTATATAAACTAGTGTTCCTGTGCACATCCACATGTTAAACATACATTTACACAAAGTTTGGTGCAAAAATTTTGGAAAATTATGCATAATTTTCCACAACTCACATTTTCTGTTAACCTTCTGCATGGATTCCAAATTTTTTCTGCACCATTATACAGTTTTATCTTCATTTTCCACAGACCTTTTGAAGTACATTTATGCATGAAATCATATTGCTATCAGGGATCTAAATATCTTACATAGGCATGTCTCAAGTGCTACTGTCAGTTCCATCCATGTATCTATTTCAGTCTACAGAGCTGCAAATGAGCAACTTAGGTACAGGGGCATAAACAACCAATACAGTTCTTGACTGCTTTCTTAACTCCAGAGGACTTTAAAGTTTACTTTGTGTTACTGTAGCCTTTGGTTAAATATAAATCTTGATATATGAAGACTGGCAAATCTTCAAAAAAATTATTTGAACAGCAGAGACAGAAATCTATCTTCTATGCACTGGTTCACCCCTCAGTGGCCTCAACTGCCCGGGCTGAGCCACGAGCTGTTTCGAGTCTCGGGTGGGTGTAGGGGCCCAAGCACATGGGCCATCCTCTACTGCTTTCCCAGGCATATTAACAGGGAGCGGGATTGCAAGTGTAGCAGCCAGAACTCGAACTAACGCCCACATAGGATGATAGCACTTAGCCTTCGATGCCATAGCACTGGCCCCAGCTGATAATGTTTTAAACCTAACCTCTGCTTTTATGTTTCATAGGACCACTTTACTGTTCTGTAAAAAGAGCGGAAGTTCTCCATTGTTTATATCAGGTAAAATAGGCTGTAGAAGCTGAGAAAGGAAAATCCTCGAATTTTGTCAGTCTTTCCAGTTTTAGGCTATGTACTTCATATTCAAATGTTACCTCCTGAATTCCTTATGGTGACGTGCACTGTTACCTATCAGTGGTTTCTGGGGAGAAGGGTTGTTCCTGAAGTCCATGTTTTCTCAGGAAAGACATTCACTTAAGTGCACAAACACTTGGCATTATTGTGATGTTTACCATCATAAGTAACTCCATGGCCGGGTAGACTTTACATGGATTTGGATATATCATGTAAAAGAACTATATAATGGTTACTCTCAGGGCCGGTGCCATGGCACAGATTAATCCTCCGCCTGTGGCGCCAGCATCCCATATGGGTTCCAGTTTTAGTCCCAGCTGCTCAGCTGCTCCTCTTCCAATCCTGCTGGCTGCTGTGGCCTGGGAAGGCAGTAGAAGATGGCCCAAGTGCTTGGACCCCTGCACCTGCGTGGGAGACCCAAAAGAAGCTCCTGGCTTCAGATTGGTGCAGCTCCGGCCGTTCGGGCATTTGAAGAGTGAACCAGCGGCTCGAAGACTTTGTCTCTCCTTCTCACTGTAATTCTACCTCTCAAATAAAATCTTAAAAAAAAAAAAAAAAAAAAAGTTGGGCTGGCCCTGTGGCTCACTTGGTTAATTCTCTGCCTGCAGTGCCGGTATCCCATATGGGCGCCGATTCTATTCCGGTTGCTCCTCTTCCAATCCAGCTCTCTGCTGTGGCCCGGGAGGGCAGTGGAGGATGGCCCAAGTCCTTGGGCCCCTGCACCCGCATGGGAGACCAGGAGGAAGCACCTGGCTCCTGGCTTCGGATCTGCATAGCTCCGGCTGTGGCAGCCATTTGGGGGGTGAACTAACAGAAGGAAGACCTTTCTCTGTCAAATAAAAACAAACAAACTGGAACAGCCAGGTCTCAAACTGGCACCCACATGGGATGCTGGCACTGAAGGCAGTGGCCTTACCTGCTACACCACAGCACTAGCCTCCCCCCCCCCACACACACTTTTTTAAACTCTTAAAGCTTGGTAGTTGTATAAGAAAATGAAATAAATACATTCGGATTTGGTTATGTTCTATTTTTACGTTTTTTAAAAAGAAGATTTTATTTATTTGAGAGGTAGAGTTACAGACAGTGAGAGGGAGAGACAGAGAGAAAGGACTTCAATCCGTTGGTTCACTCCCCAAATGGCTACAATGGCCAGAGCTATGCCAATCTGAAGCCAAGAGTTGCTTCCAGGTCTCCCACGTGGGTACAGGGGCCCAATGACTTGGACCATCATCTACTGCTTTCCCAGGCCACAGCAAAGAGCTGGATTGGAAGAGGAGCAGCTGGAACTAGAACTGGGATGCTGGCACTGCAGGTGCAGGATTAACCTGTGCCATGGCACCAGCCCCTCTATTTTTATTTTTAAAGGGTAGAAATGTTGAGATTCTGCTCTGTGACAAGCAGCACCTCTCAGACTTATATCAGGAAATAGAAAAAAAGTAGTCCTTACTAAAAATCATCAGTGCTATGTTTCCCCCATTCCCTTTTTATTTCTGTAACTATGAAAAACTAGTCCATGAAATGTCTACGTAATACAGTACTAAAAGTGCTCTAAAACAGTGTGACTTAGACTACAGCTTGTAGATGAGCTCATATGGGGTTTCTGATTAGTTCACATTGGAATAAGGAGCTTACACCACACCGACACTATCAGAAATCCATACTTTATAGCCGTGCCCCCTGGGGCTCAGCAGATGTATTCCAAGACCCCCCAATGGATGCCTGGAACCATTGATAGTAGCAAAACCTATACCATTTTTTATATATACCTATGATAGTATTTTACTTAAAAATGAATATAGTAATAGATTAGCAATTAATAGAGCAGCATACTGTAGTAGAATTGTCAGCATATCTTCTCTTACAACAAGGATGCTAGGAACACAAAGCTCTTTGGCACTGCAACAGTCAACCTGCTAAGGAAGATGAAGGTTTTAATGGTGGGGATAGTGTTCCACATGGGCTGGACAGAGGGCTGACTCATGCTGGTGTTGGGTAGGGGTGCTGTGAGAGTTCTCCACGCCTCCAACACTGGAATTTAAAACTGAGGAATTGTCCATGCCTGGAGTCTGCATTTAAGATTTGCAAATCACAGGTGACTGGGTAACGATTTGCAAAAAGGGAAACAGGATAAGGGAGACTATTCTATGTGCAGCTGACTTTATGGCAAGAGTGTCCAGATGTCGTTTGTCTCATGATAGGAACTCCTCCTCAGTGAAAACCCCAGGGCCCTCCCCTAACTGGAGGGGACAGGGCAGGCCTTACTTGCAACATCCTCACTTCTCAAGGCTGCCTCACCTCATGCAAAAGCCCAGCCAGGCAAAGGCAGCACAGCTGGGAAAGACATCAGCCCCGGCTCGTCCCAGGGCTCAGAACACGCCCTGCTACTTCTGGAAGGTCATTGTTGGCATGGAGCCACTTTTCAAGGACTGGGAGAACTGATTTTTCTCAAATGCCTCACTTTGAACCAGCAAACCACAAAGCGTACACAGACATCAGAAACCTTGGCCCACTCAAAGGCAGGCAAAGTGGCTGGAACTGATTGAAGAAACACATGCCTCGTAAGTACTAGATAAGGGCTTTACATACAAAGAGCAGAGGGAAACATCAGCACAGACAGAAGGAAGCTGGCATAGAAGACACCAGTCGGGATACTGCATCCCGCATCAGCGTGCCTGGGTTGGAGTCCCAGCTGATGCCCCTGCGAAGCAGAGGTGATGGCTCAGGTACTCGGGTCCCTGCAACCCAGATTCAGTTCGTGGCTCCTGGCTTGGGCCTGGCCCAGGCTATTTTGGGCATTTGGGGGGCGAACCAGTGGATGAGATGTATCTCTCACTCCTTCCCTCCCTACCACCCTGCTGCTTTTCTCTTCTGTTTTTCAAATAAATGAAGTATAAATGTATGTATATATTTCTAAAGGAAGTCAGGAAAATGACATGAAGCCAGTGAGAATATCAAAAGTGACAGAAAGGAACCAAATTCTGGAGCTGAAATAGCACAACTGAAAAATCAGTAGAGTAGTTCAATAGCAGGCTAGAAGTGAAATTAGACTGCTATAATATTAGGATATTCTATGTAACAACCCATGAACATCACAAAATACTGAATACATACAGGAGGAAATAAATTCTTTTGGCAGTAACAAAAGACAGAAGGAGCCAGTATGAAAAAAAGGATGGGCCAACAAAAGGTGTGACACAGACAGCAAAATAACGAAAGAAATACATTCCTATCAATGTTCCACATATGACATGATTAAACTATCCAACTAAAAGACATAGATTGACCAAAAAAATCCACTGTCTGCTGTCTACAGGAAACACGTTAGAGAGGCTAGCGTTGTGACACAGTGGGTTAAGTCACTCACGACACCGGCCTCCCACATTGAGCACCAGTTCGAGACCCGGCTGCTCCATTTCCAATGCAGCTCTCTGCTAATGTGCCTAGGAAAAAAGCAGAAGATGGCCCAATGCTTGGGCCCCTGCCATCTATGTGGGAGACCTGGGTTGACTTCCGGGGTCTTGACTTTGGCCTGGCCCAGCTGCCATTGTGACCATTTGGGAAGTCAAACTGTGGCTGGAAATCTGTCTTCTTCTAACTCTGCTTTTCAAATAAATAAATAAATTAGGGGCTGGCACTATGGCATAGCCGGTAAAGCCACTGCCTGCCGTGCCGGCATCCCATATGGGTGCTGGTTCAAGACCCGGCTGCTCCACTTCTTATCCAGCTCTCTGCTATGGCCTGGGAAAGCAGAAGATGGCCCAAGTCCTTGGGCCCCTGCACCAGTGTGGGATCCCGGAAGAAGCTCCTGGCTTCGGATCAGCACAGCTCTGGCCATTGCAGCCATCTGGGGAGTGAACCATTAGATGGAAGACCTCTCTCTCTCTCTCTCTCTCTCTCTCTCTCTCTCTCTCTCTGCCTCTCCTTCTCTGTGTAACTCTGACTTTCAAATAAATCTTAAAAAAAAAAAAAAAAGTGAATGGATGGAAAAATACATTCCCTGTCAAAATTCCAGAAAGAATTTTTACACAAAGAAAATCCATCATACAATTAATAAAGAATCCTGAGCCAAAAATCCTGGAGAAAAAAAAAAAAAAGCATTGGAGGCCTCATGTGTCCTCTTTCAACACTGAATACAAAGCTACAGTAGCCAAAGCTGCGTTCACTGGAGAAAGACCAAATATACAGTTACAGTAACAGACATCAAACAAATTCTCCAAATTCAGCAACAAAACCTACCTGATTTTTTTAAAGGCTAAGGACTTGAATAGACATTTCTCCAGAGAAGATAAAGAAGTAGACACACAGGGGCTGGTTTGTGCCACAGTGGGTCAATCTACTGCCTGTAACTCCAGCATCCCATATGTGCATCAGTTCCAATCCTGTCTGCTCCACTTCTGACCCAGCTCCCTGCTAATGGCCTGGGAAAAGCAGAAGAAGATGCCCAACTTTTTGACCCCTGCCACGTGGGAGACCCAGATAAAACTCTTGACTTGGGCCTTTCCTATCCTCGCCATTGCAGCCATCTGGGGAATGTACCAGGGGATGGAAGATCGGTCTTTCCAACTCTTTAAAAAAAAAAAAAAAATTAAAAAATATGAACAAGCTCAACGTCAAATAACCATTAGGTAAATATACATCAAAGCCACACCACTTCAGGGCTTCTACTACTAAAAGAAGAAACTAACAAGTGTTGGACAGAATATGGGAAAAGCGAACTCTTGCGTTGATGGGGGGAATGTAAGATGGTCTGTGGGTGTGTACACAAAACGGTCAAGTATAACGTAGTATGACAATTCCTCAAAAAATTTAACAGTTGCCATAAAATCCGCAGTCCTACTTCTGGGTATAAAGCCAAAGAAGTGAATGCAGGTACTTGAAGAGAGATTTGTAGACCCATGCTAAGAGCAGCGTATTCACTGTAGCCCTGACACAGAAGCAACCAAAATGTGCCATAAACGGACAAGCGGATATGTGAAATGTGGTCTACACATACAGTAGATAGGATTCTGGCGAAAAAGGCAAAGTCCAGACACATGCTCAACACGGATGAAACTGTGAAGGCCTTACGCTAAGTGAAGTAAGCCAGGCAAAGCGAGGTATTGTGTAATTCCCAGTGTATGAGGTACCTGCGGGAACCACCTTCATAGAGACAAAGGCACCATGTCGGCTTCCCAGGGGAAGAGGGCACAGAGCCATCGGGAGTTAGTATTTAATGAGTACAGAGTCAGCTGGGGGAATTGAATGACTTCTGGAGACAGATGGTAGCAATGTTTGTGAATATATTCACTGCCCCTAAATCATGCTTAAAAATGGTTAAACTAATAAATTTTGCTGTATTGTATTACAATGTTTTTAAAGGTTTCTTTATTTGAAAGGCAGTTAGAGGGAGAGAAGGGGGGGTCTTCCATCTGCTGGTTCACTCCCCAAATGGCCACAACAGCTAGGGCCAGGCTAGGCTGAAGCCAGGAGCCTCTTCTGGGTCTTCCACGTGGGTTCAGGGGCCTAAGGACATGGGCCATCTTCTACTGCTTTCCCAGGTACAGCAGCAAGGAGCTGGATCAGAAGTGGAGCAGCCGGGACTCGAACTGGTACCCATGTGGGATTCCAGTGCTGCAGGCTGTGGCATTAACCCACTGCACCACAGCACTGGCCCACACAATTTTAAAAGATGGAAAAAAGTAAAACATTACCATGTGATCCAGCAACTCTACTCTTCAGTATATACCCCAAGGAACTAAACGCAGGATCTGCAGAGGAGTCTGTAACTGTTTACAGCGGTGTTACTCACATAGCCAGAAGGCGAAAGCAACCCAAGTGTCCAGTCAGTGGATTCGTGGATAAACCAAGTTTAAAGGTGCCAAGCAGTATGAGGTGGGCATCCGGCACAGCAGTGAGGACACGGCCTAAGGTACTCACACCTTCTAATGGAGCGGCTGGCTTCAGGTCCCCGCCCCACTTCCCAGGGCAGCTGTGTGCTAAGTGTCCCATGGGAGCCAGAATGGGATGGCTCAAGTACTTGGATCCCGACCAGCCCCCACCACGTGCAGACAGGACTGAGTTGCAGGTTCCCGGCTTAGGGCTGACCCAGTTCCAGCTGTTGTACACATCTGGGGAGTGAACCAGTAGATGGAAGATCTGTCTGCTCTTCAAATAATAAATAAATCATTTTGTAAAGAAAAGCAGGATAATTTAAAAAAGATATTTAAGGGGCAGAGGCAGGCGGAGGGAACTCCCATTCACTGCTTCACTCCCACCACAAAGGCAGGGGACAGACCAAAGCTGGGAACTGGGAATTCAGTCCTGGTCTCCCACATCGGTGGCAGGGACCCTGTTGCTTAGACCACTGCCTGCTGCCTCTTGGGATTTGATTCACAGGAAGCTGGAATTGGGAGCTGCATTCCAGGATCATACTCGGGTATTCAGACATAGGATACAGGCATCTTCACTACTAGGCCAAACACACACCTAGCAAGATAATGTTTTTTTAATTTTTTTTTTTTTAATTATTGGGAACTATGAAGTCCTTGCAAGCACAGCTCGTTTCTGCAGATTATTTTCCAAACGTGTACAAAATGGAACCAAAACAGAGAATCCCTTAAGAACCTGAAGAGGTGCAACATTTAAAGCTACGATTATCCAGTAGCAAGTGTTCCAGCCTTCAGTCGCCAGCCGCTTCCTCCTCCTGTTCCCAAGAGTTAGCGGGATGAAAACGTCTTCCCCGTGATTGTTTTCATTTCTTTCTTCTCAGCATCTGGGCGTGCACGGTTCAGCACCTTGAGGAAGCCAGATGTTTTTGCCCGCATACGTGTGTGAATATGGGCCCGAGAGCACTTGATGTGGTAGTGCAGGTAGTCCCGGAACGTGTGGATCAGGTAGATGGTGTTATCTCGGGCACTGGCGTTGGTGTGGCGAGGGAACAGCACAAAGGTGATACTGCCAATGTTGTCGCCCACAGCAGCATCCGTGTCTTTCAGCTCCAGAGGAGGCTCCCTGTGGCTAAAGAGGACCTGGGGGCTGTGTGACTGGCTCTGCGTCCTTCTTTGAACTCCTGCATGAACACCTTTCCAATGACCACGTCATCGTCATCCTTAAACACGGTGCTGAAGACTACGGTGACTCTGTCCTTTTTAGACTCAACATACATGGTCTCATCATCCCTATAATGGATAACTGCCCTGTTCTCGCCTTCTTTGCCTTCTTCTTGGAATTGGAAGTATTTCTCAAAGACAGAGGCAAAACAGTTTCGCTTCAACATGCCAGCTTGAGGTACAATGGAATCCTTGGATGCAGGCAGATTTTCAAGGTCATATAGCAAAGAGACAT
Source organism: Lepus europaeus (assembly GCF_033115175.1). Taxonomy (NCBI): domain Eukaryota; kingdom Metazoa; phylum Chordata; class Mammalia; order Lagomorpha; family Leporidae; genus Lepus; species Lepus europaeus. The sequence continues at coordinate 61,790,134 of NC_084843.1, read as the reverse complement.
TATATCCTGATTCTGGATTCACCAAGAAACTCCCGTACACCCTTTTTAATAACTCGTCAGCACCATGTGCCTGAAGTTCTTTGTAGAATTTCAAAGAAATACTGACCATCACCTTTGTTTTGTCTCCATTAGGATTTGAAATATGATAGAGGACTCCATCAAAATCTGCAAAGGTTACTTCTACTGCTTCTGGTTTGTTTCCGGCGGCCGCGTTCTCGAACTTGAGAGTGAGCGTCTCCTTGATGATGCGGTTGTTCACCTCCAGCAGGATCATGGCGGCGGCTGGCCCCAGCAGCCTCAACCCACCTGCCGAGCCGCCCACAAGATAATGTTTTAAAATGACACTTTATAATGAAGTGGGTGGAGGCCGGCACTGTGGTGTAGTGGGTAAAGCCACTGCCTGCAGTGTCAGCATCCCTTATGAGCACCGATTTGAGACCCAGCTGCTCCTCTTCCAATCCAGCTCTCTGCTGTGGCCTGGGAAAGCAGTGGAACCTGGGTCCCCGCATCTGTGTGGGAGACCTGGAAGAGGCTCCTGGCTTTGGATTGGTGCAGCTCCGGCCGTTGTGGTCAATTTGGGAGTGAACCATCGGGTGGGAGACCTCTCTCTCTTTGTGTGTGTGTATGTGTAACTCTGACTTTCAAATAAATAAATTTAAAACACAAGTGGGTGTTCGGCATAACACTTAAGACACTGCTCGGGACTCCCCCATCCCATACTGGAGTGCCTGTGTTCGAGTCCGAGATAGACCAGATTCTCGCTAATGCACACCCTGGGAGAAGCAGCTAATGGCTTAAATACTTGGTTCCCTTCTACCCATGTGGGACATCCAGACTGAGTTCGTCTCCTATTTTGGTATGGCCCAGTCCTGGCTGTTGCAGATATTTGTGCAATGACCCAGCAGATGGAAAATTTGAGTTTATGTGTGTGTGTGTGCACGCGTCTGTCTCTCTCTACCTCCCTCTTTCAAGTAACAAAATTAATTTTACCAAGAAGGAAGGAAGCAAGGAAAATGAAGACAAGATGATCTCCATGGAATTTTTTAAAGGTTAATTTTTTACAAGAGAAATTTAGAGTGCCAAGTGTTGTTGCATATTGAGCAAAGCCACTACCTGCAACACTGCATCCCATATAGGCGCTAGTTTGAGTCCTGGCTGCTCCACTTCTGATCCAGTTCCCTGCAAATGTGCCTGGGAGAGCTGTGGAGGATGGCCCAAGTGCTTGGGCCCTGCACCCATGTGGGAGACCCAGAAGAAGCTCCTAGCTCCTGGTCGGCCTGGCCTAAGCCCCACCATTGCAGCCATTTAGGGAGTGAACTAGGCGATGGAAGACCTCGCTCTCTCTCCCCTTCTCCCTCTCTAACCCTGCCTTTCAAATAAGTAAATCTTTAAGAAAATGGAGAAGTCAAAGAACTCAAGAGTAAAAACAATGAAAATAGGGGCCGGCGTTGTGGGGCAGTGGGTTAACGCCCTTGCCTGAAGTGGCAGCATCCCACATGGGCGCCAATTCGAGACCAGGCAGCTCCACTTCCAATCCAGCTCTCTGCTATGGCCTGGGAAAGCAGTGGAAGATGGCCCAAGTCCTTGAGCCTCTGCACCCACAGGGGAGACCTGGAGGAAGCTCCTGCCTTCGGATTGGCTCAGCTCCGACCGTTGCGGCCAATTGGGGAATGAACCAACACCTCCCTCCCTCTCCTTCTCTGTGTAACTCTGACTTTCCAATAAATAAGTAGATCTTTAAAAAACCATTAAAATTAAATAAGATTTGACATATAGATAATAGGAATTGCAAACCAAAATCAAGGGAAGAGAGATTACAAATCTTCAGGGGTGGGCATTCACCCTAGTGGCTAAGAACCCCGTGCCCCACGTTACGGTGCCTGCTTTCAATCCCAGCTCCAGCCCCGACTCCAGCTCCCTGCGATTGCAGACCCGGATGACCCCAGACTGGGTTCCTGCTACCTCCGTGGGTTACCTGGGTTCACTTCAGAGCTCCCAGCTTCCGCCCGGCCCAGCCTTGCCCATTGAGGACGTTTGGGACATGCGTGGGTGGAGCATCTCATGCTCTCTGTCTCTCAAATAAAGATTTTGTTTTACTCAAAAAAACTGTCCTAACACACAAATATTGAATACTACACATTGAAAGATCTCAGTGTACACCTGAGAAAATCAAGTCAAAATGACACAGATACATACCTTCTTGTAAAATCACCCAATTTTAAAGAGGGATGGGAATTCTTTGGGCATTTAAGCAAAGAGAGCACATGATTTATAGGGAAGAGAAAACTAGATTATCATATGCATGTCAATACAGTAACACTATATCTTAAATATATTCATTTCCTTGAGGATAATCAAGGAAAGGAATGCTGGACAAAGGAGTCTGTATCCAGCCTAACAGACTTTTTTTTTTGAAAGACAGAGTTACAGAGAAAGAAGGAGAGACGCACTGAGAAATCTTCCTCACATCCCTTGGTTCATTCCCCAAATGGCCGCAACACCCGGGGTTGGGCCAGGTTGAAGCCAAGATCATCTTCTGCGTCTCCCACATAGGTGCAGGGGCACAGGGACTTGGGCCATCCTCTGCTGCTTTTCCAGGCACATAAACCTTCAAACATAAAGGGAACTGAGCAATCTATCAAAATGCAAAAGACTCAGAAAATACTATTCTGATAACCCCAGGAATCTTCTAGAGAATGAACGATAGGCCACAGAATAGAAATTATGAAATAGATGTGAAAACACTCATTATGAAATCTGTGGGATTTATCTGCAGTTTCAGGGAATATAACTTTCAATACTTAATGTATATGAAAAATTTCCATTAGTGTGTCTGATCAGAAATAAGAGAAAACGCACAGCAAGTGGGATGGAAATCAATAGTGCTTAGAGCAAAGTTTCAATGCTAAACATTTAAAAGAAAGAAAGACCCAAAAGTCATCTAAGTTTTTACCTTACAAAGACAGAAAAGCCTTACAATGGAAGATATTTCAACAATAAAAAGAGATGAAGAAATAAGCCAGAAAAAAACAACCAGTATGATGGCGTATATATGAGATGTCCAGAACAGAACCAATCTATAGAAACGAAGCAGTTAGTGGTTGCCTAGAGTAACTAGAGTGCGGGAGTTAGGGGGTAATGGGATTAGTGGATGATAGCATCATTCTGACACCAACACCAGATGGGCATTCAAAAGAAGTGAATTGAGCAATTTTGCTCATACATATAGATGCACAATGCCTCAACAGGATATTGCAAGTCTAGGGTCCAGCATTATGGTCCAACTGGTAAAGCTACCACTTGCAACACAGACATCCCATATTGGCACCAGTTCAAGTCCCAGCTACTCCACTGCCAATCCAACTCCCTGCTATGGCCTGGGAAGAGCTGTGGAAGATGGCCCAAGGGCTTGGACCCCTGCACCCATGTGGGAGACCCAGATGAAGCTCCCAGCTCCTGCCTTTGGCTTGGCTCAGCCCTGGCCGTTGTGGCTGTCTGGGCAGTGAATCAGCAGATGGAAGCATACACACTCGCTCACTCTCTCTGTAACTCAGACATTCAATGAATAAATAAATCTCTGAAAAATAGTACAAGTCCAATCCAACAATGAACAATTTATCTTAGGAATATAAGATTGGTTTACCTTTCAAAATTCAGCCTCTGCAATTTATCATAGGATGAGAATAAATCAGAAAAACACATACATGGTCACTTCAACAGCTCAAGAAAAACCATGCGACAAAATTCAAAGCATTCATGATTTTTCCACTAAGTCTAGCAAGGGATCAAACTTCTTCAACTTGATGAAAGATGTTTATGGAAAGCTTCGCTTGCCAACATACTGGGGATCAGAGACCGAGTGGTTTCTCCCTGTGTGGGATGCAGGGCAACGAAGCCTGCTTGTGTCTGCTCCCGTTTAACATGGTGCTGGAGCCCCAGTGAGTGTGGGGCCCCACACGAACAAGTCTCAGGCAGTGTGGAGGAGTCTATTTGCACAGGACATGGTTTTGTTTGTGGAAGACATCCTAGGGAATCCATAGGAAAGCTTTAAGAACTCACAGCGGGGCCGCCTGCAGTGCTGGCATCCCATATGGGCGCTGGTTTGAGTCCCGGCTGCTCCTCTTCCGATCCAGCTCTCTGCTATGGCCTGGGAAAGCAGAAGATGGCCCAAGTCCTTGGGCCCCTGCACCCGCGTGGGAGACCAGGAGGAAGCTCCTGGCTTCAGATCAGTACAGCTCTAGGCTGTTGCACCCACTTGTAACTCTTTCAAATAAATAAAATCTTAAAAAAAAAAAAAAAAAAAAAAAGCTCATGGTAAACATGTATGTTGAAAGTACTATGCATGGATTTCAACATTTTTTGCACCAAAATAAGTTTGTCTTAATTCCATTTTCTCCATGAACTTTTTAAAGTCTTCTCCTATTTTTCAATGTATAGTTCTGGCACATAGATTGTTAAATTTAAGTCTAAGTGCAATATCTTCATGCTATTATATACGTTGTTTTTAAAAATGGCTTGTAATTTTTAAGATTTTATTTATTTAGCCAAGAGGCAGAATTACAGACAGGGAAAGGGAGAGGCAGAGAGCTTCCACCTGCTGTTTCACACCCCAAATGGCCACAATGGCCACAGCTGGGCTGATCTGTAGCCAGATGCCAAGAGCTTCTTTGGGGTCTCCCCTTTGGGTTCAGGGGCCCAAGCAGTTGGCACGTCTTCCACTGCTTTCTCAGGCCATTAGCAGACAGCTGGATAGGAAGAGGAGCATCCAGGACATGAATCAGTGCCCATGTGGAAGGCTGGCTCTGTAGGCAGAGGCTTAGTCTACCATGCCACAGCACCAGCCCCTGTAGTTTATTTTTATATAACAGGACTACAAAAAAGTTCAAAGAAAATAGAATTAAAAGCTCAAGCTTTTTAATTAAAGAATTCATTTGGAGAGGCAGAGAAAGACGGCAAGAGCACTCCTGTCCACCGTGCTGATGACTCAAGCACTTGGGCCCCAGCCACCAGGGAGGACACTAGGATTGAGCTCCTGGCTTCCGCTTTCAGCCTGGACCAGCCCAGGCCAGTGCAGGCATCTAGGAAGTGCGCCAGCAGATGGGAGATTTTTGCCTATCCATCTCTAAGAAATCCTTTTCTTTTTTCTTTCTTTCTTTTTTTTTTTTTTGACAGGCAGAGTGGATAGTGAGAGAGAGAGACAGAGAGAAAGGTCTTCCTTTTGCCGTTGGTTCACCCTCCAATGGCCACTGTGGCCAGTGCATCTCGCTGATCCGAAGCCAGGAGTCAGGTGCTTCTCCTGGTCTCCCATGCGGGTGCAGGGCCCAAGGACTTGGGCCATCCTCCACTGCACTCCCAGGCCATAGCAGAGAGCAAGAAATCCTTTTCAAGAAGTACCTCAGCATGGCCGGTGCCGTGGCTTAACAGGCTAATCCTCCGCCTTGTGGCACCAGCACACCAGGTTCTAGTCCCGGTTGGGGCGCCGGATCCTGTCCCGGTTGCCCCTCTTCCAGGCCAGCTCTCTGCTATGGCCCGGGAAGGCAGTGGAGGATGGCCCAAGTGCTTGGGCCCCTGTACCCGCATGGGAGACCCAGAAGAAGCTCCTGGCTCCTGGCTTCAGATCAGCATAGCTCTGGCTGCCAACTAGGGAGTGAATCAGCGGATAGAAGATCTGTCTCTCTGCCTCTCCTTTTCTCTGTTTAATTGATTTTCAAGTAAATAAATAAATCGTTAAAAATAAATTCAAAAATAAGACATATGTATATGCAGGGGCTGGTGTTGTGGCTACAGCCTGTGACTCTGGCATCCCATATAAGCACCAGTTCAAGTCCTAGCTGCTCTACTTCTTATCCAGCTCCCTGCTAGTGTTCCTAGGAAAGTGGAGGAAGAAGTCCTTGGGCCCCTGCTGCTCTGTCGGAGACCCAGATGGCGTTTCAGGCTCCTGGCCCAGGCCTGGCCATTGTGGCCATCTGGGGAGAGAACCAGCAGAGGGAAGGTCTGTCTCTCGCTCTGTCTCTTTTATTTAACTCTGCCTTTCAAACAAATAATTGGATCTTTTAAAAATGTACATGGAAATAAAAAGGATGTAGAACAAAAACATTAACAAAGAGGAACACAGTTGGAAGGTTTCTATGACCTCATTTAAAGACTTCACAAAGCAAGTCATCAAGACAGTGTTCTATTTTTATAAGAACACACAAATAGATCAGTGGAACTGAATAGGAGGAGCAGAAATAGACACACACATTTACCACCAACTGATTCTCCACCAAGGAGACAAGGAAATTCAATAGGAAGTGGATCATCTTTGCAACGAAGGTTGCTACAATGTTCTGTTGGTCTGTCTGCTACCCATCTACCTCTGTATCTATCCAGCCACGGCTTTCACTTCATGCTTTACCCAAACATTAACTTCAGATGGATCCTAGCCCTGTGTGGGAAGGAATATGATAAAGATACAGGAGAGAAATCTTTGTGACTTTGGTTTACACAACGATTTCTTAGGACATAAAAAGCATTAACCATAAAGTAGTACATTAGACTGTACCAATATTTAGAAGCTTTGCTTTTTCAAAGATTCTTAAGGAGCCCCAGTTAGAAATTAGAAGTAAATGTTCACAATACATACAAAGTATCTGAAAGAGGACTTGTACACAGATTAGTAAGATATCCCAGTTGGAACAGGGCTAAAGCCGTCAACAGATACTTCAGCAGAGAACACTTCTGAACAGCCACAAAGCAAGTGAAAATTATGCTGAGGATTCTTAGTCACCAGGGAAGTACAAAGTGGATTCACAGTCCAACACTATTACATCCCCACTCGAATGGCTAACATGAAGACGACTGACACCCAAGCCTGGGGGCAGGTTCTGGCAGAGTGGGCTAAGACGCCACCTGCTACCCAGGCATCTTGTGTCAAAGTGCTGGTTTGAGTCCTGGCTGCTCCACTTCCTGCTCAGCGCCTAGGAAGGCAGTGGAGGATGGCCCAAGTGTCTGGGCCCTGTCCACCTACATGGGAGACCTAGGTGAAGTTCCAGGCTCCTGGCTGCGGCTTGGTCCCCCCCCCCCCCCCCCCGGAGGGTCACTGTAGCCATTTGGTGTATACACCAGCAGATGGAAGATCTCTCCTGTCTCTGCCTCTATTTCTGTCACTTTGCCTTTTAAATAAACAAAATTTTTTTTTTTTTTACAGGCAGAGTGGACAGTGAGAGAGAGAGAGACAGAGAGAAAGGTCTTCCTTTTTGCCATTGGTTCACCCTCCAATGGCCGCCGCGGTTGGCGCGCTGCGGCCGGCGCACCACGCTGATCCGATGGCAGGAGCCAGGTGCCTATCCTGGTCTCCCATGGGGTGCAGGACCCAAGCACTTGGGCCATCCTCCACTGCACTCCCTGGCCACAGCAGAGAGCTGGCCTGGAAGAGGGGCAACCAGGACAGAATCCGGTGCCCCGACCGGGACTAGAACCCGGTGTGCCGGCGCCGCAAGGCGGAGGATTAGCCTAGTGAGCCGCGGCGCCGGCCAATAAACAAATATTTTTAAAATGTTCGAAATGCTTTAAGTATTAGTGAGGATGTAGAACTACTGGAATTCCTACAACTGGTGGAAACTCAGTGGTACAACCACTTTGGCAAACAGGTTTGCAGTTTCTTATGAAGTTCAATATACCCTTCACATATAATCTATGAATTCTACTCAGGCATTTACCTAACTTTATATATATATAAACACACACATATATACATATATATACATACATATGCACATATACGTATGTAAGACTTGTACATGAATATTCATAGCAGCATTATTTCTAATAATTCAAAACTGAAAACAGCCCACATTTTCACCCATAGCACTGTGGCATATCCATATCCATTCACTGGACTATTGCTAACCAATAATGAACTAGTGATATATGCAATACTATATAATGATCTGGAAACTGTGCTCAGTAAAAGAAGATAGGCATAGAAGAGTAAATACTCTTAAAATCGTATTTATGACACTGTAGGGAAAGGCTCGAGTCTGTAGTAACAGAGTATCTCCTGTTCATGGGGGCAACCGTGAGATGGGGGTAGGGTAAGGACTGACGTGCAAGGGCGCAAGACACACCTGGGCATGCTGATGGTGCTGAAATCCTGGTAGCAGTTACTCGATATGTATGTAGGTCAAAGCTCATTTAATAGTGCATTTAAAATTTAAAATGTGTGCATCTTAAAGATTTAAGACTGTTTTACTATTTTAAAAATCTGGTAATGAACTCTGTAACGTTAACAGATATGATGCTATTGTTAGGGAAAGCTATTAGGCATTTGTGATTTAAAGAATAAAACAAAAATCTCAATGCTAGTAGCAGGGAACCTCCTTAACCTGATTAGTGGTATCCGCCGTAAACACCCGACAAATACCACACTCATTGTGAAGTAACTGTGAAGATGCGGTCCTAATGCTCGCCCGCACAGGCAGGCAGGTGGCTGTAAGCAATGCCTTAGCCAAAAGCAAAGAGGGCTGTGGGCAATCACTGGGAAAGGCTCGCTCTGCTCTGTCCAATCCCCAAAGAAGCTGATGCCAAGATATTTGCAAGCCTTCCTTGTGTGTAGGAACCTGTCCAGGTCTCATTAGGGAAATGCACCTGGGAGCACCAGAGGGCAGCAGGTACGGCTGGGAAGCCGCACGGTGGAGGCACCTGGTTTGCTCGGGGCTGCTGGAGCCCAGTTGCTGGCATCTCATCCTTAGTTTCACAAACCCGAACGGCAGCAGTGGTCGGTTGGGCCTTTTTCTTACTAAGTACCATCCAAACTCAACCCTCCCAGAGCTTGTGACCTCATTTAATCATTTCCAACAAACTGCTTCTTTGCTCAAAGTGTCATAGACAGCTAAGAGTCTTTGCCAAGGAAAGGAACAGGTAGGAAAAAAAAGCAAACTTTTCTTCATTTGCAAGTTATGTGTTTCTATATGGAGAAAAATCTCACTTAACTAGGTACAAATAACTACGACACCAGGTTGGAAGGGAGTTAGGAACACAGCCACAAAAGGCTACGGACATTCAAGGACAAGGTGGGCTCTGGCTTTGAGGGCCCAGTGTGGCGAGAGGATGTGGAGGAGGTGTGGTGAGGGGCAGGGGCGTTGAGGGGCTGAAGGCTTCCTGGAAGAGGTGATGTCCAGAATGCAGACAGGCACTGGGGATTGAATGGAAGTTCTAAGCTGGGAATAGTGAGAAATTAACGCTGATGAGAACAGAGTACAGGAAGAAAAACAGTGGAAAAATCCACTAATGTTATATGGTCAAATAGAACATGGTAAAATATGGAAATATGTACCGTGTAGTATCAGCATAGGGACTGACACAGACCAACGGAATAGAATTCTGAGCTCAAACATCAGTCAAGTGTTTGTTTTTTGACAGGCAGAGTTAGACAGTGAGCGAGAGAGACAGACAGAGAGAGAGAGAAAGGTCTTCCTTTGCCATTGGTTCACCCTCCAATGGCCGCCACGGCCAGCATACTGTGCTGATCCAAAACCAGGAACCAGGTGCTTCTCCTGGTCTCCCATGGGGTGCAGGGCCCAAGGACTTGGGCCATCCTCCACTGCCTTCCCGGGCCACAGCAGCGAGCAGAGAGCTGGCCTGGAAGAAGAGCAAACGGGACAGAATCCGGCGCCCCGACCGGGACTAGAACCCGGGGTGCTGGCACGGCAGGTGGAGGATTAGCCTGTTGAGCCGCGGCGCTGGCCAACTCAAGTGATCTTAACAAGGGGGCCCCGCCCACCTCATGGTGGGAAGGACGTCTTTTCAACCAATGGTACCGGAGACACCGGCTCTCCACACGCAGAAGGAACCGAGTCGTCACTGGACACACCACTACAGAAACAAACTCAACACAGACTGAAACCCGCACCAGTGAGACAGAATCCCTAGGGGTGGGGCTGTTGGTCGGATTTTTAAAGTGAAACAAGGCTGAGAACCACACATTCAGCCCCAGTGGCTGTTGGGACAATGAGCTGACCTGAAACAAATCTTTGAGCTATTTTTAGCAGCACCAACAGTGGAATAATTGTTTGGGCTCCCAAATTTATCAACTTTAAAGGTCAGTAACCATAGCAAACACATGGTTGATAAACTTGGCTTCCTGAGTTTTAATCTTATCCATTATGCGAGGGTTTCTAGACTCTTCCCAGGGGAGGCAGGGAGGAGAAGAGACTGAGAAAGGAAGACACGTAGATCCCAGGCATTTGGTGAGAACAAGCAGCAATGCAGGAATTCCTGGAGCGGACAACGGGAAACACTCCACTCCTATCCCTCCCGTTCTCCCCAGTCGACCAGCGGGAATGACCCCGGGCTGCTAAGGCTGCTGTTGGAAACGTGCTATTAACTGAGGTAGGAACGCTGCCTGTCAGACAGAAAAGCATTTTATCACCGACTTAACTATTCTCTATCTGCTCCACAATGACCTTCTACTTCTTACTTTAAAAACGGTATCTCCCATCATTAAAAAACAAACAAACAAAAACAACAACAACAAACACATGGCAAGCTCACTACTACAAAAGCCAAATCTTAGAACTAGACAAAAACAAGCCCGCAAAGAAAAGATTACATTGTGTTCTTTCAGCACAGGAATCCATTTGCTCTTTTCTTTACAATTTGAGAAAAGCACCTGGGGTCACAGCGGGATAAATTATCCGTTATTAAAGCAAAAACATGATAAAGGTATCACCTCCTCTTCACACACTACAAATGTGAAGGTTCGGGGCAGGTTTAGTGGAGAGGGTAGGGTCCTGGGTTGGATACCCGTGTCCCACAGTGCAGTGCCAGGGTTCCACCTCTGGCTCTAGCTCCTCACCCAGCTTCGTGCTAACACAGTACTGATGGCCTAAGTAGCAGGGTCCCCGCTACTCGTGTGGGAAACCTACATTGAGCTCCCAGGACCCTGCTGGCCTCGCTCCGGCTGTTACCGGCTTTTGCGAAGTGAACCAGCAAAGCTGATGTGATGGTTAACTCTGAAGCAACCAAGCACACTGTTCAACACACAGGAGATTCACATTTCACAAGAGCCGTGGAGGGACTGGCATCATAGCACAGTGGTTAAGCCACTTCTTGCAATGCTCACATCCCATATTGGATTGCCAGTTTCAGTTCCAGCTGCTCCACTTTTGATCCAGCTCCTCACTAATGTGCCTGGGATAACAGAAGATAGTCTAAGCCCTGACACTCTCCTAAGAGATCTAGATAGGGGGGCGGCACTGTGGTACAGCAAGTTAAGATTCCACCTGCTGGGCTGGCATCTCATACAGGCACCTGTTCGAGTCCTGGCTGTTTCACTTCTGACCTAGCTCCCGGCTAATGCACCTGGGAAAGCAACAGAAAATGGTTCAAGTGCTTGGGCCCCTGCCACCCACCTGGGAGATCTGGAAGAAGCTCCTGACCCCTAGCTTCGGCCTGGCACAGCCCTGGCCACTGCAGCCATTTGGGGAGTGAACCAGTGGATGGAAAATTTCTGTCTCTCTCCTTCTAACTCTGCCCTTCATAAACAAGTACATTAACTACAAAGAAAGAGAACTGCGAATTCCTGGCTTATGCTGCTGGCCTGGCCGCTGCAGCCATCTGAGAAGTGAACTGACAGATTAAAAATCTCTCTTCCCCCTCCCTTCTGTTACTCTGCCTTTCAAAGAAATGGAATAAACTTTTCTTTTAAATAATAAGATCTGTGGACAAGATAAACTTTAATATTCCTGCAAACCCGGAGAATCCACAATCTGAAGGAATACTCAGACTTTAATCCCAACACCATGAATAAAATGGCAATGTTAATTTTTTTACAAAATGGATCAATGACCTAATTTTAAGAGCTAAAACCATTTCAGTAAAATAGGGGAAATCTTTAACATCTTGGGTTTGACAATGCTTTCTTGGTTATGATGTCAAAGGCTCAGGCAAGGCAAGAGAAAATGGGTGGGCACTGTGGCACAGCAGGCTCAGCCAGCACCTTTGTTGCCTGCATCCCATACTGCAGCACTTGTTCAAGACCCAGCTCCTCTGCTTTTGGTGCAGCTTCCAACTCACGTGCAACCCATGATAACTCACGTGCAACCCATGATAACTCACGTGCTGGAGTCTCTGCCACCCCCAGAGACCCAGATAGAATTCCCGGCTCCTGGCTTCAGCCTGGCCTTGTCCCAGGTGTTGTAGCCATTTGGGGAATCAACCACCAGATGGAAGACCTCTTTTTTCTCCCACCTCCCCAAGCCTGATCCTCTGCTTTTCAATAAATAAATACTTTAAGAAATCAGAAGGGCTGGCACTGTGGCTTAGCAGATAAAGCCGCTGCCTTCAGTGCAGGCATGCCATATGGGTGCCAGTTCAAGTCCCAGCTGCTCCACTTCCCATCCAGCTCTCTGCTATGGCCTGGGAAAGCAGTAGAAGATGGCCCAAGTCCTTGGGCCCCTGCACCCACATTGGAGACCCGGAAGAGGCTCCTGGCTCCTGACTTCAGATTGGTCCAGCCCTGGCCATTGCAGCCATCTAAGGAGAGAACCAGTGGATAGAGACCTCTCTAACTCTGCCTTTCAAATAAATAAATAAATCTCAAAAAAAATTAGAAAGAGAAAGTAGGTTGGATTTCATCAAAATTTAACAACTGGGGCAGGAGGAGGAGCAAGACGGACACTGCCCAACATGCTCCGAGGATCATGTTCCCACACAGACACAAGTATGAAGCAGTGTTCACACACCCAGCTAACCCTCCTGTGAGCCAAGGAACCCAGGTGAGAGGACACAGGGCTTAGTTTTAAAATATCAAGAAGACACAGTGAACAGAGCAGCAAACCTGAGCTGCCTGTCTGTACTGCAGGTCCAAGGAGCGCTGTGTGGAGACAGACACCCCTTGCTTCCTGCTTTGGGAAAGGAGAAGGAATTTGGTTCAGACCTTAGAACTGAAACCCAGTACCAGGACCGGGGTGCAGTCCAGTGCTGGACAGAGGCCCAAGGCCCCTGTGCCCAGGCCAGAACCTGCAGGCCAAGCCTTGGGGCCCCTCTCAGCTATGCGGCCCAACCAACTGCATCCATCGCTCTTCCCCTGACGTCCAGCAGACCGTGGAAACGACGCCAGCCACTAGCGAGTGTGACAGGGATGATTCCCAGGGATTTGCCAGGCCACCATGTCGAGACCTAGCACCAGAAAAGGCTCAGGGCCCCTGTCTCCAGGCCAGTGCTCACAAGCAGAGCGTCTAGAGCTGCTCCAGCATCACTGTGACCCAGGGGGTGACCTCATTGTGGCCTGTGTCACCGCTGGCCTCTCGTGACTGACGTGCACCCCCAAGGCTGCACAGGGCTTAGCAACTGTGAGACCCAGGTGTGCCCTAGCCTAGGGTGAGGCTGAATGGACAAGGAACCATCTCCATCACCCTGGGCAAACAGTGAGGGGCAAGATGTCAATCCCAGGGCAAGAGGGTGCGACAGTGATCTCAGGGCCAGGCTGATAAATCCCAACACTGGGAACATCCTAACGGTCCCTGTCCCCAAGCCAGTGACCACAGAGTATCCGCTTCAGCCCAGTGCCACGTGGAGACCAGCAATCTCAGTTGACCACAAGTGTATCAGAGCCGACATCACCTGAAGCTGGTTGCAGTGGCCTGGGGCCCCGTGTCCACCCCAGCAGCAGGCAGCTCACAGTAACCGGGGCCCTACCCTACCCCTGTGTGTGGGTCCCGGATGCAATCTAGCATCATGGTGTTGAAGGCCTAGGACTCAGTTTCTGGGCCTATCCCAGCTCCAAGAAGAGGTTCCCAGGGATAAATCACCCATTTGTAGATACTTCCCTGGCTCGTTCTCAACCCACACACCAGCTATGCATTTAATCTGACCTGGACTTGGGGAGGTGCTTAAACACCCCAGTGCTTAAACAGTGGGTGCTCAGCAGCAGCGGACTCACAGCCAACCTCAACTTAGCGTCTCATCTGGAGCTGAGAATACTCCAGTGTCCATTAGCCTAGAGAAGGTAGCAGACTTAGGATTCCTGGAAGGCCAGCCACAAAGAAAGTCAGATTAAGATGCCTGCATCCCATCCTGGAGTGCCTGGCTTCGACTTCGGCTCTCCTTCCAGCTCAAGCTCTCTGCTAATGCAGATCTCTGCAGGCAGCAGGTGACGGCTTAAGTACTTGGATCCATGTCACTCATGTACGAGTCCTGGATCCAGTTCCTAGCTCCTGGCTTTGGCTTGGCCCAGCCCCCACTGGGGCTGCGTTTGGTAACTGAAGCAGTGAATGGAAGATCTGTGTCTCTTTGCCTTTCAAATAAAACTAGTAATAAAGTTTTTTTTTTTTTTTTTTTTGACAGGCAGAGTGGACAGTAGAGGGAGACAGAGAGAAAGGTCTTCCTTTTTGCCGCTGGTTCACCCTCCAATGGCCGCCGCGGAAGGCTGGCTGTGGCCGGCGCACCGCACTGTTCTGATGGCAGGAGCCAGGTGCTTCTCCTGGTCTCCCATGGGGTGCAGGGCCCAAGCACTTGGGCCATCCTCCACTGCACTCCCTGGCCACAGCAGAGAGCTGGCCTGGAAGAGGGGCAACCGGGACAGGATCGGTGCCCCGACCGGGACTAGAACCTGGTGTGCCGGCGCCGCAAGGCGGAGGATTAGCCTACTGAGCCGCGGCCCCGGCCCAAAACTAGTAATAAAGTTTTAAAAAAAACCTTTCAAGGAACCATGATTTCACCTAACCAAATAAAGCACCAGGAACAGATCATCCAGCATCTGGGATTTGCGATCCAACAGAAGCAGAATTCAAAACAGTTGTTTGAAAGGAATTCATCAAGAGAACAGAAACAATTCAATACTATAGCAGAGGGAAGGAACAGAGAGATGGAAATGACTTAAGAAGAAATCCTTCAGTTAATAAGAACACTAAGTGAAATTAAAATATAAAAGGAATTTACAGCAGAATGGATTGAAAAGAATCAATTAATGAGTTCAAAGATGGGCTACTACAAACATATTGTCAAGAGTAGGCATTTCTTGTAGCAGTTAAGGCACTGCTTACGACACCCACATCCTATTTCAGAGTGCCTAGGTTTGAGCCCCAGCTCAGCTCCCAATACTGTCTTCCTGCTAATGTATACCCTGGGAGACAGCAGGTAATGGCTCAAGGAGTTGAGTCTGACACCTGTGTGGGAGACATGGATTAAGTTCCTGGCTCCTGGCTTTGGCCCAAGTGGTACTGGCCACACCCCAGACATTATGGGCAGACAGGAAGTACCAGTTGATGAGAGTTCTTACCTATCTATGTCTCTCTCCATGCCTCTAAAATCTATTTTAACAATACACAGTAAGAGGAGAAAAATAAGAGCCCAAGAGCAATGAAGAAACTTAGATTTGGAACAACATTAAAAGAGAACGTATCTGAGTTATTGGGGTTCAAGTGGGACTTCAGAAAGCCAAAGGGTTAGGAAAAATAGTCAGGGAGGTAACACAGAAAACCTCCCACACCTAGAGCAATATACATATATGCAGATACAGGAAGGTTCAAGGTCACCAGTCAGCATCAAACCAACCAAGTCTAACCCAGGGCACGTTACAGTCACATTCTACAAGAACAAGAAGCAATTCTTGAGGCTCCAAGAGAAAACAGTGTTCCAAATGATTTGACTGCAGACTTCTTTTATTTGAGAAGAAACTGTTTACTTGAAAGGCAACATCAGAGAGAGAGAGATCGATCGAGAGATCTTACATCCGCTGGTTCACTCCCAGATGGCTGCAAATGGCCAGGGCCGGGCCAGGCCAAAGCCAGGAGCTTCATCCAGGTCTACCATATGGTGCAGGGACCCCAGGACCTGGGCCATCTTCCACTGCTCTCCTAGGTGCCTTAGCAGGGAGCTGATCAGAAATGAAGCAGCCAGGACTCAAACTTGTGCCCATATGGGATGCCAGTGCTACAGGCACAGCGCTGTCCCCTCAGAATCTTACAAGTGGAGGAGGTGCTGTAATGCAGTGGGTTAAAGCCATGGCCTGCAGTGCCAGCATCCCATATGGGCACTGGATCCATGTGGCCACCAGATCAAATCCCAGCTGCTCCACTTCCGATCCAGCTTCCTGATAATTTGCCTGGGAAAGCAGCAGAAGATGGCCCAGATCCTTGGGCCCCTGCACCCACGTGGGAGACCCAAAACAATCTCCTCGTTCCTGGCTTCAGATTGGGTTGCAGCTCTCTGAAGAGTGAACCAGTGGATGGAAGTCAACTACACCCTCCCCTCTCTACCTCTGTAACTGTCTTTCAAAGAAATAAAACAAATCTCTAAAAAAAAAAAATCTTATAGGCACAGAAGGAGTAGGGTGAGATTTCACAATACTAAAGGAAAAATACTGACAATTATGAATACTATCATCCAACTCAACTCCCCTTTATGAAGGAGAAATAAAACATTCACAATTGAAAAACGGCCACGAGAATTTATCACCACCAGAACTGTCCTGAAAGAAATGCTAATGAGTAAGAAGAAAGGAAACTCGCGATACGGCCAAGTTCAAAATGCTCTCATGTTGTAAACTCAGTAATAAACCATTCATATCTGCAGTATGAAGACTAAAAGAATAAGTAACCAAATTAATGTTAAGATATAGCTACTATGTTCTATATTATACAGAGACATTAGACAAAGCAGCAAAAATTCAAAACACGGGCAGGAACGGAGTACTAGTACAGTTTCTGGTTAGCATTTGTGTCTGTTTCTTTTTATATCTTTATCACCAACGTTACATAGCTCGTATTTCAAAATAGCTTGTCAAAGTCAAAAGATGTTGTTTGCAAGCCTCATGGAAACTACAAAGCAAAAATCCATGACAGACTTAAGTGAGGAATCTAAACACACCAGTTGAGAAAATCACTTCAACACAGATGAAGATAATGAGATAGAGAAAGGAACTGTAATAAAACTAGAAAGCAAGTATCAGAATGGAAGTACTAACACCTCACCTATACATAACTATTTTATGTACATAGATACCAATAACATTCTTCTCAGATCTTGAAGAAATGATGCTAACATTCATATGGAATCACAAGAGACTCTGAATACCTAAAGTAACATCAACAAAGCCAGAGGCCTTAAAGACATACTACAGCACAGTTACAATCAAAGCAGCTTGGTACTGGCATAAAAATAGACACAGACCCTTGGAACCAAATGGAAACCCCAGAAATTAAACCACACATCTATAACCAACTCATCTTTGGCAAAAGAGCAAATAGCAATGTCTGAAGAAAGGAGGGTCTCTTCAACAAAAGCTTCTGGGAAAATTGGGTCTCTGTGTGCAGAAGTATGGAACAAGACCCCTACTTTACACCTTATACAAAAGTCAACTCACAATGGACCAAGGATCTAAATCTATGACCTGGTACCATCAAATTACTTGAAGAAAGCATCAGAGAAACTCTTCAGGACATTGGCATAGACAAAGACGTTTTTGAAAAGACCCAGTAACACAGGCAATAAAAGCAGAAATAGACAAATGGGATTATATCAAGCTAAGAAGATTCTGCACTGGCAAGGAAACACAACAAAGTGAAGAAGCACCTGACAGAATGGGAGAAATTATTTACCAAGACTCTGAAGAGCTCAAAGTCAACCACAACAAAGCAATCCAGTTAAGAAACTGGCAAAGGGTTTGAACAGGCATTTTTCCAAGTATAAAATTCCAATGGCCAACAGACAAATGGGAAAGAACACTCAATCAGTAGCCATGAGGGAAATGCAAATCAAAACGACAATGTCATAAGCAGTTTTTCACCTCACCTCAGTAAGAATAGCTTTCAAACAGTAATCAAAAATCAATAAATGCTGGCAAGGACATGGGAAAAAGGTACCCTAATCCACAGTTGGTGGGAAGCCATTGTGGAAGGTAGTATGGAGATTCCTCAAAAATCTGAAAATAGGTCTACCATATAACCCAGGCATCCCATTCCTGGGAATTTACCCAAACGAAATTTAATTAGCATTTCAAAGAATTATCGGTACCCCCATGTTTACTGCAGCACAATTCATGATAGCCAAGACATGGATCAACCCAAATGTCCATCAACCAATGACAGGATAAAGAAAACGTGGTCTATATATATACTATAGAATACTATTCAGCTATTTTTAAAAAAGGAAGAAATCCCGTCTTTTGAAAACACACACACGGGCCGGCGCCGCGGCTCACTAGGCTAATCCTCCGCCTTGCGGCGCCGGCACACCGGGTTCTAGTCCCGGTCGGGGCACTGGATTCTGTCCCAGTTGCCCCTCTTCCAGGGCAGCTCTCTGCTGTGGCCTGGGAGTGCAGTGGAGGATGGCCCAAGTGCTTGGGTCCTGCACCCCAGGGGAGACCAGGAGAAGCACCTGGCTCCTGCTTTCGGATCAGCGCAGTGCGCCGGAAAGGAAGACCTTTCTCTCTGTCTCTCTCACTGTCCACTCTGCCTGTCTTAAAAAAAAAAAAAAAACACAAAAACACACACACACAACTAGGAACCGTTATACTCAGTGAATTCAGCCCATCCCCAAAACACAAATGCTTTTCCTGATCAGTGGTAACTAATAGAGTACCAAAAAAAATCTAATGCATATGAGCAAAACGGACATTCTGAGGTCCGATTATTGTTTACAGCCCTTGTCTCTATGTTGAGGAATAGTGCTTTCTTCTTCTTACTATTTGTTGGATTTCTCACTTAGCAGAAGATTAAGTTGATGATTATAAAATTAACTGAAAGTTTGTCAATGCAAAAATTAAAAGGATAAAGAAGGAAGGAAAAGGGAGGGCAGCAGTGTGGTTGAGAAGTGGAGTAAGGCGGGAAGCATCACTGTGCTCCTAAATCTAAGTATGGAGTACATGAAATCTGTCCACCTTATGTAACTTATAAAGAATGAATAAAATTGAGTCAATAAAAATGAGAAATAAAAAAAATAATTGTATTTTTAAGTAATAGACTCATTTAAAGAAATATCTCAACCATATGCTGCTTTCTAAGAAACTCATTTCAGGGCCGGTGCTGTGTGTGGCACAGTAGACATAGCCTCCATCTGCAGTGCCAGCATCCTATATGGGTGCCAGTTTTAGACCCGGCTACTCCACTTCTGATCCAGCTCTCTGCTGTGGCCTGGAAAAGCAGTGGAAGATGGCCCAAGTGCTTGGGCTCCTGCACCCATGTGGGAGACTCAGAAGAAGCTCCTGGCTTCCCATCTGCCCAGCTCCGGCCAGTGCAGCCATTTGGGGAGTGAACCAGTTGATGGAAGAACTTTCTCCGTCTCTGCCTATGTCTGTAACTCTCTCGAATAAATAAATAAAATCTCAAAATCATCTATTTAAAAAATAAATCACTTCACATTAAGAACATGCATCAACTGAAAGTTAAAGAGAATAAGCTATTCCAGGCACATGGAGCCCAGAAGAAAACCAGGGTAGCCATTCTTAAATCAGATAAGAGTTTTCAAGTCAAAGCAGAAAAAAGCCAAGAAAGGTCATTATATAATGAAAAAGGGTTTAATTCACAAGAGGAAATGATAATGATCAACACTATTTACCCCCATCAGAACACCAAATAGAAAGCAAATACTAACAGACATAAATGCAAAGACACAGTGTCTTAATAGGGACCTTTGTTTCTTAAAAGTTTTCTTCATTTGAAATGTATAGTGACAGAGAGGAAGAGAAGGAGAGACACACACAGATCTTCCATCTGCTGGTTCACTTCCCTAAAGGCCTCAATGTGCCAGGCTGAGCAAAGCCAAAGCCAGGGGCCAGGAACTCCATATGGGTTTCCCTTGTGGTTCGCAGAGGCCTAAGTACTTGGGCTAGGTTCTGTTGTTTTCCCAGGTCATTAGCAGGAAGCTGGATGGGAAGTGGAGCAGCCTGGACTTGAACCGGCACTCCAGCTTAACCTGCTGTGCCCCAACACCAGCCCCCTACAGGAGACTTTACTACCCCAGTAATAGCAATGATGTACAGAAAACAGACAAAAACAAACAACAAAATCAAAGAACAGCAGAGCTAAACTACACCCCAATCGGACCTAACAGATATCTATCTATATAATATTCCATCCAACTGCTGCAAAATACACATTACTGTCAACAGTGGCTAGAACATTCTTCCTAGTAGATCATATGGTAGGTCACAAGATGGACCTCAACAAGTTTTTAACTTTTTAAAAGTTTTTGCTTTTTAAAATTTTTAATTAGTTTTAAAAGCATTCAATGGAGTTCTTACATACAATTTTAAGAATATTCCTGGGGGCTGGCACCGTGGTGCAGTGGGTTAATCCTCCGCCTGTGGCACAGGCATCTCATATGGGTGCCAGTTCAAGTCCCGGCTGCTCCTCTTCCAATCCAGCTCTCTGCTATGGCCTGGGAAAGCAGTGGAGGAGGCAAGTCCTTGGGTCCCTGCACCCATATGGGAGACCTGGGAGAAGCTCCTGGCTACTGGCTTCGGATCGGCGCAGCTCCAGTTGCAACCATCTGGGGAGTGAACCAGCAGATGGAAGACCTCTCTGTCTCTCCCTCTCACTGTTTCTAACTCTACTTCATAAATAAATAAAGTCTTAAAAAAAGAATATTCCTTTCCTCCTTCTCTCTTCCTCCTATCCTCCCTCACTAGTTTTTCAGTTTTTGAGATAACATGTTTTAATTTTACATTACAGTAAAAAGGCTTAATGTTTCACCAAGAAGTTTAACAGTAAAAATGCATCAAGACCCTACTAGTTTAGTGGGAATATAGACAACAGCTATAAATAATCATTTATAAATGATCATTTCATCCCTATATAGTAAATTTTAAAGTAATCACACATCATTAAAACTATACTAGTGTAACTTTTTAAATGAGATTTATTTGAAAGGTAGAGTTACAGAGAGAGAAAGAGATTTCCATCTACTGGTTCACTCCCCAAATGGCCACAATTGCCAGAGCTCAGCCAATCCACAGCCACAAGCCAGGAGCTTCTTCCAGGTCTCCCATGTGGGTGTAGGAGTCCAAGCACTTGGGCTATCTTCTGCTGCTTTCCCAGGTGCATTGGCAGGGAGCTGGATCAGAAGTGGGGCAGCTGGGACTTGAACTGGAGTCCAAATGGGATGCCGAGGAGCTGGCCCCAGTAGAACATTCTTAACCACTGGATTGACAAAGACATAAAACAAGTTTCACAAAACTACATTGCAGCAATACTGATGCACACAGGCATTTCTATTTTTAGATCCCACATGCAAGTGAGAACAGGCAGTATTTCTTTCTGTATCTAGCTTATTTCTGTCAACATGATATCCTCGAATTGCATCCATTTTGCTGCAAATGGTAGAATTTCACCTTTTTATAGCTGAATAATATGCCACTGTATAAGTATATATGACTTTTTATCCATTCATCTGATGATGGACACCTTGGTTGACTCCACATTTTGGCTGTTGTGAACAATGCTGTGAACGTGGTGGTGCAGGCATCTTTGACACTTCGTGCTCAAGTCTTCTGGGGATATATCCACTAGTGGGATCGCTGAATCATATGGCAGGTCTATTTTTAGCTTCTAAAGACATCTCCACACTGTTTTCCTCATGGGCTGCACTAATTTCCATCCCACCAACAGTGTGTAAGTGCTCCCCTTTGTCCACAACCTCACCAGCATTTGTTGCTCTGTCTTTTGGATAACAGCCATTCTGACAGTGATGAGGTATCTCATAGTGGCTTTGATTTGCATCTCCCTAATGAATGATGATGGAACAGATTTCTCAAAAACTGAAATCAGGTATCTTTTCTGAGCACAATGCAATATAACTGGAAGTCAATAAGAAAAACATTGGAAACTATATCAATACACAGAAATTAACAACCCAATCCTATACAACTAATGGGTCAGGGAAGAAATTAACAAGAAATTGAAAAATTTAATGAAACAAGTGAAAACGGAAATCTGCCATACCAAAACTGTGAGCCACGACAAAGGCAGTACTAAAAGGCAAGTCTACGGGCACGGTGCTGTGGTGTAGTGGGTAAAGCCAATTTCTGTAGTGCTGGCGTCCCATGTGGCCACCAGTTTGAGTCCCCATTGCTACTTCTGATACAGTTCTCTGCTATGGTCTGGGAAAGCAGTAGAAGATGGCCCAATCCCTTGGGCCCCTGAACCTGCATGGGAGACTTGGAAGAAGCTCCTGGCTTTAAATCGGCCCAGCTCCAGCCATTGAGGCCATTTGGGGAGTGAACCAGCAGATGGAAGACTACACTGTATGCCTCTCTGTAACTATGACTTTCAAATAAATAAATAAATCTTAAAAAAAAAAAATCAAGCCTACAGCAGTCAACACCTACATAAACCAAAACCAAAGTCAGAAAGATCTCAAATAAATGACCTATTATTACACCTCAAGGGCCTAGAAAAAAAAAAAAAACAAAAAAAAAAAAAACAAGAGCAGACCACACCCAAGTACCTGGGTCCCTGCCACCCCTATGGGAGACTGAGGCAGAGTTCCTGGCTCACAGTTCTGCCCCGCCAGCATCGGCAGTTGTGGACATCTTGAAAGTGAACCCGTGGATAAGAGTGTGCACTCCCTCTCCTTCCTCCCTCCCTCCCATGCCTCTGCCTCTCAAATAGAGATCTTTAAAAAAAAAAAAAAAACAAAATTGAGAAAACCTTAGTGAGACTAAGGAACAAGGAGACAAAATCAAAATGCAAGATAATGAAGGGGGTCATGATGACTGATACTTCAGAAATAAAGATTTTTAGAGATTATTAGGAACAACTGCATGACCACTAATCTGATAACCTAGACAAAATGGACAATTTCTGGAGATACATACACAAACACACCTCCTGCCAAGGCTGAATCATGACAAAACAGAAAACCTAAACAGATCCATGACAAGTATTGAGTTTGGATCAGTAATAAAAGTCTATAAAAGCAAAGCCAGGACCAGATGGTTTCACTGCTCAATTCTATCAACAATTTAAAGATTTGAAAGTGAGAGCTGGCCAGGGCCGCGGCTCATTAGGCTAATCCTCTGCCTGCAGCGCTGGCACCCTGGGTTCTAGTCCTGGTCAGGGCGCCAGATTCTGTCCCGGTTGCTCCTCTTCCAGGCCAGCTCTCTGCTGTGGCCCAGGAGTGCAGTGGAGGATGGCCCAAGTCCTTGGGCCCTGCACCCACATGGGAGACCAGGAGGAAGCACCTGTCTCCTGGCTTCGGATCGGTGAAGCGCACCGGCTGTAGTGGCCATTTGTGGGGGTTGAAACAATGGAAGGAAGACCTTCTCTCTGTCTAACTCTGTAAAAAAAAAAAAAAAAAAAAAAAAAAAAAAAAAGAAAAGAAAGCAAGAGCTACAGAAATGGAGAAAGCAAGTAGAGAGCGAGAGATCCTCTATCGGCTGGTCCACTCCACTCCCAAATGGTTGAAATGGCTGAGGCAGGGCCACGCCGAAACCAGGAGCCAGGAGATTCATCCAGATACCCTGCATGGGTGCAGGGGCCCAAGCACCTGGGCCATCTTCTTCACTTTCCCAGGCCATTAGCAGGAGCTGGATCGGAAATGGGGCAGCTGAGACTCGAAATGGGGCACATGTGGGATGCTGGCACTGCAGACGGCAGCTTTATCTGCTGTGCCACATTGCCGGCCACTCTGTCAACAATTTCAAGAAAACTCCAATTCTTCTGAAATCACTACAAAAGTACAGAAGTAAAATCTGGCAAGGATAGTTTATACACAGATCAATAGACATGATACATCATCAACAGAATGAAAGACAAAACCATATGATCATCTTTATGTTTGATAAAATCCAACATCTCTTCATGAAGAAATCTCCAAGATTAGGTATAGAAAGAAATACTTCACCATGATAAAGGCCATACACAGTACACATTAAACACGTTAACATCACCGAGCAGACAGAAGCTGAAGGCTTTCCAAGGCCTAGAACGGGACAAGGATGCCTGCTTTCACCACTGTCATTCAGCACAATGCTGGAAATCCCAGCCAGGGCCATCAGACAAGAGGAGGAAATAGATGGCTTCCACATGCAAGAGGACAAAGCCCAGTGTTCCTGTTTGCAGATGATGATTTTACATAGAGACAACCTTGAACTCTCCCCCACAAAGCTGTGAAACAGATTCTACAGAACTGGGACCAGCGCTGTGGCGTAGTAGTAAAGCTGCCGCCTGCAGTGCCTGCATCCCCCATGGGCACTGGTTCAGTCCTGGCTGCTTCACTTCCCATCCAGCTCTCTGCTGTGGCCTGGGAAAGCAGTAGAAGGTGGCCCATGTCCTTGTGCCTCTGCATCCATGTGGGAGACCCGGAAGAGGCTCCTGGCTTCGGATTGGCGCAGCTCCGGCTGTTACAGCCAATTGAGGAGTGAACCAGTGGATGGAAGACCTCTCTGTCTCTACCTCTCTCTGCAACTCTTCCAAATAAAATAAATCTTTTAAAAAATGAATAATCAGTTATCTTTAAAACATCCATATTAGCCAGAACTCTTTACAAATTCAGTACAATACCTATCAAAGTATCAATGGTATTTTCCACAGAACTGAAAACTGAAATTTTCTATGGAACCACAAAAAACTCAAATAGACAAAGTAATCGAGCAAAAAGACAGCAGGAGGCATTATAGTACCCGACTTCAAAATATACTACCAAGCTTAATAAGTCTGACTACGCTGGAATGAAAACAGGCACCTAGAAGTGAATCCACCCATCTACAGCCAACTCGCCTCACAGAAGTGCAAAGAGCGTGCACTGGGGGGAGGATGGGCTTTTCAGTAGATGGCGCTGGGAAGCTCGGAGGGCCACAAGCCCGACAATGCACCTAGATCCCTACTCACACTGCACACACATTAGCTCAAAATTTGATTAAAGACCAAAATTTAAGACCTGAAACTACTAGCAAAGCACATAGGGAAAACACATTAGGACATTAGAAGGGGAAAAAATTTTTTTGGATCAGACCCCAAACGAACAGGAAATAAAACCAAAATTAAACAGAATTTCACCCAACTAAAAAGCTTCTGCATAGCAAGGTAAACAAAGTGAAGAGACAACTTCCAGGGAGACGCGTTTGCAAGCTGTGCATCCCACACGAGGCCAGTATCTGGACTATATAAGGAGTTCAACAGCAAAAACCCAGCTAACTCGATTTTAATAATGGGCAGTAGATCCTAACAGACTTTAAAAAATATGAAATGGAATTTTCCAAAAAAGATTTATTTGAAACAGTTACACAGAGAGAGAAGAGGCAGAGAGAGAGGTCTTTCATCTGTTTATTCACTCCCCAGATGGCCGTAATGGCCAGAGCTGCGCTGATCCAAAGCCAGGAGCTTCTTCCGGGTCTCCCACACAGGTTGGGGGCCCAATCCTTGTGCCATCTTCCACTGCTTTCCCAGGCCACAGCAGAGAGCTGGATTGGAAGTGGTGCAGCTAGGACTTGAACCAGTGCCCACATGGGATGCCGGCACTGCAGGTGACGGCTTTAACCAATACACCATAGCACCAGCTCCCTAATAGACCTTTTCAAAAGACACACACATGGCCAACAGATACATAAAAAGATGCTCAGCACGGCTAATCATCATAAAAATGCCAATCAAACCCACAATGAGGTATCACCCCATGCCAGGTAGATTGGCTAGTAACCAGAGATCAAAGTTGGGGCCAGTGTTGTGGTGCAGCAGGCTAACCAACACTTGCGATGCCAGCATCCTATACCGCGGTGCCAGTTTAAGTCCTGGCCTCTCCTGTTAACGTACCTGGAAAGGCATAAGATGGCACAAGTACTTGAGCCCCTGCCACTCGTGTGAGAGACCTGGCTCGAGTTCCTGGCTATGGCCTGGCCCAGCCCTGGCTGTTGCAGCCATTTAGGGAGAGAACCAGCAGATGGAAGCTCGCTCTCTTTGCTTCTCCATTACTCTTTTTTTTTTTTTTGACAGGCAGAGTGGACAGTGAGAGAGAGAAACAGAGAGAAAGGTCTTCCTTTTTGCCGTTGGTTCACCCTCCAATGGCCGCCGCGGTAGGCGGGCTGCGGCCGGCGCACCGCGCTGATCCGATGGCAGGAGCCAGGTGCCTATCCTGGTCTCCCATGGGGTGCAGGGCCCAAGCACTTGGGCCATCCTCCACTGCACTCCCTGGCCACAGCAGAGAGCTGGCCTGGAAGAGGGGCAGCTGGGACAGAACCGGCGCCCCGACCGGTACTCGAACCCTGTGTGCCGGCGCCGCAAGGTGGAGGATTAGCCTAGTGAGCCGCGGCGCCGGCTTTGACTTTCAAATAAATAAAACAAGTATTTTTTAAAGAGACGAAAGGTAACAAAAGCTGGCCAGGATGCACAGCCGAGGGACACTGCTGGTGGGAATGTGGAACCGTGCAGCCACCGTGGAGGACACGGCAAGGCTCCGTACAAACCCGCAGGGGAAGGCAGTCCTACGCGGGGCAGGCGTGCAGGGTGGCGGAATCTGTCAAAGCAACAGCTGCCGCCCTTGCCGGCGGAAGCACTAGTCACAGTGGCTGAGAGAGGCAATTGTCATCAGTGAAGGGGCAAAGAAACCGTGGCGCACACAGTCGTTAGGAAGTGCAGAAAGCCTTTTCTTGGTCAACAGGGCCGGCACTGGAGTGCGTCGTTCTGAGTGAACTAAGCCAGGCATAGAGGATGAGTGCTGTGTGAACTCACAGGTGCAATCTGCGAAGCTGACGTGGCGTTGGCATTTGGCACAGTTAGGGCACCACCTGGGACGCCTGCATCTCCACTCTGACTCCCAGCTCCAGCTCCCTGCTAACGCACGCCCTCGGGGGCAGCAGGCAATGGCTTCCATACTTTGATCTCTGCCACACACATCAAAGACCCAAACTGAGTTCCAGGCTCCTGGCTTTGGCCTGGCCCAGCCCTGGCTGCCAACAGCACTTAGGGAACCAACCATTGCACGTGAGAGGACACTCGGTCTCTGTTTCTTTGCCTTTCAAATAAAAATGAAAATTTAAAACAAAGTCCATTCTAAAGAAAGTCTCCCAGAATTCAAGAGGATAATGGTGGTTAGCCGAGGCTGGAGAGCGGGGAGGGCGGCTAGGGATAAGCACAGACTTAGTCACTGCTACTCATCGGAGTGAGACGGGAGTGAGACGGTTCACGTCTTCTATCGCACAGTAGGGTCACTACAGATGGTCAAATGGTTTCAACAATGAGAAAAGCTATTATCATGGATTGTGAATATTTTATCATGCAATGCTTCATGTTTGATGAGATAGATACGTTTACTCCGATTTGGACATTACACTATGTCTACATGTATCAGGACATCGCACGGCACCTTGTAAATATCCAACAATTGTGTGTGTCGGAGAAATTTTAAAAATGTACAGCTTCCAAGCACTGGGAGTGGGCATCGGCCTAGTGAAGATGCCCGCAACCCGCACTGCAGTGCCTGCTGTCAGCTGCTGCCTCCGACTCCAGCTTCCTGCCGGGGGACACCTGGCAGGCGGCAGAGCTGTCTCAAGCAGACGGATTCCTGTGGCCCATACGGGAGACTTGGACTGTGGCTCCCGGGCTCCCGACCCAGCCAGTGCAGCTATTAGAAGAATGGGCCAGTGGATTGGGACCATCTTTCTGCCTCTCAAAATTTAAAAACTTAAGCAAAGGACGCTGCCAAGAATATAAAAACATGGGAGAAAATATTTACCAATCACTGATCTGATAAGGGGTTAAAATCCAGAATAAAGAATTTTTTTTTGTTCTGAAAAACAGGGGCTGTAATCTAATTGAGAAATTGAAAACTTCCTGAGCAGTGCTTAGAAAAGTAAAGGAAACCCACCCAGGTAAGCCTGGAATACAGACGGTGAGGGCCAAGGATTCAGGTGGAATGCCTCAAATTCTCGACACAAAAGCAGGAAAACCTTGCATGAATCTCCAAGTACTGCACTTGAGAGCTTTTCAATCCATAAAAGTAAGAGCAATCTGGGTGTTTTGCATTTCATATCAAACTTTTAACCCCCGACAAACAGCAAAAACAGCCCAAACACATGGGCAAATAAACTGGAGCACCATTATCCCAAAGGCAGACACACACACAGGCAGAAGGCACACAGAAAGACACCCGGCATAACCCTAAATGATCCAAGTCAAAACCACAATCCACGGGGCCAGAGCTAAGCCTCTGCCTGTGGTGCCGGCATTCCACGTGGGCGCTGGTTTGTGTCCCGGCTGCTCCACTTCTGATTCAGCTCCCTGCTATGGCCTGGGAAGGCAGTGGAAGACGGTCCAAGTGCTTGGGCCCATGCACCCAAGTGGGACACCTGGAAGAAGCTCTTGGCTTTGGATCAGCCCAGCTCCAGTCATTTGCTGCCATCTGGGGAGTGAACCAGCAGAGGGAAGACTTCTCTGTCTCTCCCTCTCTTTCTCTAACTCTGTGTCTCAAATAAATAAAATCTTAAACTACAGTCCATTAGGATGGCTGTTGTCAGCAAAACAGCAAAGACTAAGTGTTGACAAGGACACAGAAAATTGGAACCCAGTACATTCCAGGTGGGAATGCAGCCACCGTGGGAGGCAGGACTGCAGCTCGACCCAGCCAATCCAATTCCAGGAAGATTCCTCATGGAATCTAGGGCAGGGGCTCAGGCCTGGGTTCCTATAGCAGCGTCAGAGCAGCACTGCTCG
This sequence comes from Lepus europaeus, assembly GCF_033115175.1. Classification (NCBI taxonomy): domain Eukaryota; kingdom Metazoa; phylum Chordata; class Mammalia; order Lagomorpha; family Leporidae; genus Lepus; species Lepus europaeus. Next base: position 61,761,506 of record NC_084843.1, on the reverse strand, counting down.
CCACAGTGAAGTGCTGATTCTCCACGCATGCAGCAGACAACATTACACCAAGTGAGACAGGCCAGACACAAGACGATACCTGCCTCAGAGTTCACACAGAGGAGGCTCCTCGGACAGGCAACCTCGCCAGGACACAGAACAGCGTTGGGCACAGCACTTAAGCTGTGACTTGCGACACCCGAATCCTGTAGCAGAGGGTGTGGGGTTGAGGCCCCGCTGTGCTTCCTACTCCAGATTCCTGCTACTACACAGGCTGGGAGGCAGGAGCTCAAGTACTCAGGTCCCTGTCAGCCATGCAGGAGACCCAGGTGGAGTTCCCTGTGGGCATCTGGGGAGGGAACCAGCACGTGGGAGCTTGGCCTCTGCTTTCCAAAGAAATACAAATGAAAATAAATAAACCAACGTGGAATGACCGTGGCCAGTGGCTATGGGTAGAAGAGCGTGATGTTATTGCTGAATGAGTTCAGTCGCTGCTCAGGGTGATGACAAAGTCCTGCATAAGGAAGGGGGTGACTGCTGGTCCACACCACGTGACTGTCCTCAACACCAGTGCGCTGGACACTGAAAAATGCTTAACATAGCAAATAGGCATTGTACCCCAAGAACATTCTCAGGTAGCGAGGACCGGGGAGAAAACACCATGAACAATTCCAGCAACATTCACATCAGCACAAAGTTCCAGAATTAAAAATGATCCAACGTTATTTGCCATCTTGCATTTGCCAAGAGCAAGTGACATCATTGCAATCAGCTCGATTGCAAATAAAGCTGTTGGAAGTACAAACTTGGATGACTTCATAACCACATGTACAGACAAGTCAAAAACCTTACGACCAAGGAAGATGTTGGGTGTTCGCGAAGCGCTGTGGATCATGAAGTTCTGGCATCACAAAGAGTTCTTAAAACTCCCGTTGTATTGTTACCCACACATCACTATTACCTCATTACACAAAGGAGAAGCTTTCTCCTCCGTGCCTTCACCGGCACCTTCCTCCTGTGGCTAAGGAGGAAAGGTGCGCTTCCTTGTGCATGTGCCTCACGCATGACGTCACTGGGTCTGCTCCCGGGGCTGCACGTGCAGCCTGTCACTCAGCGAGACGGAATCGCCGCGGCTGTCGTGGGTGTGTACAAGCAGTCTGGAAAGGCACAGGTGCTTCACAGCACTCGCTCTACCTGGAGTCCACATCTTTGGACAACATTTATCTAAACGTGAACCAATTTAGCGGCCTGCACGCTGCATCAGGGTGCCTGGGGTTGACCCCTGGCCCCGGCTCCTGACTCAGCTTCCTGCTAACCGCACCCTGGGGAAGTGGAGGCGAGGGCTCCAGCAATTAGGTTCCTGTCACCCACGTGGGGGCTCTGCATGGAGTTCCCGGCTCCTGGCTTCAGGTTTTGGTTCAGCCCAGGCGTGGCTGTTGTGGGAATCGAGAAATTTAATATTCTATGGGGCTTTCTCGACACTCGAGAGAGAAGGCGCATCACAAAGGTGTCCCTACTATATACCAGCGATTTTGCCAGTGGTACCACTTCAAAGGAAAAGCCAACCATCAACCAACCGCAAGTCCTGCCAACACCCCAGACGTCAGCCAACAACCTGAAAACCGACAAATCTCAGCCCGCCTTTCCCATAAGCCCCGTGACTTCCAGAACCTCAAAGGCTGTCACTGCTGGGAGGGTTGTGTGTGCCCAGGACCCACACAGCCCCCTGCAGACCTCACCCCGTGATGACCCAAAGCTGCTCCCCGAGACCTGGACGCCACCGACACGGAGGCCAAAGCGGGCTCTGCCGGATCAGAGGACTCCCAAGTCAGAGCCACGCGGACGCCTAGGCAGAGGCGGGCTCTCAAGCAGAGGAAGGAAGGGCTCTCCCGGCTGCGGGTCAGAGCTACACCGCGAACCTGTCCCGGAGGCCGCGCGCAGGTGACCGGCGGAGCGGTATGGCCAGGCTCTGGGGTCAGGAGGCCACAATGGCTGCTGCTGGACAGGTGACCCGGCTGCAGGGGTAGACGCCCAAATGCTCACGCCTCCAGGCCGGCGTAACCCCCCCCCCCCCATCCCCACACTGTGAAATCCCCGGGAAGCTTCCCTCCCGGCGCCTCACCTTTGCCCTCTCTCTAATCGCCCTTACCTCACCGCCGCCTCCAGAGTCGTGTTTAAAGTCCACCTTTGCGAACACAGCCCGGGCGCCCCAGATAACCGCCGTCCCAGCGCGGCCCCACGTCTGGCCGGGTGGGCTGCGACCCCGAGCTCCCCGGGGTCCCCAGCGGGCCGCAGGATGAGGCTGGCCGCGGGCTGCCTGCTTCTGTGGCTCAGCCTGGGCGGCGGCCTGGATCCACGCAGCCCCGGCCCCCAGGAGGACGAGTCCTACTCGGACTGGGGCCTGCGGTACCTCCGCGGCAGCTTCGAGTCTGTCAGCGGCTACTTCGATTCCTTTCTGGAGCTGCTGGGAGGGAAGAACGGGATCTGTCAGTACAGGTGTCGGTACGGTGAGTGTGCGCTCCTACAGGTGCATCCGGTTAGAGATCCCCCGAGGCTCATCTGAAACCCAGATGCCACTGAGCCCCCTGCGTTGTACCTGGGACACGTGCCTGGGGGCAGGGGCGTGGGGTGCGAGGGGGTGTGAGGGGCTCTGGGGGAGGGCCCAGGGAGAGATGCTCTTGGGACCAGGGCTTCCGTGGTGGCCGCGTGCTCGGTTCAGCCGAAGCCTCTCGCCTCTCCCCCAACTCCGGGCAGCCTCTGGTTGACATCGACCTGCTGGACCCGCCCGAGACAGTCCTGCCCAGGTCAGCAAGGCCGGAGCCTGCCGGGGAGTGGACAGGAGCCCCGTCCCCGACCGTGGCTGAGCAGGGAAAGGCACAGGCCTGGCGGCTCCAAGGGTCCCCTAGGGCGCAGGCCTGGCGGCTCCAAGGGTCCCCAAGCGCCAGGGCCTCCTTCCTGGACGCCTCGTGGTTCCAAATCCATCAGTATGACAGTTTCTTCCACCCATGTCCCATGGCACCACCAGACAAGGCAGCGGGACCACGCCTCTAAGAAACACTCGGCAGAAATACCACACTGCTCAGCTTTGAGACTCCCGAAGGCCACACACCAGCCAGACCCACCTCCCAAATCTGTCTCCCTTTTTATCTTGGAGCAGGGGGAGCGGCTCCCTCCCACACGGAGGGTGCCTGGGAGATAATGGTTAACCATGGCCCAGAGGATGTTGCACCTGAGCCAGCGCAAACAGAGAGCACCACACATTGATAAAATTTGGTGGTCACTCACTGCCGGCAGCTGAGAGCCGGCTTGTGCCCTCCTTCTTCTTTTTTTTTTTTTTTTTTTTTTTTTTTATTTTTGACAGGCAGAGTGGACAGTGAGAGAGAGACAGAGAGAAAGGTCTTCCTTTTGCCGTTGGTTCACCCTCCAATGGCCGCCGCGGTAGCGCGCTGCGGCCGGCGCACCGCGCTGTTCCGATGGCAGGAGCCAGGGGCTTATCCTGGTCTCCCATGGGGTGCAGAGCCCAAACACTTGGGCTATCCTCCACTGCACTCCCTGGCCACAGCAGAGAGCTGGCCTGGAAGAGGGGCAACCGGGACAGGATCGGTGCCCTGACCGGGACTAGAACCCGGTGTGCCGGCGCCGCAAGGCGGAGGATTAGCCTGTTGAGCCACGGCGCCGGCGGCTTGTGCCCTCCTAAAGAACTCTTGACCCCAGAAGCAACAGGGTTTACAAAGGCAAAACCACAAAAAAACGGGAGGGGGGAAACACATGGTTACTGGGGTCAAGCTGACCTAAAGTCTACACGAAACTAATGTCAATTATAACCTTAACAATACCAGTTACGATCTTGACATTAATCCAGGTATTGGCTTCAATCATGCCAGATACAAATTACATTAACCCAGGTGCAGCCTATCTGTTTTTAAGCTTGAGCGATCATGCTAAGGGGTTTCTATGCTTTGCCAAGTGTGATGTGGTGGACTGCTCTTGTCCGAGTGTTTTAGGTCATAGCTTCAGACCAGAGTCTCACGGTGGAGGAGCGGGTGGTGCTTTCTCAAGATGGAGTCTCGTGTGCTCTAAAATGGAGCCCCTGCTGTCAAGATGTTACTTCAAGGACGTGTTAAGAATAGGGTCCTCACCACCCTGTACAAGCTTAATAGGCTAAGTCCACCAAGGTAACGCCCACCCACCGGCCCCCCACCCAGGCCACGAGTCTGTCCAGGGTGGCTGGGTTCAGTGCAGACCCCTGGTCACTCACTTGGGTTTGCAGGAATGAGGCAGGAACTGCAACAACGGAGTTCCAGCTATTTGCATCAACACAGGTGTTTTTTCTTTCCTAGGGTAGCACAAGACTAATACCTGTGGTTTGGCAAACAGATAACAGCAGGAATTTTTTTTTTTTTTTTTAAATCAAATCAAAGCTCAAACCCTCTCCTTCCTTCTCTGGCAAAATAGCACTGAAGATTTCAGCCAGTTTTAGCTGCAGAGCTTGGGGGGGAGGGCACTGTGGGCAGCCACAGGTGCGGGTGGGGGTGGTCCACAGAGGCGCAACAAAGCAAATAACTCCTGTCCCCGGTGCACAACAGAGCTGCTTGCAGGGCTGAAAGCCTGCAGGAGAGGGGGCTCAGCCTTGTTACCTGGGGCTCCCAGACACCTGGAGGCCGGCCCAACACGTCTGAAATGTCTCCTCAGGCAAACTCATAGACATCGCCCACAAACGGTGTCTGCAGCGCTTGGGTCTGCTCTACAACTCACCGTGCTCCGTGGCTCACAGACTCCTGAGCTCGGACGCAACAGGGCTTGTGTAATTAAATAGATTGCAGGCCCCACCCCTAGTGTTTCTGATTGGCAGGTCTGAGGGGGTGGGGTCAGGAAGTCTGCACTTTAAGAATTTGCATCAGGTGGTCCTGAGTCTGCTGGACCCGGCATCAGGGACTGTAGGTTTGGCCAGGAGGGATGATTTGGCAACAACGCATGAGGACAGGGCTTAGTTTGATGGCTGCTTCCCACTATGGTCGGCCCTTGGGGTCCATGGGAGGTGCTGGTTCCAAGAAACCCCAGGGATGCCAGCACCTTTGCTCAAGTCCCTTATGTGAAATGGAGCGGTACTCGCACAGAACCTCCGCAATGCTCTCTGTAGTGTAGATCACCCTTAGATTGCTTATAACGCCCGACGCGCCGTAAGTGCTGGGTAAGAAGGTGTGAGAGAGACCGTACGAACAACAGTGGTGCTTCTGGGCCCTGGCATCCCACCGTAGCATGGCACCACTGCTCTGCACGCTTTTCAGACCGAAATAGATTCGTTTTCCTGTCAACACGCAAAACCTGTGCTTGTCAGAGGATTGAGCTGCGACTACAATAACTGCGTCATAGCATTCGGGGTGCAGCTGCTGAGAATCAAGGGTGCAGCCCCCTTCCCGCCGCAGCTGTGCCGAGTCAGGCCCCGGGGCTGCGCTTGGCACAGGTGCTCCTGGACCAGGCCTTGAGACAGTCCGGTCACGGGAAAGTCACGGCTGGAATTGGGAGGGAATCCCCTTGCTGCTGACCTGAGGCAAGTTACCTCCTAGTCTGGCCAACAGGTCGACCGCCTTTAGGTCCTTCCATTTCTTTTTCAACACATACAGACATTCCTGACTCCCCAGGGCTGGTCAGCACCCTCTCAGAGTTCAGTGCGTTGCGCAGGTCTCTGGAGCAGGGTCGCTGGCCTGGCGTCTCCGGCTGGGCAGGAACCACGGGAGGCACTGCCCATACAGCCACACCGTAATAAAAGGGCCCCATGATACAGTGCTTCCTGGGTTCAGTTCCAAGAAAAATGAATCTTAAAACTATCTTAAATGTCAGTTGTTTAAAAAAAATCTAAATGGAAAGTTATATTTGTGTATTTATGGGGAATACTGTGACATTTCGATCCATGTGTACATGAAGAAAGATTCAATCAAGCAAATTAGCATATCTGTCACCTCACCAACTTACCTTGTTTTTAAATTTGAGAGACAAACCAGGAGAAAGGGAGAGAGAGAGGATGTGGGGAAGAGAGAGCTTCCATCCCCTCAGTCACTCCCCAGCGGAGCTGGGAACTCAGTCTGGGTCTCCCATGCGGGCAGCAGGGACTCAGCTACTTGGGCCATCACCTGCTGCCTCCCAGCGTGCGTTAGGAGGGACAATGCGTCAGGAGCAGAGCCGGAACTAGAACCCAGGCACTCCGAGCAGCATCTGAGCATGAGGCCAGACGCCTGCCCATTATCATTTTCTTGTAGTGAGCACATTTGGAAACTGTGGTCACTACCCAGTGCAACAGGTCACTAACACGCACTCCCGGGTCTGCCAGAGACCTTGCCCTCTGGGACCTTTCCCTCATCTCTCCCCTTCCACCCCAGCCCCCGATAACCACCTTTCTCCTCCCTGCTTCTACCAAGCCGACGTTTTTAGATTTCACATGTGAGATCACACAGTGTGTGTCCAGTTTATTTCATTTAGCATGATGCGCTCCAGTTCCAACCATTTGGTGCCAAATGACAGGGTTCCTATCTCGTGAGTAGCAGTCCCAGTGTCTCTGTGGAATACTGCGCCCTGCACCAGCTGATGGACATTTGGGTTGACTCAGCTATTAGGAATAGTGCAGCAGCACTGGTGTGCAGGTGTCTCTTCACACCAATTTCAGTTCCTCTGGGTCTGTACTCTAGTGGGGTAGCTGGGTCGGTGGTAGTTCTACCTTTGCTGTACTAATTGACATTTTTACCCATGGTGTGCAAGCATGCCAGTGTTCTTCATGTCCTTGCCAACATCTTTTGTTTTGTCTTTCTGAAAATGGCCATTCTCACAGGTGTAAGGTGGGAGCTCACTGGGTTTGTTTTTTAAAGGTTTTTTTATTTATTTGAAAGGCAGAGTTACAGAAAGGCAGAGAGAGAATTTTCCTTCTGCTGGTTCACTCCCCAGATGGCTGCAATGGCTGGAGCTGGGCTGATCTGAAGCCAGGAGCCAGGAGCTTCTTCCGGGTTTCCCAGGCTGGTGCAGGGGCCCAAGGACTTGAACCATTTTCTACTGCTTTCCCAGGCCATAGTAGAGAGCTGGATTGGAAGTGGATTAGCCAGGTCTTGAACCTGAACCCATATAGGACGCCGGCACTGTAACAACAGCGCCAGCCCTGCTCATTGGGTTTTAATTTGTATTTCCCTGCTGATTCAGGATGCTGATGGTTTTCCATACATCTGTCAGCCATTCCTACCTCTTCCTTTGAGAAATGTCCTTTGAGGTCCTTTGGCCATTTTAAAATCAGGTAGCTTGCTTTCTTGCTATTGAATTGTTTAAGTTCCTTTCCTGTTTCTGGGTAGTAACTCCTTTCCAGATGTCTCACCTGCGAACACTGTCACCCCCTCCCTGGGCTGTGTCTCTACACTGTTAATTCTTTCCGTGGCTGTGCAGAAGCCTTTTTATTTAATGCTCTTCAGCCTTTTTTGTTTTTAATGGGAACTTTTTATTTGCCTGAAATCTTAGAGCAAAATGTTATGAACCTGTGAGTTTGTGTATTTTTCCAGGGAAAGATTTCACAGCCTTTATCTGACCCGTAAGGTGATCCATGGCCCAGTGGGGGCGGGGCAGGGAAAGAGCCACTGACTTAGAAGCAAATAGATTGATTCTTTACTGGGCACCAGATCTCCAAGTCTGTGGGGTCTGAAGGAAGAGGGAGGGGTTCCTGGGATGCGGGACTTTGAGAACACAGGGACAGTGTTGGGCAAACCAGGACACGTTGATCCCCTGCCCCAGGCAGCCACTTAATCTGTGATAGTGAATGAAACACAGAGTTGATGGCTTCAAGGGAGCTGATGTGTTAGGCATGCAGGGTTTGAGTGTTCCGGATGGAGCCAGCAACACAGCTCCAGCCCAGCGCGCTGACTCCCAGCACTGCTAGTGAGCCAGCTGTGCGGGGAGGAGAGACACACCCTTAGGGAGACCCCTACCGACGGCAAAGCCTAGACAGGGAGAGAGGCTGCACCCACCACCATGGCTGGAAGGTAGAGTCTTGGGTTTCACAGCTAAGGCCTCCCACCCCCTCCTTGCCTCTTCTGCCCTGTGGTGTTGCATTTTATCCAGAAGGTTCTAAGTTTTGTAAGATCAAACCTGTCAGTCTCTTTAATGGCTTCTGCATCTTATGTCTTGATTAGAAAACCATCCTCTCATCAAGATGGTAACAATATTCTGCTATTTTGTCTGGGAAAGCAGTCAGAGTTAATGCATAATAAATGGCTATGGCTTGCTTCCACTAAATATTTTTGTGGATACTAAAACTTAAATTTCATAAAATTTTCACATGCTAAAAAATATTATCCTTGTCCTGGATCCTAACCATTTAGAAATACAAAAACCATTTTTAGCTGGCAGGCTACACCCAACAGGCCGGGGGCTGGACCTGGCTTCTGGGCCAAGGCTGCCGGTCCCTGGAGTGGAAGATCCAGTCGTCCGCCTCTCACTCTTTGAAATAGCCCAAGGCAGAAAGTGAAACTAATTTGTAGATTTAGGACAGTATGGATCCCTTGACTTAAAACACCCACCTGTAAACTGATCACACTGTAATTTGTAGATGTGGTACACTGCCCAAACGCAAACCATCACCTGTTTGTTTACAACAAATGGGTCAAGTGTCATATCCCAAAGGAATTTCTGCAGTTAAAACACTAAAGATGATTTTTGGTTTTAGTTTTTAAAGATTTATTTATTTATTTGAAAGTCAGAGCTACACAGAGAGGAGAGACAGAGAGAGGTGGCGGGGGGGGTCTTCCATCCAATGGTTCACTCCCCAGTTAGTCATAACGGCTGGAGCTGCACCGATCTGAAGCCAGGAACCAGGATCTTCTTCCAGGTCTCCCACGCGGGTGCAGGGGCCCAAGGACTTGGGCCATCTTCTACTGCTATCCCAGGCCATAGCAGAGAGCTGGATTGGAAGTGGAGCAGTGGATCTCGAACCGGCACCCATATGGGATGCTGGCGCTTCACGCCAGGGCATTAGCCTGCTGTGCCATAGCACTGGCCCATAAAGATGATTTTTTAAAAACTCTTTCACCCTGTACCCCCTAAATAGGCATAATAATATGTGTCAACACAAATAAAAAATGAATTTTAAAAACCTTCATCAGCAGCAGATTGGATGGGAAATTCCATTATCTTTCTTTTTTAAAGAAATTTATTTATTTATTTATTTATCTGCTGGTTCACTCCCCAAACGGCCACAATGACAGGGGCTGAGCCAGGCTGAAATCAGGAGCCAGCACCTTCTTCCAGGTCTCTCAAGTGTGTGCAGGGCCTGAGCACTTGGGCCATCCTCCATTGCTTTTCCAGGTGTATTAGCAGGGAGCTGGATTGGAAGTGGAGCAGCCAGGACTCAAACTGGTACCCAGATTGGGTGCCGGCACTGCAGCTTAACCCACTGTGCCAATGCTCTGGGCCCCATTATGTTTCGAAGTAGGACATAAAAGTTTTCTCTCCTGAGAGTGGTGAAGTGCCAAAATAGCTGAGGGTAACCCTGGAAACCACACCGACCCTGCTGCCAATGCCTTCAGCGGCAAAGGCTCTCCAAAGGTGTGTCACCAAATTAGATGCGTTTCTTCATTTAAATCTATTTCCTGGTATCTATGAAGGCAGTATATGCAGACCATTTGTAAAAGAACAAACCCACCATAATCTGACCTCCAGGAGACACTGAATCATGTGGTACAGTGTGGTTATCTTTGTATGTGTGATTCTCTCATGTTATTTAATGCACTCTACTCATTCTCCCATTCCTAGTCTGTCTGTCTCTCTCTCTTCCCCCACTCTCCCACATACATGGCAGGTTAGTATAGTATCAATTATAAGACCAGATTCTATAAAACAAGTATAGTATCAAATTACAAGAACCCTTGGGGGTAAATAAAACATGCTCTGCACACGCAGACGTGTGCTAGTTTGGAATACAGTCATCCCACACTTACCCACAGGAAGCACATCCCAAGACCCTCATAGATACTTGAAACTGCTGCAGAATCCCACCAACAAGCACCACAGCATTATGTAGTCCATCTGATAATCACAGTGGCCACCAACTTGGTGACTACTGGGAAGACAACACATACAGAGTGGATACACACGGAAGAGTCAGGTCCTGGGCTAGACAGAGCCAGACAGCACAAGACTTCACACAGCTCAGAATAGCTCAACATGGAGAACTCAAAATGTTTATTTCTGGAATTTTCCATGTAGTATTTCTAGACTGTGCTTGACTGTGGACACCCAAAACCATAGAAAGGGAAACTGTAGATAAGGATGTGTGAGTAAAACTGAAGTCTTCAAGTTCCAAAAATGGAGAAAGTAAAAGCCAGTGTGCAGAGCAGGAGCCATTTGAGTTTGGGACATACAGAATCTCCAGGTGCTGAGGAATGGGGCTTCATTTGTTTTAAAAGATTATTTACGGGGCCGGCGCTGTGGTGTAGTGGGAAAAGCCACCACTTGCAGTGCCAACATTCCATATGGGTGCCGATTCTAGTCCCGGCTGCTCCACTTCTGATCCAGCTCTCTGCTATGGCCTGAGAAATCAGTAGAAGATGACCCAAGTCCTTGGGCCTCTGCACCCATCTGGGAGACCTGGAGGAAGCTCCTGGCTCCCTCCTGGCTTCAGATTGGTGCAGCTCCGGCCATTGCGGCCATCGGGGGTGGGGGTGGGGTGGGTGGGTGAACCAGCAGATGGAAGACCTTTCTCTCTCTCTCTCTCTCTCTGCCTCTCCTCTCTCTGTGCAACTCTTTCAAATAAATAAATAAATCTTTTTTTAAAAAAGGAATAAGAAAAACTCTACCCAACATTCCTAGGGAGTTACACAATTGCTACCTGGGGCTGCAGGGGGGACAAGTCACGCCTACAAAATAATCACTACCCCAAGCACTCCCAGTGCCAGGGCTGCTCCAGCAAAATCCATGTGGCCCCGGCAGGTGCCCTTCCATGGGGCTGGTCAGGACACAGCGCCCTCAGAAGGAAGGATGAGCGAGACAGAGAGCCCAGGCAGAAGTCACAGGTCTGGCACCTGACCGTGGCAGCACATTTACCTCCACTTCCATGTGCTCTCTTGGCCACACAGACCAGTCGGAGCCGCTACACAGACACACACTCAATGCCAGCAGATGAGGACCCCCGGGGCATCTTGGACTACAGCCCTACCCCACACGTAGGCTCCCGGCAGCAAACTGCTCATCATCTGCAAGCGTCTCCCCTCCCCCTTTTCTGCAGTAGGAAGCCCCCGCCTCTGTGTTCACCCTTGCAACCAGGAGTTGACATTTGGTTAAGGACTGGCTAAAGGGAAGTAAGAGGAAGTGATGGGGGAAACATTCAAGAGAGGGGCTGGACCTTCCTAACTCCTTCTGCCCATGCTGCTAACGTGGATCTGTTGGCTGGAGCCCATCTTGGACTGTAAGAGCCGGTGCCACACCCTAGGGCTGGTAGATTGCATTCCAGAGGAGTACAGATTTGCCACACTAGCCTTAGGATCCTTATGTCTGTGTACTTAGGAGATATTCTTCCTTGGTTAAAGATATGAAGACTATAGGTTTACAGGAGTTACACTGAACATATGGGAGCAATATCTTTATCAAAAGACATAAAGGAAGACCTAAGCAAGTAGAGACCTAGCCCACGCCTGTATTCTGTGTCTAGGGAGGCTGAGTGTGCTAAGAAACAGGATGACAGGGTACAAAGGAGCTTCAGCTGGGCCTGAACTGCAACATTTAATTAAGCAGAAAAAATATTGATAGAAAGTTTGGCAAATGTTAGCACTTATTATGTTTGAGTAGTGGGTACGTGGGAATTTGCTTTCTTCAGTTTTCAAATAATTCATATAAAATAATTAAAAATGAATTCCTGGTAGATTAAAGAAAGAAAAGAAGAATTGGCAGGTGCCTCTCCCGAACACCGAATCTCAGCATCTTTTGTCTATCTCGGGCCAGGTCATCCGTGTCCTAAAGAGGCAGAGACGTGGTGAAAATGCATGGGCTTTGGAGACAATCAGGAAGTCTGAATTTATATCCTGCTTCCCTCACTTCCTGTGTGACCTTAGGCAGGTCACCTCTCAGTCCCATTTGCATTTGGATAGTGGGATAAAACACCTATTGCATGGGCAGGTGGCCTGCATTCCATACTGGAGTGGCAGTTTGAGTCTCCTCCCCCCACTACTCCACACTTATGATCCAGGTTCCTGCTAACGCACCTGGGAGGCAGCAGGTGATGGACCAAGTGCGTGGGTTCCTGCCACCCTTGTGGGAGACCAGGATGGAGGTCCTGGCTCCTGGCTTGAACTTGCCTGGCCCTAGCTTTGTGGGCATCTAGGGAATGGAACACCAGATGGGAGATCTCTCTTACTCTCTGTCACTCTGCCTCTCAAATAAATAAATCTTAAACACACGCACACACACACACACACAGCTTAATGTCCTGAGGTTATTTTAGGTTAAAATTTTCTTTATGGTGATTACCATTGATGCAATTGACATTACTTCTCTCCACACATTTGTAAGATCATAAAATAACTCAAAAGCTCTATGGGAGAAACCAAGAAATCCAAAGCTTTTCTGGCTGTTTCTGCTCAGTTGCATGGCACAAGTGCCTACAAAGTTGCACCAGGATGTTTCTTTGCCTCTGTCTACAGAACCCTGCTGACCTTCCTCTAGGTGCACGCAAAGCACTTCCGTGGCGCTGTTAAAACGCTGGTGCCTTCCGAGTGTGGTCAGGTGGAGGTCTGCCTGTCCTGTGGGTGCTGGGGGGCCTTCAAGTACTGGGGGGGGGGGATAAGAAACTGTAAGTGCAGTGCGGTTTGGCCATGGCCTTCATCATGCAGCTAAGCAACACTGGAACTGTTAGGACAAAAACACTCATGAAATCCTTTGAGATTGGAAAGCAAATGTCAAAATGGCTTGAAAGTTACTATTCTTTTATGGTATCATCATCATTACCACCTACTTTGGATGCCAATGTCTGATGAGGAGCAGTGACTTTTAAAGGGAAAATGGAACATGCTTTTAGAAAGCTCTCATTTTTATGAAAGTTCCCAAATGCTTGGTTGCTAACTGCTCCTTCCTGTTCTTTCCTCTCTTCCCCCTGCTAGGAAAGACACCAGTGCCCAGACCCGGCTACAAGCCTCAGGAGCCCAACGGCTGCAGCTCCCATTTCCTGGGTCTCAAGGTACCAGCAAGTGTACGTACGGCCAGCGCCACCTTCCTGGGTGCTTGTTCCAACTAAGAGTCTTCCAAGAGTTACCACTGATGGCAGCGACCATCACTAGAATCTGCCTGAGCCTCGGGCCTTGGCGTTTTAAATTGACTGTAAGGGAGGGGAGAGAGTTTTCAAAAACAATATCCAGTTCCCTTTCCCTCAGAGGCAGCTGTCTCTCAGCTAAGCCCTGGTGCTGGATCAAAACCTCGAAGCTGCCACTGCACACCTCAGCTGAGCCGTCAGAGATCAGAATGTAACTTAATTTTATATAAATCAGACAAATTTGGTTTATTTACAGATTTATTTACTCATTTGAAAGTCAGAGTTACACAGAGAGAGAAGGAGAGGCAGAGAAAGAAGGAGAGGCAGAGAGAGAGAGAGAGGTCAGCCTTCCATCCGCTGGTTCACTTTCCAATTGGCCGCAATGGCCACAGCTGCGCTGATCCAAAGCCAGGAGCCAGGAACTTCTTCCCGGTCTCCCACGTGGGTGCAGGGGCCCAAGGACTTGATCCATATTCCACTGCTTTCCCAGGCCATAGCAGAGAGCTGGATCAGAAATGAAGCAGCTGGGACTAGAACCGGTGCCCATATGGGATGCCGGCACTGCAGGCGGCAGCTTTACCCACTACGCCACAGCACCAGCCCTAAATTTGGTTTAAATAAGTGAGCCATCCCAGTGTTGGCTGGAGCGGGCTGGTCCTGGCCTGCCAGAGCATCCTGACTTCTCCAGGCTGCATCGGCTCAGCCCCGTGGGGAGACTTACACGCAGAAATCGGCATGCCCACGGCCACCCAGCTGCTTGCTGTACACTCGCAAGTACTCACGCCACATGATATGGCAGGAAGTTAGCCAGGAATAAATGCGCTGGGAGATTTCCCCACAACTTCCCAGTATCCCCGTACTGGAACTCCACCCCTCGCGGGTCAACCCAGGGCTCTCACTTTCCCAGGATGCACCCGGGCCTCACCAGGGACTGGGAAGGAGACGCCATGATGGCCACAGGGAAAGTAAACTGCACGTGGGGGTGCCACACAACTCCCGGGAAGCCTCCCACACACTCAACCCGGCCGGAGCCCCACCCCATGTGTGTATTCAGTCAGGGGAGGCAGAATTACAGGGCCAAAACCAGGACACGCTGTATTTAAAGAGAGTGAGGTGTGAGTGTGCAAAATGCCCTAAGGAGGCCGGAGATGCCTGCGAGGAGAGAACATGGGGGAGGGGGGAGAACGAGCCGCTGCCATGCGCAGACGGTCCCCTCACGGGACAGCGGGTGGCCCCCACACACAAACCGCGTGGGGGTGTGGGCCGGGTGTAGCATCCGCGAGGTTCGCTGGGAGTTTTACGGTGCCTCCACGTGGAGGTTAACTTCCGCGTGGCCATGCTGGCATTTCCTCACGGAGGTGCATCCTGGGAAAGCGGGCCCTCTGATTGACATGCACGGGGTGGAGCTGGAGTCCGGGGCTGCAGGGAGAAGGTGTGCGCAAAGCTGCCCACTCCTTCACCCCTACCCGACCCCCTGGCCAGCTCCCCATAGCACACCGACCCTCCTCAGGTGGTCGGCCGCCTCCAAATACCTCGTGTGGCATTTTAGAGCAAGTTATAAAAAGATCCCCTTTCTTCAAAAACAGTTTTGCGCCATCTGTCAGAAATGTATCAGTATACTGATTTTACTAGAATAACAAACTTGGCTGCCTCTGGCTGGATGTTTTCTTAGTATATGAAATCTGTGATGTCATGAGGGAAGGTGCACCCAGATCCACCGGCCGGCCCAGCCGCGTGCCCAGCCGGCCCCCGGACACAGAAGCAAGAAAAAAAATACCTAGTCTCCTAGAGAACCCACAGATGTTGGGCTGCAAATATATTTAACTTCAAGTCAGTTAGGGGTTGCGGAAGAGGCTTGCCCCTCTTACTTAGTACTAGCTCAATAATTTTCAATTCAGTCAAGCCAAATGCCATCCAATCTGGGCTGCCTCTGCGGTGGTGAATTCCCGGGGCTGGAGGTGAGAGACAGGCACCACGGTTCACTTCAGGTATCAGAACAAGACTCGCACGGCTTCCTCCAGCCAGGTGATTAGAAAAACTTTGAGGACGCTGACGCCTGGACGCACCCTGTTCCAGTGTATCACACATGCCGCAGCGTGGTTCCACTTCCATCAACACCGTTGTGATCCTTTCCCTTCCTTGCCCAAGGTTCTCTATCAAGCTAATTAGCACGTTGTAAGACAGGAGATCCATCAACTTGCCCTTCTCTCTCACTAAAAAAAGGACACACACACATGCATGTATTCACTTCTATGCACGTAGAAATGTATGTGTACACGGCCGGCACCGCGGCTCACTAGGCTAATCCTCCGCCTTGCGGCGCCGGCACACCGGGTTCTAGTCCCGGTCGGAACACAGGATTCTGTCCCAGTGTTGCCCCTCTTCCAGGCCAGCTCTCTGCTGTGGCCAGGGAGTGCAGTGGAGGATGGCCCAAGTGCTTGGGCCCTGCACCCGCATGGGAGACCAGGAGAAGCACCTGGCTCCTGCCTTCGGATCAGTGCCGTGCGCTGGCCGCAGCGCGCCAACCGCGGCGGCCATTGGAGGGTGAACCAGCGGCAAAAAGGAAGACCTTTCTCTCTGTCTCTCTCTCACTGTCCACTCTGCCTGTCAAAAAAAAAAAGAAGAAGGAGAAGAAGAAGAAATGTATGTGTACACATATAGATTTCCCTGCTAAGACCTTTGGAACACTAAAGACTCTGAGTGGCTCACAAATGAATTTGCCCATTATTTCCTTTCTCTCTGTGCCGTATCTGAATCTACTGTCATCTCTATAGACCCACACAATTGAAAACAAAATTGTGGCCTGGCACTGCAGCACAGCAGGTAAAGTCACCGCCTGCAGTGCCAGTATCCTGTGTGGGCACCGGTTCAAGTCCAGCTGCTCCACTTCTGATCCAGCTCCCTGCTAATGGCCTGGGAAAGCAGTAGAAGATGGCCCAAGTGCTGGGGCCCTGTACCCGTGTGGGAGACCTAGAAGAAGCTCCTGGCTCCTGGCTTTGGCCAGGCCCAACCCTGGCTGTTGTGGCCATCTGGGGAGTAAATCAGCAGATGGAAGATTCTCTCTCTGTGTCTCTCCTTTTAACTCTTTCAAATAAATAAATAAATAAATAAATCTTTTACATAAAAATTCCAGGGCAGTCATTTGACTGAGCAGTTAGTCACCAAAGGGGAATGCCTGGTTGAAGTTCCAGCTCCACTTCCAACTGACCTTGCTGCTAACGTCATCCTGGGAGGTAGCAGTAAAGGCCCAAGTACGTGGATTCCTGCCATCCACATGGTAGGAGATGCTGACTGAGTGCTGGACTGGCCCATCCCTGGCTGTTACAGCCATTTGAGAAGTGAATCAGTAGATGGAAGAACTCTGTCTCTCTGCCTTTCAAATACAATAAAAATAATTTAAAAAATTTAAAAATGGACTTAAATTTATATTTGAAAATTCTTGTTTGATAACTGTGTGGCATTCAGTTACATGAGTTACTCAACTTGTGCCACATTTACATTAATTATAAGAAAAAGTCTCTCTCTCTCACACACACACACACACACACATTGAGATTTGACCACATGCCCTGGGTTGAGGCACTGTGTGCTTTACCCCCCCGCTGCTCCCCAACACCTTTCTTTAAAAAAGCAGATTTGTTATTATTTATTTGAAAGGCAGAGTGACAGAGAGAGGGAGAGACAGAGCTCTTCCAGGTGCTGGTTCTCTCCCCAGATGCTGCAATGGCTGGGGCTGGGCCAGGCCGAAACCAGGAGCCTGGAACTCCATCCAGGTCTCCCACACGGGTGGCAGGGGCCCAAGCAATTGCATCCTCCTCCTCTGGTTTCCCAGGCCATTAGCAGGGAGCTGGGTTGTAAGTGGAGCAGCCTGGACTCTAACCAGTGCCCATATGGAATGCCAGCGTCGCAGGGGGTGGCTTAACCTACCACATCACAGCATCAGCCCCTCCCCAACCCCTTCAGAGAGACAGAAACACAACCACACACACACACCCTGAAAACCGTGCTGTATGGGAGAGTCCCTGAGAAATATCTCCTGATGAACTCGGGCTGAATTTCGTCCACTTCATATCCTTGGAATCTTTGGTCCAGCAAAATCTCCCATGGGAATGTTACACACTGATTGCATCTGGAGGCCCTGGGGATCTGCCCCATGGGTCACTCATTTGGGGCCAGAGTTGTGCGTTGTCTTTGACTACCTTTTTGATCTCTCTTTTTCATCACTGCAACAGTGTGTACATTTGGAAAAAAAGCTAACAGAAAAGATGAAAAGCAGGCCAGAACCCCTTATTAAACCAAACAGTAAACCACAGTTAAAACCCACACCACGCCTGTCAGTCACAGGTTCTACCCAATCATTGGGGCTCCCCCGCTGAGCTGCATGTGAAGTGGAATTGGAGAACTGACTTGTTTATAATGAGAGGGGAAGGTTGCCTGAGGTCCTGGGTCTAAACGTGGCCTTTGTTTTCTTCTTTCTTCTCCCTTCAACTTTCCCCAGATGGACCTGGGCATCCCAGCAATGACCAAGTGCTGCAACCAGCTGGACGTCTGCTACGACACCTGCGGTGCCAACAAGTATCGCTGTGACGCCAAGTTCCGCTGGTGCCTCCACTCCATCTGCTCGGACCTCAAGCGCAGTCTGGGCTTTGTGTCCAAGGTGGAAGGTAGGTGCCTTCAGAGCAAGGAGCTCCGCTGCTGCTTCCACACACCGGTGTAGCCAGAGCCCCTTTATTCAAAGGCAGGGGCAGAATGCGTCCAGCTTGCCAGGGCGGGGCCCCTGGTGGAGGAGCCTGGACCTCCTCCTGCACCAAAGTTCTTGCTGTCCTGCCCGCGCCCTGCTGGCCTCACTCCTGATGGAAGGACCGTGCCAGAGCCTTGCCTGAGAAATCAACATTCGTCCTTTAGGACTGGAGACAGTGCCGCCAGCTGGCTCGGGCAATCCATTCCGGCGTTAAATCATTTTCCATATTAACAATAATCTGAATAGGACCCGTTGGTTTGGTGTGAGCTTTTTTTTCTTCTTATTTTCTTCCCAGGATAAACATCTTAAAAATCTCTTTTCTGAGCAGATGTCTATAGAGACCTGAGGGTAATTGTTTTAAACACTGCTTGGCTACTCAATTTCTAGTACTTGCCTGGAATTTCTTTTTCCTAATTTACCATAGGCAAAGTCTTAATCTTTCAGCTTGGAAGCCAAAACGTCATACCCGGGTATTAGCACTTGATATTTGTAGACTGTCAAGGTTGAAATGCAGGCGTATGGCAGCTGGCCTCACGCCACACGGCTTGGTGGCAGCAGGAAGTCTCTCGGCTGTTGCTCACGGATCAATGTCTAGAGTGCGCTCCTAAAGTGCATATTGGAGGGTTTGCACACAGGAATAATTAATTGGGCCTGTAAAAGGGAGTGTCACTCTATTCTGTATCTACCACGGGTGAACACGTGCATGCTTGCTAATCCAGGGCTGGGTGACCTCTGAGCAATGTCTATGGAGTCTTTCTCTTACACGTCTCTGATTTCCCCCTGGCCTGCTTACTGCACATTAACCTCATTGCTGGGTCCCATCCAACCTACTCTCCCATTGGAACCAGACGTTATGTGTGTGTGTGTGTGTGTATCAAATAGAATCATATATAATATATAAATAATATATAATATATATATTTAAAATTATTTATCTTTTTATCTTTTGAAAGGCAGGGAGACAGAGAGAGACAGAGACAGATCTACCTGCTGGTTCACTTCCCAAATGCCCACAACAGCTGTTGCTGGGCCAGGCCAAAGCCAAGTGCCCAGAACTCCATCTGGGTCTCCCACGGGAGTGGCAGGGACCTAAGTACCTGAGTCGCCATCGTCTGCTGCCTCCCAGAGCCGCTTTAGCAGGAAGCCCGGGGCAGAGATAGAGGAGTCAGGACTCGCAGCAGGCTCTCTGATAAGGGACACATACCTCCCAAGTGATGACTAACCACTGTGCCACGTGCCCCTCCCCCCATGTATGTTTTTATACCACACAAGTCTGATCATCTCCACTCTCCGTTTAAGTCATCCAGTACATTCCTCCTGCTTAATAATTAAATCCAGATTCTTCAGGGTGACCTACACGGCCTCCTGTGATGCAGTCCTAGCCTGTGTCTCCAGCGTCACCTTAGGGATTCCTGATTTATCTCCTGGTTCCTGCCTGTGCAAACTACTCAGGTTGCTGGCCCATTCCTTTCGGCCCTGAGGTTCCCTCAGCATAGAACCCTCTGATGGCTCACTTTTTGTTGATGAACCAACTTCATGAGGCTATAGGACACAGGCGATTCACTCACTAAATGCTTTTCAAAATACAGTCACAGAATTAGGCAGTCAACCTGATAGTCCACCTTACACATTTTCATCGTCCCAGAGAGGGGCCCCACAGCCGCTAGCAGCCCCTCCCCAAACCCTGCCTGCCCAGCTTCAGGCAACCACTAAGCTACTCTCCCCTCTATAGATTTGCCCATTCAGAACATTTCCTATGCATGGAACTGCACAGTGCGCAGGCTTCTGTGACTCGTTTCTTTTGCTTGGTAAGGTTTATCCAGGTTGGAGAATGCACTGGACTCTCATTCTTTTTTATTGCTCGATAATGAGAGTACATCAAAAAGTGCATATAAAAGTAGAGTTAAAGGTAAGTTGAGGCAGGCGTTTGGCCCAGTGGTTAAGACACCTGCCTCCCATATCAGAGTGCCTGGGTTCGATACTCACTGGGAGCTCCTGATGCCTTCCAATGCACACCCTGGGAGGAAGCCTTGCTGGCTAAGGTACCTGGGTTCCTGCCACCTATCTGGCAGACTGGCTTGCATTTCTGGCTCCCAGTTTCAGCCCAGTTCAGCCGAGGCCACTGCAGGCATTTGAGGAGTGAACTCGTAGATGTGAACTCTTCTCTGCCTCTCAAAAAATAAAAATTTATTTTGGTGCAAAAAATTTTGAAATTCATATAGTTTTTCTGAAATATGCATTTTTCCAGGAATGTTTAAAAAACCCCTTCTGTTCTATTATGTAATGTATTTTCTTTATCCATTTATTAGCTGGTAGATATTTGGGTTGCTTCCACCTTTTCACTATAATGAATAATGTGGCTGTGAAACCATGAACAAGTTTTTGTGAGGATCTGTACTTTCATTTCCTTTATGTCTAAGAGAGTAATTGCTGGGTTCTATGGAAATTCTGTGTTGAACAGTGTTGTAAGAATTGCCCAATTGTTTTCAAAGTGGGTGCATCATTGGACATTCCCACAGTGTACAAAGGTTCCAATTTCTCCATATCCTCACCAACACTTGTTATCATCTGTCCCTTTAAATATGGACCTGGTGCATGGGAAGTGCTATGTCACTGAGATTTCGATTGCATTTCACTAACAGCTAACGATGTGGAGCACCGTTCCATGTGCTCATTGGCCATTGTGTGTTTGCTTGGGAGAAATGCCTGTTCAGATTCTTTGTCCGTTTTTGATTGGGTTGTCTTCCATCATTGAGGTTTTTTTTAAGATTTATTTATTTATTTGAAAGTCAGAGCTACACAGAGAGAGGAGAGGGAGAGAGAGAAAGAGAGACAGGGAGAGGTCTTCCATCTGATGGTTCACTCCCCAGTTGGCCGCAATGGCTGGAGCTGCGCTGATCTGAAGCCAAGAGCCAGGAGCTTCTTCCAGGCCTCCCTCATGGGTGCAGGGACCCAAGGACCTGGGCCATTTTCTACTGCTTTCCTAGGCCATAGCAGAGAGCTGGATTGGAAGTGGAGCAGCCGGGTCTCGAACCAGCGTCCATATCGGATGACAGTGCTTCAGGCCAGAGCGTTAACCCACTGCGCTATAGTGCCGGCCCCAATCATTGAGTTTCATGAGTTATTCATGTATTCTGGATATAAGTTCTTGATCAGATATGTGATTTGAAAATATCTTCTTTTTTAAGGTGCTATTTGCAGCACAGAAGTTTTAAAGTTTGATTAAATTAATCTCTCTTTTTCTTTTGTCACTTATACTTTTAGTGTAATGTGTAATAAGGTTTTGCCTGGCTGAAGGTCACAAAAAATTTGGTAATACTTTCTTATAAGAGTCTTTTTGTTTTAGCTCTTACATTTGGGTCTGTGATCTATAATTTTTTTTTTAAAAAAGATTTATTTATTTGAAAGGTAGAGTTAGAGAGGGGGAGAGAGGGAGGAGGAGGGGGCGGAGAGAGAGAGATCTCACCGTCAGGTTAATTTCCCAAATGCCACAATAGCTGTGGTTGGGCCTGGCTAAAGCCAGGAACCTGGAACTCACTCGGGGCCTGCTATGTGGGTACAAGGGCCCGAGCACTTGGGCCATCTTCTGCTCCTTTCCCAGGCACATTAGCAGGGAGCAGGGTTAGAAATAGAACAGCTTGCCATCTTAACAAAATACATTTTCTGATCAGTGATCACGAATATCTTCCCATTTATTTAGGTCTTTACCTTCTCTCAACAATGTATTACGGGTGCCGTGGCTCACTTGGTTAATCCTCCGCCTGCGGCACCGGCATCCCATATGGGTGCTGGGTTCTAGTCCCAGTTGCTCCTCTTCCAGTCCAGCTCTCTGCTGTGGCCCGGGAAGGCAGTGGAGGATGGCCCAAGCCCCTGGGCCCCTGCACCCGCATGGGAGACCAGGAAGAAGCACCTGGCTCCTAGCTTCGGATCAGTGCAGCGCCAGCCATAGCGGCCATTTGGGGGGTGAACCAATGGAAGGAAGACCTTTCTTTCTGTCTCTCTCTCTCACTATCTATAACTCTACCTGTCAAATAAAAAAAAAGTTAAAAAAATGTATTACAGTTTTCACAACACAAGATCTCAGATTTATTTTGTTAAATTTATTCTGATGTATTTTATACTTTTTGATGCAATTTTATTTTTCAGATCATTTATTAATGATGTAATGAAATAGGTTTTTTTGCACATTCCTGCATCACTTAGTGACAAGGATGTATTGTTGTGTGAACATCATAGGGTACAATGGCACAAAGCAAGACAGCCGTGACTGTAACTAGGTGGTACACTCTATGGCACTGCTGACATGCAGTTGGATGCTGACCATAACACTGTTATGTGGTACATGCGTACATGTTGGTTTCATAGTCTACCCCTGGCTGAATGCACTTATTCTACTTGTTAGTGGCTGCTCGAGTCCTTCTACACGCACGAGAATGCACATCATCTTCCTTTGGAATTTGGAGACCTTTTCTTTCTTTCTCTTGCCTAACTGCCTGGAATAGAACTTTGTTTTCTTTTTCAAGGTTTATTTATTTGAAA
The DNA here is from genome assembly GCF_033115175.1 of Lepus europaeus. Taxonomy (NCBI): domain Eukaryota; kingdom Metazoa; phylum Chordata; class Mammalia; order Lagomorpha; family Leporidae; genus Lepus; species Lepus europaeus. The sequence goes on along the minus strand of NC_084843.1, from coordinate 61,738,980 downwards.
GGCAGAGTGACAGGAAAAGAGCATGAGACAGAGAGAGATAATGAGAGAACCTTCCAGCCACTGGTTCACTTCCCAAATGGCTGCTCCTGCCAAAGCCAGGAGCCAGGAACTCCATCCAGGCCTCCCACATGGTGCAGGGGCCCAAGCAATGGGGCCATTTTCTGTTGCTTTTCCAGGCACTTTAGTAGGCCTCGCACTGACACTCCAGTGTGGGATGATGTCACACATGGCTTAACACATTGTGCCCCAGGACTGGTTCCATCCCTGGTAGAACTTTCAATGCAACATTGCTAGAACTGTTGAGAATGAGTTCTTGGCTTATTCCGGACCTTAGGGTAAAAGTGTTGACTCTTTCACCACCGAGGATGATGGTCTATCGTGGAGTTTTCTAGATGGCCTTCATCAGGTTGTGGAAATTCTCTGCTTTTCCTAGTTTGTTGAATTTTTTAATCATGAAAAAGTATTGGATTTTTGGTTTTCTCACATCATGTGATATTTTTCATTTAGTCTATTAATATTGTGTGTTACACTAAGTGAATTTAGTATGATAAACCAAGCTTTCTTTTTATTTTAAAGGAAAATGACATGTTTTTTTTTAAAGATTTTTTTTTTTTACTTGAAAGTCAGAGTTACACACATAGAGAAGGAGAGGCAGAGAGAAAGAGAAAGGTCTTCCATCCGCTGGTTCACTCCCCAATTGGCTGCAATGGCCAAAGCTGCTCTGATCCAAAGCCAGGAGCCAGGAACTTCCTCCGGGTCTCCCACACAGGTGCAGGGGCCCAAGGACTTGGGCCATCTTCTATTGCTATCCCAGGCCATAGCAGAGAGCTGGATTGGAAGTGGAGCAGCCGGGACTCGAACCAGCGCCCATATGGGATGCCAGCACTGCAGGCGGTGGCTTTACCCACTATGCCACAGTGCTGGCCCCCAAGCTTGCTTTCTTAGGATAAATCCTGTTTTGTCGTGGTTTAATCCTTTCTACGTGACACTGGATTCGATTTTGTTAGTATGTTTTTGAGGGTTTTACAACCATATTCCCAAAGGTGATTGGTCTATAGCTTGTTACTCTGGTGATGTCTGTCTGATTTTGGTGTCAGTGTAATACTGATCTCACAAAAGTAGTTGAGCAATGATCCCTCCTCCCCTAATTTTTGGAAGTATTTGAAATAGACTGGTATTAACGCTTCTTTAAGTGTTTGGTAAATGGGGCTGGTGTTGTGGCCCACGAGTTAAGCTGCTGCATTGCATGGAGGCACTGGTTTGAGTCCCAGCTGCTCCACTTCGATCAAGCTCCCAGCTAATGCTCCTGGGAAAACAGCTGGAGATGGCCCAAGTGCTGGGGCCCCTGCACTTGTGTGGGAGACCCAGAAGGAGCTCCAGCCTCCTCACTTGAACCTGGCCCAACCTTGGTTATTGTGGCCATTTTGGGAGTGAACCAGCAGATGGAAGATCTCTCTTTGTCTCTCCCTCTCTGTAAGTTTGCCTTTCACATATAAAAATAAATCTTTAAAATATTTTTTGGCCGGCACCATGGCTCAATAGGCTAGTCCTCTGCCTGTGGCGCCGGCACCCCAGGGTCTTAGTCCCAGTTGGGGCACCGGATTCTGTCCTGGTTGCTCTTCTTCCAGGCCAGCTCTCTGCTGTGGCCAGGGAGTGCAGTGGAGGATGGCCCAAGTGCTTGGGCCCTGCACCCCATGGGAGACCAGGATAGGCACCTGGCTCCTGCCATCGGATCAGTGCGGTGCGCCGGCTGCAGCTGCGCCATTGGGGGGTGAACCAACGGAAAAGGAAGACCTTTCTCTCTGTCTCCCTCTACTGTCCACTCTGCCTGTCAAAAAAAATTAAACAAAAAAAATTTTTTTTGGTAAAATTCTCCAGTGAAGTCATGTTGAAATTTTTAATGACTAACTCCAGGTCTTGAGTTAGCAATTGTATTTATTTACACTTGCAATCTAGTCACTTTTTAAATTTTGTCTTGAGTGCCTTTCAGCAGGGCATGTCTGTCTTGGAATCTGTCCATCCCGTTGAGGTTTGTCCAATTCTCTGGCACGAGTTATCCGTAGCATTCCCTCAGAAGCCGGTTTGTCTCTGTAGACTGGCAGCGATGGCTCACTTTCACCCCTGAATAAAGCTCTTCTCTCTGTTTCTGTGGCTCACTTTAGCTGAAAGTTTAACATTTTTAAGCTTTTCAGTGAACCAACTTTTTTTTAACCAATTAACATACCATAAAATTCAGCCCATTAAAGTAAGCATCCCGTGGTTTTTCATACAGTCACAGAGTTGTGCAGCCTTTGCCAGTCTGCTACCAGAACGTTTTCATTTGCCCCAGAGAGGCCCCTACCTGTTAGCAACCAGTCCTCAGCACTCTACCCGCAGCCATTGGCGACCCCGAACCTACTCTCCCTGTCTCTATGCATGGCCTCCTCCCGCCCTTTCACATTAATGGATCCACAGAGAACGTGGGCTTTTGCATCCAGCTGCTTTTACTTAGCATCGTGTTTCCAAGATCCATCCACGTGGTGGCGTGTATCCATTCTTCATCTGCCTCGTCAATCTTAAAGTTTAACCCAGATACCTTAATTCTTCTGAGCCGCCCTCCCCAGTAAGCCTCACTCCGAAGGGACAGAGGCCCTCCCTGTCCTGTGGCCCCCACCCCCCGGGGGGACCCTGCTCTCGTGGCCTCTGTCTCTACCTGCGGACCTGTGCATCCTGTCCACTCTGTCCAGACTGAGAGATCGAGCCGGTGATGATGCTTTCGTGTCTGGCTCACCCGGAGAGGACCTAACGGGGTGGGGGGCAACACATCCAACACATACAGAGGCTTTTCATAAATGAACGCACCCCCAGCTCCAACAGGGGAAGCTATGGGAAACACACACATTTTACTTGAGCGGTGTGTTCTGCCAAAACATGGTGGGTTTCCCATGGACCAAGCATCGTGGTACAGAGATTCTGATTGGTGACCAGTGTTGGGTCCCCCAAAAGGAAGACATCCTGAAGTGTATCCTGGATACGCTCTTTCCTGAAAAGTCTCTCTCTCTCTCTCTTTTTTTTTTTTTTTTTTTGACAGGCAGAGTGGATAGTGAGAGAGAGACAGAGAAAGGTCTTCCTTTTTGCCGTTGGTTCACTCTCCAATGGCTGCCGCGGCCGGTGGATCTCACTGATCTGAAGCCAGGAGCCAGGTGCTTTTCCTGGTCTCCCATGCAGGTGCAGGGCCCAAGGACCTAGGCCATCCTCCACTGCCTTCCCGGGCCATAGCAGAGAGCTGGCCTGGAAGAGGGGCAACCGGGGTAGAATCCGGCGCCCTGACCGGGACTAGAACCCGGTGTGCCGGCGCCGCAAGGCAGAGGATTAGCCTGTTGAGCCACGGCACCGGCCAAAAAGTCTCTTAAACATAAGCTCTTCCCCTGAATCCTGTCCTGGGATGCCTGTCTCTGCTTTCCTCGGGCGCCCACCGTGTTATCCCGGGACAGCAACTTCGCTTCTTCAAAGTCGCCCAGCCCCCGGGGGTGGTCTTCTGTGTTAACCTTCACCTCTCTGGTCTTTCTCAAGCAGCCTGTGACTCTCTGGCTGACACTGTGTTCAACACCGTGTGGACCCTGGGCTGCCGGCCCTTCATGAACAGTCAGCGGGCCGCGTGCATCTGCGCGGAGGAGGAGAAGGAAGAACTGTGAGGCATGGCGAGGCGGCGGCCAGGCTGCCCTGTGTGTCTCCTCCCGTCTCCCAGCCAGCGGACACCACAGAGCCAAAGGAAGTGTCGTGCGAACCGTCCTCAACTTGAGGAAAATCGACAAACAGACGTGGAGTAACTTGAAGGCGACTCTTGACCTTCATGCTGGCCCGAGAAGACACACTGCCCTGCAACGTGAGCTCTGGACTGAGAGGCGACATCACAAGCCAGCCCTGCCCCTGCTGCACCTGCTAACTGCGACGTTCATAGGCGGAATTTCGGGGAGCCCGGCCGTACGGGAGGCAGTGACTTTCCTCTGGCCCTTGTTTCGGTTGCCAGTAAGCATCTCACATTTAATAAAGTGTACTTTCTAGAACATTTGAAAAGAGATGAATGAATTCCATTATCTCCAAAACGCTTCCATTTCACAAAAAGAGAACAGAAGCCGACCTGGTGAGTGCCGCTGCTGACGCGAACGAGACAGAAACAGGTGCAAGGGGCGGGCTCTTACCTGGGGAAGGTCAGGCGGGTTTAGGACTCGGAGGTTCCTCCTGCGGCCCCCGGTACCTCCACTCCGTTGGTGTTCCCAGCTCCTGGTGGTGTTGGGGTCATGCTAAGATCTGGTCGCACTCGGAAGGGCTGCCAGTGTAGACAGCTAGCAAGGGGCCTGCACCCTGTGGGGAGCCAGGGGCAAATGGCCATTCCCTCAACTGTGGTTCTCAGCCCAGACTGTGGATTGCACACAGCTGAGGACCGTTGAAAACAAGCCAATAGGGAACCCCGGGCGGTGGAGCCTGTGCACTGGGACTGCGAGCCTCACCTCCCCAGGTGAGTCCGATGTGCTGACAGGGTGGAGGGCCCCCAGGTCAGGTGTGTCCCGTGGGCCAGATGGAGCCCAAAGCCGGTTGCAGTTTAGTTTCACAGCCACACGGCCATGTTCACACCCGTGGGCGCTGCCGCAGCACAGTGTGGATGACCCAGAGAGCCCAAAGTGTTTCCCACCTGCCTGTTCACAGCAAAAGCTTGGTCGTCTCTGATCGAAAGCATTTTCTCCTTCTTTTTGTTAACTTCACTGGTTCTAAGAATTTCATTGTAGCCATTTAAAAAAAAATACTTGTTTTCATTTTATTGAAAAAGCAGAGAGAGATCTTCCGCCAGCTGGTTCACTCCCCAGATGCCCACACCGTTGGGGCTGGGCCGGCGGGAAGCGAGGAGCTGGGGACTCCGTGCTGGTTTCCCGCGTGGGTGGCAGGAGCCCGGGTATTTGAACCGTCACTGGCTACGTCCAGGGTGTGCGCTAGCAGGAAGCAGAGGAGCTGGGACTCAGCCCAGACACTCCGATGACATGAACAAGCAGGAAACCTTTTCTGATCCTATGTAATCATAAAATTAATTGGCATATTAAAAAGTTGGATTTACTGGCACATAAAATTTATCTTTAATGTATATTTATTTCAGTGAAATGTATTATGTTCTTATAAAATAGAATACAGTATAATTTTATACCTGCTTCTGTTACCAACTTGAGGGCATAGCATACCAATTAACAGGATTTATGACGCCAACCTTTGCTTGTAGTTCAATCCCTGAGCCACTTAAATCCATGCGGGTGAATTTACTTACATTTATGCAGTGAAAAAACTTCCCTGAAGGCAACAGCAAAATATCAAAATATTATGCAAGAGAAAAACCAAGTAGTGTTTTTTTATTACACCTAGGTTTAATGATAAACTTCCTTATCCTCCATAACTATTCTGTATTTGAATTAAGATTTCAGGCTATAGTTATTATTAACACCTGAGTCAGAATTTGGGTAACTTTTCTTTAGCTTTCTAGCTTGAAATGACTCTGCCCAGCTTCTGACTGTAGTGGCCCTACTACATCACAAATGAGGTATTTAATGGTAGGAAGGAATGGGGCGCAGGGGGCGAGCGTCATTCTGCGGGAACAGCTTAGCAAGGAGAACCCCTCGATGGGCGCTGCTCTGGCCTGGCGCACCCAGCGGGCCAGGAGTGGAGGGAGTCGGAGCTGGGAGGGTGAGCCCATGGCGTTAGGTTTGGAGAAGCCGGGGGTCCTCCGGGGGTCGCTGGTGTCCCAGAGGCAGTGGGGACAAGTTCCAGAGGGCAGCCCGAGCCGGAAAGGTGAGGCCCGGCGGCTGGCTACTCCTCCCGGTCGATGGCGATGGGGCCGCCCGTCAGCACCCGGCTCTGCAGACCCGGGGAGTCACCGACGTCCTCTGCGTCGCGCCGCAGTCGCCGATGGCAGCCCTGGGCACAGCGGGACCGCTCGTCCAGCATCCCACACACCAGCACCCGGCAGTGCAGAAACACCTCCTGCAAGGGCGGTGGTCGTTAGTCACAGCTGCCACCTGTCCCCAAGCAGACATGAGCCGCACTGCACAGAAACACCCGCACTGCACCCCAACAGCACTGCTCGGAGGTACAGGATGTCTTCTGGGTTTGACAGATGGGGAACCGGAGAATTGGGGGGTTGAAGAACCTGCTCACCTCCACGCATTGAGGGACGTGGCCAAGTTGGAGCAGGACTGGCATCCCTAGACACGTCTGTGCTGTGTCAGGGGAGGCCTTAGCAAAGCCATGCCTCGTGACGCTAACATCTTGGCCCTTCAGCCCAAGATCTGGGAGCAGCTTTGGCTCCCACGTGCTTCTGCTGTAAACCAAGTTCTTCCTCCGCGTGTCCTGCGATTGCCCAGTGCTTGGCTCCAAATCGGGACTAGCCACCGTGAGGCATGCTTCGGACCTGCGCTCTGGGAGGGAGGACCGGCACACTCCCACAGCGTGTGAAAACAGGGCGCTGGCCTCTTGAACCTCCTTCTGTTAGGATGCTCAACACCTGGACGAATACTACAGCGAACACAGAAGCTTCCACCTCAGCTCACCCCAGCCTTTTCCACACACAGTCTCTGACCACCTCTCCCCAGGTGTGCACGTAAGCCATGATGACAGAGCGTCCTCACGCCTGCTTTGCCCGTAGTTGTCATTGTGGTAACTGCCGCACAGTGTGGGGAGCTGAGACCCTGGGGACCGCGGCTGCCTTTGGGAACCCCCCCAGCCCCGGTGGCAGTGCTCCACAGACACTTCAGCCACCTTGTGCTGTTCTGTCTGGTTCTGAGCAGACTGCCCGAACTGGAATTTTCAGAGGAAAGAATAGGTCGATGTCACGGGTATGAATGCATTTCATAGACAGCTTTCCAGAAAACGTGCCAAGCCTGCTGCCACTGTCAACTTCTCCCTGGGACCTCGTTAAGTGTTGCCATTTTGTTTTTTGTTTTTTTTTTTTTTTTTTTTTTTTTTTTTTGACAGGCAGAGTGGACAGTGAGAGAGAGACAGAGAGAAAGGTCTTCCTTTGCCGTTGGTTCACCCTCCAATGGCCGCCGCGGCTGGTGCGCTGTGGCCGGCGCACCGTGCTGATCCGATGGCAGGAGCCAGGTGCCTATCCTGGTCTCCCATGGGGTGCAGGACCCAAGCACTTGGGCCATCCTCCACTGCACTCCCTGGCCACAGCAGAGAGCTGGCCTGGAAGAGGGGCAGCCGGGACAGAACCGGCGCCCCGACCGGGTCTAGAACCCGGTGTGCCGGTTTCAAAAGGTGAAGGATTAGCCTAGTGAGCCGCGGCGCCGGCCAAGTGTTGCCATTTTATAACTTTTATAAATGCAAGATGTATACAATGGTGTCAGAGTGATTTTGGTTGGCATTTTAAGTGCAAGTTTCACTGTTTTCTCATGTATTTCCCCTCCAGAGCCTTTGCCGTGTGACCACCCACCACACTGGCTTCTTAAACCATGCCTGAGCTCCAAGATTTTAAGTTATAACTTCACCGTGTTTTCTCTGTATAGGGTAGTTACGGGCAGGGGCTAGAGCTTGGGGAGAGCCGATACCGGCGACACTGCTGCGCTCGCTCCTGGGTGGGCGGTGTCCCTGTGTTTTCCCGAGTGCTGACATGCTGGGATCCCTGCCAGGAAGGCTCAGATCCCTGGCTCACCTTGTGGTCCTTGCCCACGAACTTGAAGACGGGGACCTGGAAGTGCTTGGCGAGGTGGTCCCGGGACGTGTACTGCTTCACCGAGTCGTCAGAGACGCAGCTGAAAGCAGGCAGAGCGCACGTGAGCCTGGATGGCTTCAGCAGGGCTGGCCCAAAGAGAGGCAAACTGGGTGCAGTGGGCTGCGCTGCGCCCCGACTTTTGAAGAATGAAGGCAAAGTGCGGCTCCCTCCCGGTGAAGGCCGCTTCAGGCTCAGCGCTGCCCCCTAAGGACGTCCAGAACGCCCGTCCTGACCACACCTGCTGCACCCACCAACCTGGCCCGAGGACTCCCCCAGAAGTCACTGGGTCTGAGAGTTAGTGACAGGCTGGCACGGGGGCACAGCGGGTTAAGCTGCCTTCTGCAGCTCTGGCATCCCATATGGACACTGGTTCGAGTCCCAGCTGCTCCACTTCCAATGCAGCTCTCTGCTAATGCACCTGGGAAAGCAGCGGAAGATGGCCCAAGTGTTGGGGACTCTGCACCCATGTGGGAGACCCGAATGAAGCTCCTGGCTATGGCCTGGCCCAGCCCTGGGCCGTTGCAGCCATTTGGGGGAGTGAACCAGTAGATGGAAAATCTTTGTCTCTCCCTCTTTCTCTCTGTAACTCTTCCAAATAAGTAAATAAATCTTGAGCAAAAACAAGGGTTAGGGACAGCCCCATGTATTTCAAAGATACCATTTGCCTGTAGTGGTCTTTTCATCTGGGATACACTGCAGGAAGCCTGCCTTCACACATGGTCTTACTGGGTTACAAAGTGGCTCTTTAATTCAATTTCATCAATACTGGACAGTCCTCACTGCAGGGGATAGGAAGGGGAGCAAATCACAACCCCCCATCCAGGAGCTGCACAGACACCCAAGTGCTAAGGAGAACTGGCCCTACAGGGGAAAAGTCACTCACCTCCGGGCCCTTGTCATCCCTCTCTTCCTAAATGCAAGGCTAAGCTGCAGCCTGCTAGGGCTTCGGGTTCAGTCTCAGACCCACTGCCTGAGGCCAGGCACCCAGGCTTCCCCAGGTGGCTGTCCATGCTGAGGCTACATTTGGTTTTGACTGAAAAATATTTATGGCAGAGTGACTGCGACAGAGGGAAAGATACAGAGAGTAGGAGATCTTGCACCTGCTATTTCACTCCCCAAATGGCTGCAACGGGCAAGGCCAAAGCCAGGAGCCTGGGACTCTATCTGTGTCTCCCCCAGGGCTGGGTGGCAGGGGACCAAGCACTCAGGCCACCTCCTGCTGCCTCCCAGGAGCACTAGAAATGAGCTGGATTGGAAGAGGAATGGGCGGCACTCGAACCTGGCACTCGGACGTGGGATGTGTCTGTTCAAGTGGACACTCAACACACTGGGCCACACTGCCGGCCCCTAAGGCTGCGTTTTACATGTTGATGAGCCCTCTGGCCAAGGCTCACTCACTCTCATAACATCTTTCCCATTCTAAATTCTAAAGGAGCTTTTTCTTTCTGGACATAGTTACTTTTCATGTCTACCGGACCAGGACAAAACGTGGGGTCAGGTACAAAAGCCTCTGAAGCTGGGTCCTTGGGCCTCATGCTCACAGGCCACTTTTTTTTTTTTTTAAGATTTATTAATGGGGCCAGTGCTGTGGTGTAGCAGGTAAAGCCACCGCCTGCAGTGCCAGCATCCCATATGGGCGCTGGTTTGAGTCCCAGCTGCTTCACTTCTGGTCCAGCTCTCTGCTGTGGCCTGGGACAGCAGTGGAAGATGGCAAAAGTCCTTGGGCCTCTGTGCCCATGTAGAAGACCTGGAAGAAGCTCCTGGCTCCTGGCTTCAGATCGGCTCAGCTCCAGCTGTTGGGGCCATCTGGAGAGCGAACCAGTGGATGGAAGACCTTTCTCTCTCTCTCTCTGTCTCTGCCACTCTGCTTTTCAAATAAAATAAATAAATCTTTAAAAAAAGACTTATTTATATTTTTGAAAGGCAAAAATCCAGAGATACAAGGAGAGAGGGAGGGAGGGAGATCGATCTTCCATCCACTGGTTCACTGCCCAGATGGCTGCAATGGCTGGAGCTGAGCTGATCCTAAGCCAGGAGCCAGGAGCCTCTTCTGGGTCTCCCACGCAGGTGCACAGGCCCAAGGACTTGGGCCATCTTGTACTGTTTTCCTGGGCCATTAGCAGGGAGCTAGAATGGGAGTGGAGCAGCCGGGACTCAAACTGGCACCCATATGTGATACTGGCACTGCAGGTGGTGGCCTAACCTCTACACTACCACACTGGCCCCACACAGGCCACTTTCTGGTCAGCAGCTGCTAACTGCTGTTTTGGTGAAGCTGAAAAATCCAGTGCAGGTGGACACTTGGTGCAGTAGTCAAGACACTGCTTGAGATGCCATGTGGCCTACTGGAGTGCCTGGGTTAACGTCCCAACTCCATGGCTCAGCTCCCGATGCCACCTTCCTGCTGATGCACACCCTGGGAGGCAGCTGTGATGGCTCAAGTATCTGGGGTCCTGCCACCCACATGGGAGCTCAGGATCAAGCTCCCAGCTCCCAGTTACTGTCTGGCCCAATCCTAGCTTGTGTGGGCATTTGGGGAGTGAGCCAGTGGACGAGAGATCTCCTGTTCTGTGTGGTGTGTGTGTGCATGTGTGTGTATCTCTCTGTCTCTGCCTTTCAAATAAAAATAATTTTTAAATGTAAAATACAAGAAAATTATTTAAAAATAAGGCATCTCGGGGCTGGCATTTTGCACAGCAGTAAACACCACTTGGGACACCTGCATTTGATATTGCAAGACCAGGGTGGAGGCTGACACTGCTCCTGATTCCAGCCACCTGCTGACCCACACCCTGGGAAGGCAGCACATGATGGCTCAAGTAGTTGGGTCCCGCCATTCACATGGCTGGCTTCCACTGAGTTCCTAGGTCTTGGCTTTGGCCTATCTCAACCCTGGCCGTTGCAGGCATTTGGGGGGTAAATCAGTGGATAAAAGATTTCTCTTAGTAAAATAAAACTCAGTATTAAAATGGTTCTTTTCATCTAAATGCTTCAGCAATTTCCATTAATCTTCATCTAAAACTACTATTATGTGTCTTTAAAATAGAATGAGACCCAGGACAGATTTTGCCTCGTAACCTGGTGTTTGCTGTGTTAAGATACTGTTAGTTCTGACAACTCCAAGTCCATGTGCTGGAGAAATGAAGAATGGAATGGGAGAATCCAAAGTAACTTTATCAAAAAAATCACCTACCACTTGGTTTTTGAATTCAATATGAAGGTACTTCAAAAAGTTTGTAAATGGAATGAAAAGTTAAGTTTAGATACCACTGCTGTGGTGTAGAGTTGGCATTCCATATGGACACTGGTTCATTTCCCTGCGGACCAACTTCCAATCCAGCTCCCTGGTTAATGTGCCTAGGAAAGCAGTACAGGATGGCCCAAGTCCTTGTGTTCCTGCACCCATGTCGGAGACCCAGAAGAAGCTCCTCGCTCCTGGCTTCAGATTGGCCCAGCCCTGGCCATTGTGGCCATTTAGGGAGTGAACCAGCACATGGAAGATCTTTCTCTCTCCCTCCCTCCCTCTCTGTAATTCTGTCTTTCAAATAAATAAAATCTTTATTTAAAAAAAAAAGCATAAGCTTATTCTGGAGGAAAAAAAATCCATGCATAGTTTTTCCATAATATTCATTTTCCATGACCTTTTAGAAGACTACTTGTATATATCTTTCTCTGGAAATTAACTTGCTAGTTCCAGTAGGCTAGTATTATTTTGCATTCCAGGAGCATATACCAGGTAAAACTAAAGGAAAGTGAATCACATTTTCAATATCAGGAGAAAACCAGCTTGAGCATGATATTAAAAAAAAAAAAAAAAAAAAAAAAAAAAAAAAAAGGAACAGGAGCTGCTGCAGCGGCTAAGCCACTGCTTTCGACGCTTGCGTCCCCTACCAGAGGGCGAGCACCTGCTAATGCGCCTGGGAAGGCATGGACGGTGGCCCAAGGACTTGGGTCCCTGCCACCCATGTGGGAACGTGAATGGAGTTCCAGGCTCCTGGCTTCAGCCTGACCCAGTCCTGACTGTTGCAGCGAGGTGGGGAGTTAACCAGCAGACAGGAGACAGCTCCTCTGTCTCTCCCTCCTGTTGCCCTGTCTTTTCAAAAATAAATAAATAAATAAAACTTTCAGAAAGAAAATAATAAACAATTTATAAATGTGAGTAAAGCTTGTTATGTTTATTTTAGAATTGGTGGAATAGCCCCAAATTACTACAAGGACTCACTCAGTAATTCACTTGGCACATATTTAATGGCCCTTACTGTATGCTAAGAATCGAGGAAGAAGAAAAAGGAAGACAGTTTGTAGTTCAGATAGGGCTAAATCAGGGAGGCTGCATGGAGGAAGTAAAGCCCACCGAATCTTGAAGGAGCACACTCAGGACGCCAAGGGGAGGGAGAGGTTTCAGGCTGAGGAAGCAGCAGGGGGAAAGAGCGAGTGTTCGGGAACTGCCAGTAACTCCCTTTGGCGGGAGCTGAAACTGAAGGGGCCCAAGGTCAGAGGGTGAGGGCCTTGTGAGCCCAGCTGCAAACCAGATTACATGACACGCAAGGGGACTTCAACAAGTCCATGGGAAAATAGAATTTCCAAAGTTTCTTTTGGTGCAAAAGAATTTTGAAATCCATGCATAATTTTTTTCATAATATTTCCATGAACTTTCTGAAGACCCTTGGATGCATGCATTTCAAGATTGCATCCAGCAAAATAAACCTGTCCTTTGTTCTGTTTTCTGTGAGCGGCCAGCAGCGTCTTGTGCATCACTGCTGACCAGCTGTTGCCTGCTTACAAAATGGGTCAGCGCTGCTGTGGTTTGGGAATTCCTGCCTCCGCTTTCCTCTTCCACAGCATAGTTCTTTTTTTCTGTTTTGTATGTGCTAGGGGTGAAAACATAAATAGCACAGCTCCTTAGACCTGTCCCAAATCAAAGTAAGGAGTCGTCACCGAGGGTCTGAGTAACGCAAACGTGCACGGATTTCACAGGCTGGGCCGAGCAGGCTGTGTGTTTTCCCACAAAAGTAACTCCAGTCCCTAGCCTACCTGGCATTAAGTCTGGGCCCAAAAGAAGGAAATAAAATACGGTACTTCTACTTTTCTGGAAAAGTTAGAGGTCACTTAAACCCCCAAAGGGCCACCAATCCCTGCGAGGTCTACTGCAGGCCACCCCAAGCCAGGGTTGTATTCGGTATCACAACAAGGCACCAGCGAGGAGGCCACAGGACTCTGAGGCTAGAAGCACTCCTGGGACACAATAAATGTATCAGCCAGAGAAAATGAAGAGCCATGGAAAGGCTCTTGGCAGGCACAGGATGAGACCCTGTTTCCAGGCTCAGCAGATGGCCTGGGGCTCTGAGGAGCTGGGTCCCGGGGAAGGGGCAGGAGGCTGAATCTGCTGTCCATCTGGCAGACAGGGAGGTCCAGGGTCCAGACCACATCCCTGCAGCAGAGAGTGGGGTTGGGGCGTTGCTTTTTAAAAAGTCTTATTTATTTGAAAGAATCAGAGACAGATCTTCCATTCACTGGTTCACTCCCAAATTCCCGCAGTGGCCAAGGCCTGACCAGACCAAAGCAGAGAGCTGGGGGCTGGATCTAGGTCTACCACGTGGGTGGCAGGGACCCAACTACTTGAGCCCTTATTAGCAGGTGTGCAATAGCGGGAAGCTGGAGTCAGGAGCCAGAGGCAGGTACCAAAGCCAGATCCTCTGATCTGGGGTTCGAGCATCTTAATTGGTATTAGGCCAAACACCCACCTGTTATTCAAAAAAAAAGGAATTTATCATAGAGGTAGAGGTAGAGGTAGAGAGAGAGAGAGAGGTAGAGGTAGAGGTAGAGGTAGAGAGAGAGAGAGAGGGAGAAGTAGCTATGTTTTAAAAAGCTGCCCCGTGGATCCGAATGTGCATCAAGGGTTGAAGGCCACTGTGCAAGAGATCGCCCGCAGCAGGCCAAGGCTGCCCACAGGCCTAGCATGGAGAGGCGGTGCGGCCACTGGCATGGCCAACCAGGCCACTTACCCTACCTGACATGCATCCCACCGACATTAGAACAAAGAAGAAACCCACGTGATACTACTGTAGGTTTGGGATTGGATGTAATTTTCCTGGGATTGTAGCCAGTGTTTGCGAATGGCGATAGCAAGCCAACCACTCATTCAAATTAACTCACCGATCTGACGGAGGGCTGCAGCTCATCACCGGCCCGAGAGCTGCTCACGGGTTTCTCCAACAGGTAACACCTCAGGCTCAGCTTTGTCTCGTAGGAACCCAGCCAGCCACCCCCGGTTGTGGTTCCCAGGCTCGCTGGAGCCCACTTTGCCCTCCTAGACTTTCTCTCAAGAGCGCAGCACCGCCGACCAATCAGAGGAAGGCCACAAGAGCCGGCGACCAATCAGAAACCTGGGCAGTGCTGACCACGCCCCTCCCTGCCCCCGCGTCTGTCTAAGAAGCTTCAGTCCAGGCGCTCTGGGATCCCAGGGGGTCGAGCTCTGTCTGGCTGCCCGGCTCCAGCTCTGGGCTTTGCAGTCAATGCTTCCAGCACCCCGCTGTCCGTGAGCCGAGCCCGACGTCGGGGTGCTGTAGCAGCTCCTCTGACCAGTTTTGGGGGATGCTCTAGATCTTGTCTTCTCCTGAACCCCACCAAGTATCTCTTCTCCCGGCTTCCCCCGCCCAACTCCTTCACCGAGGGGCTGCACCTGCGCGGTCGGCCCTCACCTGGCACACCTGCTCGCCCTCTCTGAGCCGACATTCACAATTAAATATATTTAATTCCAATCTGCTTTTCTCCCCATGCTCATGGCCTCAGCTGCACACACTCTGGGGTCCTCTGGACGCCTCCGGGTTCATAAATGGTTCTGGGTCCTGAACTAAGACCCGGGTCCCCCCGCCCCCCGCCCGGCCGCTCACCCGTCGCGGATGAGGTGGTACTTGAGGGTCTCGTCCATCTCGGCGGTGGGCGTGGCGAAGCAGCTCTCCACCAGGCTCCGCAGGCCGCTCACGTGCACCACGGGCTCAATGCCGAAGTAGAGCGAGTCGCGCAGCTTCAGGGTGGGCAGCGCCTCCCGGTAGGGCTCCTCAAACTCGCGGTCCTTGAAGATCTCCAGCGTGAAGGGGAAGACGCCGTGGTTCCGGCCCGCGATCTCCAGCGGCGCGTTGCGGAGGTTGGGCACGTAGCCCTCGGAGAGGGTGTAGAGGCGCGGGAACTCGCACGTCACCGGGATCAGCAGCTTGCTGGTGCGGATGATGACGTCGCCGCTGCTGCCCGGGGTCTGCTTGGGGAGACCCGTCACCAGGTTGCTGGCCACGATCTTGTCATTCACCACCTGAGCCGGGCCGGGGGCCGACAGGAAAGGCATTGCAGGCTCATTTCCATGAAGACGCAGCCCCTCCACCCCGCCCCCCACCACCTTAACACGCTCCAGACATCTGTTTATGGAAGCATCGTGTGAGCAAGACGTCCTGGGCAACCCGCAAGCCCCTTCCAGCATTGCTCAGAAACCCCGATCCGTGCAGAATCGGCGAATTCGAGGCTGGGGGACTTCAGAAAAGGGCGGCTTTGGCAGCGTCCAGGGGGCCTGGTCCTGATGGCTCTGCTACAGCAAGACCTGGGGCTGAGCTGGACCCCTGGGCCGCCACACTCAGGCCCAGCCTCCTCGGCTCTCCCGGGAGCCCCCCCCCCCCCCCCCCCCCCGGCAGCATTTCCACAGGATGAGCCACAGCCGCAATCAGCAGAACTTGCCTTGAACAGCAGCTGCGGCCTCACCCCCAAGACATATTAGTCCTTGTGGGCATCCTACAGACGTGTCCCTGTCACCGAGTGGTTACGGAGGGCTCTCCGCTGCTCTGCAGGCCACCTTGCACGCCCGTGACGCAGCACAGGTTTCGTCACCACGGTTCCTGCTCAACCCCACTTCTAGGGGATGAAGCGCAAGAGCACAGTCCACACCACATGCCCGTCTGGTTTCATTTTCCACTGTGAAGCCCTTGCAGCCAGGCTGTGCCACCCACTCACCAAGATCGCGCCCTGAGACTGCATTTGGTTCCCAATGGCAAGGCCCTTTCTTTTTCTCACTGCCTGTGTAAGCCACACACACACACAGTCCCACTTGTCCCTTCCTGGCTCCAAGAGGCCCTGCCAGTGGCCTGGTCTCACTATGCTGCTCATCCCTGGTCCACAGCTGGCCCGAGGCCATCTCTGCTGTGTGAGTCCCTGGACAGGGACCCTGGTGCACACCTTGGGCTCTGTGCACGGAGTTCTGAATGAGAGGATAAACCTGTACCTCAACCTGGGTCAATACTCGAACTCATTCACTACATCAAAAACGAAGTGACATCTCTACCAGTCACTTCCTTCAAATAACTGGTGGAGGGCTGTCGCCAGCCTCCTGGCACACATGCTCACCGAGGCACCGCGAGACGGACACATGGAGAGCAGGACAGCTGAACTGTCCTTCATTCCTTGTCCTGGTGGTGCCAGGGCCACGGCAGGTACGCAGACATTCGCTAAATGAGTGACACAGATGTTTTGAGACACAAGCCATGGTGCATGCTTGTCAACCACACTCAAGTAACTGGCTTTGGTTGGTCCCCAAACGCCCCCCGGGAGGAACCTACATCCACCACTGTGCCGCAGGTCTTGAGGGAGAAGAGGAGGTTGACATGGGTGCCGTTGGACACTCCTCGGCAGGAAGTGTTGGTCAGGAAGAGCTCCAGGCCGCCCACCAGCTCCCGGGGGACGCTCACCTCAATGGCGCTGGACTTGCACACGACGGGGACTGTGGGAAAGGGGCTACTGTTAGAACCTGGAACCCGGGGCAGGGAGATGGGAATGGAGGCTTCGAGGAGACACAATGGTGTCCCCATGTAACTGGAGGCTTCTGTTCCATTCTCCAGGAAACTGAAAAGACTCAAAAACAAACTGGTGAATACAACCACAATTCCGAACCCCAGGGTCATGGTCAAATAACATTCCTTAAATACACCATTCAGCAAACTGGGAGTTTCAGCTCAATGAGCCTTTGTTTCAAAGCATGGCTGTGTCACAAACCGAGACACCTAAAGGGTTAACTTCCAGCAAGAACGCAGTTTATGGGCAATGTAGGAAAAGCAGTGCTTTGAGAGAGGCTAGCATTTCCTGACAGTACTGCTGTGACTTTGCCATTAATCCGCTCAC
This sequence comes from Lepus europaeus, assembly GCF_033115175.1. Lineage (NCBI taxonomy): Eukaryota > Metazoa > Chordata > Mammalia > Lagomorpha > Leporidae > Lepus > Lepus europaeus. The sequence continues at coordinate 61,722,089 of NC_084843.1, read as the reverse complement.
AAAGGCAGATACAGAAACAGCATTAGTGCAGCTGGGGACGGCTTCCAAACTGTCCTTGCATGGCTCGTAAACCATAACCTCTGACTACAAATTCCACTTCAGCTTGATGTAGGAACACTGCTTTTCCTTCGCAGTCCCATATTTGCTTTGCCTCAAAAGAAAGGCACGCCTACTATCAAGAGTCCGATACCGCCGGTGCCGTGGCTTAACAGGCTAATCCTCCGCCTTGCGGCGCCGGCACACTGGGTTCTAGTCCCGGTTGGGGCGCCGGAGTCTATCCCGGTTGCCCCTCTTCCAGGCCAGCTCTCTGCTGTGGCCCAGGGAGTGCAGTGGAGGATGGCCCAAGTGCTTGGGCCCTGCACCCGCATGGGAGACCAGGAGAAGCACCTGGCTCCTGGCTTTGGATCAGTGCGATGCGTGATGCGCTGGCTGCAGCAGCCATTGGAGGGTGAACCAACGGCAAAGGAAGACCTTTCTCTCTGTCTCTCTCACTGTCCACTCTGCCTGTCAAAAAAAAAAAAAAAAAAAAGAGTCCAATACCAGTGGGACAGGACAAAGAATCATAAACAGGTGCCGGACACCAGAACTCGATTTCCAGGAAGTAGCTCTTGGAGGACTGTTGATGCGCACACTGTAAGTCTAGAGAGAAGTAGCAGCCTTTCCCCAGGACTTCCAATCCAGTGTCACTCGGTTTCAACTCAAGCATCTGCTAGAAAAGGCGAGGACTGCATCAATGTCTTATCCCTCCAGAGTGAGTAGTTGCACAAGAAAGCACAGAAATTAGCGAAAAAGCAAAGGCAAACAGCAAAGCTAAGGAGGTGCAGAGCGGAGGCAGAGTGGAGCAGGGCGCAGGTCCGGCCCGCAGGTCCTACCTTGGCAGGTGTGGTTGTCCTCCGACAGCACCAGGCCCCGGGGACACTCGCACTGGTAGCCCCGCTCCAGCCCCAGGCAGAAGTGGCTGCAGCCCCCGTTGCTGTTGTGGCATCCTTCGATGTCTGCAGCAGAGAGCGACAGGGGAACAGTCACCTCCCGGCCCTCGCCTCGAGGTCGCGGTGCTCTGTAGCAGGGATTATACTTGACTTATGCAGTGCCCCCGGGTCTCACCCGGTGACAGGGACACGTGGGCATGACCGCGAAAGAGGTTTGTGAAATGTTACAGCCACCAAGAGCCACCTTCATCCTCCGTGTCTCCGTCCACTCGAGCTGGTCCGTTAGCTTGTAAAAAGAGTGTCCTTTACTTTGAGTTTGGCTAACACTTTTCTCATGGTTAAACTGGGTTATGGTCTTTCAGGAGTAAGACCCAAAAGCCACTGCTTCATTGCTGTGATATTTAATTCACTTAGAAATATTACAAAGCGTGATTGATGTCAAAGGGACTGATAGGGTTAAATTGGATCAGCCGGACGGGTCAGAGTCAGTGCGGATCCCTTAGACTGGGCCTGTCTTCTCAAATCTCTGGGGACAAGAGCAGGGGACGGGGCTGGGGCTGAGACACACTGGCCACACGAGGCCTGAACAGCACTCTGAGTCCATTCAATCAAACGCATGTTGACATTTATGAGGCAATTTTCCAAAGCTTCCTATTTTAATATTTTGCATTTCCAGAAAACGATCAAGTGGACAAAAAGGAAATGTATTCTGCTGAAAATGGAAGAAGCTACCATGTGATTTCAAACTTCACGCAGAGGAAAATAATGACCTTGGTAGCACGGGCGACCTCTCCTGGGTCAGAGCTGCACATTCTAACCTTTCATGGGCCCAGAGCCACACTCCCTCATTCACCTGTTCTCTGAGGCTGCCTTCTGAGTTCCAGGGAAGAGTGGAGCAGTTTCACGCGATTGCCTCTGCTCCACAAAGTCTAAAATATTTGCTGCCTGGCCTCTCCAGGAAGTCTGGGGCTAGCCTATGGAAGGAGATGTTCTCAGGCCATCTGAGATGCTCAGAGAAAGACACAAGCTCATTTGCAGTTAAAGCTGTAGCGCCCTCAGTTCAAGAAGAATATTAAAAAGTTGTTTGGAATATCAGCAAATGACCTTGGGATAGACTGACTTCTATGAAATGTATAGAAAGAATAAAATTGCATCGAATAAATCTGCAACATTTAAAAGACATTAAGAATCCTCTATTTGTGACTGTATATTTTAAAAGGGTAAAAGCCCTGTTAGGAAAATGGCACAGTCTTATCTATGGTGCGATCTACACCCTGACACCATCCTAGGCTCTAGCCCCCGCCGCCATTGCTGGAAGCCAGGTGGCCACAGGGCTCAACCACCAGTGTCAAGCTCCGCCCCCATCCTAATGGGATTCGCTGCTCCTGCTTCCCTGCCTGCCCTCCGGCAAAGTTTTAAAAGGATCTGTTCCTGAACATTGTGTGTGTGTGTGTGTCTCCCTTTCTCTCTTCCTCTCTGTCTCCTGACCTCTGTCTCTCTCTCTCTCTCTCTCTCTCTCTCTCTCTCTCTCTTATGTTCTCCTTCTCCCTCTTTTCCTTCTCCGCCCCTTCCCTCTGGTCTGTCAGGTTTCCCTCAATAAACCCTTTCCTTAACTCCGGTGATTGCTGTGTTTTGTGGTGGCCTTACAAGCACACCTATAGGCTTTTTTTTTTTTTTTTTGCCAGGCAGAGTTAGACAGTGAGAGAGAGAGAGAGAGAGAGAGAGAGAGAGTTATAGACAGTGAGAGAGAGAAAGGTCTTCCTTCTGTTGGTTCACCCACCAAATGGCCACTACTGCCAGCGCGTTGTGCTGATCTGAAGCCAGGAGCCAGGTGCTTCCTCCTGGTTTCCCATGCAAGTGCAGGACCCAAGCACCTGGGCCATCCTCCACTGCACTCCCGGGCCACAGCAGAGAGCTGGACTGGAAGAGGAGCAACCGGGACAGAATCTGGCACCCGGACCAGGACTAGAACCCCGGGGTGCCGGCGCCGCAGGTGGAGGATTAGCCTAGTGAGCCACGGCGCCAGCCACCTACAGGCTTTTAAAATAGTCGGAAATGATAAACAGGTTGAGAAGTCCTCATCGAGAAACTTGAAGTCCAAAATGTTCTAAAATCCAAAACGTTTTTGCGTGTCAACAAGCACCACAAGCAGAAAGTTCCTGACCGTCTGTGATGGGTCACAGTCAGAATGCAGGTGCCGACACACACAGTGTGCACTCACCTCCAGGCCGGCATATTGGGTACATATGAAACACAAATGAATTGTGTGCCTAGACTTGGGTCCCATCCCCAGGACATCTCCCTGTGATGTGGGAATATTACAAAGCCTGGAAAGACACAAAATCCAAAACACTCTCATCCCAAGCATTTGGGACCACACTGTGGAACAGTTGGAAGAAAACTTAAAAATATTCAAGATGTTCACATTCATGGGAAATATTTTTTCTTAAAAATGATCTTACTCAAGTCATTTTATTCCTGAGTCATAACTTCCATATTTGTAAAACAAAGGGGTTGCTTAGATGGTCACTCAAGATAGTCCCAGGTCTGGAAATACAAAGCACAAACTCAGCTGACACTCTAAATTGCCTTGAAGGATTTAAATCTAGGAGAACACACAAAGACAGTAGAATGGATACAGCTGGCAAGTGAGACTGTGACTCATATTAAAGATATTCTCATTACTCCTCTGTATTTTCTTCTAAGTTTGACAATAAAACCAAACAACGAAAATTACTTTCAAATTAAAAACAGCTGCATATATATATACTTAACAAGGATAAAAAAAGCCTTCTAAAGAATCCCATGTTTGCATTATCAATAAAATTTGAGGATTATAAATAGGAATGTTAATCCTAAAGTGTAACTCCTATATAACTTTTATTATTGCCTGCTAAAATACTTTTTAGTTATGGTTATTAGGTTTTAATATTGTATGAGGATTGACTTAATAGTTCCAATAAAGAATTCATGAATAATTACAAATGTTCTTCATGGAACAGTTCATTAATATTCAAAGATTATTAAATAGAATAGATTTAAGGAGGATTCAGGCTATTACCCTTATTTAAAAAAAATTAAAATACATTGAGTCGTGTTATAATATTCTGGTCAATGTCTCCTCTGTTAACAATGTCAAGTTTGTTACATGGAGTAAGTTGTGGGGAACTAGCCATAATTTTTTCCTCTTGAGATAGTGTATTATTATTTTGGATATAGCAAGAATAAAGTAAATTATTGTGAACAGGAATATAGCTCTGCTATCTCACGGCCTTAATTAACCAGTGGACAAATCGTATGTCCTCTGTACCAGTCACGCCATTGGTCTCCCCATATAATCTGCGAAGAGTGTCATGAGAATTCAGACTTCTTAAAGCAGAAATGATGACATTTTAGTTGGCACCGTTTGCAAGGGTAAATGTGCTTGAGATAAGGGGCGCTATCAGGACGGTGCTATAGCGCAGCACATATGGCCTCCTAAGTAACACCTTGACAGCAGGGGCTCCACTGTAGAGCACTCGAGACTCCATCTGGAGAAAGCACCACCCGCTCCTCCACCGTGAGACTCTGGTCTGAAGCTATGATCCAAAACATGCGGACAACGGCAGACCCCTACATCACACTTGGCAGAGCATAGACGCTCCCTAGCATGATCGCTCAAGCTTGAAAACAGGCTGCACCCGGTTAATGAGAAGCTTGTGATTTGTCTATGTCCCGCACATGATGTAGGCCAATACCTGGATCAACGTCAAGATTGTAACTGGTATTGTTAAGATTATCATTGATATTAGTTTTGCATAGGCTTTAGGTCAGCTTGACCTAGTAGCCATGTATTCCCCCTCCCGTTTTTTGTGGTTTTTGCCTTTATAAACCCTGTTGCTTTGGGCTTCGGGGTCGAGAGGTTTTCAGGGCATGAGCCTGCTCTCCACCACCAGCAATAAAGGACCATCAGAGTTCTCAACGTGTGGTGCTCCTCTGTTTGCATTTATGGGGTTCCAAGATGGCGGAGTAGGGAGGGAACTTACTGCTCTAGCCCAGAAGAAGATAGTTTAAAAAAAGTGGAGACAGTGTAGTCTCAGGGAAGAGTTAGGGAAAAAACAGCAGAGGAAACTCTATCAAAATTAGAAGGACACAGTGGACCTACATGGAGGGCGTGGGCGCCTATGGCTTGGGACCCCAGCAGCCGAGAGCCTCCACACCAGCACTTGAAAGTGAGGTGAGACAAGACCGCAGTAGCCTGGAGCCACTGGCGAAAAAGCAGTAGGAAGAGCCTAGAGGGAACGAGGCTTGAAGCCCAAGGGGGAAAGTACACCAGCCAAACTAGAGAAGAAAAGAAAAAAAAAAAAAAGAAAAAAAAAGGATGATAGGGACCTGTTTCTCTCTCTCCAATCACCTTACAAAGGCGTACAAGCCAATAGAGCAGGCACCACTTTGGACATACGTAACAGCTGCACCAGCTCGTGTCTGCGCCCAGCAATCAGCTGAGTGGAGACTCCTGACTCTGGTGGGGAGAACTAACAGGGCACTAGGAGCTTATGACTGTGTGAAGCTTCTGAGCCGGGACTGTGGAAAAAAACAAACAAACTGAGGGTGTGTGGGAGAACTCACGGTGTGGCTGAGATGTGAGCAGTCTCAGTGGGAGACGCCACAAGCTCAGGTGGTGCTGCTTACTCGGTGAGAGACTTTGCTGGGGAATCTGAGCTTACCCCGAGGACTGCACAGATCCTTTGTGTGGTCCTTGGGACGGAGCAGACGAATAGTATACCCACTGGGGCTAGCGCTCAGGCACTGACTGCCATCAAGGGGAAAGGCTCAGCTGAGCAGAATATACTTCCCTTCTGATTAAAAAAAAAAAAAAAAAAACAGAGAGAGAAAAGAGAGAGATGGCCGGCGCCGTGGCTTAACAGGCTAATCCTCCGCCTTGCGGCGCAGGCACACCAGGTTCTAGTCCCGGTCAGGGCACTGGATTCTGTCCCGGTTGCCCCTCTTCCAGGCCAGCTCTCTGCTGTGGCCAGGGAGTGCAGTGGAGGATGGCCCAAGTTCTTGGGCCATGCACCCCATGGGAGACCAGGATAAGCACCTGGCTCCTGCCATCGGAACGGCGCGGTGCCCCGGCTGCAGCGTGCCTACCGCGGCGGCCATTGGAGGGTGAACCAACGGCAAAAAGGAAGACCTTTCTCTCTGTCTCCCTCTACTGTCCACTCTGCCTGTCAAAAAAAAAAAAAAAAAAAGAGAGAGAGAGAGAGAGAGAGATTTAGCACGCCAAACCTGGGAGTGTCACCTTAGGCAAGCCCTTAGCCCTGGAGAACTGAACAGAGCTCTCTGGCCACACCCTCTACAAGCCTCTAGAAATTCATTGAAAGCAAACAGTCCACTTACCTACAGAGTCATAGTACAATGAGAAAATGGGAGGGGGGACCCATGAGCAGCTCCACAAATGCCAAACTACAAACGCAACAATCCAAGAAACAGGAGTAAGGAGACAACATGACGCTCCCAAAAGAACATGACACATCAACACTAGATCATGAAGACAGTAAGATAGAGGAAATGCAAGAAGTGGAACTCAAAAAATTGATAAGATATCATAGAAGTAATCAAAATGCACTTTCTCAGGTACAACCATCCCATATGGCCACTCAGAAACCCTTATTTTTGTTTCCTCAATAAAAAATGTGGCTTTCTGTCTAGCAAAATTCCCTCCTGTTCAACCTTGCAGACAAAATCAACGTGAACCCCGAGCACTATGTGAGCGTCAGCGTCCTGGATGCGGAAGCCGCGGCCACTGCCTGAGCGGCCGGCTTCCTGGACGCCCGGGAACAGGCCACCTGCCGGCCGCCGCCCCGCGCTCCGCTGGGTCCCCCTAGGCCCCCTCACCTTCGCAGGTCTTGCCGTCCCTTCTCAGCGCCCGGCCAACCCCACACTCGCAGCGGTAGGAGCTTTTGAGGTTCACACAGATCTCACTGCAGCCACCGTTGTTCTGCTCACATTCGTTTTCATCTGCAGACGAGAAATCGCGCGGCGGCGTCCACTCTCCCGAGCCCCCCGCCCCGGGCCCGCGGACGCACCTCCCCCGGCCGCGCTCCCACGCCCTGCTCTCCACCACCGCGGACCGGGCAGAAGGCACCGGACTGCTGGACAGCCCCTTCCCCTCTTCTTTTTATAGTATTTATTCAAAAGGGAGAGCGAGAGCGAGCGAGAGAGAGAGAATCTTCCATCTGCTGCCTCGCTCTCCAAATGCTCACAACAGCCAGGGTTGGACCGGGCGGGAGCCAGGGGCCAGGGATGTAACTACTCTGAGCCATCGCCTGCTGCCTCCCAGGCTGCACATCAGCTGGAGTCGGGAGCAGGCGGGGATCCAAGCTCGGGCACACCATGTAGCATGTAGTAGTGCCAAGTGGTGCCTTACACCACCCCTCCCCTTCTCTTCAGGGTAGGGCTCTGGCCAGGTGAAGTGCCTCCCACGACCTAGGTAGACCTCAGACTTATACATCAAATGGTGTTGTGAGCTGGGAAAGGAGCTTCCGTGGCGGGAGGAGACACAGAGAAATGTTTTTGTGATGTAGTCGTCTGTTAAAACAGGGACAGCTGCCCCCAAAGCAAATTTTAAAAGTTGGAATATTCTCATATTGTACTTAAGCAATGATGGTCAACCTTTTGGAGAATCTGATGAAAGATATGGACGCATGCCACAGGAATGCATGGTTAGCAACAAGTGTCTGTCCCCTTCCTTCTACAAAGAGACACTTGTGAGCTTAATTTGTCCTGGCTCTCGGGAACAATGGCACAACGACACACGGCAAAGACTGGGGTTTAAATACCCATGAGACGACAGGCAGATGGCCTTGAGCCCAGGAATATGGATCCTTGGAACTGACACCCTACTTAGGTCCCGAACCCCAGAAAATGTATCCCCCGATATTATTTGGAAATGGTTTGACTGTGTCTCTCAAAAGTTCCTGGGTGATACGCTGCAGAGGTGGTGGGACCTTTAAGAGGCGGGGCCTAGTGGAGTAGGATGTGAGGTCATCAGGGGGCACTGCCCTTAGAAGGGATTAATGACTATTGTAGGACCTCCCAGGCTTCCTATCTCACCAGGTGATCTCCAACAGCCTCAGTGCACCAATCGCCCTGAGGACGTCACAGAGCTCAGCTCATGCCTACATATCCAGCTCCCTGCTATGGCCTGGGAAAGCAGCAGAAGATGGCCCAAATCCTTGGGCCCCTGCTCCCACATGGGAGACCCAGAAGTTCCTGCTCCTGGCTCCTCCAGCTGTGTGGCCATTTGGGGAGTGAACCAGCAGATGGGAGATTTTCTCTCTCTCTCTCTCTAGCTCTCTCTCTAACTCAGCCTCTCAAGCAAATAAAAAAACTCTTTTTAGAAAATTTAAAAAAAAAAAGAAAAAAGCTGCTCTGTCCAGGAGTCACTGTGGTGCGGTGGGTTAAGCTGCCACTTGTGACACCTGCATCCCATATCTGCTTCTGGTCCAGTTTCCTGCTAATGCATCTTGAGAGGCAGCAGATGATGGCCCACGTGCTTGGGCCCCTGCCACCCACGTGGGAGACCTGAATGTAGTTTCTGTTAATAGATAATTCCAGGCCGGCGCCGCGGCTCACTAGGCTAATCCTCCACCTTGTGGCGCCGGCACTCTGGGTTCTAGTCCCGGTTGGGGCGCCGGATTCTATCCTGGTTGCCCCTCTTCCAGGCCAGCTCTCTGCTATGGCCCGGGAAGGCAGTGGAGGATGGCCCAAGTGCTTGGGCCCTGCACCCGCATGGGAGACCAGGAGAAGCACCTGGCTCCTGGCTTCGGATCAGCACGATGAGCCAGCAGCAGCAGCCATTGGAGGGTGACCAATGGCAAAAAGGAAGACCTTTCTCTCTGTCTCTCTCACTATCCACTCTGCCTGTCAAAAAAAAAAAAAAAAGATAATTCCAGACTAGTATAAAGCAAGTCACATATTTAATTCAAAAATTCCTAGTAGTCACATTAACTCAGATTCATAGGGCATCCTGTAATATACATTCATATTGTACATCAGATTTAAATTTGAAAGTTCTTTTATTTGACAGAGTTGGACCGTGAGAGAGAGAGAGACAGAGAGAAAGGTCTTCCTTCCATTGGTTCACCCCCAGATGGCTGGAATGGCCAGAACTATGCCAATCTGAAGCCAGGAGCCAGGCGCTTCCTCCTGGTCTCCCATGGGGTGCAGGGCCCAAGGACCTGGGCCATCCTCCACTGCCTTCCCGGGCCATAGCAGAGAGCTGGCCTGGAAGAGGGGCAACCAGGACAGAATCCGGTGCCCCAGCCGGGACTAGAACCCGGTGCCCATATGGGATGCCAGCACCGCAGGCAGAGGATTAACCAAGTGAGCCATGGCGCCAGCTCAATTTGAATTTTTCAATAGCTAATTTTTCTTTTTTTTTTTTTGTAACTAGCTATCTTTTAAATTTAATAAAAATGAATACCAAATTTTTGTCATGTTGGTAATATACGCCTTTAAAAATACATGTCAAAGAATTAAATCTCAAATCTAACCTATCACAACAGTTAAAGTTTTAAAACAGTGACAATTCTCCTTTGCTGTTTTTGTTATTGTAATACTGAAGTCACATTAGAGAATTATAGTAAAAATTACTTGTATAAGTTTTATCAACATGATCCTACTGTTTTGTTTGGAAAATATGGTAGTGCAAACTCATGTTACTTTGTTTTCAGAGACAAATTCTAGATTACTATGTTACCATAACACTTCTTACTTTGCCATAGAAGTAAAAGCTGGCCGGCGCTGTGGCTTAACAGGCTAATCCTCCGCCTTGCGGTGCCGGCACACTGGGTTCTAGTCCCGGTTGGGGCGCCGGATTCTATCCTGGTTGCCCCTCTTCCAGGCCAGCTCTCTGCTATGGCCCGGGAAGGCAGTGGAGGACGGCCCAAGTGCTTGGGCCCTGCACCCGCATGGGAGACCAGGAGAAGTACCTGGCTCCTGGCTTCGGATCAGCGTGAACCAATGGCAAAAAGGAAGACCTTTCGACCTTTCTCTCTGTTTCTCACTATCCACTCTGCCTGTCAAAAAAAAAAAAAAAAAAAAAAAAGAAGTAAAAGCTGTCCCCCAAAAGTGGTCTGCTCTATAGCAAAATACTAATAATAAATAAAAAAAGAAACTGGCAAAATTATTTTCATAGATTTTATTTAACCCAATCATATCCAAAGTATATTCAATCTGATATTTAATTAGTGTTAAAATTATTGAGATGTTTCACTATTTATTTGTATTAATCTTCAAAATCAGGTGTATATTTTGAATACATTTTTAAATGATTTTTACCACATCTCAATTTGCATGCCAAATTGTCATCAGAAATAGAAGTGTGGGGCCGGCGCTGTGGTGTAGTGGGTTAAAGCCCTGGCCTGAAGCGCCCGCATCCCATATGGGCACCGGTTCTAGGACCGGCTGCTCCTCTTCTGATCCAGCTCTCTGCTATGGCCTGGGAAAGCAGTAGAAGATGGCCCAGGTCCTTGGGCCCCTGCACCCTCGTGGGAGACCCAGAAGAAGCTCCTGGCTCCTGGCTCCAGCCATTGCACCATCTGGGGAGTTAACCAGCAGATGGAAGACCTCTCTCTTTCTATTTCTACCTCTCTCTTTAACTCTTTCAAATAAATTTAAAAAAAAAATCTTAAAAAAAAAAAGGAAATACAAGTGTATTTCAAGTCATAACAACTGGTAGTTACTGAACCTTTCCCAGACATTTTCACTTTTCCAATAACAAAAACTGAGCATCAGTTTTAAGATTAAAATGAAGAAAAATCCAATTTCTCAATCACACAAGCCACACTTCAAGTGCTCCATAGCCATGTGTAGTGGCCACCAAGGCAGACAATCCAGTTCTAGACTGTTCTTAACCATGATGGAAATGGCTCAAGGCTTTAGTCACACACTAACGGGGCGAGCACCATTGCAGTTGTTCAGAGACAAACCAGGGAAATGACAGAGCTTCGCGTAGTTCCTTGGCTCTTCCAAGCCTTCTCCTACCTCGCAGCTGGTTTCTTACCAAAGCACGTCTGCCCGTCAGGGCCCAGCACGGTTCCTGGAGCGCAGGTACACTCGCTGGCGTCCACACAGCTGCCATGGCACTCTTCATCGCAGATGTCATAAAAGTCTACCGGAGGGCAAAGATGGCCTCGTGTGAGAGGTGCAGGGCAGAGCACTTCCACCCCCGAGAGTCTCACAGCGCAATGGCGGGGAGGTGCCCAGCCACCAGCAGCCAACGCTCATTGTTCAGGGCTACACAACACAGTGGAAATGGACCACGTGCCCAGGGGCAGCCTCCCTCGCTCATGTGAATGATTTTCAGCTTCTGACCCACGGCCCGTGGGTGGCCATGGGTTTCTGAAAGTCTACAACTTCCCCAAACATGAGTGACAGGCTGTGTTGTTCTACTCCCCCATGGACTCTGTTTTATACATTGTACAGATTTTCAGGAGCTTGGAAACACAGAAGTCTATGTTAAAGTATCCCTGTCCTCAAGTAGCTACTTCCCATTGTATATCATTTCTAAAAGCCAGTGGATACTAACAGTGCTATAATTTGGCTGTCTGATGGTCTATCTAGCTATCCAGCATCTGTCTACCTACCTATCTATTGATATTTCAAAAGGGATTCATTGTACTAAAAAGGTTGGAAAGCACTATTTGGATTACCTACACAGACATTCTGTTTTCTAATGTTTTGCTCTAATGGAACAGACAAAATGCAACAGAACTGGTCAAGGTCATAACTGCTTCCCTTTCTGCTTCGGGAATGTTTCAGAAGGTCTGAGAACCGATCTCAGAAGTCACAGTCATGCTGTCGCAGGGCTGCATTTCCCCTGGCACTTCTCTGACTCCCGTCTGTGGCGGAGCAGGGCAGGGGCAGGGCGCAGGAAGGTACTCACGACCGCAGTAGACATGGTAGCAGACGCTGGGCTTGGTTAGGCGGTACACGTAGTAGCCTCCGGGGCAAGCTTTGACCTCCACCGTGGTGTTCCACAGGCAGCAGTTCCCTTTGAAGCTGGCACAGGCCTGGCGTTGCACGATGCCGTCGCCTTCTAGGGGGTGGCTGCCGTTGAGCCAGACAGGCGCGTGGGTCCCACAGTGGTTTTCTGGTATGCAGAAGGTGGGCATGGCATCTCCCGCCATGCCTGTGAAGCGGTACCACTCCCCGTCCACGTGGTTGTCACACAGAGGGGGATCTTGAGACTCATTAAACTGGTGCTCCGTGTTCCTCCAGGGCTCATTGAGGCTGATGTAGGCAGAACACGGATCCAGGGCTGGGGGGAGAAAGGTGCCACAGGGCACCCAGGGACATGGCCTGAGTGCCCACCTCAACAAAGAAAGGACCTACAGTCCCCAAAAGTCACCCTGTGAGTCTCCTCCTAAGTGCCCTTCATAAAACTATTGGGGACCCACTAAGGTTGAGTGCTCGCGTGGGACTGAAGACCTTGTGTCCCTTCTGCAGACGGCTGTGGGGCTGATGGGAGGCTGGGCTGAGGCCCTCACAGGCGAGCCCGGTGCTCCTACCCAGCGCCTCCGTTCTCCCAAGCGGGCTGTGCAGACGTAGAACTAGGGGGCCTGAATGGAGGGGCAGCTGAGAACTGTCGTATAGACAGGAAGGGGATGGAGGAAAACTCTGCTGTTTGCACCACCCCGGGCAGGCTGGGGCAGAGGAACTGGGATTCTGTCAGACCGGCTGTTACAGCTCAGCTGTGCAGCCTGGGCCCCGGTGCCGGCAGACGCGCCTCCTCTCTGGACATTACGGGGAAGCGTTTGGCAGGCACCTGGGTAAGGGCATTCGGGTGGGTGGGGAGCATTCCGGGGAGGAGGGGAGGCCTCAGGCCTGGGGCTACGCAGCACCCAGCAAGGAGTTCCCCAGCCTAACGCCACAGCTGGGCCAGGAAGTAAGTGGGATGCGGCATTTCTGGAACTAACCCCTCCTCAGGGTGCACAGGGCAGGAGCGTCCTGGACTTTAGGTTCACAGCTTCTCCCCTCTCCTCTCAAACAGGAGGCGCGCCCGCCTGGGCCCTCCCCGCTGTGGCTTCCTACAAGCACGGTGTCCAGAACCATTTCACAGCCGACTGTGAGCTCACAGGAGCATGCGCTTCGCCTCGTGGCTCTGATTTCCTAAGAAGCGGTTACACGCTCCCCTTTGATGGCTTCTGCAGAACCCCGCGCCCTGTAATGGCTGTTCCGGCATTTATAAAGCTTTCCCTTAAGCGAACGGTCGTTTCCCAGTTCCGTGCTAGGGGAGCCAGGGCCCGGAGAGAGGTGCTCCCCCTCAGTGCTAATCATGCCTTCGTTCCGCGACACGTGCCCGCTGCCTCCCACGGCAGCCCCTGCTCTTAAACCCTGCGTGCAGTCGGATGCACTGTGATCCCAAACGGCTGCCACGCACTTCTCAGTGGGCGGGCTCCCGGGGGCCCTGCCCGCCCCAATCCCCGGGTCTCAGGCCCAGACGCCGCCCCGGGGGGCACCGAGAGCACGAGTTCACGTGCCCACTTGGGTCCCCCAAACCCTTGGGGGGTCACCAGCCCCGCTCTCAGGCCGGAAGGGCCCTTCTTCCTTAACGGGCCCGGCTCCTCGCCGTGCTCCTGCTCCCAGGGCAAGCGCGCACCGCAGCCCCCCAAGTTGCCCCTAGTCTGGCTTCTGGCTTGGGATCCAACGTTGCAGGCGTACTGGGGGGCAGGGGGAAGGCGCAGGGGTGCGGGAGCGTCCGAGGGGGAGCAAGCCCGGAGGATGAGGGGAGAAGGGCCCGAAGGAGCCCAGGGCAGTCCTCAGTGGGAGACACTCGGGGGGCTCACGCTCCCAACAGTTGTAGATGCACAGAATAATTGGGAAGACAGGAGAGTCCGGTGGGACATGCCCCTGGGTGACCCTGCTGCCTTTGTCGCCATTCATCACCCACTGCTGAGACAGGGTACCGGCTCAAGTTCGTGGTCAGCTGAGGTTCCCGTGGTTGTTACCCACATCCTCCTCCGTCCCACCCAGGATACCACATTCCACCCGGCTTGCTGTCTCCTGAGGGCCTCAAGCCCGTTTATAAAGGTGCTAGAGCCAGGGCCGAGTGAGGCGAAGACAAACCAGGTCGGTGAGAGCCACAGCCTCTCTGCAGGGCCCGCGGAGGGCTCTGCCTGCCCCCACCCCCTCTCCCAGTTAGGAGTTCTGGCCTGCTGGGCAAAGAAGTGAGAGCGCAATCTGCCATCCGAGTGGAAACCGTGGGGCCGGCCGGCTGGCTGCCCACTCGGTCTTCGACTGCCAGGGTCAGCCAGTTCGGTTCCTCAAGATCTGTACGCTTTATGGGGATAGAACTTTCCAGGCCTTGCAGTTATTAAAGGAGGGGAAAAAAAAAAAACAAAAAAACACCACCTTTAACTCCTAAAAAGCGTTTTCTCTTTAAAGTTACAACCCTCGGCCGGCGCCGTGGCTCAACAGGCTAATCCTCCGCCTTGCGGTGCCGGCACACCGGGTTCTAGTCCCGGTTGGGGCGCCGGATTCTATCCTGGTTGCCCCTCCTCCAGGCCGCAGCAGCCATTGGAGGGTGAACCAATGGCAAAAAGGAAGACCTTTCTCTCTGTCTCTCTCTCTCTCACTATCCACTCTGCCTGTCAAAAAAAAAAAAAAAAAAAAAAAGTAAAGTTACAGCCCTCAAAGTGGCTAGACTATAAGGAGGTTAGGGTTCCTTGCAGTGTCTGCCCCAAGGCACTCTCAGCTAGGGGCAGACCCACGGACCGTTCCCACCCCTGGGCGAGGCACGCAGCACAGAAATGCTCTGAAAATCTGCTTTCCGCGGTTACCAGCCTCTGGAGAGCCCGTGTGCAGGTGCCAGATCTAGGAGCCGTCAGGGATCCACACAAGCGGCCAAGTGCAAGGGCAGAACGCTCGGCACTCTGGAGGGGAGACTCACCCAGGAGCGCCACTGGCGTGACGGAGACGAAGATGCAGGTGAGAAGCAGGGACGGAGGCATCGCTGGGCGCCAGCTGCCGGAGGGACTGGAAGACCCTGTTCGTGCCACGTTTGCACTGTTCCTTTCTTTTTTAAGCACTTAAAAAAAAAAAAAAAAAAAAAAAAAGACTGCAAGGCTCTGAGGAAGAAAGTCTTTATCAGCGGCGCTGGCTGGGGCTTTATCGGAGGAAGAGGATGTGGGGTGCGGTGTGCACTGCTCGGCCTTGACCTCACATGGGAGCTCTGCTCTGCCCTGTCAACAGGGTTGCCTCACTGATTTTGTTCTTTTTTTTTTTTGGGGGGGGACAGGCAGAGTGGACAGTGAGAGACAGAGAGAAAGGTCTTCCTTTGCCGTTGGTTCACCCTCCAATGGCCGCTGCAGCCAGCGCATCACGCACCGCGCTGATCCAAAGCCAGGAGCCAGGTGCTTCTCCTGGTCTCCCATGGGGTGCAGGGCCCAAGGACCTGGGCCATCCTCCACTGTACTCCCGGGCCACAGCAGAGAGCTGGCCTGGAAGAGGGGCAACCGGGACAGAATCCGGCGCCCCGACTGGGACTAGAACCCGGTGTACCGGCCCCGCAGGTGGAGGATTAGCTTATTGAGCCCTGGCACTGGCCTGATTTTGTTCTTTAGGGAAGGAGCTTCCCAGTGCCACAGGCTTCTGCTGCTCGCTCCCCAGAATTCCCTGCGATGAGGCCTCCACTACCTTTTCCAGAAGGGAACTCTACATGAGGGACATGCCCTCAGCTCAAAACCTGGGTTCGTGACGGCGAGGAGCTGACTTCACAACGCTACATTTTAGATGAGACGGGAGCAGGCCACGTGGTGGAGTTGGTCTTCAGGAAGCATCTTGGTCCGATGGCCAAGGAGGTGACGACAGCTTCCAAAGTCTAACAGTCAGGACATGCCTGGAGTGGCGACCACATTCTCTTGTTTCCATATGGTCTTTAGTCTCAAAACTTCCTGAAAGAACAAGGCGTGAGTTGGTTTTATTTTTCCTTTTTTTTTTTTTTTTCACTAATTCAAGCTGTAATACCTCCTGTTTTCAGATTGTCCTTCTCCCCAAAGTTTTAAATGAGTTAATGAGTTGTTTCATGAATGTTCAGGGAAGGGATTTAAAAATCAGGAACTACTCACTCAGTTAACGACAGTGTGGAACATGTCAAAATGTGCTGGAGTTTCGCCTTTAGACAAAAGAGGCACGCGGCAGGCAGGGGCCTGCACACCGCGGTCCCCACAGCCTTAGGAGTTTGAGCTTTGGAATTTACGGCTCCCTGATATCCTGCAGAGCTGTGGACCCCCGAGAATCAGCAAGCGCTGAAGATCACGTGAAGGGAAGGAGAGAAAGAAGGGTCGGAAAAGGGTTTTTATTGTTGTTCTTAGTGTTTTTAGAAATTAAGTAAGGATCTGAGGGATACTAAGATTTTTCTTTCTCAATCTTACATTTATTTATTTGAAAGGGGGGAGGCACAGAGAGAGAGAGAGAGAGAGAGAGAGAGACTTCACCCACTGTCTCACTCTGTGTATACCAGCCAGGGCTGGGCCGGGCTGAAGCTCGTAGCCAGGAACTCCATTCAGGTCTCCCCGTGGGTGGCAGGGCCCAAGGACTCGAGCCGGCATCTGTTGCCCGCTAGGCACATTAGCAGGGAGCTGACTGTGAAGTGGACGTGGGACTCGATCCCGGGCACTGCGGTCCAGGGCTTCACCTGCTGGGTCACGCGCCCACCCTGCTTTGGCCTTTTTTGTTCCATGCGCTCCATCTCATCCATGCTACTCTTCCTGTCGGTGAGCGGGCAGGAGTACGGTCTTGGGGAGGAAGTCCTTAGCCATGTTTTCATGGTCTCCTAGCACCATGTTTCACTAAGCTCCGCAGCATTCAGGTAGACGCTAGTGCATACCAGGGCCCAGGTGTTGTGCCAATCACGGGCTTGGGCAGTGACCAAAGTAAAAGTTCTGCACGAGGAGCACAGAGCTGACAGCTGAGCAAGGGGTTTCCATGGACCTAAAGTTGCGGTCAGCTGCTTTGTCACTAGCTTCTGAGGAACTCAAGCTATGTGGCCAGTAGCCATGGGCAGCTCAGGGGCTGTCTGGTTACTAGGTTGTGCTAAGTGTCAGTGGTTTCAACAGAAAAAACACCCCCACCCCCACCCCCGGCGCGCGCCATTTCCTGTCCCTGAGAGCCATCTGCCTGCCTCCTGGGTGTTACGAGAAGCAGAGGACGTGTGCGGGAGATAAAGCCGGGGCTGCCGCCTGCCAGGATTGATGGCTGGAGTCAAGGACTTGCAGCAGCCAGCCTCTGGGATCTGTAAACAAGGATTTTCAGGGCGGTAGGATGTCCCCCCTTATTTCTATTTTTTCCTTTTTGGTGGACCTGCCTTTTCATTTTTAACTTGCTATGATAAAAGCTTTCAAACGTATACACACAAAAGTAGAAAGAATGACCAAAGAGCTGCATTAATTGCTAACACAGTCAACCTTATTTCTAGGCCAGCATGCATTTCTGACATACCATCTTTCTTCTCCACACATGCACAATGTCTTTACCATTGAGGAAAATTAGTAATGATCCCTTAATACCTCCTGTGCAGCCCATATTTAAATGTCCCCAATAGTTTAAATAGTCCCCAATATATTTCCTTTTATTGCTAGTTGGAGTCAGAACCGAAACAAGATTTATAAATTGAGTTTCGTTGTGTTACTTAAATTTCTCTTGCCATGTTTGCTGAAGAAACATTAGTTGAGATTTGTTGAAGAAACACCATCGTTTGTCCTGTAGACTGTCTCCTGCTTTGGATTTGCCTCTGAGGTGTCTGTCATTTAGACCTCTCCCCCATATTTAATGTTAACGCTTGTTCTTCTTTCCCAGTTTCCTACGGTGTGTCCTGTTGGAATTTAAAAGTGAAAATTCTGGTGACCCAGAAGACATTCAATGCACAGGGGGCAATGCTGGAGCTCGGTCAGCTGGAAGAGGCCTCAGGACTACGTAAGTGGGAGCTGAAGTAGGAGAGTGGGGGAGAGCACCCCTGGCAAACGGGGTGCAGAAGGAAGCATGGGGAGGCGGCAGCACAGGTGTGGGCAGAGGAAGCTGACGCCGCAGGGAGAGACTGACAGGAGATGCAATGCGCAGTCACAGGAGCCCAGGGAAGTTTCAAGGAGGACGGGTTGCCCATCTACCTACAAAACCTAGGTAGATGAAAATGTATGCCCCGGGTAATTTAGATTCAGTAGGATTCATCAGAGATAACCTATACAAGACAGGACATTCTGCCTAGCAGCCAGGATGCCTGCATCCCTCATGGGAGTACCTGGGTTGATTCTCAGCTTCGGCTCCCAACTCCAACTGCCTGACAGTGCAGACCTGGGAGGCAGTGATGGTGGCACAAATAATCGGGTACCTGCCACTCACAAGGGAGACAAGGGTTCTTGCTCCTGGCTTCAGCCTTGGTCCAGCCTTGGCCACTGTGGGCACATAGGGAATAAACCAGTGAATGGGAACTCTCTTTCTCTCTCTCTTAAATAATAATAAATAGCCTATACATTTGTCCTAAGGAAATAACCAAAGTGCATCGTGGGAAACAAGGAGTCTGGACTTATTGGGGAGAACAAAGAACTAAATGTTATGGGCAGTGAAAAAAAAGTAATCGCAAACCTTACAGTTTTAGTGAAACTGAGTTCAAAAATACAAGTCACTCTTTTCCATGAAATCTTTCCAGGGAGATTAAAAATTCAACGTAGTTTTTTTTTTTTTTTTAAGAGTTATTTATTTATTTGAAAGGGAGAGAGATAGAGAGAGAGAGAAAAGAGAGGAGAGGAGAGGAGAGAAGGGGAGGGGAGGGGAAGAGAAAGGAGGAGAAGAGAGGGGAGGGAAAGGGAGAGGAGGGGAGGGGAGGGGAGGGGAGGAAATGTCTTCTATCCGCTGGTTCATTCCCTAGATGGCTGCAAAGGCTGGAGCTGGGCCAATCTGAAGCCAGGAGCCTGGCACTTCTGGATCTCCCACGCATTTGTAGGGGCCCAAGGACTTGCGCCATCTTTTACTGCTTTCCCCCAGGCCTTAGCAGAGAGCTGGATTGGAAGTGGAGCAGCTGGGACTCAAACCAGCGCCCATATGGGATGCCGGCACTGCAGGTGGCAGCTTTACCTGCTACCACAGTGCCACCTCCTCTAGTTCTACTTTTTAACAGGTGTTTATTTTGTATATACTTGAAACACAGGGCAACACACATGCACGTATGTACGAGTTGCGGGGGGAGAGAATTTCTTCTATCCACTGGTTCACTGCTCAAATGCCTGCAGGAGCCAGGAACTCCATCAGGGGCTGCCACGTGGGCGGCAGAGGCCTGAGTACTTGAGCCCTCACCTGCTGTCTTCCAGGATGCATTAGCAGGAAGCTGGATTGGGAGCAGAGCAGCTGAAATTCGGCACTCCGATGTGGGAAGCAGGAGTCCCAAGTGGCAGCTGAACTGCTGTCTCTATTTGGTTCTGGAAGATGGACACATGACAAGCAGGATACAACATTAGCATGAGACAGGAGCTCTGCTCCGTTTTCTTCCTATTTACCACACCCGGTGGTACTCACCGGTTCCGCACTCTGGTATTTGATCACAGGATCGCCTCTTCTCTGGGCCTCTGCTTCCTTCCCTCCCAGCGGTGGTTTGTCCAGGTCAGTACTCACCAGTCACCAGGGAGGCTTCTTCAGGCAGACGGTGGCCCCACTCCTAGCTGCTGATTCAGTGGCAGCAAGAGAGCCCTATCAGTGGACTGCTTTAATTGTGACCAGTTTATTTCACTCGGCATACATTTTTTAAGATAATATTTCATTTTAACAGCTGAAAGTTTTAAGAAAAGATTTTATTTATTTGCAAGGCCACGATCTAGAGACAGACAGAAAGATCCCCCATGCACTAGACTGCCCAAATTCCCACAACTACGCCGGGCCAGGAAGCAGCCAGGAGTTGGAACTTCATCCAGGTCTCTCATCTGGGAAGCAGGGACCTGAATGTTTGAGCCATCCATTGCCACCTGCCACGGTGCACGTTAGAGGAAGCTGGGATTCTAAGTGGTGCGGGGATTTGAACCCTGTTATCTTGATATGGGGTGTCCCAAGCAGCACTCTAACCTATGCCCCGACTGCTTGTCCCTGGCTCATTTTCAGGGTTCACCCATGTTATAACACACCCCCAAATTTCATTCTTTTATGGTTTCATAATATTCTACCATAGGCATGTGCCACATTTCGCTCATCCATTCACCTGTTGATAGACACTTGATTTCAGCCCCTTTTGGGCTATGCAGAACGCTGCTGCTGAGGACATGGGTACAAAATCCGAGTCCCTGCCTTCAATTCTTTTGGGCATAAACCCTGAAGTGGAACTGCCAGATCACAGGCACATCCTGTGTAATCTGAGGAACTGCCACGCAGTCTTCCATAGGGGGTGCCCATTACCTATTCCCACCACCAGCGGAAAGGATCCAATTTCTCCACCTCTTCACAATACCTGTTGTGTAGGGGCCTCAGGGGCAGGAACCATGTTTTATTTTTAAAAATCTGCAAAGCCTAGGATGTGTGGAAAACGTAGATACTATTTGTCAACTGCAACAATAGCTTAGCATTTTGCATCTTATCTCCCTCTAGCTTCCGTAGCTCAAGGTTGTCTGTTAGGCTAAGCCGCCCGGAGGCGGGCAGAGCAGTACCACCCCCCACTGCACAAGAGCGCTGAGAGATCTGATGTGCACTTCCGGTGTGTCTTTGACGAACATGGCAGCATGTGGTATCTTCCCGTTTTGAGACCATGGCGAATCCGAGAGCTGTGACTGTCTCATCTCGGTTCAGTCCTGAACAACCTCCTGGAGTCCAAGGACCCCCCCACTGGACAGTCAAGGTGGTCCTGACCCAGTGGAGATTTTTCTGAGAATCAAGAGATGAGGACGTCAGTCTGCTCGTTGTCACCGGCTTTGTTAATGGTTGTAGGTGTCATTCAATCTCTTGGTTCTGGAAAATGTTCACCATCATGGCTTAAAGAAGAACAGAAGGTGTTTTTAAGTGCACAGGCTGTGGCAGGGCTTGGCGTGGTGGTCACCCTACTGCTTCGGATACCCGCAGCCCTCCTCCGAGTGCCTGGGCTCCGGTCCTCGCACCCCTGCCCCCAGCTGCCTGCTACTGCACACCATGGGAGGCGGCAGGTGACGGCTCAAGAAGCTGGGTCCCTGCCACTCCGAGGGGAGACCTGGATGGATTCCTGGCTCCCAGCCTCCGGTGGCCACGCTCTGACTGCTGTGGGCATTTTGAGACTGAACCAGCAGATGGGAGCTTTGTGTCTATCTGTCTCTGCCTTTGAAATGAGATAGATAAAAAAAGAGGCTCTAGGAACAAAGTTTAATTTGAAATGGAATTTTTATACTAATTTGACAACTCAAAAATTTCCCACCTGGAATCACAGGATAATACATTTTTTTTTTTTTTTTACAGGCAGAGTGGATAGTGAGAGAGACAGAGAGAAAGGTCTTCCTTTTTGCTGTTGGCTTACCCTCCAATGGCCACTGCGGCCGGCGCATCGCGCTGATCCGAAGCCAGGAGCCAGGTGCTTCTCCTGTCTCCCATGCGGGTGCAGGGCCCAAGCACTTGGGCCATCCTCCACTGCACTCCCGGGCCATAGCAGAGAGCTGGCCTGGAAGAGGGGCCACCGGGATAGAATCCGGCGCCCCAACTGGGACTAGAACCCGGTGTGCCGGCGCCGCAAGGCGGAGGATTAGCCTGTTAAGCCACGGCGCCGGCCTTTTGGTTTTGTTTTAAAGAATGAGAAGCTGTTTCAAAAATTGAATAAGTATTTATTGTTCCAGAAGGTACATTGCTTTTATACATATTTCATAAATGATACAGGATTTTACACGCCTTCCGCGGTTGGCTATTTGCTCGCAGGGCCTTTCTGCCGCCTCCCCCGCCCCCCACACACCCTGAAAGATCCACGCCTCTGCTCCGCTCTTCCTCCTTCCACACCCTGCACACAAACAGGAGAAGTGGCTTCAAAACAACCCGCACAACTTAACAAACAGAAATGGGGGTGGGCGGGGCACAGGAAGTGGGGGGCGTGCATCCTCTCTCCCCGAGCCTCCAGCCTCTGCAAGGCACCTGGGGTCTGGGATTTTTTTTTTTCCCCTCACACACAATGATCCCAAAGGAGGAAGGAAAAGAGAAGGAAGCCCCTTGCCACGATGAGGCGGGAGGAAGCTTGAGAGAGAGAGAGGCAGCCAGCTGCGGGGCCAGCCCAGAACCCTGCCCTCCTGCCTGCACCACGCATGGCCGGCTCGGACTCCGCCAAGGGCACAGGTCGTCTGGACAGACGGTGGAAGACGGGGTGACGGGTGCAACTGCTTGACGGAGGGTGACACCAGTTCTTTCTTCTTGCAGTTTAATTTAAGATAAGAAGGAGCAGGGCAGAGTGGGCAGGCTGAATGAAGCCACAGAAATGTTTCAGTATAAAGACGACTCGCACCCTCGGAGATGCCCCCGCTAGGCTGATGGCCAGGGCAGGGGCCGAGGGCGGGTGCCAGTGCGACTCCCCGGGCCTGGGGCGACGCAGGGCCATCACACAGACTGGCCAACAGCAGTGAGATTACTCGGGTTCTGAAATGGCTACAGAGCCATGATTTTTAGCCAACGTCTAAGACTCACATCTTCCTGATTGGTGAGACAGCTGAACACCCCTCCTCTGGCCTGCACTGTGCAGGGGACAGATATGTGAAGTAGGAAAATTATCCCTCCTCTTAAAGATTAGTCAGTTACCGAAGAAAAAAAAGCAAAACAAAAACTTCATGCAGTGTTGCCAGTGATTTTTAAATATTCATCCAGGGAACTGGGATACACAGATATTTTAAGAAGCTATTAAGGGGATAATCCAACACTCAGTGATCAAACAATCATAAATTGGTTCTAATTACCACTTGCATAAAATTAGTGTAACCTCAAGTATAGGTAGGCGGTGAGAAGAGGGGCAGAGGCGGGGGAGATTCCGGGGGCGGCACAGAGACTGGGCCCAGCTTGAAATGAATGCAAATGATACGGACTCAGACTCTGCCACCCATGTATCACAAGGATTTGCTTTTCTGATAATTGATTTACTCCTATGTCAAAATAAGAAAAGTTAAATTAAAAAAAAAATTAGAGTAGAGTAGGGTGCTGGTGTGTTACTGTTTGCTGGCCCTGCAAAGATGCAAGAAACACACACCCCCAGCATCATTTTCCCTTTATAAATCTCTCAACTATGTAAATGCATCGTTTTCATCCGGAAAGTGAGATGCTTGATTAAGACATTATTTACTAAGCCCTTTGAGCTTATATTCCACAATGCCTGATCCTCAGATTTTAACACTCTTTTCTTCCCTAAGATCCTTTTTGTTTTTGTTTTGTAATTAAAGGTAAAAACCCTCTACCCCCACATGGCTCCCAGCTGCCACCTGCAATGCATTCATTAAAAAGGCAAGAGTTATAAACAGGTTCTTTCTGCCGGGGCTCAGAGGCTGTTTGCAGATCAATCTTTTTCACCAATCTGTCGAAGGGGCAGATGTACTTGCAATGGGTCTCTCAGTCGTTTAAGGTCCATTTCTGCCTAAAATAGAAACAGAAGCGGAGGAAAACTGGTTAGTGAGACTGAAACAGCATCCCCTGAGGACAGGACACTGTCCTTCCTGCGTTAGCGAGTCAGAGAGCCACCCCAGCACTCTGGAAAGCAGAGCGGCTCGGCAGGCACAGGGGCTTGCATTCAGGACAGAGGACAGCCAGGACAGAGTCCAAGGCCTGTCCTTGGCAGTTTCAGCTGTCAAGAAAGTTCCGGGGCCAGCGCTGTGGTGCAGCGGGTTAAAGCCCTGGCCTGAAGCACTGGCATCCCATATGGACGCTGGTTCTAGTCCCGGCTGCTCCTCTTCTGATCCAGCTCTCTGCTGTGGCCTGGGATAGCAGTAGAGGATGGCCAAATCCTTGGGCCCCTGCACCCACGTGGGAGACCCGGAAGAAGCTCCTGGCCCCCGGCTTTGGATCTGTGCAGCTCTGGCTGTTGCAGCCAACTGGAGAGTGAATCATCAGATGGAAGACCCCCTCTCCCTCTCTCCTTCCCTCCCTCCCTCCCTCCCTCCCTCTCTCTCTCTCTCTCTCTGTGTAACTCTAATTTTTAAACAAATAAATAAATATATATTAAAAAAAAAAAAAGGAAAGAAAGTCCCCAGAAAAGTCAGTGCTGTCACTGGCCAAACCCTGCAGACTCAGGGGCCGAAGAACGTAGGGCCATCTGAGACATCCACCTTTGCGGCATGGTTCCAGTGAAACGTCCTTTTCCAAACCTCTGCCTGGAACCAGAACTTTAACTTAAGCTACTTAAGACTTTTTTTTTTTTTTTTTTTTTTTTCTGACAGGCAGAGTTAGACAGTGAGAGAGAGACAGAGAGAAAGGTCTTCCTGGCCGGCGCCACGGCTCAATAGGCTAATCCTCTGCCTGTGGTGCCGGCACCCCAGGTTCTAGTCCTGGTCGGGGCGTCGGATTCTGTCCCAGCTGCTCCTCTTCCAGTCCAGCTCTCTGCTGTGGCCCGGGAAGGCAGTGGAGGATGGCCCAAGTGCTTGGGCCCTGCACCCGCATGGGAGACCAGGAGAAGCACCTGGCTCCTGGCTTCGGATCAGTGTGGTGCGCTGGCCGCAGCAGCCAATAGGGGGTGAACCAACGGAAAAGGAAGACCTTTCTCTCTGTCTCTCTCTCTCACTGTCCACTCTGTCAAATAAAAAAGAAAGAAAAAAAAAAAAAAGAAAGGTCTTCCTTTTCCATTGGTTCAACCCCCAAAATGGCCACCACGGCTGGTGCGCTGTGGCCGGCACACCGCACTGATCCGAAGCCAGGAGCCAGGTGCTTCTCCTGGTCTCCCATGCGGGTACAGGGCCCAAGCACTTGGGCCATCCTCCACTGCACTCCTGGGCCACAGCAGAGAGCTGGCCTGGAAGAGGGGCAACCAGGACAGAATCCGGCGCCCTGACCGGAACTAGAATCCGGTGTGCCGGTGCTGGCACCGCAGGTGGAGGATTAGCCAAGTGAGCCACGGCACCAGCCTAGTTACTTAAGACTTTACAGTTACTGACCCAGTCATTGTCTAAAGTTTTCACTTAGCCGGTACATTTTAAATACAGCCTTGTTTTTAAAGCGGACACACAACCAATGAGTATCACAATGAATCGTGAGGTAATGAACACCCAACTGCAGCAGCACTTAAAAATTATATTTATTTGAAAGGTAGAGTCTGTCTGTCTGTCTGTCTCTCTCTCTCTCTCTCTCTCTCACACACACACACACACACACACACAGGATCTTCCCACCAGCTGGTTCATTCCCCAAATGCCCACAATAGCTGGGGCTGCGCCAGGCCTGAGCTGGGAGTCAGGTCTCCCAGGTGGGGGCAGGAACCGCAGTCCTTGAGCCATTATCTGCTGCCTCTCAGTAGCTTAGGCTGGAAGTCGCTTGAACTGGCACTCTGACATGCAATGTGGTTAGCCCATGTGGCAGCTTAACCTGTGGTACCACAACGCCCATCACTGCAGCACTTTTTTTTTTTTTTTTTTTTTTTTTAAGATTTATTTACTTTTTTAACAGGCAGAGTTAGAGAGAGAGAGAGAGAGAGAGAAGAGACAGAGAGAGATCTTCCATCCACTAGTTCACACAATGGCTGGAGCTGGGCCAGTCTGAAGCCAGGAGCTTCTTCCAGGTCTCCCATGTGGGTGCAGGGGCCCAAGCACTTGGGCCATCCTCCACTGCTTTCCTAGGCCATAAGCAGGGAGCTCGATTGGAAGTGGAGCAGCTGGGACTTGAACTGGTGCCCACATGGGATGCCGGGGCCGAAGGTTGTGGCTTTACCTGCTATGCTGCAGTGCAGGCCTCTTGCACTTTTTTTTTTTTTTTTTTTTACTTATTTATTTGAAAGGCAGAGTTACAGAGAGAAAGAGGGAGAAAATGGGAAGGGGAGGGAGGGAGGACGATCTCCCATCTGCTAGAAGGCACAAAGGCCAGGGCCAGGCCAGGCTGAAGCCAGGAGCCAGAAACTCCATCCGGGTCTCCCATGTTGGGTGGCAGGGGCCCAAGCACTTGGATTATCTACTGCTGCCATTCCCAGACTATTAGCAGGGAGCTGGGTCAGAAGTGGAGCAGCTGGGACTCGCAGCGGCACCCAAGGGGTTGCAGGCGGCAGCGAACACACTGCAGAGCCGGCCCCAGCGGGGGTGATCCGGATGCAACCCCCCAGGACGAGAGCATCCCCACACCGCACCAGAAGATCCGAGTCCACTCAGACGGTGGCAGGGGTCGACAGAGGATCCAGAGAATGGAAGAGCTTCTAGAGACTGCCGAAAAATCTCGAAAGCCACAACTATTGTGGAGAAGAGCAGGGAGGATTAATTCAACACAGTCAGAGCTACAGGAGACTGAGGGAGGCACATCCAGAAATTTGAAAAAGGCAGCTTTTATGAAAAAACAAAACACATCAATCTGAAAGCATCTGCTGTTGGACAGTCCCTGAACTGTGCCTGTCAAGAATTTCTGGTAGTGTCTCCCCTACCTGGGCTCTCCGTGCCCCACTGCTGCCATGTTTTAGGTTTGAAATCTTTGGGTCAATTATTTCAGAGAGATTAACAGGAAGAAAGAAAAGTACAGACAAACAACTCAACATTTCAGTGTGCTGGTGTGGATAGACAGGGGCTGCCATCTTTCCGTCTGCTGATGTTGCAACACTTCCCAGAGAGTGTCCAAGGCTAAAGCAGTCGTTTTTATCAACCAAGGAGTAATTTAGCCAGAAGAGGAGGGCTGGGTGGTTTTCCCATTTATCCATTTGAAGTGTAGTGGTTGTGGCTAGTAACAATGCCATACAAGACGCAGCCGGGACTTCACTTTCGCCAAAGTTACCTGAGCAATTGCATCCTTGAGTTGGTTGTATTTCTCTAGGTCAAAACGTGACTTTTTGGCTCCTTTATGGAAAAATAGTAAGTATTGTCTGTCTCTGGCTTCTGGGTAAACATACTCCTACAGAAATAAAGGAGAAATGTAATTATTAGTCCTTCATGTACTATCTTCAGTTTCAACACATATGCACACATAGATACACTGATCCGTGCTGTGCTAAATAGCTCATTTCTTCTGAACAGCTTTTATTGTGAAACACAGACACACAACCAATGAGCATCACAATGAATCATGAGGTAATGAGCACGCCAGTCGTCACAGAGCGGCACCAACAACCCAGAAGTCCCTCTCCTGCCTCTTCCCAATTTCTAACACTTCTTTCTCCCCAGAGTAATCACCACTTTTACCTTTAGGGTCATCATTCTCTTGCCTTCTTTGTAACTTTCCTCCTCCATATCTCTGAGTGATATAACTTAATTTTGCCTAATTTTGGAATTTCAGAAAAATGGAGCAATGTAGTATTCATGCATGTCTACTTTTGTTTAATATTATGTTTGTGAGATTCCTCTTTTGTGTGTAGCTTCCATTGCTATATTATACAGCGAGTAAACTGCAATTTATTTATCCATACTACTACTGATAGAAGCTTGGGTTGTTTCCTGTTTTGGCTATAATGAATAATGACACCAAGAACACTCTGGACGGGGCCAGCACCCTAGCGTAGTAGACTAAGCCTCTGTCTGTGACACTGGTATCCCACATGGGTGCTGGTTTGTGTCCCAGCTGCTCCTCTTCCGATCCAGCTCTCTGTTTATGGCCTGGGAGAGCAGTAGAAGATGGCCCAAGTGCTTGGGCCCTGCACCTGTGTGGGAAACCTGGATGAAGCTCCTGGCTCCTGGCTTTGGATTGGCTCACCTCTGGCCATTGCAGCCATTTGGGGAGTGAACCAGTGGATGGAAGACCTCTCTCTGTCCCTTCCTCTCTCTGCTTATAACTCTACCTCTCAAATAAATTAACAAAATCCTTTTTTTTTTTTTAAAGAAAAACATTCTAGACTTCTCTCCTTTGTAAAGTACATGCCTAGGAGTAGAAATCCTGGATCACAGAGGATGCAAACAGGTTTCCAAAATGGTTGTACCAATTCCATTGTACTAATGGTGTACCAGTTACACCAGTTACCAGCACTCCACATCCTTGCCAATACTGGATGCTCCCAGATTTCAAAGTTAGCCTTTCCAGTGTACGTGCAGCAGCGTCACTTCACCTGCAGCAACAGCTTTACTGAATGTCTCACATGCCATACAATCACGCATTTACAGTGTAGCATTCAATGATCCGTAGAACACTCACAGAATTGTGCAAACATGACCACAATTTTGGAACATTTTTCACCACCTCAAAAAGGAACCCAAACCCTTTAATAGCCACTTCTCCTGCCCCTAACACCCCCAGGTCCAGGCAACCACTAATCTACTTTCTGTCTCTAGATTTACCTCTTCTGGACCTTCCATGTAAGTGGAATCATGATGATACAACATGAGGCCTCTGTGTCAGGCTTCCTTCATTAGCATAACATTTCAAGGTTCATCTGTCTGTAGCATGTATCCGTATGTCATTTATTTTTAAAAGAGTGACTGATTTATTTCAAAGGCAGAGTGACAGAAAGACAGGGGGAGAGGGAGGGAGGGAGGAAGGGAGGGAGGGAGATCTTCCATCTGTTGGTTTACTCTCCAAATGCCCACAACAGATTGGGCTAGGCCAACTGAAGTCAGGGGCGAGGAACTCCATTTGGGTCTCCCATGTGGTGGCAGGAAGCTAAGTACTTAGGCCATAATCTGCTGTCCCCTAGGTGCACTGGCAGGAAGCTGGATTGAAATCGGAAGAGCTGGGACTTGTATCAAGCACTCTGACATGAGATTCGTGTATCCCAAGCGCTGGCCAAACCTGCTTAATGCCACAACACCCATCTCTATGTCATTTATTTTGATGGCCAAATAATATTCCACTGAATAGATGTACCTGATAGCATTTGGGTTAATTCTACTTTTTGGCAATTATGAATGCTGCTATCAACACTGCACGTTTTGTGTGACCTATGTGTTCATTTCTCTTGGAGAGAAACAGTGTTCTGACCACTCAGGAGGCCAAGGCCTTTTAACTTCACATACTACCAGTCACTTGTATACGTCTCTTACCTTATCAAATCTCTCATCATTTGTTTCAACTGGATTGTGTATTTTTTTTCTTTTTTTTTAAGATTTGTTTATTTATTTGAAAGTCAGAGTTACACAGATAGAGAAGGAGAGGCAGAGAGAGAGAGAGAGGTCTTCCATCCACTGGTTCACCCTCTAATTGGCCAGAGCTTGCACCAATCCAAAGCCAGGAGCCAGGAGCTTCTTCCGTGGGTGCAGGGGCCCAAGGACTTGGGCCATCTTCTATTGCTTTCCCAGGCTAAAGCAGAGAGCTGGACTGGAAGTGGAGCAGCTGGGACTGGAACCAGCTCCCATATGGGATGCTGGCACTGCAGGTGTTGGCTTTACCCTCTACACTACAGCACCAGTCCCAGATTGTGTATTATTCTTACTGATGCAGGATGTGTACGTATTCTGGATATTGACCCGCTGTTGAGTACAGATACTACAAATATCTCCTAACCTACTCACCCTCCTTATGGCATCTTAGAATAAACAAAAGTTCTTGATTTCAATGTTGTCTAAATTATCACTCTTATCCTTCATGGTTATTTAGCACTTTTCATTCTGTGTAAGAAGCCTTTTCTCTTGCACAGTCAGTAAGACAGTCTCCTATCTTCCAGGAACTTTGTTATATTAACTTTTGTAATCAGATCTACAATCCATCTGGAATTAATTTTTGTTTACAGTGTAAGGATGGGGCCATTTCATTTTTTATATGGCTATTCAATTATCGTAGCACCATTAATTGAAAAGGACTCTACTTTGTTGTGCCATCTTTTTTTTTTTTCTTAAAGATTTATTTATTTATTTGAGAGGCAGAGTTACAGATGGAGAGAGGGAGAGACACAGAGAGAGGTCTTCCATCCACTGGTTCATTCTCCAAATGGCTGCAATGGCCAGAGCTGGGTCAATCCAAAGCCAGAGGCTTCTTCTGGGTATCCTATGTGGATGCAGGGGCCCAGACACTTTGGCCATTTTCCACTGCTTTCCCAGGCCATCAGCAGGGAGCTGGATTGGAAGTGCAGTAGCCCAGACTGGAACAGGCACTCATATGGGATGTTGGCGCCACGGGCTGGAGGTTTATCCTACTACACCAGAGCATTGGCCTCAAGTGCATCTTTTTTAAATCAGAAGTTCAAGTATCCTGGATCTGTTTCTATATTCTCTCTTCATTCTACTGGTCAGCTTGTCTATCCTTGTGCCACTGTCTTAATTACTGAAGCATTCACACTCTAGCTATAGTCTTCCTATCTAGTACAGCAAATCCTCTTACCTGATTTTCCTTTAATAGCGTCCTGTCTTTCCTTAGTCCTTTATGTTTCTGTGTAAGTTTTAGAAGCAGCCTATTCCAGTCTCTTCCTAATCTCCAAATCCGCTGAGATTCTGACTGGGATTTCTCAGGCCAACAGATCAGCTTGGGCAGAACTGACATTTCTGCCTCATTTATTTTCTACTCCATGATCAGGCTGTATCACCCATTTATTAAGTCTCCTTTATGTTTATTTTTCATAGAACTCTTGCACATATTTTGCACAATTTAGTTCTGGGTATTATAGAAAATCATTCAAGGTTGTATCATTTTAAAACTCATCTTTTGCTTGTTGTTAGCATATAGATATACAGTTGATTTCTGTACACTGACCTTGTATCCAGTAACCTTATAGAACTCACAGATTATAACCTATTATCTGATGCCAGCGCCATGGCTTAACAGGCTAATCCTCCGCCTTGTGGCACCGACACACCGGGTTCTAGTCCCAGTTGGGGCGCCGGATTCTATCCCGGTTGCCCCTCTTCCAGGCCAGCTCTCTGCTATGGCCCGGGAAGGCAGTGGAGGATGGCCCAAGTGCTTGGGCCCTGCACCCGCATGGGAGACCAGGAGAAGCACCTGGCTCTCCTGGCTTTGGATCAGCGAGATGCGCCGGCCGCAGTGGCCATTGGAGGGTGAACCAACGGCAAAAAGGAAGACCTTTCTCTCTGTCTCTCTCTCTCTCTCACTATCCACTCTGCCTGTCAAAAACAAAAACAAAAACAAAAACAAAAAAACAAAAACCTATTATCTGGATACCAGTGTTTTAAGATCTATTTGTTTATTTGAAATTCAGAGTTACACAGAGAGAGGCAGAAGGAAGGAGGGAGAGAGAGAAGGAGGGAGGGAGGGAGGGAGAGAGAGAGAGAGAGAGAGAAAGGTCTTCCATCTGCTGGTTCACCCCCCAGATGGCCACAATGGCTGGAGCTGCACTGATCCGAAGCCAGGAGCCAGGAGCCTCTTCCAAGTCTCCCATGCTGGTGCAGGGGCCCAAGGACTTGGGCCATCTTCTGCTACTTTCCCAGGCCACAGCAGGGAGCTGGATCAGAAGTGGAGCAGTCAGGACTGGAACTGGTGCCCATGTGGGACACTGGCCCTGCAGGCAGCAGCTTTACCCATTATGCCACAGCGCTGGGCCCTCTATATACTTTTATTAATGTACAAAATCTATGAATGATGTCTAATTTCTTTTTGATGTCTACATCTGCCACATCTTTCTCCTGCCTTCTGTACCAGTTAGGGCTTCTTCAAAGCTGACTAGAAGCAATACCAGCATCCTCTTCCCAGACGATGAAAGATGTCAGAATACTCTAAGACTTGCATGCCATTGTCGTTGGAGTATTTTTAAATTCTCTCTGTACTATAAGTGCTATAAGGGTTTATTATAATTGCTTTGTACATTTAATATTTGTTTCAATTCTGTCACAGATTTACCACTCTCATTCCTTCCTACTTTTCAGACTTCCCATTCATGATAATCTTCCTTCTGCCCACAGGACACTCTTTAGTCTCTGGTGCCTATCTGAGAGTGACAGATGTTTGTCTGAAAACGCCTTTCACCTTTATTTTTTTTTTAACTTTTATTTAATGAATATAAATTTCCAAAGTACAGTTTATGGATTACAGTGGCTTTTTCTCTCCCATAACTTCCCTCCCATCAGCAACCCTCCCATCTCCTGCTCCCTCTCCCATCCCATTCACATCAAGATTCATTTTCAATTATCTTTATATATAGAAGATCAATTTAGTATATATTAAGTAAAGATTTCAACAGTTTACACCCACACAAAAACACAAAGCGTAAAGTACTATTTGATTACTAGTTATAGCATTAATTCACATTGTACAACACATTAAGGACAGAGATCCTACATGGGGAGTAAGTGTACAATGACTCCTGGTGTTGATTTAACAACTGACACTCTTGTTTATGGCATCAGTAATCTCCCTAGGCTCTGGTCATGAGTTGCCAAGGCTATGGAAGCCTTTTGAGTTCGCCAACTCCAATCTTATTTAGACAAGGTCATAGTCAAAGTGGAAGCTCTCTCCTCCATTCAGAGAAAGGTACCTCTTTCTTTGATGGCCCATTCTTTCCGTTGGGATCTCACTCACAGAGATCTTTCATTTAGGGTTGGTTGTTTTTTTTTTTTTTTTTTTTGCCACAGTGTCTTGGCTTTCCATGCCTGAAATACTCTTATGGGCTTTTCAGCCAGATCCGAATGCCTTAAGGGCTGATTCTGAGGCCAGAGTGCTGTTTAGGACATCTGCCACTCTATGAGTCTGCTGTGTATCCAGCTTCCCATGTTGGATTGTTCTCTCCTTTTTAATTCTATCAGTTAGTATTAGCAGACACTAGTCTTGTTTATGTGATCCCTTTGACTCTTAATCCTATCATTATGATCAATTATGAACTGAAATTGATCACTCTGATTTGTGAGATGGCATTGGTACATGCCACCTTGATGGGATTGAATTGAAATCCCCTGGCACGTTTCTAACTCTACCATTTGGGGCAAGTCCGATTGAGCATGTGCCAAACTGTACATCTCCTCCCTCTCTTATTCCTACTCTATATTTAACAGAGATCACTTTTCAGTTAAATTTAAACACCTAAGAATAATTGTGTGTTAATTAAAGAGTTCGACCAATAGTATTAAGTAGAATAAAAAATACTAAAAGGGATAAAGTATTAAGTTGTTCCTCGACAATCAGGACAAGGGCTGATCAAGTCATTGTTTCTCATAGTGTCCATTTCACTTCAACAGGTTTCCTTTTTGGTGCTCGGTTAGTTGTCACCGATCAGAGAGAACATATGATATTTGTCCCTTTGGGACTGGCTAATTTCACTTAGCATCATGTGTCTAGATGTGGATTTCTTTTCTTTATAACAGTATTTGTTGGCATTAAATTTCTAAATTAATATCTTTCATCATTTTGAAAAATTCTCAGCTGTTGGCTCCTAAAACATTGTTTCTCTCCACTCTCTCTTCTGCTTCTGAGACTCCAACAAAATTAAGTATACATCTGATTTTCTGCTGTATCTTCTGCCTTTTTCCTTATCTTACATCTTTCTGTCTTTTCTTGTGTCACCTGAATATTTTCTTCTGACTTACTACTCCAGGTCATTATTTCTCTCTTTAGTTATGTGCCATCTGCTGTTAAAGGCATCCACTACGTTTTTGTCATTTTCATTTGGTTCTTTAAACAAAACATCAAGTTATCTGACAATATTCTCCACCTTGCCTTTTACCTACATGAATATAATAAGTACAGTGATTTTAAAGGCTATGTCTGATAATGCCAGTACATGAATTCCCTTTGTCTGTGTGCTATCTAGTGTGCTACAGTTAGAAATAGGAGTAAATATTCACTGACTGATGATGACAGCTATAGGATGAATGGTAGCTAAAGGCCTGAGGAAGTCTTTTAAAATGAGTAAGATTGAGGTCTGGATCAAGAACACCGACTGGGGAAGGCACCGCGGCACAGTGAGTTAAGCATCCCATACTGGAGTGCCTGGTACTGAGTTCCATTCTGCTTCTGACCCGTTCCCTGCTAATGCACCTGGGAGGCAGTGGATGATGACCCAAGTACTCGGGTCCCTGACACCCATGTGGGAGACCCATGTGGGAGCTCCTGGATCCTCTCAGGCCCAGCCCCAGCCCTAGGTGTTGCAGGCATTTGGGGATAAACCCAGTGGACAGATTATCTCTGCCTCCTTGACACTTGGCCTTTCAAATGAATCAATCAGTAATAAAAAATAACACCAACTAAAGAATAAGTTTTAGATTAAGAACTTGACAGCTCTCTACTTTCATCTAAATTTCTATTATTAAGGTACTAACCTATTAGCTTATGATGTAAATCTTCACACTAAATACATTTTGCAAATTTATTCTATGTCTTTTTTTTTTTTTTTTCCTTTTGGGCAATGAGCATTTACTGAGAAACTGTGCTACACTCTTTCCTAGAAATTTTGTGATTTGAAACATGAAGAGAAATGTGGATGGCTTAGTTACCAGAGTCAGAGAGAAAGAGTTTAAAAACATAAGGGACACAACAAAATACCCTGGAATAAGACAGTGGAAGGAGGGACTATATGATTAAGGATGGAGAGGACTGGCCCTGAGGAGAATGCCACCTGTTTTTTGGACCTGAAGGAAATAGTACAAAACTTGGTACTGATACAGTTAAACTCACAGAATTAGAAATTAGAAAGCTTATAACCCATTAACTTCAATGTTGTAGGTGTAGGAGGCAAGGTTAAAGGTAGGCTGGGGGAACTGACATGGAGTGTTAGAATATTTACTTGGGGATAAAAGGGAAGGAAGTAGAATTAGAAACATAAGAAGTAGCCCTTTCCACATCTTACTTCATCTTTCCCTAGCCACGCTGAGTGGCCTGCGTAGGATAAAGGCCAGATTTCAGCGGAGGTGAGGAGTCTGAGCACATATGGTAGGAAGACAAAGGGGCCGGGGTTGTAGGAAGCTAACAAGAATATGGGAGTATGGTCTAGGCTGAAAGAAAAGGAAGCAGTACAGTAGGAAGGCGACAGTAAAAACTTGAGAAAGATGCCAGTAGCCTAAAGGTCTGGATGAGGGCAAAGCAGAGAACGAGCAAATAAAAGGGATCAGAAAAAAAAAATACAGTTCTAGAAGAAAAGGTCCTGAATGGCCAATGACGTGGTTTTCAGAAGCAGAATATAAACATAAATGATGGCTGTTGGAACGGAGGAGACAAAGAATATTAAAAGCTAGGTGAGTGCTTCCAAACCTCTTCTTTTTTTTTTTTTTTTCATTATTGCTCTGATAGGTACCTTGTTGGACTTAAAATCTATTTGTTTACATATTTTAATATTTAACTCTTTTTATTTCCCAAGAGCCAATTTTCAACATCTTGATACAGCATTTCCAGGGAACATGCATGGGCTGGCTAGACTGTGGGATGGGTGGTTCACCTGCATGCTGAGGTAAAACAGACTGACAATCTGCTTTAATTTTTTTTATTTGAGAGGCAGAAACTCACATGCACACATGCGTGTGCGTGAGCGCACACACACACACACACATTGGGAGGAGGAGAAGATGGAGAGAAGAAATAGGAGGGGGAGAAGGGAGGGTCAAGGGACAGAAAAAGAGAATACCATTCACTGGCTCACTCTCAAATGCCAACCAAACCAGGAATGCTATGCAGGTCTCCTGTTAGGGTGGCAGGAACCCAGCGGCTTGAGTCAGCACTCGCTGCCCTCCCAGGGTCTGCATGGGTAGGAAGCAGCAGTGTGGCATCAGAGCCAGAACCCAAACTAGGCAACTCCAACGTGAGAGACATGGAACACAGTGTCGTATCTGCTAGGCTAAGTGCTGCCCTGGCCTGGTGATTCTGACTGTCAGTTTCCTTTTCCTCGTCACAGAGACTACTATTCCGGTTTCACTGAAATAGCAGTCAAGGAAATCTAGTATTTCATTTGATGTAATGATTTTCAGTGATAGTTCCATCTTATAAAGATTCTTTGGAATGTAACTTACTACTGGGATTTGCAACCATGCACTGCTTGGGGGGATATGTTCTGAGACACGCATCATCAGACGACTTCACTGTCATGTGACAGTCACATTGTGTGCTTACACACATCCAGGTGGTACTGCCTACTACACACCTAGGCTACCAGTACACACCATTGTTTGTGTGCTCTGTCGTTAACAGAAATGCCCTTATGTGTGTGGCCAATGACTATTTAGATTGCTGATAAACACAGTATCTCATTGTCACAACAGTTTAGGAGGGTTTAAATGCTGCTGAAGAGGCATTTTGCTTCATGTATTAATTATGAATACTAGTTGGAATATTTAACCTGAGAAACTATTTACATTTTATTTGGTCAATGTTTTCCTATTTATAAGAGAACAGCAGAGGCTGGTGCTGTAGTATAGCGAGTAAAGCTGCCACCTGCAGTGCCGGCATCCCAGAGGGGCACCGGTTTGAGTCCTGGCTGCTCCAGTTCCAATCCAGCTCTCTGCTATGTGCTTGGGAAAGCTGTGAAAAATGGTGTAAGTCTTTGGACCCCTGCCCACATATGGGAGACCCAGAAGAAGCTCTTGGCTTTGGATCAGCCCAGCTCTGGCTGTTGTGGCCATTTGTGGAGTGAACCAGTGGATGGAAGATCTCCCCTTCTCTCTGTGCCGCTGCCTCTCTGTAACTCTGCCTTTCAAACATATAAATAAATCTTCCAAAAAATTTTCTCTAATTAACTAAATTAACTAAAACTAAATTCTTTGTTATTGCTATTTTTTTAAGTTGTCACTTGGTGGCAGCAAGAATGTTTTGGGAACCACAAAAGTAGAATGCTTACTAGGACAAATAAGATATTAAAGATTCCACAGCACTGGGGCCAGTGTTGTGGCATAGCAGGTTAAGCCTCTGCCTGTGGCCGGCACCATGGCTCACTTGGCTAATCCTCCGCCTGCAGCGCTGGCACCCCAGGTTCTAGTCCCAGTTGGGGTGCCAGGTACTAGTCCCGGTTGCTCTTCTTCCAGTACAACTCTCTGCTGTGGAGGACTGCCCGAGTGCTTGGGTTCCTGCACCTGCATGGGAGTCCAGGAGGAAGCACCCACCTCCTGGTTTTGGATCGGCACAGCACTGGCCATGGCGGCCATTAGGGGAGTGAACCAACGGAAGGAAGACCTTTCTCTCCGTCTCTCTCTCACTGTCTATAACTCTCTCTCTCTCTCTCACTGTCAACTCTGCTTGTCAAAAAAAAA
Organism: Lepus europaeus; assembly: GCF_033115175.1. Classification (NCBI taxonomy): domain Eukaryota; kingdom Metazoa; phylum Chordata; class Mammalia; order Lagomorpha; family Leporidae; genus Lepus; species Lepus europaeus. The sequence goes on along the minus strand of NC_084843.1, from coordinate 61,685,002 downwards.
AAATTAAAAAATTTAAAAAAAGAAAGTAGTAGAAAATGCCCAAATGCTTGGGCCCTTGCACCCATGTGGGAGACCTAGAAGAAGCCCCTGCTCCTGGCTCCTTGTTTAGGTCTGGTCCAGCCCCAGCTGTTGTGGCCAACTGGGGAGTGAACCAGTGGATGGAAGATCTCTCTTTCTCTGTCTCTCCTCCCCTCTCTGTAAATCTTTCAAATAAAAAATTTTTTAAAATCTTTAAGAGAGATTCCACAACATGATTAGAAGAAGAAAACTGCATGAACACTATTTCAAGTTTAATATTTGTATTAACCTATAGTTCAAGAAAAACATCTACAAAACAGTTTTCTGTAGGCAGTCACTATTTTTCTACCATGTAGTCCACATAAGGCGGCATGACAATGGAGTGGAAAGAGCAGCCTCTGGGGATCAGGTAATGTGGGTTCGATTCCTGGTCTCGCACTCTGCTAGACACAGTGTTGGGCAGACGAACCCCTCTGAGTCTCAGCTTCCTCAACTACAAATGCAGGGATGGGGCCAGCATTATGGTGCAGAGGGCTAAGCGACTGTCTGAGACACTGCATCCCACAGGAGCGCTGCTCTGAGTCCAGGCCGCTCCTCTTCTGATCCAGCTCCCTGCTAATGTGCCTGGGAAAGCAGCAGAGGATGTCCAAGTGCTTGGACCCCTGCCATCCATGTGGAAGACTGGTTGGAGTTCTAGGCTCCCAGCTTTGGCCCGGTCCAGTTCAAGTCATTGTGGCCATTTGGGGAGTGAACCGCAGATGGAAGATGTCTCTTTCTGTCTCCTCCTCTCTCTCTGTAACTCTGCCTTTCAAATAAATAAATAAATCTTAAAGAAAATGGAGGTATGTACTTACAGGACTGAGATTAAACATATAAAAGCATGTATGCATGTTACTGAAGTGCCTGATAAATAATGAGACTCAGGAAAAGGCAGTTATAGTAATGCTGAAGCAACAGACATGGACCTTTCATAGATGTGGATACAAAGCTTAACATTTTTAGTAATCAAGGAAATACCATTTTGTACCCAAATGACTAACAAAATCTATGTTCAAGGGATAACTGGAAAGCTACTAGTGTATAGCTGAAGGCATGGGTCACTTATTTTATATGATCAGTTCACTAAGTGTTCTGGATATAAGGCACTATGTGACATGGTAAAGTAAAAAAAATTGACTACAACCAAATGCCCAGACTTGTAAAAGAGAAATGATGCTGTACCAAGCGTATAACCCAAGGAAGCATGGGATGAGTGAAACATGTGCTAAAAAATCCAGAGGATGAGGGCTGGCACAAGGGTGCAGCAGGTAAAGCCACTGCCTGTGCTGTCAGCATCCTATGGGGGTGCTGGTTCGTGTCCTGGCTGCTCCACTTCCAATCCAGTTCTGTGCTAATGGCCTGGGAAAAGCAGTGGAAGATGGCCCAAGTGCTTGGGCTCCTGCATCCATGTGGGAGACCCGGAAGAAGCTCCTGACTTTGGCCTGGCCTAGCCCTGGCTGTATGTAGCTATCTAGGAGTGGACCAGCAGATGGAAGATCGCTCTCTGTCTCTCCCTCTCTAATTCTGACATTCAAATAAATAAATAAATCTTGAAAAAGAGAGAGAGAATTAGAGAGTTGTCTTTGAAAAAAAAAAAAAAAACAGAATTCAGAGGAGGAAAAGGTCAAAGTCAGCCGTGGTGGACTGGTCAAAGGTTTGTGAGAGATCAGCATTTAAGTAAACCTTGAACTCTGATAGGCAGAGATCAACAGGGAGAGCTTTCCCAGTTAAAATAATGGTCTGGGGGCTGGCTTTAGATCGGCCCAGCTCTGGTCCTCGCAGCCATTTGGGGAGTGAACCAGTGGATGGAAGACCTCTCTTTGTAACTCTGCCTCTCAAATAAATAAACAAGTCTTCAAAAAAAAAAAAAAGAAAAAAAAGAAAAAAAAGAATGGTATGAAGTAAGGAATGAAAGAGTGGGAAACTCAGGACTATCTTCACGAATAGAGAAGGTAACTTGATTTGTTTAGAACACAGACATTTGGACAGGAAAGTTAACAAACAATTATGAACACCCAGCCTAAGGAGTGTGGACTTCAAGGAGCAGATAGAAAGAAACTCTTAAAGGTGTGTGTGTGTGTGTGTGTGTGTGAGAGAGAGAGAGAGAGAGAGAGAGAGAGAGAGAGAGAGAGAGGAGCTAGAAAGGGAGAGAAGTACTGCAGACAGATGTGAAAGGATCCACAGCTGTAAGAATGAGTAATGAAGGCAAGGTAAGAATGACACACCTGTTCCTTTCTGGCACTAGTATGAGCCAGACATAGGGACAATGGCTGCAGACTCTAGGCAAGCGATTGAAGGGACACACACAGTTTATTTTCTCTTCTCTATCAGACACATTCAGGAGGCCCAGAAAGCTTAGATAAAATTCTTGTGCTTTCATTTTCTTACACACTTATGTGCTTATGACCACTGATCTAACAATAGAAAGAAAATGCCTATGTTGAATAGTAGCCACACACACATCTGAGAGCAACTCCCAGCTTTCTACTGATACCTAAGGAAGCAGAGAAAGCTTCTTGCATGTCTAAGCTATTTCAAATGTTCGTATTTCAAGGGAATGCTAGGTTGGATCTGTGGTTGTTATCCCATATATAATAATTAGCAATAAATCACTCATACTTCCTAAAGTGACACTAAGAATTTCCAAGATAATTAAACTAGTGTTGGCAACAAAAATAAGTCTGAGATATTCAATAGAGTCTTGGTTGATAAAGAACAGACCAGGAGCATAAAGTGATTAGGTACTTAATTTTCACCTTTCTTCCATGAAGTAAAAACAACAAACATCTATTCCTTTAACATCCTTATAGGTAATTCAGAGTTTGGTATATTTGATTAGTTATTACCGATTCTCCATTCCAAGAACTCAATAACAAGTGTGACATTCCCCATCCAACCACTACATTAATTATACATCACATAAAAAAACCAAACCAAACTAGGTGACTGAGTTATTCTATTCTCCTTTGCCTTCTTATTCTGTTCTTACTATTGTCTACCTTTATGAGTTTAATGGCTTCTACTGTTCTCTTAATGGTCTGTGACATCTATGAAGTGAGAAGTCATGTCTTATATCTACACATCTATCGCTAGCACCAAGAATAATGCCTGATAGATAACCAACACACACCTGCCTGTGCACATATCTGTGTGTATGTGTGTGTGTGTCTGTGTGTGTGAAGGATAATGAGTACTTAAAGACAACTGACCTTAGAAAAAAATAAGAGAAAAGAGAACTACTTTGACAACCAAAACTTCATTCTTTCTCATAAAAAGTTACCAGGAGAAGAATTCTTACCTGGCGTGTCATTACAAAATATGCATACATTGCCATGGCGCTTCCGTAAGTGATGAAGTAGGTGACTGGCTCCATGATGTCCCAGGAATATTCCCACCAGGTAAGCCGGGCCAAAATGCCAAACTGTGTGGCCATGTAGGCAAGGCCACCCCATAGCACCAAAGTGGTCCTCTTCTCAGCTTTTCTGCTAATCTCAATTCGTACCTATTGGGCACATGACCACTCGTAAGCCATTTTGTCACAGAACCAGTGAAAAGTTCTTAAACTGCTTTATTCTCACTAAAGAAACAGTCTCAGGCTCACAAGACACAGGATAGTCTTAATTCCAGGAAATATTCATATGACTTGGCTTCCTAACTACTATCTATAGTTTTACCAAATAAGATATCTCACAGGAATAGTATGTTTGGAGAGCACTCGTGTTTTATATTTCATCCTAGAAATAGCTGAAAATATGGGAGTAAATAATTTAGTTTCAATAGCTCTTCATCTAACCACAGGATTCTCTTCTTTGAAAGGGGGAAATAAGAACATACCAATGTTCTCTCACTGTGGCATCAAGATCTAATCTACTGTCAGTTTTAACTCAAGTGCTGTGCCACGGGTAGAACAACACAGTGAGTCAGAGCATGGACTCTGGACTGGAGCAGCAGAATTCAGGGCCCTGATCTGCGAATAACCACCATTAACTTCATTACAGGGTTGACCTAAGGATGAAATCAGATAATGCAGATAAAAAACACTTAGCACAGTTCCCAGGACACAGCAAATATGGATAATACAGCTGGGCCTCTGTGGACTCCATATTCACAGGTATAACCAATCACGATTTGAAAATATTTAGGGAATAAAACTTGCATCTGTAGCAAAAGTATGCAGATTTTTATCTTGTCATTAGTCCCTTAACAATACAGAATAAACAACAATTTATATAGCATTTACATTGTATCAGGTGTATAAGTAATCCAGAGGTGATTTAAAGTATTCAGTGGGAGGAAGTAGATGGGTTATATGCAAATTGTACACCATTTTATGTAGGGGATTTTAGCATAGCAATTTCAGAACCTTAGGGGGTCCTGGAAACAAACACAAAGGATACTGAGGAATGACCCTAATTATTTCTAAGAAATCAAAAGAAGCAAATTACCAAGAGATGCTCCCTTCCTTAATTCTTATAATCTAATTTTTTAAAATATAAACACTTGTATCATTATTAGGAAAAAGGTCATTCTTAAACATTCAAAAAAGTATAAAGGAGAAGATCAATCAAAATCCTATTATTGTATTGGCATTTTATAATACATTCCTTCTGATTTTGTCTGCTTGTATATAGATACATAAATGTATGTAGTCATATATATATCTATAAAACACATTTAAAACTTGGATCATAATGTGCACTGTTTTATACTTTACTTTCCATAATATGTCACAATATTTTCTACAGCAAATTAGCTCTACAGAGTCATGTTTAATAAATGCACAATATCCACATAATATTCACTTTTAATTTGGCTACAATCATTACCCATTATACTCAGAACCTTTCCTGATCAACAATTATGCCAATATCTGTTTGAAAGGTGGTAAATCTGGTTAAGGGTAGTATAGTCAGACCTCAAAGCTCTGAGTTCATTAACAAGGCTCCAAACTACTCCTTTTAAAATCCTTCTGGAGCTATGATTGGAAGACTTTTATGGTATAGTCCCATGAACTCGTAGACCAATTTGACTGACGTGACTTAATCACATAAAATTTAGAAGGAGAAACAGAAACAATATGCTGTGGCCTAACTCAAGGGAAAAGTCAGAGATGAGAATTTTCACCTTTTCCAGGGGAGCTAGTTGCTCTTTGAGCGCCTCTAGCCTTTCAATGAGCTCCCTCTCCTTGTTCAACTGGTGCTGCTCAATGCACAGCGTGGTGTAGAGCTGCTGGACCAGTGTCTTCACGTCATTCAGCGTGGCTGCATTTTCATGGCTTAAGAGGTCTGAAAGAAAGGGGTTGCCATTGAAAAAAAGAAGTGTGACATCAATGAAGAGTTGCTCTCCCTGAGATTAAAAACAGTAAGAACACGGCAGATTCACCCACCACAAGTATTCCACCTTCAGCACTGACCTGAAGGAAAGTGAGGGCGGCTTTTTTTTTTTTTTTTTTTTTTAAAGGAGTCATACAGAAATACAAAGAGTAAATTAATAGCTGGGAAGCTTGAAATTTTGAACAATATCCACCATTATATTCTTGGAAGTCTAAATGCTTGCTACATATGATGTTACAGCTGAGATATACATTAAGAAAAACAATGCTAATAATAACAATATTTAATAAATAAAGACACAAAGTTCAAGAACGTGGGCCGGTGCCGTGGCTCACTTGCACCATTTTTTTCTTGTCATTAGTCCCTTAACAATACAGAATAAAAAACGATTTACACAGCATTTACATTGTATCAGGTGTATATGTAATCCAGAGATGATTTAAAGTATTTAATAGGAGGAAGTAGACAGGTTATAGGCAAATTGTATACCATTTTATGTAGGGGATTTTAGCATAGCAGATTTCAGAACCTTAGGGGGTCCTGGAAACAAACACAAAGAATACTGAGGAATGACCCTAATTATTTGGGTCACTTGGTTAATCACTTGGTTAATCCTCCGCCTGTGGCGCCGGCATCCCATATGGGCGCCGGGTTCTAGTCCTGGCTGCCCCTCTTCCAGTTCAGCTCTCTGCTGTGGCCCAGGAGGGCAGTGGAAGATGACCCAAGTGTTTGGGACCCTGCACCCGCATGGGAGACCAGGAGAAGCACCTGGCTCCTGGCTTCGGATCAGCGCAGCCCAGCTGTGGTGGCCATTTTGGGGGTGAACCAACGGAAGGAAGATTTTCTCTCTAACTCTACCTGTTAAATAAAACTAAAAAAAAAAAAAGTTCAAGAATATGTTAAAAACAGGAAAGGAAATCAGCCTGATTAGGACACTTATTAAAATGCTGATTTATAATTTATCTGTGGATGTACCATTTGAATTGATTTTTTTTCCTTGAGTAAATCCTAAAGAAAAATATACATTTCAAATTTGCAAATGCAAAAGGTATAAATAGAAATAGCATTATCCTAATAATCTTAACTCCCATAGCATACCAACTCTTACTCATTCCTGTTGAAGAAAGACAAAGAACAGCGTATAGCTCTCAATATCACATTAGTTCTACAGGGCATGAAATTACAAGAATAATTCAAAGAGCGAAAGATTAAATTCTTTGATTCAATGTCCTCTATTGAGAGTAGTATTTCTTTCTAGAAATCTAAAAATCATGCTTTAAGAATCTATTAAAACCTCAGCTGATTTCAAGTATGAAAGAATTAAAACTAAAAAAGACATCAGAAGCAAACCTTTGTTTCAGAATCTTTTTTTTTTAATAGATTTATTTATTTAATTCAAAGGTCAGAGTGACAAAGAGGGAGACATAACAGAGAGAGAGATCTTCTATCCACTGGTTCATTCCTCAAATGCCTGTAACAGCCTATGCTGGGCTGGGCCAGAACCAGCAGGCAGGAACTGCATTCAGGTCTCCCACGTGGGTGGCAGCACCCCAAGTACTTGGGTTGACATCTGCAGCCTCCACCCATACTGGCAGGAAGCTGGATCAAGCAGGGCCTTGGGGGCCGGCACTGTGGCTTAGTAAGTTAAGCCTCTGCCTGCGGAGCTGGCATCCCATATGGGCACTGGGTGTCCCGGCTGCTCTTCTTCCAATCCAACTCTCTATTTATGGCCTGAGAAAGCAGTGGAAGATGGCCGCTGCACCTGTATGGGAGACCTGGAAGAAGCTCCTGGCTCCTGGCTTTGGATGGACTGGAGCCCCAGCCGTTGTGGCATCTGGGGAGTGAACCAGCAGATAGAAGACATGGCTATCTGTCTCTTCCTCTCTCTGAAACTCTGTCTCTCAAATAAATAAATAAATATTAAAAAAAAAAAAAAGAACAAGCCCTCTGATATGGCATGTGGGCTTTGCAAGCAAGGGCTTAACCCACTGCACCACAATACCTAGACCTCAGAATCTTATTAGCTTTAAATGTGACATTTTATTAGGCACAGGATAAGGTTAGCCCTCTTCTAAATCAAAATTAGCCACTCAGAATTCAAATATTCTTCACGATGCATAGCTATCATGAAAATCCAATGAATGAAAACATTCAAATAAGGATATCAAATTGTATTATAGAAGAGCTAATATAGTATGATATGGAATAGCATTTAGCACAATATTTTCCATACTTCAGTAAAAGTGTGCTGAATTAATGAAAACAGATAAAAAATACTTTCCCAAAAGTCATGTAGGGCAACAGAATCTTTTTTTTTTTTTTTTGGTAAAGATTTATTCCACCTGCTGGTTCACTCTCCACATGGCCACAATGGCCTGGACTTTGCCAGGCAGAAACCAGAAGTCAGTTGAGCTTCTTCTGGGTCTCCCACGTGGGTGCAGGGCCTAAGATCTTGGGCTGTCCTCTGTTTTTTTCCCAGGTGCATTAGCAGAGAGCTGGATCAGAAATGGTGCAGCTGGGACTCGAACCAGTGCCCATATGGGATGCTGGCGTTGCAGGTGGCATTTTAACTTGTTACGTCACAGTCCAGCCCCAACAGCATCTTGTTTGTTCCAAAGTTACAGCTCACATTTGCACATAACGTTAGATGGCTGAAGTCACATGTCCAGAATGTTGGAGTTGAGTGGCAGAGTCCATGTCTGCTGACTCCCAGACCTGGGCTGAGTTCTAATGCTTCCACGTAATATTTCCCCTTTTCGTTCTGTCCCCTTTCAAAGACATACCTCAAGTAGGTATAAATTACCTATTAATGAAATCCTCTTACACACATTATCCTATGTTATCCTCAAGATAAAAGAATGAATAAGCTTAGTGCCCACAATCTACACATGTATCAGAAATAAGATTAAGAAATATTTTTGCACAAGGTACTGATTTAGTCATTATAGAAGGGAGAAAAATCAAATAAGAGCTGATGATCTTTCTTCTTAATGAGGTCTAATATGATATTCTTAAAATTTCAGTAGGGAGCTATGTCAATTTTCTTTTTTTTTTTTTTAAGATTTATTAATTTATTTGAAAGGCAGAGATAGAGAGAGAAGGGGAGACAGACAGAGACAGAGAGAGAGGGAGAGAGAGTCTCCTATCTGCTGATTAACTCCCCAAATGGACACCAGAGCTGAGGCTGGGCCAGGCAGAAGCCAGGAGCCAGTAGCATCATCCAGGTCTCCCATGTGGGTGCAGAGGCCCAAGCACTTGGGATGTCCTCTATGTCAACCTTCAATACCATCATATTTCAATACACTGTATTTGCTTAGAAAACCAAGGAAGTAAGGGAACAATGAGGGGAGAGAAGAAGGAACCAAACTAACAGAAACTCTCATTCCCTTTTCCTAATGAAGCATGGACATGATGAAAATTACCAAATGCAGAAAGACAACCATAACCTGAGGATGTATAAAATTTGAAACCAGGCTTAACATTTGTTTTACAAGAAAAATAAGTTTCTATGAGAATATCATTCATTGAAGACTTGTTAGTGTAAAAGGTCATATTCCTTCTTTTCTGGGTGTCGGGGTCATGGTCACTGAGGTCATCTCAAGAGCACAGTGTGACTGTCCCACTCATGGGAGACCTCCTGGGCCCCAGGAGCCCGACTTCTTGGGTCTTCCTGTCTCGGCGCCTCATGCCCGGGAGTCTGGGCAGGGGTGCACCCAGGCTGCTAACTGCTGACTCAGCAGACGAGGCTGTGGGTCTGTGTTTTGTGCAGATGAAGCAGAGGGCCCGGCTGGTCAGTGCCCTGAGACACGGAGTCCCCTGATGGACTTGGGGTTGTGCGTGGGAATGTCTCCTCCCCACTGCCCAGCTGGCCTTCACAAGGGTTATTCTCACTCCTTGCTCCTGCCACATCAAGGAACAGGCCTGCCCATTCTGGATTCAGGTTCCTTCCCACATTCTGACTTGGAGTCACCTGGCGTTTCACGTCGTCTCTGACCTGGCCACTTGCAGGTGTGTAGTGCTTTAAATGTTGCCGCTAGATGTTGGGGGCATTTACAACTCCTGTCTCCTCCTCATGCTTTTCCAATTTTGCTGTTAAGGAGTATGGACGTCAGAGAAGGGAGCACGGAGACATCACTGAAAACAGTTCTGTGATGTGATCTGCTGGTTTTCAACAGCGACTTTATTCCCTTTTCCTTAGAAACCTGAGACCCCACTGTCCTCCCTGCCTCGAGCAGAGGGAGTCCCAGCATCCACTGATGGCTCAGCCCCTGCTCGGTGGCTTGGGCAAGGCCATGTGGTGTTGGTGCTGGCGCTGCTGACCAGGCAGTGAAGGACACCTGGTGCTCACCATTCTTGCTACGTGCTCCGTGGGCCCACACGGCCACCTTTGTGCCAGCCGCTATCGCTGGTCAGGGTCAGCAGCGCCCTGGATTGGGCCTGGCTGCAGCCTCAGCGCCCACACTCCCTTTCCCTTTGCTGTGTTGTCTTCTCATCCACAGAAATCTCTTAACTGTCTAAGATGCTGAAATCCTGGCTGTTTGAGAATTTCCCCAGGGCGTTAGCACAAGCACGTGGCACATGTGTGTGGACTCTCCCAGGGCAAAGTGTAGGGAGAGTGGCATTTGTAAGAAAATGACCCGTCCACACCCACACCTGACAGAAACACTGCAGGAAATCAGAGTGGTCTGCTGTCCACTATGTCCTGGGATCTCAGCCTGTGAAAGGCTGTGGACTTGAGCTCTGGATTAGAACAAACGAAACCATCAACCCAGCAAAGTCCTTACAAACCAACCCTGTCAACTCTAAGGTATGAAGAGGGGCGGCGGATTCTGCCTGTCCAGCCCCAGCGTGCCAGAAGCTACTGGAAAGGATCCAAGACTGGGAAATGACATAAACCTCCAACTTCCAGCCTCCCTGACCATGGCCACACCAAACTCCTGGGTGGTTCTGATCAGAAGAACAACCTCACCTGGTAAAGTCACATTTTTAGGGCTGGAGAAGGTGTCTTAGATCAAACTGCGGTAACTTTCCATGGCAAGCTGGCTTCTGATAGGGAAACTGTTCAGAATAAAATAGCCCAATGCCTGCCTTAGAGGAATCTGTTTCCCCAGAGTGTGAAACAGACAGGCGGATCCTGGATTCGTGGCCACTGCACCCATTCACAGAGGTGGCGGTTGCTGTGAGAGGCTGAGTGGTGTGGGCAGAACCAAGGGCCAGGCCACGTCCTCCTGAGCTGAGGTGTCCTGTGAGCCTCATCCTCACCCTGGGTGGGGCTCGGGGCTCTCTGGTCACTGAGGAGACCCCTGCCCAGTCTGTTGAACACTCACGTGCAGCTGATGCTGTCCCGGGCAGAAAATCTGCGGGTTTCTTTTGTCCAAGGTAAAAGTCATTAAAAGATATTTAAAGGCAGAGAGAAATGGAGCTTCCATCCACTGGTTCACTCCCCAAATGCATACAAGCACAGGGGACTAGGCCGGGTAAAGCCAGGAGCCAAGAACTCCAACCAGGTCTCCCACATGGGCAGCAGGGACCTAGGTACTTGGGCCATCACCCGCTGCCTCCCAGCGTGCATCAGCAGGAAGCTGGGCTTGGCAGTGACCTTGGGACTGGAGCCCAGGCTCCCTGGTATAGGATGCAGGTATCCAAAGCAGTGTCAAACCCTTCAGGGCCAGGATGTCCTTGGGGCTTGGGGACCTCAAAAGTGGCTAGGCCAAGCAGCTCTGAGCCAGGGGCACCGTAACGCCTGTGCCAATCACCCCGGCCCCAGCTGCCACACTTGTCAGGGTTCCCTTTCTTTTTCTTTTTCTCTTCTCTCTCCTCTCTCTTTTCTCCACCCTCCCTCCTTCCTTCCCTCCCCCCCCCTTTAAAAAGATTTACTTATTTATTCATTTGAGAGGCAGAGTTACAGAGAAGCAGAGGCAGCAAGAGAGACAGAGAGAAAGGTCTTCCATCTGTTGGTTCGTTCCTCAGATGGCCACAACGGCCGGAGCTGCAATGATCCAAGGCCAGGAGCCAGGAGCTTCTTCTAGGTCTCCCATGTGGGTGCAGGGGCCCAAGGACTTGAGTCATCTTCTACTGCTTTCCCAGTAGCTGGATAGGAAGTGGAACAGCTGGGACTCAAACCAGCACCCATATGGGATGCCAGCACTGCAGGTGGTGGCTTTATCTGCTAAGCCACAGTGCCTGTCCCTGGGGCTCCCTTTCTAGTACAGGAGCCAAGAAACGAGTCAGGTAAGGGAGTAGGGCTGGGTGATTCTTTACAACAAGATTTTATTTCTTTAATTTCCCCCAAAAACATTAAACTTATTCATCTCTTTAAAAAAAAGAAAAAGTTAATATTCAGGGTTGATGTTGTAGTGTACCGGCTAAAGCTACCACCTACAAAGCTGGCATCCCTGTGGATGTTCATATTCTGGCTGCTACACTTCCAATCCATCTCCCTGCTAATGGCCTGGCAAAGCAGCAAAAGATGGTGGAAGTGCTTGGGTCCCTCCTACCCACGTGGGAGACCTTGATGATGCCCCTGGCTCCTAGCCTCGGCCTGTCTCAGCCCTGGCCATTGCGACTGAGAGTACACCAGCAGAGAGAGCTTCTCTGTCTCTCTCTCTCTCTCTGTTACTCTGGTTTTCAAAATAAATCAAGATATTTAAAAAAAATTAATATTCATATTGTGAGTTTTAACTAGTTTTACCAGTTTTAACTAGTTTAAAAGTTGATACTCATCTTATGGATCCTTCTATGCAAAAAACATCCTCCTCCAGGTATTGTTCTGTGTTAGGACTAACCAAGAAAGAAATTCAGGTGAAAATGAGGAAAGTGGAGGTGAAGAAGTCTTTGTTCTCTGAAGGGCACAGTGGCTGGTGCCTGCAGACACAGCCTTTGGAAAGCTGTCCTGTCGAAATCAGCAGCCACTAGCCACGTGCTGCTTTTTATTTTTAACTAATTATTGTCTTATATGTGCATGTTTTCCAATTTGTATGCAGTATAGACAGCCATATTCAGCAAATTAAGATACACATTACCTTACATGCTTACTTAAGTGTTAAGAGAACACTTAAAATCTACTCTTAGCAATTTTCAAGAATACATTGTAGTAAGTTATAGCCACTAGGTTATATATTTTTTGAACTTATTCCTTACTGAAACTTTGTATCCTTTGTATTCTTAGATGACATTTCTGCAATCTCTAACATGCTGCTGTGGCCCGGGAAGGCAGTGGAGGATGGCCCAAGTGCTTGGGCCCTGCACCCACATGGGAGACCAGGAGAAGCACCTGGCTCCTGGCTTCGGATCGGTGCAGTGCGCCGGCCGCAGTGGCCATTGTGGGGTGAGCCAACGGAAAAGGAAGACCTTTCTCTCTGTCTCTCTCTCTCTCTCTGTCCACTCTGCCTGTCAAAAAAACCAAAACCAAAACCAAAACCCAAACAAAACAAAACAAAACAAAAAAACATGTTGCTACTTACGTTTAAGGTAAGACCAAATTAAATATTCAGTTTTAAGTCATGCTGGCTATATTTCTTATTTTTTTTTTTTGTATTTTTTTTAAACTTTTATTTAATGTATATAAATTTCCAAAGTACAGCTTATGGATTACAATGGTTTTTCCCCCCATAACTTCCCTCCCACCCACAACCCTCCCCTTTCCTGCTCCCTCTCTCCTTCCATTCACATCAAGATTCATTTTCAATTCTCTTTATATACAGAAGATCAGTTTAGTATATATTAAGTAAAGATTTCAACAGTTTGCACCCACATAGAAACACAAAGTGAAAAATACTGTTTGAGTACTAGTTATAACATTAAATCACAATGTACAGTACATTAAGGACAGAGATCCTACATGAGGAGTAGGTGCACAGTGACTCCTGTTGTTGACTTAACAACTTGGACCACTCTTAGTCTTTTTTTAAAGATTATTTGAAAGCTAGAGTCACAGAGAGGGAGGAAACAGACACACAGAGAGAGGAGAGAGAGAGAGAGGAGATGGGGGGGGGGGAGAGAGAGATCTTCTACTTGCTGGTTCATTCCCCAAATGGCTTCAATGGCCAGGACCGGGCCAGGCCAAAGCCAGGAGGCAGGTGCTCCATCTGGTTCTCCTACATGGGTTGCAGGTACCCAAACACTTGGGTCATCCTGTGTTACTTTTCCCAGGACGTTTGCAGGAAGCTGGATCAGAAGTGTAGCAGTTAAGAACTGGTGCCCACACGGGATGCCAGTATCACAAATGATAGCTTTACCCATTGTGCCAAAGTACCAGCTCTAGGTATTAGCTTTCTGAGTATGTATTATGGAAGACTTAGTGGACTTAAAAGGTTAAGATTTATTTTTTTTCCAGGTTTTCTTGATAGGAACAGTATGGTTCTTTTTAAACAAATGAATTTTTTTAAAAAAAGATTTATTTATTATCTGAAAGGCAGCATTAAGCGAGAGACAGAAGGAGAGATGGAGAGACGTTCCATCCACTGGTTCACTCCCCAAATGGCTGTAATGGCTAAGGCTATTCCAGGCTGAAGCCAGAAGCCAGGAGATTTTCTGGGTCTCCTACATGGGTGCGTGAGCCCAGGGACTTGGAACATCTTCTACTGCTTTCTCAGGTACATTAGCAGGGAACCAAATCAGAAATGGAGCAGCCAGGACATGAACTGGTACCCATATGGGATGCAGGCACTGCAGGCTGTGGCTTAACCTGCTATACCACAGTGCCAGCCCAGCCCCAACAGTTTGGTTCTAAGGTATTGGTATTTTTGTTAAAGATTTACTTATTTTTTGAAAGGCAGAGTTACAGAGGCCGAGAGAGAGAGAGAGAGAGAGAGAGAGAGAGAGAGAGGTGTTTTCCATCCACTGGTTCAGTCTCCAAATGGCTACAATGGCTGGAGCTGGGCTGATCTGAAACCAGGAGCCAGGAGTCTCTTCTGGGTCTCCCAGACAGTTACAGGGGCCCAAGGACTTGGACTATCTTCTACTGCTATCCCAGGCCCTAGCAGAGTTCTGGATCAGAAGAGGAGCAGCTGAGACTCGAACCAGCACCCATGTGGGATGCTGGCACTGCAGGCAGCAGCTTTACCTGCTATGCCACAGCACCAGCCCCTAAGGTACTGTTATGGTAGAAGAAAAGAGTAGGCTGTGCTCTTGACCCTGAAAAGTCTGTCCCTGTATTTAGAGACAAAGTTGTAGGAAGAAGGAAAATAAACCTGCTCATGTGTAACAACACTTGAGGATGATTAGTGTGTGCTTCACTAAGAAGCAGTTAGATGGTTACTACTGTTTCTGTACATGCCATCAATTCTGGCATAGTTAAGGTACAGAAAGGCAGAGGAGATATGCTAACATACGGGTCTTAAAATTTCTTTTCCACTGCAAACACGGTTTGGGCTTTTGGAGTCTCTAATAAGGCAATTGTTACTGTTGATATTTGGTTTGCCTGTTCAACCTTTCAAACCCCTAACATCATTAAGAGAGAAGCAAGGTCTCCAACGTGAGGAAAAGGGCTTAGTGTTGCCAATCAAAACGATTTTCCTTGGCACAAAAACTTAATTACCAGTGACACAGGGTATATTCCTTTCCAGGGTGAGGAGAAGGGTAGTTAATTACTACTTGAACATGGATTGGGATAAAAGGCTTTTATGCTCCTTTTCATATTCTTTCCTCTGTTCTGGATTTAGATTAAATTATAAACTCATCTAATTATAGAAACAGTTACTCCTCCCATCCTGCAGTGGTCAGAGAGGAAACCAGCTACATATATAGCTGTGGGAACCAAAAGAATGTGATGCAGCTTGTAACCAGCCTTACTGTTCTGACATGTTTCTGTCCCATTTCAGTATTCTCCGGCCTTTGCCCTCTAACTTTGCGGTTAGGTACAGGGGTTGCTAACAGCTGAGAATCCATGACTACCCAGGGACAGCCAATCCTACATAAACATCAAACGTGGCTTTGTGATGAATAAGCCCTCTGTCCTCAACGCCTAGTGAGATGTGTGAAATTAGAGTTAACTGGTACACACATTTATAGAGCATTTCTGGTTCCAAGATGCTGGCCATAAACAGAGAAAAGAATAAATAGGAAAGGAAATAAAAAGCTAAAGGGGTAAGGAGTAAGTAGAAAATTTGTGTCAAAAGTGAAAAACTGTCCTAGCAAAGTGTTCCTTCATGAACGATTGTTAACTTTTATTAGGAAAAGCAAATTTCTTCCATCTGTCCCATACATACAGAAAACCCTAGTGTTACTCCTCATTACCTGACACAGCAGTTCTATAATGCTTCCCATTTCTTCCCTCCATTTCCCCTCTTCACTAAAGAGGAGCAGTGTGGCGAGGTGGGCGTTTGGCACAGCCGTTAAGATGCTGCTTGGGACATCTGCATCCCGTGGTGCAGTGTCTGGGTTCAACTCTTGGCTTTGCTCCCAATTCCAGCTTTCTGCTAATGTGCGCCCTGCGAAGCAGAAGGTGATGGGTGCCTACCACCTACATGGGAGAGCCAGATTGCATCCCTGGCTTCAGGCTTCGGCCTGGCCACCCCTGGCTATTGTGGGCATTTGGGGAGTGAACCAGCAGATGGGAACTCGCCTGCTCTCTCTGCCTTTCAGATAAACAAAAATAAAATTTAAAAAGAGTCACAATGCAGTAAAAAGGAACGTGATCAATCATTTGGATGAACGTCATTCCTTTTAAATACAGAAATCCAAATGCCCTCTTACTCTACTCAGCTTGTCTGTCAGCATCTTTCTCAATCAGGCAGAGGAACATAAAAAGGTAGAAATAAAATTCAGATCTATTTTTTATTTTATTAAATGAAAAGATTTTCTTTCCTGTATTTTAAAAAACAGAAAAAATATTCATGGACTTAGACTTATTTGAGCTTCTGTGAGAGATGGTATCTGATGACAGAATCACTCACTGGCACATACAGAGCTAAGAGAACCTAGATGCATGAATTTAACGTTAAAAAATCTTTACGTGGCAAATCTCTACCTCTCTCTTTCTCTCTGTAACTCTGCCTTTCAAGCAAATACACAAATTTTTTTTTTTAAAAAAGAAATATTTATTTTATTTGAAAGGCAGAGTTGCAGAGAGAGAGAGAGGTAGAGACAGAGACAGACATCTTCCATCCGCTGGTTCACTTCTCAAATGGCTGCAGCTGGGCTGATCTGGAGCCAGGAGCTTCTTCAGGGTCTCCCGTGTGGGTGCAGGGGCCCAAGAACTTAGGCCATCCTCCACTGCTTTCTCAGGAGCATTAGCAGAGAGCTGGATTGGAAGTAGAGCATCAGGGTCTCAAACCAGCGCCCATATGGGATGCCAGTGCTGCAGGTGGTAGCTTTACCCACTATGCCACAGTGCTGTACCCACAAATTAATAGATCTTAAAAAAAAAAAAAGAAAGAGAGAGGGAGAGAGAACTTCTAACCTGGGAATCAGGGTATAAAGAAGAAACACACATTAGCATAGCGATAAATGGTCACTAGTCTGTCTATTAAGTTATCCCAACTTAATAAAATCTGATTCAATAATGTCTTACTATTTAAAGGATACTTTTCCACTCTTACTACTTAAAGGATACTTTTCTAAACTTGTTTTTCAGATAGTTCTTTGTCATATGGGCTGAACAAAGAAGAGACTCTGGCCTCTGGACAGCCAAAATGTTTCCCAGTTAACTTATTTAATTCACTTAATATAGAATAACCACATGAGTCAATGCAGAACACAAAACTGTAGTACCTTCCTTCAGAACACTTAAAAAAAAAGTAGAATTCAGAGAAGAAATGAATCACTCGAGAGTCAGTCAAAGAAAGGCAATTTTGACAGTGAGGAAGTAGGGGTTAGGAAGAAAGAGGGAGAAGGCCATCACAGGCGAGGAAGGGAGAGTGAACACTGGGATGGCACCCTTAGGAAAACAATACACGGTGCAGGGAAGGCAGGTAACATGCAAAGGAGGACAGAGGAAGTCTAAAACGCCAGGCGTGGACCAGATTATGATTGCATTTAATACTTAGGTCTTCACTCAGAAGCTTTTGTCCAAAAGACTCAATTCTCAAAGGCGGAATCCAAAAGAAGAGATATCTTAGGAGGCTAACAGAGGGAGTGATGGTGGTGGAGGGAGCATTACCGATAACAGTAAGTGACAATGTCAAAGTGAGAAAATGACCAAAAAAGACACAGCTTAAAATCCTATTTGAGGGGCCGGAACAGTGGCATAGAGAGTAAAGCTACCACCTGCAGTGCCAGCATCCCACATAGGCTCCAGTTCGAGTCCCGGCTGCTCCACTTCTGATCCAGCTCTCTGCTATGACCTAGGAAAGCAGTTGAAGATGCCCAAGTGCTTGGGCCCCAGCACCTGAGCGGGAGTCCTGGAAGAAGCTCCTGGCTTCAGAATGGCCCAGTCCGGTCACTGGCCATTTGGGGAGTGAACCAGTAGATGGAAGGCCTCTCTCTCTCTCTCTCTCTCTCTCTCTCTCTGCCTTTGCCTTTCTATAACTCTGCCTTTTAAATAAATAAATAAATCCTTTAAAAAATCCTATTTCAGAGGGCTATTTTAGTATTGTGCAGAGCCTCATGGAACCTGGATTGAAAAGAAAACTCTGAAATATTGACTATGTATTTTAAATTTTGATATTTATTCACCATGGATTTTTTGCATTACCTTCAATTTTTAGAAACAGTGCCATAAAATCTTACTTATCTTGATGACTGAGTTTTTGGTGCCCTCTTAAAAGCTGCACTTGAGGTGAGCACTTCAATTTTTCATATAAGGCATATACACATCAGAAATTCTGTGGGTCTATTATTGAATAACTGACTTTCAGACTGCTGACCTTGAGCCTTCAAATATAAAAAAATGATTATTATCTGTTTCAATGTTAAAGAGAATAGGGAAGCCCATGAATTATTTTTAAATTTTCTCCTATATTGTTATTAAGATGACTTTAAGCTGGTGCAGAGGGAAGGCACTTCTGTGAGGTAAGACATCCATTTATGCAAACGAAGTGACTGCCGGATAATAAAGCATCTTAGTGTCTAGGCAGAATCTAAGTGGTTTCAGTCAATGAATTCGCCAAATGCCAAGGGCTTAATGAGCTCTTCAACTGAAACAGAATCTATCTGTATGTAAAACTTTCGGCGTTCTTTGAATATTGTCGGTGTCTCAAGGTAACCTAGGGAAAAACCAAGTTCTTTCCAAAAGGCACCCCTACGTTTCTGGGCCACTGTCCAGGCCGTTCTCTCACCTCTCTTTGGTGGCCGCACGAGGTACGTGAAGTCATTGATGACCAGCTTGAAGTCATCGAGGAGGAGGAGGTCTATTCCTGTGGAGGCAGCGACTCTCACACCATCTGTGGGATGTTAAATAAGACTTGTCATATGTCCGCAGTTCCTCAAGAGTGGTCGGGAACAAGCAATCCTCAAAATAGACTTTAAAAATTACCTCTTCCCTTTTATATTTCGGTTAACCTCATCTCCAGCTCTATGCTAACCAAAGTTTAGGTTGGCTGAAGCGCTTTGTTTGCAGGCCTCAGGTCTGCGAGGATTTGGCAGCAGGCTTTTCCTATGGAACTGTATGGCAAATGAAATACGGCTGGTCACAGAGCTATAGGTTTCTATCTATGAGGGAAACGGTGAAAATGCAGTCTTCTCCCATCTGGAACTTTTCAGAATAGTCACTGCTTAGCTGCCAGAAATTCAGCTGGGATGAGTGCTAGCATAGCTACCAACCTGGTCTACCAACTATACTACTAAGTAAGTTGGGAATTAAGTATATTTAAAATACTTAAAGCACAGAAAGGCACCAGTTGTTAACAATTAGTGAATCCAGGTGAAGGGTAAATGGGTATTTACTGTACTAAATGCTGTGGTTTCTAGTAAATTTGAAATTTTTCTTCTTTTATTAAAAAGAGAGGCCGGCGCCGTGGCTTAACAGGCTAATCCTCCGCCTTGCGGTGCCGGCACACCGGGTTCTAGTCCCAGTCGGGGCGCCGGATTCTGTCCCGGTTGCCCCTCTTCCAGGCCAGCTCTCTGCTGTGGCCCAGGAAGGCAGTGGAGGATGGCCCAGGTCCTTGGGCCCTGCACCCCATGGGAGACCAGGAGAAGCACCTGGCTCCTGGCTTCGGATCAGCGCGATGCGCCAGCCACAGCAGCCATTGGAGGGTAAACCAACGGCAAAGGAAGACCTTTCTCTCTGTCTCTCTCTCTACTATCCACTCTGCCTGTCAATAAAAATAATAATAATAATAAAAAAGAGAGATAATCCTGTGAGTTTTTAAAAAAAGATTTATTTTATTTATTTGGAAAGGCAGAGTAACAGAGGGAGAAAAGGAGACAGGGAGAGAGAGGTTTCCCATCTGCTGGTTCACTCCCCAAATGGCTGCAACAGCCATGGCTGGACCAGGCCAAACCCAGGAGCCTGGAGCTTCTTCCAGGTCTCCCACGTAGGTGCAGGGGCCCAAGGACTTGGGCCACTCTCCATTGCTTTCCCAGGTGAATTAGTAGGGAGCTGGATCAGAAGTGGAGCAGCTAGGACCCAAACCGGTGCCCATAAACTCACTACACCACATCGCCAGCCTCTTGAAAATTTTCAAAGTATAAGCAGGAAAAAAAATTAAGGCACTTAAAATATAAATAAATGAAATGTGGGGTCAGGCATTGTAGCACAGCAGGTTAAATCCATTCTGCTTGGGAAACCCACATCCCATGATGGAGTGCCAGTTCAAGTCCTGGCTGCTCTGTTCCTGATCCGACTTCCTGCTATTGCATCCTGGGAGGCAGCAGGCAGTGGCCCAAGTGTTTGGACCACTTAATATACCCATATGGGAGACCCAGATGGCGCTCTATGCTCTTGGCTTTGAACTGGCCCAGTCCTGGCTGTTGTGGTCAGTTGGGGAGTGAACCAAGCAGATATAAGTGCATTCTTTCTCCCTCTGTCTTGCTCTGCCTTTTAAGTAGATGAAAATAAAATAAACAACAACAACAAAAAAAACAGATGTCAAATGGGAATTTTTAGTACCTTATTTTAAATTCTTTTCAGATCATAAACTTTTTATTTTGGTAATCTTTTATGTGACAAACACAAGAAGATTTAAAACAAGTTCTAATATTTCATATCTCCAGAGATGAGGTTTCAATTACTAGAAAAATTATTCTACAGCAAAAGTAATGATAAAAAGTTTCCATAACATAAAAATATGACCAACTGTTCATCCTTGCCCATGGCCTTATATGTGAGTAGTTTTTAAATGAGGCTTGCGGTGCAAACACATTTGCTAAAACTGAAAAATTAGCTCTTGCGAATGACTGGAAGAGAAATCACTTTCTTTTCTGGCATCAAGAACATGTTTTCTAAAGTTAACAGTATGGGGTTCTTTTGCAGTGATGTGTGTGCCTAGAAACAGCGTGGGGGGAAATGAGGCGTGCCTGGGAATTAATAACGAATGCTGGGGCGGGTGTTCGGCCTAGCAGCTAAGCCGCTGGGCGCAACACCTGCATTCCACATTGGAGTGCCTGCGTTTGATTCCCAGTTCCACTCCTCATTCCAACTTCCTGCTGAAGTGCACCTTGGGAGGCAGCAGGTGATGGCTCAAGTAGTCTCGAGCCACATGGGAGATCTGGATCAACTTCCTGGCTTCTGGCTTTGTCCTGGCTCAGCCTGGGCTGTTGCAAGCATATGGAGAGTGAACGGGTGGATGGGTACTCTATCTTTCTCAATCTTTCAAACACACTTGTTAAAAATGAAAAATAATACCTGGTGAATAGATTGCCACTCTGTCGATTCCCCGATCCTCTTCTTGCAGTTGTCGTAAAAAGACACCAACAGAGTCAGAGATAGGTTTGAGTGTGAACTGGCAGCGCTCACGCCGGGACGGTAGCCTCACAGATATCACAGGTAGTCCATTCTGATAAACCACTGTCACATCTGAAAAAGACCAGCAAACATGACCGTTAGATTTCATTCCAAGGGAAAGCCACATGATTCCTGTTCTCACCCAAGGATGGGGGTCTATTATTATTAGTGGTTATTAGTGTGGCTTGATGTATTTCCAAGTTGGAGCCAAGATGGCAGGTAAGAGCCTCTGGTGACTCCCTCCCTGTAGAGACACCAGTGTGAACAGCCACTCACACACCACGTCACCTTTGCAAGAGCTGCAGAAGCCAGGAAAGACCACAGGGCCTCACCTTGTTATAATCAGATGAAAAGTCACACTCTTCTGAACAACAGAAAAAGGAAAAAAGTTGCTAAATCAACCCTTGCCCAGCTCCAGGGAGTGGGGTGTGGAGAGACGACTCCCACCTGGGGAAGGGAGTGCAAACTGATTCCTGGTGTTAGGCCCACTGCGGAAAAATTCAGTCACATGGATTTCACGCCCCCCCGTCCCCCGTCCCCCTGGCCCTCAGGCCCATAGCCATGGAGTGAATATTTGGAGCATCCTCTGACACCCCTCTCAACCACTGGCAGAAAGGGCAACTCCAGCAGTTCTGAGCCTGGGGAGCAAGATTAGGACTGGGCCTCAGGGCTCAGAGCAGGGTCTGCTGCATGTACACCAGGCAACTGATAAAGGTAGAAGGTACCCAGTCCCATCACTGCTCACTGAGCCAGTCTCTAGAGTTGCCTGGCCTCAGGCAGAGACCTGTGCTCTGGGTGGTCTGGCCCACTTTGGCAGGTGGCACTGTTGGCCTCTGGTAGGCTTGGTGCATGCCTCCAGGACTTGGTAGGGGTATGTGACTATGGGATCCAGCTGGGACCAGCCTGGAGCCAGCCTGGGTGGCCAAAGAGCTGCCTTTATCACTCTCCTGCAAACCTGGGCAGGCAGCAAGAGGCCACAGGACTGTGTCTTGGGACTCAGTGTTGAGTAAAGCCTAACGCTGGGAAGATCTTAACAGTTTTTAATCCAAGACAAGTATTTGTGGACAGTCTCTGGACTTGCCCCAGTATCAGGTGGAAACTTCTGCCCTGATGAGACAGACTTGTTTTGGCATATGGCACCACAGCCCTTCTGTAGGCCTGTAAGACTGCAACAGGCCTGGCCACTATGAGACTCAGGTGTGACCTACCTAGGCCCTGCCTGGGTAGCTGAGGGGCAGCTGCCTCTCTTCCCCTCCTACAATCTTGGGCAGACAGTGAGGAATCACAGGATTGTTTTTGGGACTCAGTGGCAGCTTGGTAAAACTCAGCACTGAACAGGTTCTAACAGCCCCTGTCTCCAGGCTAGCACCTGCAGATAGAGACCTTGGAGCTGTTTCAGTGCCCAGTGGAGTTCTGTGGTCCCAGGTGAGCACTCATTTGCTAGACAACATCACCAGTGGCTGACAGATGTGGCTGCAGGCAGTGAGCCCCACTTCGTGGTAACAGAGACAGCTTCAGTCCTACTCTCAGGCTGCAGAGGTCTTGTGGGCTGAGGGCTCTGGATGTTACCTAGCAGTGTGGTATTTATGGACACAGGACAAGGATCTGAGCCTACCAAAGGCCCAGGAGGAGGCTTTTTTGGATGGAATAGTCCTCTAGGCCCTTCTCCAGTTCTGAATACTGAATACTGAATACTGAATAATGTAGCAACTGCAGATTAGGGATAAATGTGAATTTGGGGAGCACTATAAGACTGAATTAGTAAACATACCAACAGTAGACTTGGGGGCAAACTGCAACTTAGGGTGCTATCTAGTGCTGGAATAGCATAAATATCCTTAGACTCGCAGAAAATCAACAGATTGCTTAGAATTTCTAGAAGAACGGCCACAAAGGAAGCCGGATTACTTTAGCCCTAACACGTAGCTGATGCTGTGCACCCTCAAGGGTTTCCAGGGAAGCAGGACCTGACCTGCAGAGCAAAATAAGATGTGAGAAACCAACCACTCAGGAAATGAAATTTCCAGATCTTGGATAAACTTTTCAAAATAGCTGTTTTAAAGAAACTCAGTCAAATTCAAGAGAACACAGAGAAATGACCAATATTCTAACAGAGATTTGATAAACAGATGGAAATAAAAATCAAGCAGATATCCTTCAACTTAAAAGTACACTAAATGAAACTAAAAAATGCAATAGAAAGCATCAACAGCAGACTAGATGAAACAGAAGAATCAGTGAGCTTAAAGACAGGTTATTTAAAAAAAAAAAAAGACAGGCTATTTGAAAATTCATGGTTGAAAGAGAAAAAAGAAGAATGAAGAAAGCTGATGGAACTATGCAGTAGCATAAGAAGTAATATGTGAGTTACTGAGATTTAAGAGGGACCTGAGAATGCAAAGGGGTAGGAAGCATGGTCAAGGCCACAATGACACACAACTTCCTGAACCTAGACAGGATACGATGATTCAGCTTCTCGCTAACGTGCTTGGGAGGCAGCAGATGATGGTCCAAGTACTCGAGTTTCCCACCACACATGTGGGAGACCCAGTTGGAGTTCCCGGCTTCATCCTGGCCTAGGCCTGCTACTGCAGGCATCTGGGGAGTGAACAAGCAGATGGGAAATATCTTTCTCTCTGTCACTCTGCCTTTTAAATAAACAAACAAGGCTTAAAAAATAAAAATGGGCAGTAGATTTAAACAAACATTTCTCAAAGGGGGACATACAAACGGACAACAGGTACATGAAAAAACGCTGAGCATCACTAATCCTCAGTGAAATGCAAACCAAAACCACAATGAGGGCCCTGCAGTGCCGGCATCCCATGTGAGTGTTGGTTTGAGTTCCTGCTGCTCCACTTCCAGTCCAGCTCTCTACTATAGCCTGGAAAAGCAGTAGAAGATGGCCCAAGTCCTTGAGCCCATGCACCTACGTGGGAAACCCAGAAGAAGCTCCTGGTTCCTGGCCTCAGATCAGCCCAGCTCTGGCTGTAGCAGCATTTGGGGAGTGAACCAGCAGATAGAAGACCTCTCTTTCTTTCTGCCTCTCTCTCTCTGTAACTCCACCTTTCAAATAAATAAATAAATCTTTAAAAAAAAATGCCTGTGGAGATGGTTCATTTTAAAAGAAAAACCACAATAAGATATCACCTCACTCCAGCACAACTGGTTATTACCAAAAAGACAAAAGTGTTGGTGAAGATATGGAAAAAAGAAGTCCCTTGTACACAGTTAGTAGAAATGTAAATTAATACAGTCATTGTGGAAAACAGTATGGAGGTTCCTCAGAAAACTAAAAAATAGATCTATGGTATGATCCAGCAGACCCATTACTGGGTATACATCCAAGTGAAATGTAATCTCTCTATTGGAAAGACATCTAGACTCCCACGTATATTGCAGCATAGCTATTCACAATGGCCAAGAAATGGAAACAATGTAAGTGTCCATCCACAGCCACAAAAATAACAAAATCTTATCATTTAAAACAACATGAATGGAAATGGAGGTCAATATGTTAAGTGAAATAAGCGAAGCACAGAAGGACAAGTATCACATGATCTCACTAATACGTGGAATCTAAAATATAGGTGATCTAGCCGGCACCGCGGCTCACTAGGCTAATCCTCCGCCTTGCGGCGCCGGCACACCGGGTTCTAGTCCCGGTCGGGGCACTGATCCTGTCCTGGTTGCCCCTCTTCCAGTCCAGCTCTCTGCTGTGGCCAGGGAGTGCAGTGGAGGATGGCCCAAGTCCTTGGGCCCTGCACCCCATGGGAGACCAGGAGAAGCACCTGCCTCCTGGCTTCGGATCAGCGCGGTGTGCCGGCCGCAGCGCGCCTACCGCGGCGGCCATTGGAGGGTAAACCAACGGCAAAAGGAAGACCTTTCTCTCTGTCTCTCTCTCACTGTCCACTCTGCCTGTCAAAAAAAATAAATAAATAAAATAAAATATAGGTGATCTCATAGAAGTTAACGAATTTAGGGATGGTTACCAGAGGCTAGGGAGGGAGAGGCTGCTGAAGAGTTGATGATGGGTACCAGGTTATACCTAGTTAGAAATGAGAAGTCCTACTATACATAATGCTAACACACTGTGTATTTCCTTATTTTTTTTTACCCCCCCCCCAAAAAAAAACCTAGAAGAAAAACAAAAATAAATCATTTATCAAAATGATTGCACATGGAAGAATTTATGTTGAGTGCAATAAGCCAAAGTTTATTTATTTTCATCTATTTCAAAGGAAGAGAGAGAGAGAGAGAGAGCAAGAGGGAGAGGGAGAGCTCTTCATTCCCCAAAAGCCCACAACACCAAAGGGCTGGGCCAGGGCAAAGCCAGGAGCCCAGAACTCCTTTTGGGTCTCCCATGTGGGTGGCAGGGGCCTAAACACTTGAGGCATTATCTGCTGCCTTCCAGGATGCATGAGCAAGAAGCTGGATCAGAAACAGAGGAACCAGGACTTGAACTTGCACTCTGGTATGAGATGTGGGCATCCTAAGTGGCAGATTAACCCATACTACCACAATACTTGCCCCTAGACATTTTGAATTTTACATTGTTGAACATTGGAGCTGTATAAATTATATATTCGTGTGATCATTTCAAGACTGAAAGGAAAAAAAAAAAACCAAAACTTTTTTAAAGAACAAATCTGACCTGAGGGCTGGTGCTATGACATGTTGGGTAAAGCTGCCACCTGTGATGCCAGCATCCCATATGGGTGCTGGTTTGAGTGCTGGCTGCTCCACTTCTGATTCAGCTCCCTGCTAATGTTCCTGGGAAGGCAGCAGAAGATGGACCAAGTCGTTGGGCCTCTGCACTCACATGGGAAACCCACGTGGGAGACCCAGAGGAAGCTCTTGGCTCCCGACTTCAGTCCAGCCTATCTCTAGCCCTCTAGCTCTATTCTAGTGATGGAATAGTGTTCCCTCTCCTCTCTGTAACTGTGCCTTTCAAATAAATAAAATGAATTTTACAAAATAAGAAAAGAAAAAAGAAAGAACAGATCTGGAGAATTCTTTATCCAAGAAACAATTTAGTCTCATCTGCAAGATGCAGTTCTTCTGGGAGTTTCTACTGAACGAAGTCTCCCTACTCCAGCAGGAGGGAAGAAAAATGATGCCTGGCCCTGTTATCAGTGCACGCAGAATTATTTATTTTATGGCTCCTGATAATTAGTATTGCCTGGGAAGCTGTTCTAGCCCAGTCTGTGGTTCAGAATTTATCCAAAGCCCCAGAGGATGCTGATGCAGACTTACTGACCCCTTTCTCCGCGCCTCCCTC
Source organism: Lepus europaeus (assembly GCF_033115175.1). NCBI lineage: Eukaryota > Metazoa > Chordata > Mammalia > Lagomorpha > Leporidae > Lepus > Lepus europaeus. Next base: position 61,658,508 of record NC_084843.1, on the reverse strand, counting down.
CTATCTGGATCTTCGTCCCAGAGATGCTAGCGGCCACGGCATTCACACTCTTTCTTCATTTCACCTACACAGCCAGGTTCAGTTTCTCCTCCCTGTTACACCTCCTACAGCTTAGAAACTGCCTCAGGCTGTAAGGATTTAACCCATTTATTTCTCTTTTTTCAGGGATCACAGTACAATATCTGAAAACAGTTGTTTCAGATACTTTGCCTGGTGTTCTGGTTGTTTGGAGCAGGACAGCGATTCCTACAGAAGTTAATACTTTGTGAACACACAATTTAAATTTTTACATGAAAAAAGGAAGCAAAGTCAGAAATCTTTATTGTCTTTTTTCCTTCCAAAGGGGTAGTCTATATTTCTTAAGGAAGAAGAGGTCAAAATTATAACCCAAAGTTAATATACAGCATGTACTACCTAAAGTTTGAAGATATATGAACATTTTGCCATTTCTCTTTCCTAAAAGAATCCTCAGCAACTAATCTAGTGCCTCTTTAAAGTCTGAGCCACTGACATGAATATTTCTGTCTCTTCCATGATGCTGATATCATAAAATAAGGTGACTGACATTCATCTGATATTTTTACCCCAATTACTCACTTTCAATATGGGAAAAGAACCAACTAACCACAGATCTCAGGGAGCAGAGGTAAATTTAAATAAAAGATATGAATCTGTGAATATTAAACACCTCATATTTGGAACATCAGTTTCACAGCTAAGTGCTTAGGGATTACTGTTGACAAAGTCAGCATAGAAAGTGAAGGTCTTTCACGCCTAGTTTAACTTTTTCCTTTAAAGAACATGGAGGCTTTCAAAAGAATGAAATGTGAAAGCTTTGAGAAACTCGGCATGGAATAACAAATTTCAGAGCTGACAAATGTTTAATATAACACTGCTTTTGAAATAAATCCCCTAGGTCTCCTTTCCCACGCACGAGACTGTACCATAAATGTTAGATTTCTCGCTTTGAAACCAAAGAATAATCATCACTAAATTCCCTTAACAATATATAAAATAAAGGGCGACTGTATTGAAGTCACAATGGACAGTTACAATAAAGACCCTTGTCAGCTACTATTCTCTAGAGAGAAGTATTTTTTTGAATTATGAATCACATCAAGTAACTTGTTAGATTTTTTAAATCTCTGCTTTGATTTCAGCATCAATAACAAAAGAAACAATCTAATTATGTTCTGCAGTGTGTTTCAATGAAACCTAGAAATTATAGGGCTTTCAACAAGAATACTTAGTGCTAGAACATGACAATAAGATTTAGGTACAAAAACAAAATGCTAAGGGCCGACACTATAGCATAGCAGGTAAGGCCACCACCTGTAGTGCTGGCATCCCATATGGGCACCAGTTCAAGTCCTAGCTGCTCCTCTTGAGATCAAGCTCGCTGCTATGGCCTGGGGAAGCAGCAGAAGATGGCTCAAGTCCTTGGGTCCCTGCACCTGCATGGGAGACCTGGTAGAAGCTCCTGGCTCCTGGTGTTGGATCAGCCCAGCTCTGGTTGTTGTGGACATTTGGGGAGCGAATTAGCCGATGGAGGACTCTCTCTGCCTCTGCCTCTCTGTAACTCTGCCTTTGAAATAAATGCATAAATCTTTAAAAAACAAACAAAAACCCAAAATGCTATGGAATTGTATGAACTAAGGAAAATAATGCTGGAGCTACAAACATTTGGGGTTGAAGAAGGAATACATTTTTACTTCTTTAAAAATGTATTTATTTGAGGGGTCTGCGCTGTGGTGTAGCAGGAAAAGCCACCACCTACAGCACCCATATCCCATAAGGGTGTCAGTTTGAGTCCTGGCTCTTCTACTTCTAATCCAGCTCCCTGCTAAGGTACCTGGGAAAGCTCTGGAAGATGACCCAAGTGCTAGGGCCCCTGCACCACACAAAAGACCTGGAAGAATCTCCTGGCTTCATATTTGTCCAGCTCCAGCCATTGTGGCCACGTGGGGAGTGAACCAGAGGATGGAAGATCACCCTCTCTCTCTCTTCCTTCCTGTAACTCTGCCTCTCAAATAAATATACAAATCTGTTCTTTTCTTTTTTTTTTTTTTAAAGTCTGTATTTGAGAGGCAGAGAGACACAGAGCTCCCATCCACTGGTTCACTCTCCATATACTGACACCAGCTTCCAACTGGTGCCAAAGCAGTGAGCCATGAACTCAATCCATGTTTCCCATGTGGGGGGCAGGAATGCAATCATTTGGGCCATCACTGCTGCCTCCCGGAGTCCACATTAGCAGGAAGCTGAGTCAGGGGCTGCAGCCAGGAATCAAATCCATGCACTCAGATACAGGCTATGGGCACCTCTACTACTACTCCAAACACCCACCCTAGGAAGGAATCGATTTTTTTAAAGTGCTTTTAAGTCATCAGGGTCAGAAAAACAGTAATAAAAGACAAGAGTGCTTCATAAGGTTTTGGAAAATGGTACAAAAATATGTTTACTTTGATGAAAAAAAGTTTGAAATGCATAGGTGTTTTTAAAGCTTATTTATTTATGTGAAAGGCAGAGAGACAAAGTGAGAACGAGTAAGCACTATCTGGTTCATTCTCAAAATGCCCACAAACAGCAGGGGCTGGGTCAGGCTGAAGCCGGGAGGCAGGAACTACATCCAGGTCTCCCATGTTGGTGGAAAGACCTCAAGTACTTAAGCCATCATTTTCTGCCTCCCAGGAAACTAGACTGAAGGTAGAGGTGGGTCTTGACTCCAGGTACTCTGATATGGGATGTGAATGTGCCAAGGGGTAACTTAAACCACTGTGCAACAACACCTACCACCAAGTACATTTTTTTCATAATACACATTCTCCATGAATGTCCAAAATTTTTAAAAACATTTATTTTCGGAGGCAGCATTCTGGTGTAGCAGGTAATGCTGCTGCCTGGGACACTGACATCCCTCTTGTCCTGGCTGCTCTCCACTTCTGATCCAGCTCCCTGTTAATGGCCTGGGAAAAGCAGCAGAGGATGGTCCAAGTGCTTGGGCCCCTGCCACCCACATGGGAGACCTGGAAGAAGCTCCTGGCTTCGACCTAGCCCAGCTCCGGCCAGCGTGTTCATCTGGGGAGTGAACCAGTAGATCTCTCCCTCTCTCTCCCTCTCTCTTTCTTTCCCCCTCTCTATAACTCTTCCAGAATAAATGATAAATCTTTTAAAAATGTATTTTCATTTTATTTGAAAGGAAGAGAGAAAGAGACAGGGACAGAGAAAGATCTTCCATCTGTACATCCTGTATGTGTAGATGTGCTCCTGTATCACACATCCTGTAAGAGCTGGCCAGGACCCTATAAATTAACCGAGGTCTGCCATGTGCTTGGCAGGGACTCAATTACTTGAGCCATCACCTGCTGCCTCCCGGGGTGTGCATTAGCAGGAAGCTGGAATTGGAGGTGGAGCTGGGACTTGAATCCAGGCACAGTGATATGGGATGTAGGTGACCCAAGCTACTGTACCAGATGCCTGCCCCTCCATGAACTTTCTGAAGATCTCATATATGAATGGATTTCAAACTCTCTTCACCAAAATAAATGTATTTTTTGGTTCCACTTTCCAAGAACATTTTGAAGTACCCTCATACAAGTTTCAAAAAAAAAAAAAGCTTATAAAGCAAATTAGGTGGTTTGGTTGGTATTCAAAATCAGGGGCAAAATCGTCACTTAAATTTACCACTTTATGAACATGACTATATACGTCTTAGGTCCTATGAAAAGAAACTAATATAATAAGGAAGCCCATTTGGGATGTTTGCTACAAAGCTACCTGGAGCTGAACTTAATATGGATGAATTCAGTGACTATGAGCTTGCCATTGTTTCTTTCCTCCCCCACTTTCTGTAATACTCTGCATCAGAAATGGATGACATAATCATAGCATTTTAGTACGAAAGGCCAGAGAGACCATACAAACTAACACCCTTCTTGTACAGCTAAGAGGAATTACGTCTAGCAAGGTTGTCACCCCCACACAGTTCAATCCAATGTACATATATTAGGTTGCCAAGTCCTGCGGGAATTTGAACCCTTAACTTGCCTCTTTTAGGAGCATTTAATGATGGTTACCATCCCACCAATACCACCCTCCCGCCAAACCCCTATTTTGTAAAAAGCTATCCCTTTGGCTTCTGAGGCTTTCTAACTTCTTATCTGTATTTTCTAATTTTCCTTCATAGCCTACTTTTCCTCTGCTCCTTAAAAATTCCTAAGTGCTCTTCCCTAGGCCTCTGTGTCTTGCGATCCATACACTCTCTAGGCAATCTCTTATCCTTTCAAAGTATCAGCTACCATGTCAATACTGGTGGTATCTCAAAGCTACATTCAATTGTTGGCTGGTTTTCCCGTGGGCAGACCTCAAACTCAAAAATCCTGAAATTGAATACATCTCCTCTTAACTATCTGTACTCTCAATCAATACCAGCACCATTATTTAACTTTTGCCCAAGCCAGAATATTGCTGGTATCCTTGGCTATTCTTAGAGCCAGAACCTGACACTCCTCAGAAGTAATTAGTCACCACATCTCTTCATTCCACTTTTAAACATCTCTAAATCTCTCCAATTCTCTCTTCAACCAGGATCTTAGACCAGGCCGCCACCACCTCTTCTATCAGCTTCATTGTAACTAGAGTCCTTACTTCATTCCAGCCTTGCTCTGGTTCAATTACCACACTAAAGCAAAGTGATCTTTCTTTCTCCAAAGAAAACCACTATCCCAAATTAGGTGGTAGCTGGTTTTCATTTCCCCCCATTACATACATACATACATGCAGGCAGACACACACATGCATGCACACATACACGTATCTCAATAAAAAACGTCTGATATTGTAATAACTAGCCTCCAAGATGAGCCTCTATGACCCTTATATGTAGGTATTCACGTTCTTGTGTAGTAACCACCCTACATCCAGTTAAGGCTGGTCTGTATAAACATGAGAATACAGCAGAAGAGATGGTGTGTAACTTCCAAGCCTACATCATAAAAGACTTTGTAGCTTCTGCTTTGCTTTCTTGATTATTTACCCTGGGGGAAGCTGGTCATCCTGCTGGAGGACAACCCTGAGGGCCTACAGAGAAACCTACATGAAGCAGACATGGCTGCCTCCTACCAAGCCCAGCGCAGCCTGCCAGCCCTGTCTTGGGTTGGATCTTCCAGCCCCAGTCAAGCCGGCAGACGACTGTGGCCCAGGTGCAACTACAGCCTCAGGAGACTCCAGACTGCTCACCTAAACTCTTCCTGGATCCCTAATCCACACAAACAGGAAAAATAATAAAGGATTCCTGTTGTTTACAGGCACTTTTGCAGTGATTTGCTAAATAGTATCAAACAACTAAATACAGAATGTCTTTGCATGCATTTAGACTGAAATCTCACACTGTGCACAACGTTCTACAATCTGCCTTGAGGACCGTCATTGCTTTGAGATCTAAGAGGAATCACAGTTTTGGACCACTCACTCACACGCCTATGCAGAATTTCATGTATGACTGTATCCTAATTTATCTGCTGAAAAACAAGACAGTCTTCCCTAGTGTAAATTAAAAGAAGGTGAAAAGAACGTTAGCAGTACTAAACAAAGTTGTCAGTTCCTGAGGGAAAACTTCCCCTTTTACAGCGGAGAGCTGGATCGGAAGAGGACCAGCTGGGACATGAACTGGTGCCCTGTGGGATGCCGTGTTGTAGGCACAGGCCTAGCCCACTACACCACAGTGCCAGCCCCGGATTGTCTATAACTGATGTCTATAAGCAAAATGTGCTTGCTTCACAATAACCTGAGAAAATTTCTTTAAATATGTAAAATAATTAAGCTTTTCTCTGAATTATAATATATTGATATATTAAAAACATTACGTCTGTTACATATTATTTAAAAGGAGGTCATTTTGAAAAATGTGTCTTTGATTTTTTTGGGGTATGTGTGTGTGTGTGTGTGTTACTTTAGTAAAATACCTGAGTCTGGCTAAGTTATAAGGAAAAGAGGTTTATTTAGCTCACAGTTCTAGAGGTGGAGCAGTTAAGATCAGGCAGCTGCCTGGGATGAGAGTCTCACACTGTGTCTTAGCAGGGTGGAAGACATCACACAGTGAGAGCAGCTGTCAGACTGGCGATCAGGCACACGCAGAGGAGCCCAAAACACCAAGGGTAACCTTGCTTTGTGACAACCGGCTCCCACAGTAACTAATCTAGTACAGCCAGACCCAATGTATCCCATGAATTCTAACCCAGCCTTGAGAGACACACCTGGTCCATTCATAAGGGTGGTGATTCTACGACCTAATCACTCTCCAAAGATACCACCTTTTGAAACTGTATTGTAGAATTATGCCTCAAAATGAGTTTTGGCGGGGACATGGTCAAACCACAGGAACAAATGTAGATAACTACTTAGAAAACATCCTTCCATACTAATACGTGAAATCCCAAAGTTAATCTCAACAGTTTGGTGAATCCAGTTGTTTTCTAACTAGTAACATAATTTTTTAACCAAATCAACTATGTATTTCATTGTACACCTCAAATAAATTAGTATGGTACAAATGAATCTATTTTGGATTATATGAAGTATTTTCATGAAGTCATTGTGATCCTTAAATGATAAAAGTTGTGGAAACACTTAAAACTAAAAATTATTTTTTAATATGTGGTATTATTAGTCTCTGTTCAATAGTTGTACTGCCTATGTACCTTTTGCTAATTCTAGTTCTTTTAAAATCAGCTTATGGGGTGAGTATCTGGCCAAGTGGATAAGCATTCCACATTGGAGATCTGAGTTCGATTGCAGCTTCTTATTAATGAGCATCCTGGGAGGCAGCAGATGACGCCTCAAGTACTTGGGTCCTTGCCACACACATGCGGCACTTAGATTGAACTCTTTGCTCCTGGCTTGAGCCTGGTCCAGCCCCAGCTATAGCAGGCATTTGGGGAGTGAAACAGCAGTTGGGGTCTCTTGTTCTCTGTGTCCATTTATCTCTCTGCCTTGCAAATAGATAAACTTTAAAAATGTTTTTTAAAAATCAGCTTAGAAACATTCATCATAGATTTTTATTTTGTAAAAATGAAATCCTGTTCTAAGGTTGCTTTTAAAAAAAAAAAAAAAAAAAAAGGCCGGCGCCGCGGCTCACTAGGCTAATCCTCCGCCTTGCGGCACTGGCACACCGGGTTCTAGTCCCAGTCGGGGCGCCGATCCTGTCCCGGTTGCCCCTCCTCCAGGCCAGCTCTCTGCTGTGGCCAGGGAGTGCAGTGGAGGATGGCCCAAGTGCTTGGGCCCTGCACCCCATGGGAGACCAGGAGAAGCACCTGGCTCCTGCCATCGGATCAGCGTGGTGCGCTGGACGCAGCGCGCTACCGCGGCGGCCATTGGAGGGTGAACCAACGGCAAAAGGAAGACCTTTTTCTCTGTCTCTCTCTCTCTGTCCACTCTGCCTGTCAAAAAAAAAAAAAAAAAAAAAGATAGTTCTGTTGTCAAGGTAACTTTCAATGTACCCTGACTCTTTACCCACTTTAATTTCTGGGTGGTAAAAGCTGAATACAACTCCAAAGTACAGACTCAAATCTACCAGAAGGGGATACCTTGAAAAGATGGGCACATTTCTGAATGTAACCGAATCTCAGATTTCTTACCTATAATGCAAGGATATTAATATCTTAAAAGGCTGCTGAGAAGATTCCATGAGAATGTATCAACATAATTGCTTTAAAAGTTTCCCTTACTTTTCCTAAAATCTACGATCTAAAACAAAGAGTTTAAGATGATATAACACACCCATGAGAAAATTTCCAATCATCTCTTTAAATGTCAAGAGAATAAAAGTGACTGTGCAATTGAGGGCAACAAGGGGAAAAGGGTGCAAGCTATGCACCAAACACTGGCAAGGATGTGGAGCAACAGGAATGCTTGTTCATTGCTGTTGAAAAATCCAAAATGATATAGCCATTTTGGAAGACAGTTTGACAGCTTTTTACAAAACCAAATATACTCTTATCAGTCGTGCTCCTTGGTATTTACTCAGAGGAGCTGAAAACTTATGTCCACACAAAACCTGCACATGGATGTTTATATTAGCTTCATTCCTATCTCCAAGGCTTGGAAGTAACCAAGCAGGTAAACAGAGACAAATTGTGGCCCATTTAGATAATGGACAATTAGTTGGTGCTAAAAAGAAATGAACTAGGGCCAGCGCTGTGGTGTAACTAGGATGCCGGCATCCCATATGGGCACCGGTTCAAGTCCCGGCTGTTCCACTTCCACTCCAGCTCCCTGCTGTGGCCTGGGATAGCAGCAGAAGATGGCCCAAGTCTTTGGGCCTCTGCACCTGCGTGGGAAACCCAGAAGAAGCTCCTGGCTCCTGGTTTCAGATTGGCACATCATCTTTGGCATCTAAAAAGTTGCTCCTTTCTGTGTTGATGAAAAGTGGTGAAAATCCTGAGGAAGGTATGTGGTGACAAATGTGACCTCAGCTTCCGCCCTCACTTTCCAGAAGACGGAAGGCTTATGAGAGGAACCTAAGAACTCTCTGTGACCCTAGGAGTGCACTGACATCCCTGTTTGGATGCAACAGCAAAGGTGAAACGATTGTAAACCCAAGTTTCAGTCCTCAGGCTTTCTGAAGGCAGTATGCTTCAAGGGCTCTGAGGGTTTCTACATACCTACGCAGACACGACAGAGCTTTTCATTCATAACCAGCCCCACAGAGATGCTTCCTCCAGCAGCAGAGAACTCACGATCGTCACTTCTAACTACCTACTCAGAGACAGCTCAGCTAAAAGGGCTTATGATTCTTCTGCCAAACCCATAGTAATAGCTAGAAGGCCTTGAATGGGAAGATTACACTCATTCACTAAGCACAAGCATCCTCAAGTAAACTGAGCCAGGAATAAATTCTTTTGTACTAACACCTCTTTTCTCTTAAGAAACAAAACTCTTACCAAAAGTTTAATCAAGCAAAGGTAAATTTTATATTTTGATCCTTTTTGATTATAAAAATGGTTCTCCTGAAACTGACTACTTCTGTGGTAGCTGGAAAGACTGCTTTTGGGCTTGTTGGAAGAGCCTTCAGTGCTAGTATGTGTCAGCAAGCAAGCATGATTGTGATGGGCGGCGCTTCCCCCGAGGCACTATAAGTACTCCTGTTGCTAAATCTGGACGATGTACCATCTGTGCACAGAGTACTGAGATTCCTCAGAGTCACAAATTATTTTTTTCCTGGTGATTATTTTGGCAAAGAAATTTAACACCCTTCCAAGATGTTAACGGCCATTAATGTTAACAGCCTTTAATTTCCACAGGAGACTCACATATTAGGGATTTCTGACTGTTGACATGCATGTTAATGGACAAAAACTAGGAACTGACTGCTTGGAGCAATGTCAGTTGTTTCAGCACACTGCATTCTCAGAAGGAAATGGAATAGTTTGTAGTTCCCTCAAAATTTACTTCAAAATATTGGAAAATTGATGGCAATCTTGGATGGATAATGTCACCTAAAATTTGACATAAATTTGCTTCTACTCTACACTAAGCCAGTAACACTGTAGGGGCCAGTGCTGTGGCTCAGCAGGTTAACACCCTGGCCTAAAGCACCGGCATCCCATATGGGCGCCGGTTTGAGACCTGGCTGCTCTACTTCCTATCCAGCTCTCTGCTGTGGCCTGGGAAAGCAGTGGAGGATGGCCCAAGTCCTTGGGCCCTGCACCTGCGTGGGAGACCCAGAGGAAGCTCCTGGCTCCTGGCTTCAGATCAGCACAGCTCGGGCCATTGCAGCCAATTGAGGAGTGAACCATCAGATGAATGACCTCTCTCTCTCTGCCTCTCCTCTCTCTGTGTAACTCTGACTTTCAAATAAATCTTAAAAAAAGAAAGAAACATTGGGAGCACATAAAGCTAGAAGGTCTTTCCAATTTGATGTGGCCGTTTCTCTTGGCAATTTAAAAATTCTATCTCATAAAATCCAAACAGGGTTCTGTGATGGAACAACTTTATCCACATTTTGGTAAAGTTTCAAACTGAAACTGTTACTTAAAAGAAGTCTAGATTACTGGACACAATTTTAAAGTGGAAAAATGTAAGGTACTTTAGTTTCCCGGGTTAGCGAGAACCTTGAGAACTCTGCCACATTACAACACTGAGGCTCTGTTCCTCGGCAGCTTCATTACTTGCATTCCTTTTTTGTTGCCAAGTCTTCAAGGTTGATCTAAAAGACATACAATGGAGCTTCAAATTGGAATTAAAAGTTTATTTTATCACAAAACATTTTGAAATCTATGCATAGTTTTTTCATAACACATATTTTCCCTGAACTTTTTGAGGAACACTATAGTATAGTGGTGGGGTATATCTGTGTCTTCAATAAAATGATGACAATATAAATAGAATTTCCAACTACGTACACAGTGGCCTTTAATAAGGAGTCTTGGCTCAAAAATAATATTCTCCTTCCACAAAAACTATTTTTAAAAATACCAGAAGAAACTCTAGACTACAAGACTAGTCAGTATTTTTAAATGGGCAAAAAATTTGGACAGCAACTTCACCAAAGAAAATATCTGAATGGCTAATTAGTAAATGCAAATATGCTCAAGAGTGTTAGTCATCAGTGGAATGCAAATTAGAACTACACTGAAAGAATACTCCATATCCAAAAGAGTGTCTATAAGCAAGAAGACTGATCATACCAAGTGCTAGGGAGGACATGGGGAAACTAGAACACTTACACATTGCTGGTAGAAATACAGGGTAGGACAGCCATTTTGGATAAAAATTTTGCAGTTTCTTACCATATAAACCTGTCATTCCACTCTTAAACATCTGCCCTAGTGGAATGAAACTGGTTTACACAAAGACTCATGAGCAAATGTTGGTGGCACCTTTTTTTTTTTTTTTTTTTTAAGATTTCTTTATTTATTTGAAAGTCAGAGTTACACAGAGAGAGAAGGAGAGGTGTGTGTGTGGGGGGTCTTCCATCTGCTGGTTCACTCCCCAGATGGCCACAACATTTGGAGCTATGCCAATTCAAAGGTAGTAGCTAGAAGCTTCCTCTGGGTCTCCAACGTGAGTGCAGGGGCCCAAGGACTTGGGCCACCTTCTACTGAATTCCCAGGCCACAGCAGAGAGCTGGATCGGAAGTGGAGCAGCCGGGACTTGAATCGGTGCCCATATGGGATGCCGGCACCCCAGGCAGTGGCTTTACCCACTATGCCACAGCAACGGCCCCGGCACCATTATTTTTAATAGTTCATTCAGAACAGACTGCAATCCAAATGTCCTTCATGTGATGAATGAATACAATGTAATATTTCCATATACTAGCAATGCCCCACAATAAAAAATAAAAGAACTATAACACATGCTACATGAAAAAGCCTTTTTTTAAAAAAACAGATTTACTTACTTATTTGAAAGGAAGACAGAAAAGAGAGGGAGAGGTCTTCCGTACACTAGTTCACTCCCCAAATGGACACAATAGCCAGGTCTGGGCCAGGCCTAAGCCAGGAACCTAGAAATTCATTCAGGTCTCCCACATGGGTGGCACGGGCCCACGCACTTGGGCTACCATTTGCTGCTTTTTCAGCACGTTAGCAGGATCCTGGAATGGTGGAAATGGCACAGCATGGACTCAAACTGGCACTCAGATATGGGATGCAGTAGCTTTGCTTGCTGTGCCGTGGGTAAGCCTTTAAAGCATTAGGCTTCCCTAGGTACACGTGCACACAGGGCTTCGGAACCAGGGGCTACCTGGAGCAGTGGCTAAAGAAGCAGCCATCGAAGGTGAAGGTCAACAAGCAAAAAGCACAGGGCAAGCTCTTGAGAACTCACTCTGCTGACTCTTGCCTCAAGCCAGCTTTGGGAAGCCGACAGGGAGCAGCCCCTGCTGAACGCTTCCCCTAGCTTTGTTTTCCTCCTTGGCACTTGTCTCCAGCCTAGCACCTGTCAAATCCACAGAGTAAGATGTCCTTGGAGAAAATGTAAGATCTCTGCCTGGAGGAGTCAAAAACCAAAGCAGTGAATGGAATCCTCGTGATCAAGATGTTAAGTGAAAACTGAAACAAACTCTGGAATTTCCAAGCAATATCTGATGATCTCTTCATTGCAGCCTCTGCAAAGGTAGGCACAGCCTGGACCCAGGAGAGACTGTGGGTGGGATACAGGATCACAGGGATGTGCAGTGGTGCCAGTGGGTCAACACCTAAGACTGGCACCCTTTCACTGAGTGGATTCTACCCTCGCCCCTCAACTCTGGCCTGGATCTGGCTAACAAAATGCCTTCTCCCAGAACTTTGAAGACTGGCCTACCTGTTCAGATGCTACTTCCTTGTTTTTGGAGAAAATTAAAAGATGATCTATGTGGCTAGAAATGCCAACCATTGTCTGCTGTCCAACTACCATTTCCTAAGACTGATTACAATGGTGTCTGGCCCTGGCACCTGGGAGGAACGTGTTGAGATACTCAAAGCTGAAACAGTTCTGTGAGGCTCCTGGTGTGGACAAGCAAAGTGGGACAGTGGGATGTGAAAGGCCAGCAAAACGTTCTCTACCCCTTCTACAAGGGCACGAAGAAGAACTCACACAGGGAAACTGAGAAGATATCAAAGTTGCCAGAAAGACACAGCAGAAGCAGCTGTGAATTAAATAATTTTTCAGGGCCGGCACTGCAGTGCAGTAGCCTCCGCCTGCAGTGCTGGCATCCCATATGGGCTCTGGTTGTGTTCTGGCTGCTCCTCTTCTCATCCGGCTCTCTGCTGGCCTGGGAAAGCAGCGGAAAATGGCCCAAGTGCTTGGGCCCTGCACCTGCATGGGAGACCCGGGGAAAGCTGCAGGTTCCTGGCTTCAGATCTGCTCAGCTCCGGCCTTTGTGGCCATTTGGGGAGTGAACCAGTGGATAGAAGACTTTCTCTCCCTCTCTCTGTCTATAACTCTGCCACTCAAATAAATAAATAAAATCTTCAAAAAACATCATTTTTCATACCACTGCTATATAAAATAACTAGATGCAAAAGACTACATATTATATGATTCCATTTATACATTCTTAGAAAAGGAGTGAAGGAAGTTGTCTAAAGCTGGGTTGTCATGATGGCTGCAGAACAGTTAGTGATGTAGGGGATATAAAATATGTCTCAAAAAAGCTTGAACAAAAACGTAACAGAACAAAATGTAAAGAAAATAATGGGACACAAATGTGGTTTCCCAAACTTACACAGACCTTAGGTTACAAATTTATCGTCTGTTTTGTCAACCCAAGTTTAGGTACCTACATAACATATTTATTTAACACACTGCTATTATTTATTATGTCATTAACTTTTAATATTTATACAAAGATATTAATATATAAATGTATATAAACATACTTACCATTAATAATGTAATATAACATGTTTAATAATATATTATTAAGGGGCCATGGCACAGCGGGTTAATGCCCTAGCCTGAAGCACCGGCATCCCATATGGGTACCAGTTCAAGATCCAGCTGCTCCACTTCCAATCCAGCTCTCTGCTATGGCCTAGGAAAGCAGTAGAAGATGGTTCAAGTCCTTGGGCCCCTGCACCTGTGTGGGAGACCTGGAAGAGACTCCTGGCTTCGAATTGGCACAGCTCCCGCTGTTGCAGCCACTTGGGGAGTGAACCAGCAGATGGAAGACCTCTCTCTTTCTCTACCTCTCTTCCCTCTGTGTAACTCTGACTTTCAAATAAATAAATAAATTTTTAAATATACATATTATTAATATATTAATGTTATAATAAGTGATATATTATTTAATATACAATAAATTATTATTATTATATTGCTTATTATTTCACAGGAATTTTCAGTAACTTTCATTAAAAATTTTATTTGCCCAGCTGGCGCCGCAGCTCACTTGGCTAATCCTCCACCTGTGGCACCGGCACCCTGGGTTCTAGTCCTGGTTGGGGCACCGGATTCTGTCCCAGTTGCTCCTCTTCCAGTCCAGCTCTCTGCTATGGCCTGGGAAGGCAGTGGAGAATGGCCCAAGTGCTTGGGCCCTGCACCCGCATGGGAGACCAGGAGGAAGCACCTGGCTCCTGGCTTCGGATGGGCGCAGGGCAGGCTGTAGCAGCCATTTGGGGGGTGAACCAACGGAAGGAAGAGCTTTCTCTCTGTCTCTCTCTCTCACTAACTTTGCCTGTCAAAAAATTTTTTTTATTTGCCCTCCAACAATTTTTTAAAGGAAATCTATTTTTCATTACGTGCAAAGCAAACAACTTTGTACCACAATTCTTGGCACAGAGTTAATTGGGTAGGTTTACATTTCTGGATAAAGAAATTAAAGCAACTAAATGAGGCAATGTCCCTTGTTTTTCTCTAGCTCATTGTTCACACTCTCCGTATAGCTAAGGTGGAGCTGGTTTACAATATTAAGAGATGTTTTTCATTCTCAAACATCTTCTGAATTGTGTGACAGTCAACCCCTCTCTAGAAAAATTATTCTCATCCTTAGTTTTCATTAACACAAAGGGGAATCCTTCAAGGGTTTAAGTCAGGATAAACCATATAACAATAAAAAGTTCACTATGTGTCATTTTATGTTGATAATCTGGGGCATAAATTAAAACGAGAAGCCCAAGGCCACATGTTTTAGATGAGGATTCTTAACACCACCCAGAACTACTCCTCACAGGATAAGTAATTAGTTCTATGAGGAAGGTACCCGTTTCTCTTAGATGTAATATCTATAGCAGCATCTCCACACATATTACATTTGTTTATTCATTCACCAAAGCAGAGGCACCTAGATTGATGTCTATTTTGAGTGAGCTATTAAAAATAATGCTGCCACCAACATTTGCTCCTGAGTCTTTGTGATACAGAAACAGGTTATGAAAAGGTAATTACTTGTCCAGGGTTATACAGTGGCTGAGTAGTAACCTGGGGTGTGCAGAACTGGTCTGTTGGACTCAGACATTTGTGCTCTGCAGCTCTACATATAATGCCTCACATGAAAACAAGCAGGGTTGTGGGCATGAGCACCTGTGTTCAACGGGTCCAAAACAGTTATCAAGTTGGGGTCCACGAGACTATGGATTTCATGGGTTGGTTTGAGGAAGCCTGTATCTCTATGCACTGTGAAAATTGTATGTAAAATTTCCTATGAGTATGCATAAATATTTTTAGAGTCAGAGTCCAGAGTTTCACTGGATCCTCAAAAGTATTTATGATACAAGAAAAAGTCACGATTTGTTACACTGTTTTCGTAGGGAGATTAACCATTTAAGGTAATCTGTATATTTTAGCTCAGCAATATATTTATAAATAGAAGATATGTCAAACAACATAATTAACAAGAAACTACTGAGAAGTAATATATATGTATACATATATATGTAATATAAATATATTATATATAATACACTATATTATATAGTAATATATATATATATATGTATACACACTAGGCATACAATGTGGTATTTGGGACACTGTACTTTTTTAAAAAATGAGGGCCAAGCCCTAATTTGATACTCAATTTGACCCAGCAGTCACAACACGAAGCAGATAATGATAGGAAAAATGTCTGTCATTTGTGACTAAATTCTAGCTGTGTATTAAGCAAGTTTCTCACACACTATACTGGCTTAAGGTAAAATTAATTTAAAAGTACAAAGCAAGAAATATCTATAAATTGGTACTAAGTAAGGATAAGTAAGGATATTGAGTTGCTTTAAATCAAATAGTTTTGTGCTTCTGTTAATACAACTTGATTTTCTTTTTTCATGTATATATATATATTTATTTATTCATTTATTTGAAATCCAGAGTTATACAGAGAGAGGAAGAGATAGGAAAGAGAGACCTTCTGCCTATTGGTTTACTCCTCATGTGGCCACAATGGCTAGGGCTCGACCAGGCTGAAGCCAGGAGCCAGGAGCTTCTTCTGGGTCTCCTATGTGAATGCAGGGGCCTAAGCACTTGGGCCATCCTCTGGTGCTTCCCCAGGCACATTAGCAGGGAACTGGAGCAGAAATAGAGCAGCCATGACTCAATCGGCATCCATATGGGATGCCAGCATCACAGGCCGTGGCTTTACCCAATGTACGCCAACACCAGCCCCAAAATGGTTTTCTTAGGATGGGCAAACAGGATTGCTAGGAATTTTGGGAGCCACTCAGTTTTTTAAAGGATGGCATCTTTTTAGTTTTTATAAAAATATTACCTTCAACCCCTCAAGCAACACAGGGCAACCTCCTAGCATTTATGCTCTGGAGTAACATTCAGCCAGATACCTCAGTACAACTGAGTAATCACTGTTAAATGACTTAAATACTTCCTTGTGGGCACAGGCATTGGGGTCAGTGGGCTACGCCCCTGTCTGGGATGTCTGCTCCCATATCTGACTGCGTGAGATTGAGTACTGTCTCTGCTTCTGATCCACTTCCCCGCTAACGAGCCTGGGAAGACAGCAGGTACTTGGGCCCTGCCACCCAGATGGGAGACCTAGATGAAGTTCCTGGTTCCTGGCTTTGGCCTGGCCCCGTACTGTCTGTTGCAGGTATCTGGGGGAATGTATCAGTGGATAGAAGATCTTTCTCTCTTGCTCTATCATTCTACCTTTTAAATAAATAAATATTAAAAAAATATTTTCTTGGGGCTAGTGTTGAGGCAGATAAAGTTGCTACCTGCGACACTGGCATCCCATATGGGTGTTGGTTTGAGTCTCGGTTGCTCTGCTTCCAATCCAGCTCCCTGTTGATGTGCCTAGAAAAGCAGCAGAGGATAGTCCAAGTGCTTGGGTCCCTGTACACCCAAGTGGGACACTGGAAAGAAGGTCCTGGCTTCAACCTGGCACAGCCCTGACCATTGTGGCCATTTGGGGAGTGAACCAATGGATGTAATTCTGCCTTTCAAATAAACATGTAAATCTTTAAAATAAAATAAAAATACATTCATGTGGGTTGATATATAGTATAATAGTAACAGCATTAAATGGCAAATTAAATAAATCCCAACACGTATTGACTAGTTCAAATTAACTGCCATTAAACATCCTAACAAACATTGGTATTTGAGTTTCCTGTTACAATGTAATTTGGTTGATATTATATATATATATATATATAAATTTACCATATATATATGGACATATACTAATATGGATATACATGTAAATTTCACATAATAAAAATGCTTGAGTGAAATATTGTTAGTTCAACAACAGTTGAGAGGATTCAGCACCATGAACAATTATTTTTTTAAAGATTTATTTATTTATTTTAAAGAATTACAGAGAGAGAAAGAGGAAGAGACAGAGAGATCTTCCATCCATTGGTTCACTCCCCAAACGGCCATAATGGCTAGGGCTAGGTCAGTCCGAAGCCAGGAGCCTCTTCAGGGTCTCCCACGTGAGTGCAGGGGCCTAAGCACTTGGGCCATCCTCTGCTGCTTTCCCAGGCACATTAGCAGGGAGCTGGATCGGAAGTGGAACAGCCAGGACTCGAACCAGCACCTATATGGGATGCAGGTGCTGCAGACAGTGGCTTAATCTGCTAGGCCACAGCGCTGGCACCACAAACAATTATTTTTCACACTGAGAGAAATTTTCTCCTTATTGAAACTCATGGTGTTACCCTGCACTGGTAGTAGAGGAAGGAAATGAGACCTGGGAGTGGGGCCGGCGGGGATGTGGACAGGCCTCGTTTGGCTGTTTAAAGCTCCAGGTACTGGCTCAGAGGGGTTACAGAGGGAGGGGAGCAGGTAGCATGGGCAGGCGGGACTGGAATCTGGCTACTTAATGACTCCTGAGTGGGGCAACAGCCAAGTACTCTCTGGCTGCAACAAAGTGGGGTGCTGCTTTGTCATGTATATAAATCGCTGTGGCTTTCTATGTCCTTAACCGATAGGAAAAGTCAACTACTTCTTTCTTGTTTTGATTCCCCTTCACCCTTTCCATAATACAAATGAGTAACCACGGATGGCTTTAGAGGATTTAGCAAATACAAGTATACTGTGCCAATAAATTCAGATTCCTAAGCAGCTTTGGGGAGGGGATCTGATAACACCACAAATATCAATAGTGACCACACACGGGGGATTCTAGGGCTTTCCTGATTCATCTTTCGGGCTTGTTCAGTTTCAGGTGTCCTTGCAAATTTGAAGGAAGTTTTCAAAGCCTGCTGTGCCTATGAATTAATGTTTAGAGCTCTATCAAATGAAATGTTACACAGAGGAAACATTTAACAGTGCACCCTGGGGCTGAGCAACATACACTATAAATGCAGAGTACTGGGTAGGAAGAATGCCAAGAGTTAGAAACACATCTCCCTCCACTGCTGCAAAGACAGCCAGCCCTTGGTTCTGCTGCTTGTCTGCCATCCTGTGGGCATTTACAAAGGACTGCAGGTGGCTTCCATGCTTCTGCTCCTCCCTTCCCACCCCATACTACTGCTCTGAGCCCAAGGGCAGAAGAAGACGAGCAAGACAGGGCCCCTCAGACTTTGAACTGCTTGATGTCCTGAAGGGGCTGGAGCATTTGATCAGTATCTCCAACGCGAAGACTCCACGGTTAGCAAAATACCAAAGGCAGTGCTTCTGCGGGCATCACAGTAACTACGTCCCCAGTTCGAAAACAGATGCATATTCTATGCCCTACGTGCTGGGTCTGTCAGTTTCTCCTCTTGGTTTCTTTAACTTCACTAGCTCCTCACTCAAATTTTGTTTCTCTTTTCAGTCCTCCCAAGTTCTCTCTGACCCCCATGCCCACTACCTTAAGGGAATGAGTATGGTTTATACATTTTCATATTGAGCTTTAAAAAATGAGCTTAAAAAAACTAAAAAGCATGTCTGCCAAAACTCACCATCAGAGGGCACAACAGTACTGCAATACACAGCTCCCAAATTCTGCCAGGAAGACAGCCTCTGGTGCACCTAGGAAATATGAAAAACATCCCTGTTAGAACAGAACAGGAAATGTGGGGTGTGCGTGTGTGCAAAATAAACACAGCTCTCTGATCACTTAAGTCATATATATTCTTTGTAGAAGTTTAAAAACACAGATAAAATAAAAGCTCCTCGAATTCCTATCATCCTGAGCTAATAGTAGTGAACTTTTGGTGTATTTTCTTTCCTTTTTTTTTTTTTAAAGATTTATTTTATTTATTTGAAAGGCAGAGTTACAGAGAGGTAGCTGGTTTATACCCCAAATGGCTGCAATGGCCAGAGCTGAGCTGATTCGAAGCCAGGAGCCAGGAGCTTCTTCCAGGTCTCCCACACAGGTGCAGAGGCCCAAGCACTTGGGCCATCTTCCACTGCTTTCTCAGGCCACAGCAGAGAGCGGGATGGGAAGTGGAGCAGCTGAGACTCAAAGCGGCGCCCATATGGGATGCCAGTGCTTCAGGCCAGGGCGTTAACCCACTGTACCACAGCGAAGGCCCTGTGTTTTCAACATTATATACAAACACATTCACAAACATGCACATGAGTCAAATGCTATGATAAACAAATTAGGGTTATGCCACATAAATATTTTTAACTTATTTTTTAAAAATAGAATACTGGTTTTAAGTGCTATCAAGTCTACACTATAATTTTCTTGCTCCTTTCTCCTGATGACTTTTAGATCTCTATTTCCTTCCTGTCTTTTATCAGGTATGAGATAGTTATTATTCACTATCATAATTGTGTTTTTACTTAAATAGGCATCTGGTCTTCTGTTCACTCCCCTTTTTTAAAACTCGGACAACCTCACTCCTTGAGTCCTTTGATCACTACCTCCTGCAGAATGTTAGAAGGAAACCATGCACCCACCCATGCTTACTACTTCCTCCAAGAGTAATGCCACCGTACCTGTGGGGCTGGAATTCAGGCTGTCATAATTACACCAAGTTTCACAAAGGATATTGAATACACTTCTGACTTGCCAAATGCTGAATTTATTCCCTTAGACCTTTTACTTGCCCAGATCCTTCAAAGATCAAAGAAGGAAGAAGGGAAGGCACTAACTGACTAAAACTCCTCATGTTAGCCTCAGTCTGAAGCATTCTCTCCACCCCCCCAAGGAAAAGTGAAATTAGGACTCTAACAATGCACACCTCAACATGACTACGGCATATGACAAACACACAGAAATGTGAAACTGACACTTATTTACAAATGTAAATAAATAATTTACAATTACTAGAAACTTGGTTCACAGACAGTTTAGTTTTTCAGGTTTAAATCTTTGATATATTAAGTACTAATTTTAGTCAAATTAAGATGCATAAATCCAACTCATTTCCTTTTAATGACAACATAGCTATCCTGTAGAGAGACTAATTCCTATTATTTGAAATTGTAATTTTCCAAATATCTGTATGAGTTAGAATATTTCTGAACCTCTGTTTTGTCTAATCATATGTCTGCTCATGTACTGGTAACCACATTGTTTTAACATTCTAGTTTTATTTAACATATGATAAAGTTAGTTTTCCCTTCCTACTCTTCCTTAAGAATTCTTTTGGGTATTCCACCTTGTTTTTCCATATCAGAGTCAGTTATCTCGTAACACTCACACACACACACACACACACACAGTCCTATTTATTTATTTATTAAAAAAAAACAAAACAGTACAATGTAGTGGTTAAAGCACAAACTCTGAAATCATCCTGAGTTTAGATCGTGGTTCAGTAACTTACTCTACCTGCAACCTTGGTCAAGTTCATTAGCTTCTTTTTGCCTTGAATTCTTTTCTTTTTTTTTTTTTTTAATTAAACTTTTATTTAATGAATATAAATTTCCAAAGTACAGCTTATGGGTTACAATGGCTTCCCCCTCCCAAAACTTCCCTCCCACCCACAACCCTCCCCTTTCCCGCTCCCTCTCCCCTTCCAATCACATCATGATTCATTTTCAATTCTCTTTATATACAAAAGATCAGTTTAGTATATATTAGGTAACGATTTCAACAGTTTGCCCCCATATAGCAACACAAAGTGAAAAAAAAAATACTGTTGGAGTACTAGTTATAGCATTAAATAAGAGTGTACAGCACATTAAAGACAGAGATCCTACATGATATTTTTTTAAAAATTAATTAATTTTCTATGCCATTTCCAATTTAACACCAGGTTTTTTTTTTTTTCATTTCCAATTATCTTTATATACAGAATTCTAAAATGAACGATGGAGAGAGTAATACTAACACCTATCACATAAACTTGTAAGGACTAATAAACAATACATATAAAGCACTTTGGACAGTGCCTGGCATGGAGTAAATTAACATCTATATGTTTTGACTCTTTTAGCTCCAGAGTCCTGTAAGCCTCTCCATCTAAGTCTCTATTTGTACCCCTGAAGAGGATTTTAAGGTTTTCTTCATATGAGTCCTGTACGTCTTTTTTCCTCATGTAATGCCTTTTGTACCAAGTCTCATCCAATAGTAACGTCGTAACTCCTGTATTTCTTAGCTTGCATAGGCTAGTTGTGTCTTTTTATTATCTTTGCCAAATATCTTTGTTTTAAGAATGACTCTGAATAGTTTTCTTTGTGATCTCAGAATCTTCAAACCAGAAAGTTTACTTATTTACATCTATATAACATACACATTTATATAGTTT
Source organism: Lepus europaeus (assembly GCF_033115175.1). Classification (NCBI taxonomy): domain Eukaryota; kingdom Metazoa; phylum Chordata; class Mammalia; order Lagomorpha; family Leporidae; genus Lepus; species Lepus europaeus. Next base: position 61,636,939 of record NC_084843.1, on the reverse strand, counting down.
TGCTTTCTATTTTAATTGCTGTTTTCTTTTGTAAATAGTTTGTGCTTGCTTTGTTTCAGGTATGTCTGCATTATGAAATGTTTACATTTTTGTTTCAGATACTACACTTGATCTTAGCCAAAAGGCCGAGAAGCAATACATATTTGTTTCAGTACTTATTTCAGACTAAAAGTCACAATTATTTTAGTGGCCTACAAGATCTCATACCATCATATACTCTAATTATCTGACTTCACCTCCTACCACCTCCCTTTCAGTCATCATCCTTTAGCTCTTCCAGCCTCTTCCCTGTTTCTTGGACACTTCTGCTTCAGCACCTCTGCAATGGCTACTCGTTCTGCTGAGAATACAGTTTCTCCAGACAACCATCTAGGTTTCCTCACTTCCTTCCAGTCCTTGCTCAAATTTCATTTTCTGGGGGAGGCCTGCTCTGACCACCCAACGGGAAATGGCAATTCCACCAGGTGGTCCTCTTGATCCCTGCCATGCGGGACACTGAATGACTGCTTACAATAGACTGAGGTACTACTCCTCTACTGTGCTTACTGTTTATCGCCCCAACACACAAAGCAAGAATTCTGGTCTGTTTTGGTCACTTTAAGTGTGCCTGGCAAATAAGAAGAACTCATAAAAAAACATGTTGAGTAAATAAATCTTTATAGCTATTACTATGTAAAATGTACTTTATATGAAAATATAAAAACCCTATCTCTATTATGAGCAATGATGAACTGATATAGTTTTCCTTTTTTATTCCTATCTAGATACAGTTTAGTTTATTATATTACTTCTCTTAGAGATAACCTTTAACTCATTCTATGTATCAATTATCTACCTACATACATACTTCACTCCAACACTTAAGTTTTTACTGGACCTCTTTCAAATGACATCTTTTGGCAGCTAGTTATAAAACATGCCTCCACATCACTTCTGTCCCTCATCCTTCTACCTTTTGTTAGTTACATCATTGCTACCTCGTCAAAATGACATTGTCAAGATTTGAAAGATTCATATTCTGCTCTGGAAACCTCCTTTCCGTATTTAGACTTAATTCTGTGGACCAATGGACTTCAGGCTCACTGCCAATTATTCAGCTGAAGCTTCTCCTTTCATTTGTTGGTTGGCTGACCTTCTTCCCATAGAAGTAGGGCTCATGAGAGCTAAACTTCCTGAAGCTTGACATGTTAAATGCCAAATTAACTTTTCCATGAGGAATTGGGAGGTGAAGTGTCAGTGCCACTTTGAGCAAATCTGAGGCCAGCCCCTTCCTGTGGAGAAGGGTGTTCGCCTGACTTTGCTGGTGATGTGCAACCACAGACAGCTCCCAGGGCCTCCCACACACCTACTGGACCTTCATCATATCCAGCAGGCTTCTTTATACAATGTGTCTTGGAACTGCAGAGATCACTTCCATTTATAACATAAGATGGAGGTTGTGATTCTGTTTATCACTCTCCTTACTCTAAAGTGTAAGAAGAAAAGGAGAAACTGGCCTTACCTGGGCCATTAGCCGTTATTTCATTACACAGTAGCTTTTTAATATTGACAGTTTCAAATATGCACAGAGGTAGAGAGGACAGTCTAAAGAAGCCCAAGAATCCATCACCTGGTTCTCTATTTGCCAAATTTGTGTCATCTGTGGTCACTCAGTTTCCCTCTAGAAAATTCACTTACTTTCATATTACTTCACCTGGAAACAATTCACTATACCATCTACTGTGCCATTTTAAATAAGTTCTCTGTCATCTGTGAAGTTCTGTCATCTGTGATTTTACAAATTATTCATAACAATAATAAAAGATGCTTGTGTAGGGCAGAGAACCACATCCATATATAGGTGGTTATGAATAATAATGACTAGATGCTATAGAACCTGTGTTGGTTGGCTAGTCACTTGTTTTTGTAAATAAAGTTTTATTGGAACACAGTCAAGCTCATTCATTTATTTACTCTATATTGCCCATTAATCTATTTTTACACTACAACTGCAGAACTGAATAGTTATGTAGCTGTGAGAAAGTGTTGAGTAGACCACATGGCCCAAAAAGTCTAAAACACTTACCATCTGGCACTTGAAGAAAATGTTAGTTTCTGTAGTTTTGGGATAATTCACTTTTCCAAAGTATCTCCCAGCCCATTTGGAAATTATAGTGGCCATTACAAAACACTGTCCCTGGCAACTACAAAGTATTTCTTTTATTTAAAATGTTCACCAACATACATATAAGTCCTTTTCTTTCTTTAAGCCAGTAACTTACAGTTTCAGCTTACAGTTTAATAAGGCTAATTGAAACAAAGATGATTTGTTCTCATCTTTTTTCCTTCAACCAGTGCAACAACAAACAAACAACACAAAAAAGTAAAAAATAAGGAGGGGAGGGGCTGGCACTGTGGCGCAGTGGGTTAAAGTCCTGGCCTGAAGCAATGGCATCCCACATGGGTGCCAGTTCTAGTGCTGGCTGCTCCTCTTCCAAGCCCGCTGTCTGCTATAGCCTGGGATAGCAGTAGAGGATGGCCCAAGTCCTTGGGCCCCTGCACCCACACTGGAGAACTGGAAGAAGTTCCTGGCTCCTGGCTTTGGATTGGCGCCGTTCCGGCCGTTGTGGCTATCTGGGGAGTGAACCAGCGGATGGAAGACCTCTCTCTCTGTCTCTACCTCTCTGTAACTCTGTCTTTCAAATAAATAAAATAAATCTTAAAAAAAAAAATAAGGAGGGGATAATAAGTGCTCTAAAACCAAAGAAGCATTGCCATTCTGAACTGTCTTCCATGGCTCCCCTAAATTGAATATATTACATGGTTTAAATGTTACATTCTTAATAAATCACAAGAAAATAGCAAACTTTTCAATTTTCTCTTTTTTTATTTTACTTTTAATGGCAAGCTTTTAATAAATACTTGGCTGATGCTGAAAGTTTCAAAAATATGTCAAGAAGTTGTAAAAAGAAAAATCAGCAATAACACTCTCACAAATGGTATGTATCATTCACATATTTAAATTTCATAGGCGGGGCTGGCATTGTGGCATAGCTGGTAAAGCCACTGTCTGCAACTCCTGCATCCAATATGGGTGCTGGTTTGAGTCCCAGCTGCTCCACTTCTGATCCAACTCCCTGCTAATGGGCTGGGATGAGAAGCAAAAGATGACCTAAGTGTTTGGGCCCCTGCTACCCATGTGGGAAACCTAGAAGCAACTCTTGGCTCCTGGCTCCTGGCTTCAGCTTGTCCCAGCCCTGGCCCATGCAGCCACCTTGGGGGTGGATCTCTGTTCCTCCCTCTCTCTCTGTGACTCTGACTTTCAAATAAATAATCTCTAAAAAAAGGATATTTATTTTTAAAAATTTCATAGAGATCTAGACCAAGAAAGTAAGTATTTAGAATGTGGGAAAATCATCAGAGGGTAAATCTCTAGGAAATATGAATACCAAAGAAACAAGGTAAGTTAGTGCCACCACAGTTCTTTTTAAAAAATGCAAATTTAACTTTTGACAGGACAGTGCATATCTTTGATAAGCAATTCTGAGAACTGAAGGAAAAGCAGGGGCTTGCAGTTAAGCGTCATGTCCCCCCTGGTATTACAGCCATTTTCCTTGAGCCTTAACCCCAGGGGAATACAAGTGCTAGTGTTACAAATTTAGAGTCAAACTGCAAAAACAGTCTAACTATATCCCCAGGTTCAGAGATTCAAGCCAATAAAAAGAAAAATCAAGCATTAGTATTATAAAGACATTTCATGTCCCCAGAATAAATTATTAAATTCAAGTCAAAATTTACTTTTAAATCCTTTAATACTATCATAAATTATGCAACTTTCCCTTCATTCACCTTTCACGGTTCAGAAGAGCAAATTCAGCAGTATGTTCTTGCCAGCAACTTGAGACAACTGTCAAGTCTAAATAATCTGTCAATATCCTCGAAATACTCAGCCAATCAGACATCAACACAAAGCAAAGAAGGGAAGAGAGGGAAGGGAGAGTTATTTCCTTATTAACCCAGTGCCCTGTATTTAAGAAAGTTGGGAATTTTATTAGAAAATACTTAACAATGATATTAAACTGTACTAAATTAACTATATCAAACAGTTGTACAGGGAATAACTTGACCTATATATTTGTCCATATAAATAACCTCACTATGCCATAGTTTAGTTACGTCAAATTATATTCCCCATTAAATTTCCCTTAGTATGATATGGAAAGCTTAAAAAAAGGATCCTTTAGTTATCATCCCAAAAACCTCCATTTTAAGACCAGAGTACCCACGTTTCAGCAACTTTGCCAAACCTACCTCTAGAACCCACTGCTTATAAACTAAACATACTACGATTAACAGTGTGAAGCTATTTCCATTGGTCTAAAACAAGATACAGCTTTAACAGCTTCTACAACTCGGGGTCAAATTTTTTTTTTCCTATATGGCGAATTAAATTTGTTGAATCATCATATCAGGAATAATTTTTTGCTACTTCTAATGCATCAGTATACTAAAACAGGCACTGAGGCTTCAAACCATGGCATCTGATAAAGGAAGAGAATACTGAAGTTAGAAGACTTGGAAAAGAGAGAGAGAGAGACAGACAGACAGACAGACTTGGGCCCAGTTATGTAAATCACCATCTGTAATTTCAACCCAGAAGACTCAGTTTCCCCAGCTATTAAAGACAATGACGACAACAACAACAAAACTATTTCACAAGGCTAGTTTCACTCAGAGGTATATGTGGAAACACTTGCATGGTACTTTATATTCAACACTTTACATTCTAAAACAATGCTTATATTATAGAAATATAAACTCAAAACAAAACCCTATCTCCTTAAGGGATACTTACATTAAAGATTTAGTAAGTAATAATGCATTTCAAAAGCCACAACTACCTCTCAACACAAAGATATCATACAATTAAAACACCTTATGATATTAAAAGTAGATAACTTGGGTTTTAAAAGAACATGTCTTCGGATAGCAAAATGAAAGATATGTAATAGGGGCAGCATTGTGATGAGGCATGGTAAGCCACACTTGGGATGCCTGCATCCCATACAGGACTGCTTGGTTTGATACCTAGCTATTCTGCTTCCAATCTAGCTTCCTTATAATGCATGCTGGGAGGCAGCAGATGATGGCTCAAATGTTTGGGCCCCTGTGAATCTCTGTCTCTCTGTTGCTCTTTCAAATAAATGAAAACAATTTTTTAAAAACTGCAACAAATACATAAGACATTTAAAGCATCAGAGTAAATACAGGACATATGTTATTCTTTTTTTCTTTTTCTTTAAGGCAGAGTTACAGAGAGGCAGAAGCAGAGAGAGAGAGAGAGGTCTTCCATCCACTGTTTCAGTTCCCAAATGGCCACAATGTCCGAGGCTGGGCTGATCCAAAGCCAAGAGCCAAGAGCTTCTTCTGGGTCTCCCACATGGGTGCAGGGGCCCAAAGTCTTGGGCCATGTTCTATTGCTTTCCCAGGCCATCTCAGAGAGCTCGATCGGAAGTGGAGCAGCTGGAACTCAAACTGGCAATGCAGTTTTCAATGACATACCAAGGCAACATATTTTCTGACCTAGTTTAAGCAAAGATGGGGCCGGCGCCGTGGCACAGTAGGTTAATCCTCTGCCTGCATTGCCAGCATCCCCTGTGGGCACTGGTTCTAATCCCGGCTACCCCTCTTCTAATCCAGCTCTCTGCTATGGCCTGGGAAAACAGAAGATGGCCCAAGTGTTTGGGTGCCTGTACCTACATAGGAGACCGGGAAGAAGCTCCTGGCTCCTGGCTTTGGATCAGCGCAGCTCCAACCATTGCGGCCACCTGGGTAGCAAACCAACGAAAGCAACACCTTTCTCTCTGTCTCTCCCTCTCATTGTCTGTAACTCTACCTCTCAAATAAATAAATAAAATCTTTAAAAAAAGATGGCATCTATATTTTATGAGTTAAATTATGTATTACAATTTAATATTTTTAAATGTTTGCCACATTTTATTATAGCATGGGTCAAAATTTCCCTACTGGAAAACATTGTAACTTAATAACACAAGTCATAATTCAATTTAGTTATCTTTCATTTACAAGAAACTTTCAGATCTACAAAACAAGACCGTAAGTGACAACTGTCGTATTTATAACATCAGTTTTTCTAGTTAGGATATCAAATCCAGCCACAGATTATCAATAAGGTTATTTAAAAATTAATAGTTGCTCACCTGACAATACTGGGTCAAGTAAGATAATGTATATAAAACATTCTTGGACCAGTGCTGTGGCACAATAGGTTAAACCACTGCTTACAGTGGCCAGCATCCCACATGGGTGCTGGTTTGAGTCCCAGCTACTCCATTTCCCATCCAGCTCCCTGCTAATGCACCTGGAAAGCAGCAGAACATGGCCCAAGACCTTGGGTCCCTGCCACCCACGTGGGAGACCTGAAAGAAGCTTCTGGCTCCGGCTTCAGCTTGCCCCAGCCCTGGCTGTTGTGGCCATTTGGGGAGTGAACCAGAGAATGGAAGATCTTTGTTTTTTGTGTCTCCTTCTCTCTTTTCTGTACTCTCCCTTTTAACTAACTAAATAAATCTTAAAAAAACCTTTTCATTATTTTATATATAAACCTTTTAGCTATAACATTCTTTACCACTGCTGATCTACAATGGACTAAAATAACCAGAGACTACCAAACCTTAGTCATAATTAGTTGTAAATCATATCACTCAATATAATATGAACTAGTGAAATGTCATCTCTTTGATCCTAATACAAATATTTATCTGTTTAACTGAGATTGAGAAATGTTCCCTAAAGCATTTGTTATATCAGATTTTTTAATTAAAAACTAGACTCTAAGACTGAAAAGATTAGAGGTATTTCTAACATATTGACACATAAGAAGTTAAGATACTTTGGTATAAACCGACCTCATTGATAAGCAATGTTTCTAGTATTACCCCCAAATTACAACCTATGTTATATAAGTATCATAGCCTAATATCTACTAAAACTTTATTATACAGACTACATCTCTAGTATTTGGGTCAATTCTGCACCAACATTTGGAAGGTGTTTATATTGTGATATATGCCATATTTTGCCTAATGGATACACCTTTACTTTCTTGGGTCTCATGACAGATATGTTAGAGATATCAGCAGAAATTTCTGCTTTTCTTAGATGACAGCTTGCCTTCCCCACAGTGAATTGGAAAATGCATTTCTATTTTATTATATTCTTTTCATTAAGGACCTAGTATTTACAAGGAAAGTGAAGACTGTGTTTAGTGGCCCCTTTATATCTACTCTTAGCTGTTTTGTTATCATTTTTTTTGAATCTAACATTTTCTTAAACTTTTGAATCACAGAGCAAAATGTAAGAATTTTATAGTGAATACACCATTCCTTTTACCTAGATCCTATATTATCACATGTCAACCTATCTCTCTAGTTCACAGAAAATTTTAATTGCAGTTTCTTTTGTTATTTTTAAATGTATTGCATTCTCCAAATTCTATTTTCTTTACAACCTTCCTGCATTGATTCCAGATGTTGTGCATACCCCTTCCTATTTGTCACACTGAGGTCTATTCATCTGTTTAGATGTCTGCCTCCCCTCAAAAGTACTGATCACCCTGAAGTTACAATTATTTCTTTACATATTAGTATCACCCAGGACACTAAGAGAAAGCAGAAACTTAATAAATGCATATTTAACTGTGTTATTTTTTTTTTCCCTAAATTCAGTTGAAATGCAAAGACAGAGCAAGAGGGACAGAGACAGATACCCTCCCATCTGCTGCTTTACTTCATAAATCCCTGCAACAGCTAGGGCTGAGGCAGGCTGAAGGCAGAAGCTGATTTCCCACACGGGCAGCAGGGACCCATCTGCTGCCTCCCAGGATGCACATCAGCAGGAAGCTGGCATTAGAAGCAGAGCAAAAATTTGAATCCAGGCACTTAGATATGGGATGTGGGCATCCCAAGTAGTGTTTGAACCACTTTACCAAACACTTGCCCCGACTGAGTTGTTTTCTTTGACTTCTTTATGCTACAACATCATTTTTTAAAAGAATTATTAGTTTAGAGGCAGAAAGACAAAGGCAGGGACAGTGACAGCACAGGTTCACTTCCCTAACACCCACAACTGCCAGGAGCAGGGAACTCCATCCAAAGCACCATGTGGGAGGCAGGAACATGACTGCCTGAACCACCATGGCTGCCTCCCAGGGTCCACACTAGCAGGAAGCTGGAGGTGGGACAGAACCACGGCACTCTGATGTGGGATGCAACTGTCTTAACCACTAGACCAGACACCCACTCATGCCCCAGTATCGCTGATGAACTGTAGGACTTTGCTTTATGCTCCAGATTTCCCCCTGGAGAGTGATTACAGACTTATTATTTTACTGCTGAATTACTCTGAGAAACAAGAAAGAAATTATGATTTCTATAAACATGTGGGGATCTATGCAAAGTGCAAATTTCTTCAGACACATATTAAAGATCTGCTATATTTTTGACTGCTACAGGTGCAAATGCAATCCATGTTGCATTAAGAAGGTCATAAATATACTGACAATAACCCCAAATGCACAATCCTTAAAGAACTATCACACAAAACTAAGCATCTGCACTTTTCAATAATCGTTTGTTCACTTTGAAGCAGGATACAGATTTAGATACAAGGGAATGAAGTCAGATGTAAACTCCATAGGAACAGAAATCCTCAGTATTTATTAAATGAATAAATGTAGCTGGCTTAAATATTTTTATTGAAAATAAAAATGGAGCTTAATTTGGTTGTTCTTTTGGATAGAACAATTCTGTTTGGCAAGGATTCTTTTTATCTCCTGAATTCATGTTTCTTTCCATAGTACCTTTTAAGTTTGTGGAATCTCAATATTTGTTGATATAACAGCACAGGAGAAATAGATAGTAGCATCTTCTATGACTGAACATACTGGGGTTAAACCTTATTTTGGCTTGATGATGGGGTAAACAGGTACTACTTACATTATTATCCATATTTCAAGGAACAGAAGTATTGTATAGTTTTTAAGAAGTACTCTTGCTACCTGGATGGTGGTGGAGGCTATGGGAGTTCTGTGCTTGTTCTAGATGTCTGCTATGTAAAACGCAGTCCGTGGATCTGCAGCATCACCAAGACCTGGCAGCTTATGAGAAATGCAGGTTCTCAGACGCCACTCAGTCCTGCATTTAACAAGTTGCTAGGAAATTCATATGCATGTGGAAGTTTGAGAAGCACTACTGCAGCTCATCCAAATGAGATTCAAGGGGGTACATTAATTAGCTCGGCTTAGTACTAAGCCTTTCACCTTTTCTTGGTTATCAAGAGCACAGCATAAGCAACTCAGGGTCGTGCAGTGGCAACACAATATGAGAGAAAAACACTGCAGTGAAGTTAGGAAAACTCAAATCTAGTCTCATCTCTAGTTGTATGACCTTGAACATTAGCTCTTCTCATGTAAAATGGATAGATAATACATTGTAAAGGGCTTCCAATTCTGCTAGCCCATGAATTTATGAAAGTAAATACAGATACATTCTTTTGTGACACTTAAGACGCCCACTACAAAGTTATTTAGGAAATGGTTCAACTATAATATGTACTTCTCAAAATATGTGAAAAACAAAATTAAGGCAAGTTTATTTTGCTGGAAAAAGAAACTCCCTAAAATTCAGGCATGTTTTTTCATAATACATTATTTTCTATGGACGTTCTGAAGTTGCCTCAAGAAATTGGGCCTACTTAATGTTATAGAGCCTTGTCTATCATTTGCTTTATATTTATTTAGGACTGAAATTCAACTGCTTTCATTTCTGGAAGGTGCACAGTGATGAATGAGGGAGTGGGTGGCTGCTATTAATAATTCTCCTCACTGCTTCCTTTGTTCTTGAACACTGAGAAAGCACAGCTAACAGGTGGGATTACAGAAAAATTAAACAGTTTTGTATTTTGTCTAAGAGTAACAGAATGTTATTATTCTCAGGAAAAACATGGCTAAAATACTTATAGGTAAAGCATTATGATGTCTCTCACTATCAATGAGTCAGGAAATGATAAATATTAATAACACATGTATGTATGTGTGTGCATTTACATGTTTATGTATGTATGTAGAGAGAAATAAAGCAAACGTGGTAAAACATTAATAACTGATCAATCTACAGGAAATTTTTCTATAACTTTGAAATTGTTCAAATGAAAAAAATAATGAGGGAGAAAAATAATTAACCTAAATATCTACTAACCCTTATATGTACTGTTGCATTCTTCTCTTTTTAAAAGTTAAATAGTTTATTTTCTGTAATCTTTTTGTAAAGATTTATTTACTTATTTATTTGAAATTCAGAGTTAGAGAGAGGGAGACACACACACACACACACACAGATCTTCCATCTACTAGCTTACTCCCCAGATGGCCGCAATGGCTGGGACTGGGAGCCCAGAGCTTCTTCAAGGCCTCCCAGGTCATTAGCAGGGAGCTAGATTGAAGTATAGCAACTGGGACTTCAAGTGGCGCCTATATGGGATGTCAGCATTTCAGGCAGTGGCTTTACCTGCCATGCCACAACACTGGCCCCATTACGCTGACCTCAATTTTAAAAGACATCAGAAATGCTAGAAGTTGTGTAGAAGCTATAAAATCATTACATAGAAGATTCCAGTAACTGATACTCCTACATTGTTTATTTTGATCTTTACTTACAGACTTGCTAAATTTTTTTTCTCAGACAAGGCTAAAATGAAGGGGGTGGGGCTGTTAAAAATGGTCCTAAAATGTCATCTCACATCTTCCAAATACTAAAGAAAGCAGTTTGGGGCCGGTGCTGTGGTGCAGTGAGTTAATGCCCTGGCCTGAAGTGCCGGCATCCCATATGGGTGCCAGTTCGAGACTCGACTGCTCCACTTCCTGTCCAGCTCTCTGCTATGGCCCAGTGGAAGATGGCCCAAGTGCTTGGGCCCCTGCACCCGCATGGGAAACTGGGAAGAAGCGCCTGGCTCCTGGCTTCGGATCAGTACAGCTCCGGCCTTTGCGGCCATCTGAGGAGTGAACCATCGGATGGAAGACCTTTCTCTCTCTCTCTCTCTCTTTCTCTCTGCCTCTCCTCTCTCTGTAACTCTGACTTTTTTTAAAAAAAAAAAAAAGAAAGAAAACAGTTTCAAACTAAGAAGTAGGCCCCAAATGATTTTCATTTTTGTTCTAGCTCCAGCTAATAATGAAAAGAATGCAATTACCACTCACAAATATAAATAACTATAGGCTTTTCTTTCTTATTCTCCTGCAAGGAGTGGGACACAAAAGATGCTATAAAAATCACTTCCCACCCTCCCACGTGTTGTGCAAGTGTAATGGACTTAACACCATGCGAAGAACAAAACATAAAAGAGAAAGTCGTAGCAAAGTAGTTGATTTTGTTTCAGAATTCCTTTTCATGTATTGTATATGATTTCATCAAATTTAAAACAAAATTAAAAAGCTGCCTGCATTTCCAACATAATTATCCTACTTAGCTGGAAATCTCAAACTGGCATGCAAGTAACAGAGACATGTGCCAGCTGACTAATAATGTGTTCTTTCAGTCCTTGCAGACTTTAGCCAATAGGAATAGTGTGAGAGTAACAAATCTATCTTTAATGAGTTGGAGATTTTTAATACACTCACAGATCATGTTTGTTTTTAACTTTCTGGCGTCATATAAATACACAAATTTTGATAAATTCTTTTCTCTACCTTTAGCTAAGAACATTTATTTTGATTTCCTTCACCAAAAGAAAGTATCTTTAATTATTCCATTCCAAGATATAAATTCAGAAAATGAACATACCACTTTAAATGATTACAAAATAATCATTAGGGGCCAGTGCTATGGCATAGCAGGTAAAGCTGCCACCTGCAGTGCGGGCATCCCATATGGGCTCTGGTTCAAGTCCCGGCTGCTCCACTTCCGATCCAGCTCTCTGGATCAGGAAAGCAGTAGAAGATGGCCCAAGTCCTTGGGCCCCTGCTCTCACGTGGGAGACCCGGAAGAAACTCCTGGCTCCTGGCTTCAGATTGGCACAGCTCCAGCCATTGCGGCCATCTGGGGCGTGAACCAGCAGATGGAAGACCTCTCTCTCTCTCTCTCTCTCTCTTTCTGCCTCTCCTTCTCTCTGTGCGTAACTCTTTCAAATAAACAAATTAATCTTCAAAAAAAAAAAAAACCCAAAATAATCATTAAAGTTCTTAAAAGTGCAATATAAAATGGAAGATCAAGTAAGAGAGTTAAGATAATTTTCATACATAATTTAAAACTGAAAACACTCAACTAAGAATTATGCTCAGCTCCCTCTGCCTGACTCCCCTGGCTCTCTCCTATTTAGGAATAACATGGGACCACTCTCAGCAAGCAATTCTGGTTACAACTTCATGTAGTCCAAGATATCAGCAGATTCCCATCTATAGACAGAGTCCCATGACGAACATCACTCCCAACCTTTTCATTTGCTAAGCATACAGAGAGCCCATCTTTTCTAATTATTTTAATTAACTATCCCTGGACTGCTCAACAAAGAATTTGAAGCAATACAACAAAAACACGTACCAGGAAATAGTGGTATATTTTTAAAAATTCTTAAATAGAAATTTAAAAAGCCAGAAACAAGAGAAAATTTTTTTTAAAAAAAGCTAGTAAACAAAGATCAGAGAAAAAGAATATGTGGGCCATTAAAATCTTCATAAGTGCTGTATTAATTAATTACCATCTCTGGCTCTAAGTATCTACAGTAGGCAGAATATGGCCTCCCCAAGACATCAGTTTTGGGAGAACCGAAAATGAAACAGTGTATAGTCTTCCAATCCCTAACATGGTTATGCCTCCATTCACTTGGGTCTTCACTATGATTTTCTTTGTGGAGATTTGGCACACTTTTCACTAGGTATTTTTATGTTATTGTTATTTTTTTTTTGATGTTGTAAACAGTATCTGTTATTATTAGGTGTTTTTATGTTTTCTTGATGCTGTAAACAGTATCTTTTTCAAATTTTATTTTTCTAATTGTTGAAGTATAAAAATAAAATTTTAAGCCTTTGTACTGAAGCATAATGTGAAAGTTTTCTGCATACATATAAATGTTACAATTCAGTGACTTCACAAACTATATTCAACATTGAATTCTTATATACCGACTTCATTTCCAACAACCCTGAGATACTCGGGTATTAACATTTTAGCTGTATATTCTTTTGTTTTCAATATACAAAAGTATGTCACCTGCAAATAAAGAACATTTTGTTTCTTCCTTCCTGACACTAAGGCTTTATTTCTTTTTCTTCTTTTACTGCACCAAGACTTCCAGTCCAGCAGTGAATAATGGAGGCAGAAGTCACCTTTATCTCAGTCCTGATCTTAACAGAAAAGTTGTTCAACATTTCATCACTAACTGTAACATTCATTCTACACTTTTTGGTAGAAAATCTCTATAAGATTAAGGGAACTATCTTATATCCCTAATTTGCTGAGAGGGTTTTATTTTTTAGAGGATGTTTGGGTCTATCTTTATGTAGAAGATGGTTTATATTTTCCCTTTATTAAAATGACCTTTTGGCTATAAAATAAGTTAGAAAGTGTTCCCACTTTGTATATTCTCTGCAAGAGTTTATTTAAGATAGTTACTACTTCTTAATTTTTTTTTTTTTATTATTTGACAGATAGAGTTAGACAGTGAGAGAGAGACAGAAAGAAAGGTCTTCCATCTGATGGTTCACCCACCAAATGGCTGCCACAACCGGCGCTGCGCTGATCCGAAACCAGGAGCTAGGTGCTTCCTCCTGGTCTCCCATGTGGGTGCAGGGCCCAAGCAACTGGGCCATCCTCCACTGCCTTCCCGGGCCGCAGCAGAGAGCTGGACTGGAAGAGGAGCAACCAGGACAGAACCTGCAGCCCATATGGGATGCCGGTGCTGCAGGCAGAGGATTAACCACGTGAGCCACGGCACCGGCCCTACTTCTTAAATGTTTTAAGGAATTCACCAGTGGAGTCATCCATATTGGGCCTGGGGTTTTCTATGTGCAAAGGCTTCAATTAGTGATTAAATTTATTCCTTTAAAAAAAAGTGGGTTGTTTTTTTTTTTTTAAACTTGAAAGATAGAGTTGGGGGGTGGGAAATGGAGAGAGATCTTCCATTCACTGATTTACTCCCCAAGTTGTAGCAACAGCTGGGCTGGGCTAGGCAGAACTCAGGAGCCAGGAATTCAATCAAGGTCTCCCACATGGGTAGCAGGTTCCAAGCTCTTGGGCCATCTTCTGCTGCTTTCCCAGGTGCATTAGCAGGAAGCTGGATGGGAAGTAGAGCAGCTGGGACTTAAACAGGAGCTCATGTGGGATGCTGGCATCACAGGTGGCAGCTTAACCCACCGTGCCACAACAATGGCTCTTAAATTTCTTTTATAGATATAAGATAAATCAGATTTTATATTTCTTTTAGTATTGGTTTTATTAGTTTCTTTGGAGAAGGTCTTGCTTTTAACAACAAACACCACTGCTGAGATATAATCCATGTACCATATAATTTATCCATTTAAAATATTTAATTTAGCATATATACCACGTTGTCCAACTATCACAATCAAAACTAGAATATTTTCATCATCAGAAAAAGGAACCTTATACTCACTAGCAATCATTTTCCATTCCTCCTTACTCCTAACCTCTAAAAATGACTAGTCTTTCTGTGTCTATGGATTTACCTATCCGGGTATTTCATATAAATGGAATCATATAATATGTGGTCTTTTTGTGACTGGCTTCTTTCACTTACCAAATGATCAGCACTTCATTCATTTTTATAGATATAGTATAGATAGATAGATAGATAGATAGATAGATTTTCAATGACTGATTTATTTGACAAGCATTTACAAAGACAGAGAGAGAAATCTTCCTTCTGTTGGTTCGCTCTTCAAATGGCTGCAATGGCTGGGGCTGTGCTAGGCCAAAACCAGGAGCCAGGAGCTTCTTCTAGGTCTACCATGTGGGTGACAGGGGCCTGAGTGGCTGGGCCATCTTCCACTGCTTTCGCAGATGCACTGGCAGGGAGCTGGGCCATATGGGATGCCAGCATCAAAGGCAGCTTAACCTGCTACATCACAATACTGACCCCAAATATGACATTTTAAAATTCGTTCATCAGTCAATGGAAATTTGGGTTGTTTCTACATCTATTTATTTGAAATGCAGAAAGAGGGACCAGCGCTGAGGTGCAGCGGGTTAAATCCCTGGCCTGAGGCGCTGGCATCCCATGTGGGCGCTGGTTCTAGTCCTAGTCCTGGCTGCTCCTCTTCCAATCCAGCTCTCTGCTGTGGCCTGGGAAAGCAGTGGAGGATGGCCGAGTCCTTGGGCCCCTGTACCCACATGGGAGACCTGGAGGAAGTTCCTGGCTCCTGATCTGCACAGCTCCAGCCATTGCAGCCATCTTGGGAGTGAACCAGCAGATGGAGGACCTCTGTCTCTACCTCTCTCTGTGACTCTTTCAAATAAATAAAATAAATCTTTTTTTTAACAAAGAAAGAAATGCAGAAAAACAGAAAGATCTCCCATTCATTGCTTTACTCGCCAAATGCCTATAACAGTCAGGGCTGGGCTAGTCCATCGTTGGGAACCAGTAACTCAAGCTGGGTTTCCCACATGGAGAGCAGGAATCCAATTACTTGAGTCCTTACCTACTGCCTCCTAGCGTGTGCAATAGCAGGAGGTGGACTCTAGAGTGGAGCCAGGATCCAACCCCTGGACTCCAATACCAGATGTGGGACGACCAAGAGGCATCCGAATCACTGTGTTGAGAGCTCATTCCCTTGTCCATTTTTAATTGTGTTGAGTTTTAGTTATTTTTATAAAACTTTTTGTTGGTTTTGGTAAGTCATGTTATTTAAGGAATCTCCTTCATGTGAAATTTTAAATTTAAGGGCATAAATTTGTCAGATTACCCCCAACTTCTTAATGGTTACAAGACCTGTAATAATATTCTTTTTGTGCCTGTTACAGGTAAATTGTGTCTGCTTTTTTTTTTATCTGTTTGTTTGGGTTGTTATTTCTTCTTATGCACATTTCAAATATTGGAAGATTTTTCTGTGAAAATGTAATTACTTCTAGCTTAATTCCACTGTGGCTACAGAACACACTTTGTACAATTTCCATCTTTTGAAATTTATTAGAACTTGCTTTATGGCCTAGCTTGTGGCCAATTTTGGAAAATGCTCCATTAGAACACCAAGCAATCTACAGTTGTTGGATACAATGCCGCCATGGGATTTTAATACCAGCTGCGCTAAAGGTGATATTTTTGTGTGGCAAGAAAAATGCTTAGGGGCCAGCACTGAGGCGCAGTAGGATAATCCTCCGCCTGTGGTGCCAATATCCCATACGGGCGCCGGTTCTTGTCCTGGCTGCTCCTCTTCTGATCGAGCTCTCTGCTATGGCCTGGGAAAGCAGTGGAAGATGGCTCAAGTGCTTAGGCCCCTGTACCCATGTGGAAGACCTGGAAGAAGCTCCCAGCTCCTGGCTTCAGATCAGCTCAGCTCCAGCTGTTGCAGCCATTTGGGGAATGAACCAGCAGATAGAAGACCTCTCTCTCTCTCTCCCCCTCTCACTGTCTATAACTCTACCTCTCAAATAAATAAATAAAATTTTTTTTTAAAAAAAGTGCTTAACTGTTCCTTGACTGACCAGAGAGCTATTCTACCCCTCACAAAGTCAAGATCTGCAAGAAACTCTTGCGAGGAACTTTCCAAACAAAATATGCTGCCAGCTCTAAACACTGTGGAGTTACAGTCAAATCAGTCAAAGAGAAAAACATGTTTGTTTCCTTCTGATAAGCAGACCAATTTCATGTTAAGAATTCAGGTATGCCCATTAATCTTATTAAGAGTAGAAGAAAAGACTGGACTGGATCTCTTCTTTTTCTAATGTTTATTTTCATCTATTTAAAAGAGAAAGTGAGGAGAGAAGGAGAGGAGAAGTAGGAGAGGGAGAGTGAGAGCTGTCACATACCTGCCTTTCTGGGCCATTTCTATTTTCTGGACATATGTAATCCAGTTGGTTTTTTAAGCCAGTTTTCAAGAAGGAATATAGATTCTTCAAAATGTTTCTCAAGTGTAATTCATAATATTGAAACACCAGATGAAATTTAAAATTAGCTAAGTTACTATATTTTACAAAAAGGGAACACTTCATTAGAAAAATGTCAATCTTTGTATGTAACACTGCCTTGGGGACCAAATGATTTAGTATAAATCTCTTTGATTTTTTGTCATTGATCTTCATTCTCTTTCCAGTCTGTTTCCAACAATATAGGAACCCATCACTTCTTTTAGACAGAAGTAATGACCACAAAGAAGTTAGAAGTTAACAAAGACAGGACAATGCTTTAGAGATAAAGCAAAGAAATCAATTTCAGTTGACAGGATGGGCATTGAAAATCTAGTAACAGAATTTGATGTATAAAATTCAAGTCTAGATCTCAATACTGAGTTGTTAAAGGGCACATTATTGGGTGGAGTCTAGTATCAACTTATTCTATGGGAAAACAAACAGCAAGGGAACATGGATGAGCTTAATAGCTATTAATTATTGACTAAAACACTGTTGAAATCCCATTTGAAAATCCTCACAAGGGGCCAGCATTGTGATGCTGGGGGTTAAGCTGCCTGAGATGCCAACACCCTATGAGAACAC
Source organism: Lepus europaeus (assembly GCF_033115175.1). NCBI lineage: Eukaryota > Metazoa > Chordata > Mammalia > Lagomorpha > Leporidae > Lepus > Lepus europaeus. The sequence goes on along the minus strand of NC_084843.1, from coordinate 61,619,225 downwards.
TGCCAGCCCCACATTAACATCAGCTTCAGTCCCAGCTGCCCTACTCCCAATCCAGGTCTCCCTGGCAATGTGCCTGGGAAAGCAGTAGAAGATGGCCCAATTGCTTGGGCACCTGCTACCAACGTGGGAGACCTAGTTGGAACTGTGGCCATTTAGGGAGTGAACCAGTAGACAGAAGACCAGCTTTTCTGTCTGTCTCATTCTTTCTCTGAAGCTCTGCCTTTCAGTAAGTAAATAAATAAGTAAATCCTCACCACAAGAATGAAGAAGTCCTAAAGACTCAAGTTGGCCATTTTCCAGTAAAATATCAATTCCCTGTTATGTCTCTTTCAAACCAACCTGGAGGGTCAATGATGTGTCAAAGCCCAGTGCACACAGGGGGAAAAAAAAGACATACCAGTGAAGTGTAAACAACTAGTGAATTTGGGTAAAAGCAGTTTGAATGTTTACTGTACTATTCTTTTAAATTCTCTGTGAACTTGAAAATTTTCATAATATAAAGGAAAGAAAGCATTTTTTAAGCTTGAAAATGCCAAAGATAAGTTTCTACTGATTAAGGAATTGCTAAATAGTTAACAATATTATAATCTCCTTGAATGTAACTTTTATCTCCTCATTTTATACTTAGCGGAATGTGCTGGTATCTGAACTTACTAAAGAATATTAAACATGCTAGGGAGGAGGGAATGGTGGAAAAATAGGAGTACCCACAATGAATAGAAGGACTAACAAGTTATGTCTTACAGGATTAATCTCTACAGCCTTATTTTTTTAAAAGTTAAGTATGCAAACATATATCACAAATTTTACACATGTAAGCGATAAACGTTTGCGTGCAGGCATAATAGCAGTTTTCTTGCCTTTCTTTCTGTTGTCACTCTACTTTCTCCCCAAAATGTCAGACTTAGCACAAAAGCTAACTTCTCAAAGTAGCTCTTCAGTTAAACTACATGTGATTTGCAAGTCGCAAGGCTGCTCCTGGCTCACTCCAATTTGTCAGAATAATGAAAATTGACCTAAATCTCTTCTATTGATTTTTGGAGATGCTGGTCACTCTCCAGATACCATTCCCCAGGGGCTTATCCCCTGAAATATTCAAACGTCATCCAACAAATCACTTTAAATTTTTCTCATTCTTGCCCACAAGAAAGCATTATAAAGACACAAGGGAGTCAAGACTATCCTCTGTTTATACACTGAATTAATGTTCCCAGAGAAGGAGGATTAAGAGATTTAAGAGTTAAGAGTAACTTATTCCCAGGGTAAAACACTGCCAATATTTAACGTCATCGAATAGTATCACCAAGACCATGCTTGGACTCAGTCTGGTGTTCATGTCTTCACAGCACGAGCTCTTCAAGGGTGGCCTGAATATCACCCTCCCCTTCCTTAGATTCAACACTACTAAATAATTCAATAACTGATCTTCAGTAACAACTGCAATAAATAAAAGCTGGTCAATTCTACAATCAGGGAGTGTTAAAAGAGTTCACGGTTCCAAAATGAAAATCAAAGAAGTCAAGAGGGCCACAGGACTTTAGTGGCCTCTCAGAACAGTTGTTTCTGCTTTAGTTTCATGGAGTAAGTCAGCAAAAACACTGTGAATATCTCTCTTGCCACAACGGAGTAATCTGGGTTTGCTCACAATTAGGCTATCTCCTCCCACTAATCCTGTCTTTGAAGCATAGGAAACTCTGAAAAGTCAGAGAAGAGGACAATGACCTAGATTACTGATTCATTCATAAAGCCGGAACACTTGCTTAATTATAAGTTGTTTAAGCCTTTTAAATGTTCTACTCCATTATTTTCCTATCATCTAATTCATTTCAAAAAGGGAAGCTGAATACTTCTGATTTTCCCTATTTTCAAATAGCTATTTTCCATTTTACAAAACTCTAACAGAATAACACAAATCAAATATCCTCATTTAGAGATTAGAGTTAGCATTTGACTCAATTTTGCTCAAGTACTTAGTATAAGCAAAGTCACTCAATAAATATTAATTTCCTTTGGGACAAAATCCGAGAGTCTTCTGGGTCACTGAAGTTCATAAAAGTCTCCACTCTTGTCTTCCTATCACTTCACTAATACAAAATGAGATACACCCAAATTTTACTGACATTTAAGATAATTGTTGAACTAGATTTTTTAAGTCCTTTGTTTTTTAAGATTTTAAAAAAGTATCTGCTTAATTTATTTGCCAGGCAGAGAGAGAGAGAGAGAGAGAGAGAGAGAGAGAGACTGATTTCCATCCACTGGTTTATTCCCCAAATGCCCAAATGAAGCTGGAAGACCAGAACACAATTCAACTCTCCCACATGGGTGGCAGGAAGCTAACTACTTGAGTCATCATTTGCTGCCTCTCAGAATGTTGTCAACAGGAAGCTGGAATCAGGAGTAGAGCTATGATTCAAACACAGGCCCTCCAATATGGAGTGCAGGCCTCCCAAGTGGCATCTTAACTGCTATGCCAACCCAACTGTAAGCCATCTGAAAACAGGAATAGCGTCATGTACTCCTTTTAATGCTCATTTTAGTAAATACTAAATAACTTTCATTAAAAACAATAATTCTCATACTCAAGGACAGCAGTTACTACAAGCGAAGTCCTCAAGAATAGATTCACATGTTTATTCAAAATACTAGGTTTCCTTTTAGATTATAGCAAGCCAGCATACCTCAGGCTATGTAAGAAGGTGAGAACGGCAATAAAATAAAATAATATTGACATTCTGCAGGGAAAGGCTAAGTGATGAGATGGAAGTACTTGGTACTAGGGGTTCTATTACTGTGTTGTGTCAATGGTACCTGGAGAAGGGTGAGAAACAAACACCTGAGAAGAAGCTACCCTGAGGTAGAAGTTCAATCGCTGTAATTACTCTGCTTGGAATATACAGATGCAGGGTGTTTGCTTTACACTAAAGATGCCACAGCAACTCTGGAACGAGTAACAGAAGCTGACGGGAGAGACTAACAAAAGACGATTCTCTTGGATCCTTCTGGGTTACATTGTTTTCTGTACGAGTGTTAGTTGGGGAGTATGAAGGAAACTTGACCCTGATAAGTAATTATAAATACGGTAGTATTTATACGTATCAGCAGTAAGTTACCTGCATAACACTTTTTCATGAAGCCAGGAGCCAGGAACACCATCTAGGTCTCCCCATGTGGGTGGCAGGAACCTAACTACTTGAGCCATCTCCTGCTGCCATTCAATGTGTGCATTAGCAGGAAGCTGGAATTAGGAGCAGGAGATGGGACTTGAACCTAGGCATTCTGATATGGGACGTGAGTGTCCCAAGAAGCACCTTAACCTCTGCCCCAAATGCTTACTTCTCTATATAATTTTTTTAAGCTTGTCTTTTCTTGTTTATTTAACTTTCCCTCAAGCCTCTTAGCCATGTCTCTGATTACATTTACTCTTGCTTTGTCATTTCTATGGGGTTTTCATTTCTCTAAACCTTTTTGTCTTTCCTGAGGTTTGTCCCCAAGTTTTTCATCTTCTTTTGTCCTATTATGTCTTCTTAACACCTGTGTTAGGCTCTTAGAAGTCATTATCAGTGCATTTTCCTAATAGATCATGTCTATAATTTCTTTGATTTTATGAAAAAACTAAATGTCAGAACTCCAATAGAGGTTCATTGGTTAGATCTTTAAAGCAATATGACATTTACTTTCAGGGAAATCAGGGTCTTGCTTGCAATTCCCAGGAAGAGTTCAGAACTATATTAGTCCATTTTCTGTGGCTATAACAAAATACTCGAGGCTGGGTAATCTGTAAAGTAATGAGGTTTATTTGGCTTATGATTCTGGTGGCTGAAGGATCTAAACAGCATGGCGCTGACATCCTGGGGACAGACCCCTGACTGCACTCAACACGGCAGAGTAATGGGAAGGGGACTGGCCGTGTGCAGCGGTGCAGCATGGGGCGGTCCTGTTCTGGAACAAGTTCCTCTCTCAAGAATGAATACTGACACCAGCATTAATCCCTCCCAAGGGTGGCACCCCCACTGACCTAACGACCTTCCACAGGAACTCACTTCTTTCTTAAAGGTTTTAACCCCTCAATACAAGCACGCTGGGGCAAGCTTCCAGCACATGAATCTTTTGGGGGACACACTCAAAACCAATTCAAAATGCAGATGTTTGCATTTCGAGGCTTAGTCTTTCACCTAGTTTCACTAATGATGGATTTCCTTTCGATTTTCCCGTCATTTTATTTGTAGTGAGTTTCGGAGGAGAATGGAAGAGTAAAAATTCCTTCACTCTACTATCTTCAACTGAAGTCTCTTCCTCACACGTTGTATTTTAAGATGAACTAATCTTTAAAGCAATGAATTATAGGCTGGATAGGTTTTAATGCATCAGGGAATGAAAGAAAACCAACATCAGCAGTGTGAAAGAATTGCTTAGAAGAAACCGGTGCCAGGAACAACATTTGTTCAGAGATCTGTTCAAGCAGCCATGCCAAGTCAGTTGTATCACTGGGACTGAAAGCACTTGCAGAGTGCTGTACTATAAAGCACTTCCATGGTTACAGTCAGGTCTCACCAGTTTACCAGGATCAGGAAGGTTAGTTTCTCCTGATCATCACTCACGTCCCTTGTTGCACCACCGAATTTGCCCCATTTGATGACATATATGTCTAAAACTTCTTTTCCTTTTTCATCCTCTTTCTGTGTTTCTAACATCTCTTCCAATTCCAAGAGGTTAAATGAGGTGATTTTTAAGAATGAAATTATTTGGGGGGCAGGTGGGTGACCTTGTGGTGACACTGGTTAGGATGCCCACATCCTGCTGCCTTCGAGTACCTGGGTTTGACTCCTGGCTCTGGCTACTGAATCCAGCTCCCTGATAATGCAGGTCTTGGGAGGCAGTGGTGATGGGCCAAGTGACTGTGTTCCTGCCACCCATGTGACACATCTGGATGAGTTCCCAGTGCCCAGCTTTAGGCACGGCCAGGGACTGTTGCAGGCATTTGGGGAGGGGAATGAACCAGTGGATGGAAGCTCTCTTCATTTGCCTCTTTCTGTCCCAAATAAGTAAAAATCAAATAAACAGCTGTCTTTAAAAGAATTTTTAAAACCTTTGGGTCTAGTTATTTAAATATCATGCTGTTAGTTTCAAACACATCATGTAGTGTGAACTTGAATTACTTTTCAAAATATCTAGGTAATGTCCAGAAGGCCATATACCAAGTAGCCTGTGAGTGATTACCTCCTACAGTTTTCAGATAGTTTATAGTTGTATTATTTCACAACCAGAAAAAAAGTTATAAAAACATGCTCTACATAGTACAGATGTCAAGAGAGATGGTATATCCCAAGTTCTGCCTGATTTTTCATCACCTTGTCTAATTAAACATTTGAGTTTCTGCAGTCTTAAGAGTTGTTTATAGCTTTGGACTTTATATTACACTGCTGGTTGATGCCTTTGCTCATAAAAAGACATTCTGTCTCTAAATGTTAATTTCCAAGTTGGCTGGTCAGCTGTTGCTCATTAGCAGTCCACAGCTGGCAATCTCATTTAAATTTGTGTACCAATGGTTCTATCCACATTGCTAAAAGCTATAGCATTTCAGCTTTCTATGGGGAATCTGTCTGGACTCCTACCCTGAGTCATCCTCAAAATATAAAAAAAAAAAAATTCAGAATGTTGGGCTAGGTCACTAGATTAGAAACTAGACTGTGTTCCAAATGCCGGCAAGAGTGAGCTCACATACTATTTAATGTTTAGTACAGCTTGGAAATGACAGTGATGCAAGTGATTCAGGAATCAAATGTGAAGTTAAAAGTCCATCTTGAATCTCACAGCCACAGAGATGACTAACTTGCCAATCTGAAACTTTAAGTTTTCTCAATTATTGGATGCCTCTCTCTACCAACCTCCCACAGAACACTAATAAGCATAGCATATGATAAAATGGAAGAAGGCTTCCTTCCTCTTTTTTATATTGCTTTGCCTTAATATATTTTAAATTGTTACTGTCAGAAAACAGCCTCTCGTTTCCAATGCTATTTAAGTACATCTCATTAGTGAACACTAACGGTTACTCCCTAGGGACCATCCCTGAAGTCTGCTTCCCCCTTTGCTTCATGCATTCAGTCTCTAAATCTCTTCATAGATTTCCGTTATCTCTGGTCACGGGATCAGAGGTCCCGCTTCTTCCTTTTGCTCTGTCCACTGTACTTACCTCGTGTCAATAATGAAGCATAAGAAGCCTTGAAATTGCAAATTAATAGCATTATACTTTTCATGTTATAAAAAAGCACTGTAAACACTGAAGATGAACAGATAAATAATAACTGTTTCCACAGTGTGTTGTATATGAAATTGCTTTGAAGTATATCTAGTACACAGATGACAAGACATACAGGCTGAGTGAAATTTATATTTCTCTTAAAAAGGAAGGAAGACACAAAGGAACGTTTTAGGTTATATCTGTGATGAAAAGAAAAACATTTACAATTTCACAGCACAAAAACAAAAATGAGGGGCCAGTAGGGTCTTTTGGTAAAATTATTTTCAAAAAATGGGTCTATTACCTTAAACAATACTTTGTACTTAAGTTGGTGAATATGAAATTTATTTTCCAAAACTTTAAATCATTATCCTTACTCAATCTATGAATACAGAGGTGAAGGGAAGTCATTACATGACAAGCCCCAAAACAACTTAGGTATTTTAATTAACAGTAGGCCTTTTCTGTCAAATCAAAATAGATTTCTTTCCTCTTGCTCTAGCATTTTAAGATGTTGCCCGAAAGAAGCAAAGAAGGAGCCCAATTAAGAATAAAAATCCAATTGGAAAAATACTGAGGGAGTGTCCCTGATCTTTTTTTTTTTTTAAGATTTATTTATTAATTTGAATGAGTTACAAAGAGAGAGAGAATGAGAAGCAGAGAGGGAGAGAGGTCTTTCACCTGCTGGTTCACTCCCCAATCGGCCGCAACAGCTGGAGCTGCGCCAATCCAAAGCCAGGAGCCTCTTTAGAGTCTCCCATGTGGGTGCAGGGGCCCAAGGACTTGGACCATCTTCTACTGCTTTCCCAGGCCACAACAGAGAGCTGGATTGGAAGTGGAGCCACCGGGACTTGAACAGGCACCCTTATGGGATGCTGGCACTGCAGGTGGCGGCCTTACCTGCGACGCCACAGCACTGGCACCTCTCCTGATCTTCTAAGACTAATTTTACTAACTAGATCCACAAAGGACCAGATCTGCTGGCTAAATGGATCTCCTCTACCCAAACCACTGCAACAGACACAAGAAAACATTTAGCTCATAAAAATGCCAACTCGTTTCAGCAAAAAACAACATGTGAACACATCTACAAAATCTAAACAAATTTTATGTTGGCTCATTTAGCCTAGAATACAAGTTTCCTTTAATGGCAATAACCTTTTCCTCAAAACAATAACCATCACAACAAAACAGAAAAGGCAATCTAGGCTTAGGTCTTATAAAAAATTTTATAGCTTCTCTCTCCTACATAATAAATCATGCATTTTCACTTTAAAAAAATGGAAATAAAAGATCTGAGTTTAAACAATCTTGGCACAAAGTGTGACCTCAAAGGGTAAACTAATAAAGTGTATACTGAAAACAGCTGTGAGTTCTCACACATGATGTGATCAAAAGTAGACTTTTCAAGGGGTGTTTTTCACAGTGGCTAAGACACTGCTCTGGACACATGCATCCATATCGAAGTGCCTGGGTTCACGTCCTGGTTCTATTTCCAATGCAAGCTTCCTGCTAATTGTGTACCTCAGGAAGCAGCAGGTGATGGCTCAAGCATTTGGATTCCAAATGGGAGACCTAGACTGAGTTTCTCTCTCCCATCTTGGGCCTGGCCCAGCCCTTGCATTTGCAGGCACTTGGTGAGAGAATCAGCAAATGGGAGATCCCTGTCTTACAAATAAAAAGCAAAAATAAAAACAATTTTTTAAGAATCCCACTTAAAAAAAAAAGTCATTTCAATATTCTCCTTCAGCATGGCCATGCCTAGCCTCCTTGCTCAGGCCTACCCTCCCTACTCAGCAGAGCTTTATTTTAATTATCTTCTCTCTAGCATTTTAGTTTCTTTGACATCCTAGACCCACTTGGTAAATCCTTATTTTCTGATAAAACCATTTCATCAATTCCTGCTATGGGATGAGATAAGGGCTATGGAAAAAGGTGACATTACTGTATTAACTGACACCACTACAAAATCACGTTGTCCAATCTCAGCTAGAGGAGGAGGCTTACTAAGGGCTTTCACATGTTTCCAGTGGACTCTCAGACTTCCTGCCCCGGAGGCTGCTAGGAATTACTTCCTGCCTCTTGGCAGATGATCTCATCTCCTATTTTACTGAGTTCAGCAAAACAGACCTTCCTGCTAAAATTTTCTCCCACAACTTCTCCCTCTCCATCACAAATTCTCTCCATTTTCATTTTTTCTCTTACTCTATTCCAGGGGGAAAAAGTATACCTATACCTTTGCAAAGCTAACCTCTTCTTCAGTTAGTTCTTCTCTCTTACATCTACTTGAAAGAGAGAGAGAGAGAGAATCTTTCATTTGCTGGTTCATTCTCGAAATGCCTGCAACAGCCAGGGCTGGACCAAGCTGAAGCCAGGAGCCAGGAACTCCATTCAGGTCTCCCATGTGCGTAGCAGGGGCACAAGCACTTGGGCCATTGCCTGCTGTCTCCCAGGGTGCAGCAGCAGCAAGTTGGATGAGAAGCAGGGGAGTGGGGGCTCGAACTGGCACTCCAATATGGGACGTAGGTGTCCCCAGTGGCAGCGTAACCATTACAACACTCGCTCCCCTCTCTTGTATCTCTAATAGCTCCAACTGTAATGGCTCTTCTCTTCAACCTCAAGTGTATCTAGTTCTGCACTAAGAGTCTCCTCAACACATACAAACTCAACCCCACCTTCACTGATCCTATTTTTCACCCAAACTAGTTTTTATTCCCATTGTTTTTTTCTCATTTCTCCTAATACGACCTTTTGGAAACGTTCAATCCTGCTGACTACCTCCTCCCACTTGAAATCTTGTGAATTCTACAACACCCCATGAATTCCTGGGTTTACTTCCTGCCCTACAGTGTCTTTGGCTACTTCTGTGACTCCTTCATTGACTCTTGCTCTTCCAGATATCCTCAAAATAGTCCTCAATGCTGATTCTTTGCCTTCGTCTTTTCATGCTTCATGCTGTTTGGAAAACTCAACCATTTTTAGAACTGCAGGTTATGAGCTCAGTGAAAATACTAAGTTGAGTTATTTTGGCACTGACTTTCAGATCCAAATTCCCAACTGTTTATTAGATATCTCTATGAAATACACCACCAGTACCTGTAAATTATATTCCCCAACATGCTCCACTCCCGGGTTTCCTATTCTGATTAATTATAACTCCAAACTTTTGGTCAGTACCTCAAGGTTTAACTCTCATGGCCATCTTAGGATCTTTATCTCATACTCTTCAGCCAATTCCATATCTTCCCAAGTCCATTATCATTCTTTCAGCCTCGTTTGATTATTCACTACTTTCTCTCAGTCACAGCCTAATTCAGTGGTCAAGAGAACAGGCCCTGAACTCACAACAGATGTGACTCCCAGGTCCTCCACGTATTAGCTTTGTGGCTCTCAGCAATTGCTTTCACCATCTTGAGCTTTAGTTTCTGCTTCTATATCCGTATTAGTGTCTGTGGTGAGGTGGCAAAGGACAAATGCATATAAAGAACCCAGTGCAGTGTCCGGCACTCAAACAAATTTGGTATTGTTGCTACTACTACTGTGATAGCCACCAATCTTTTCTCTTTCTAATAGATCATCAGAGTGCACAGCTCATCCCCCTGTATAAATATTGTATGACAGTACCCACTCTTCAAGATCCTTTCACTGGTTCCTCACTGCTTACAGGATAAAGCCAAAATTTATGACTTGATTCAAGGCTTTCCAGAAATCCAGTCCCAATTCTCTCCCAAAGTACTTCTTTCTAAAATATGACTTAAAAGTGTTAGTAGAATCTTTTTTCCCCCATCTAACAGCTATCTGCCCTATGAATATGAAGACCTCACCTGGAAATTTAATAAAATTTTATGAGAACTTCATTTTTGAATCAAAATTGTAAACTATTTCTTAAGATATTGTAAATCCTTTAAAAAACATTCCATGAGAGAGAGAGAGAGAGAGAGAGAGAGAGAGAGAGAGAGAGGGAGAGGGAGAAAACTCCAATTTGCTGCTTCATTCCCCAAATGTCTACAATGGTCCTGGGACAGAGGCCAAAGCCGGGAGCCTGGCAGAACCCCAATTACTTGAGAGGCATCATAGCTGCCTCCCAGAGTCCATATTAGCAGGAAGTCGGAGTTGGAGGTGGGCAGGGAACTCAAACACTTCAATATGGGATGCAGGTGTCCTAACTGCTAGGCCAAATGTCCACCCCGGATTCCACAAACTTTTTTTTTTCAGAGGCCCATGACTGCTCCTGCCTCACAAATGAGTTTCTACAGTAGACTCATCTAATTTCAGGTCAAACATTTACTTGAATCCTTTCTCATTTGGCTGATAGTGAACTCTGCATCAGAAGCCAAAGACAAGAGTTCTTGGCTGAGTTTCAAAGACAGCAGGTGGAAGAAAAGGTAAACCAACTGCTGAACACAATGGCAAAAGAAACTTAATAGCCATTAGTGGTGATAATATGGCATTGTAAAGCATGGGTATTATTTAAATTCGTGTTATTTTTTCCCTAAGTGTTCCTTAAAGAAATCATCTGTCTACTATCCAGTAAAATACACTTGTTAATACATTGTTACAAAGTTTCCTATTTTATGATGCTCATCCACTAGATTGTGTCTAAGTGACTTTCTATTTGGAAATGTAATTACATGTTTAAATAAACAGAATCTGGACAGGAGTCAAAAATTCTCCTTCCAAGTTTTTTCTGTTTCCTTAGTTTATCATGCTAAAAACTGCAAATACACATTGACAGAGTATGTTATTTTATAAATATTACATGCTCCTAGGTTAGAAAAGGGAGGAGCATCTCAGTGCCATATCTTCTGTTGGTTACTGCTCAGGACAGCCAGTCAATACTTAAGTGAAAAATTTAACTCCAGGTCTATTTTCTGAGCAAAGTTTATGTATATGGGGGGAAATGGACAAGGAGAGAGGGTATAAATATAGGGAAGAAAGAGAAAAAATCAAAGTATCGGAATCACTGCTCCAGTAAACAATTTAGAACTGAGTTACTTGGGAGTGAAGATTTGGAATTTGATTGTATCATGATGACTAACCTCCTTTTATAATAAAAATGACAATAACAACAACAAAAAAACTCAAGAGGGCTGACACTGTGGCATAGTAGGTTAAGACCATTTGGGAGCTGGCGAAAGTCCTGGCTGCTCCATTTCCAATCCAGCTCTCTGCTAATCGCCTGGGAAAGCAGTGCAAGATGGCCCAAGTGCTTGGGCCCTTACACTCATGTGAGAGACCAGAAGAAGCTCCTGATTCCTGGCTTCGGATCGGCCCAGCTCCAGCCATTGTAGCCATTTGGGTAGTGAACCAGCGGATGGAAGATCTCTGTCTCTCCCTCTCTATGTCTGTAACTCTACCTCTCAAATTAATAAATAAAATCTGGCCGGCGCCGTGGCTCAACAGGCTAATCCTCCGCCTTGCGGCGCCGGCACACCGGGTTCTAGTCCCGGTCAGGGCACCGATCCTGTCCCGGTTGCCCCGCTTCCAGGCCAGCTCTCTGCTGTGGCCAGGGAGTGCAGTGGAGGATGACCCAAGTGCTTGGGCCCTGCACCCCATGGGAGACCAGGAGAAGCACCTGGCTCCTGCCATCGGAACAGCGCGGTGCACCGGCCGCAGCGCGCTACCGCGGTGGCCATTAGAGGGTGAACCAACGGCAAAGGAAGACCTTTCTTTCTGCCTCTCTCTCACTGTCCACTCTGCCTGTCAAAAATAAAAAAAAATAATAATAAATTAAAAAATAAATAAATAAATAAATAAAATCTAAAAGGAAAAAAGAACTCACTGAACTTAAGCAAATTTCATTAGTTTTCTTGTTTTATATCACATTAAAATTACAAGTTCCAAAGAGAAGCAACATACAGATTTAAAAAAAAAAGTAATATACTTCTCTACATTTTCATTTAAATGTCAGTTCAGCTGAGGTACAGGTTGAAGGTTGAGTTTATTTTACCCAAAATACCTGGGACCAGTAGTGTTTCTGATTGGAATATTTATACATATATCATGAGATATTCCAAATCTAAACACAAAATGTTATTTATATTTCATATGTACCTTATACACATAGCCTGACTGCAATTTACACAGTATTTTTAGTGTGTCTGTGTTTCCACTGCCATTCATCATTAGGTCAGGTCAGGAGCAGAATCTCCCACTGGTGGAGTCATGTGGGCACTCAAAGTGTAGGAGGGGCCGGTGTTGTGGCGCAACAGGTTAGCCTGCCACCTGTGATGCCAGCATCCCATGTGAGCACCTGTGCAAGTCTGGGCTGCTCCACTTCCAATCTCACTAAATCTCTCTCTCTCTCTCTCAATCTCTCAATTTCTCTCTCTGTAACTGCCTTTTGAGTAAATAAACATTTAAAAAATTTTGTTTAAGTTTTGGAGTTCAGAGCATTTTGGCTTTTGAATTTTCAGATTGGGGTGCTCATCTGAACAAAATTACTATAAATTAGTGTACAGGCATCTTCTTTCCCTTTAAACCTATAGATATAGTAATCTTTTAAGAGCATTTGTGTCCAGGCCGGTGCCGCGGCTCACTAGGCTAATCCTCTGCCTGCAGCGCCGGCACACTGGGTTCTAGTCCCGGTCGGGGCACTGGATTCTGTCCCGGTTGCTCCTCTTCCAGTCCAGCTCTCTGCTGTGGCCTGGGAGGGCAGTGGAGGATGGCCCAAGTGCTTGGGCCCTGCACCCACATGGGAGACCAGGAGAAGCACCTGGCTCCTGGCTTTGATCAGCGTGGTGCGCCAGCTGCACTGCGCCGGCTGTAGCGGCCATTTGGAGGGGTGAACCAACGGAAGAAAGACCTTTCTCTCTGTCTCTGTCACACTGTCCACTCTGCCTGTCAAAAAAAAAAAAAAAAAAAAGAGCATTTGTGTCCAAAGTCAAGTCTTAAACTCACCTGGACTTCCAAATAGTAGACGAAAATGCTACTTCTGTGTGTGAAAAGCAATAGAGCAATCACTGTTTCTCAGTGACTTGTAAACCACACTCAATACCAAAGCGAAGGTCGTTCTTCAGAGTTGCACTGCTCAGACTTACATTTGTCTGTTACACTGTGTTAGTGACAACAAGTACTAAATAGTAAGTAGCTTTACCAGAGACCGTACGAAGCTCTTATGGAATTTTAAAAAGTATGAGCTCTTACGGAATTTTAAAAAGTATGAGCTCTTATGGAATTTTTTTTTTTTTTTTTGACAGGCAGAGTGGACAGAGAGAGAGAGAGAAAGGTCTTCCTTTTGCCGTTGGTTCACCCTCCAATGGCCGCCGCGGTAGGCGCGCTGTGGCCAGCGCACTGCGCTGATCCGATGGCCGGAGCCAGCTGCTTCTCCTGGTCTCCCATGGGGTGCAGGGCCCAAGCACTTGGGCCATCCTCCACTGCACTCCCTGGCCACAGCAGAGAGCTGGCCTGGAAGAGGGGCAACCGGGACAGGATCGGTGCCCTGACCGGGACTAGAACCCGGTGTGCTGGTGCCGCAAGGTGGAGGATTAGCCTAGTGAGCCGCGGCGCCGGCCGCTCTTATGGAATTTTAAAAAGTATGTGTGTGGGGAGAAATAGAATCATCACATCACACACAGTAATGCACATATGCTGAACCGAAAAGAACCTGAACAGTGGTAATCAGCACTGTGTTCCTGTTTCAAACTGGCCAGTTACAGCTGGCTCAACATTATCAAATAAAATTAAGGCCACTGGAACTCGCCCGTGTTGTTAGTCATACAGTCATACGGCCACAGGAGCTCTAAGCCTCTCTGACCCTGTTGTGCACTTGTCACTCTCGCTCGAACATCCCAGCCCAATGCCTTCCTACAATTCCTTGAACTGGCTGACCTCTTCTGGACTTAGGGCCTTGCACACTTTCTTTTCTGTACCTGGAGTATTCCTTCCCGATTTTTTCCCGATGGCTGCTCCTTCTTGTCAAATTTCACTAAACATCCCCTCCTTTCCATCCAATCTAAAGTAGCCCAACAGTCAGCCTGAACAAAAAACCGCTTTCCTTTATTCTTGGCACTTTTCACCATGTGACTCTTTCTGATGGATCTGTCTGCACACATCTCCCTCCTGCCTACAACCACCACCAGAATGCAAGCTCTATTTCTGGTTCCACTCCAGGTTCCCAGTACTGAGAGCAGTGCTCAGCACTCTTGAGACATAATAAATATTTGAATGAATTAATGCATCAAAAGCCTATACCCAGCCGCCTATAAAGCCCCTTCTGGTCTATCCCCTACCTATGTCTTTGGCTTCATCTCATGTCAGCCTTCTCTTGCTCTGTACTCTAGCCATACTGACTTTTTGTAATTCTCTAAATTCTATATACTCTTCTCCTAGTACAAGGCCTTTCCCCATTCTGTCTAGTTCACTCCTTTATCTGGTTAACACACATTGATTTCTAAAGATCTCATTCACTCACTGCCTCCTTAAAAACCAGACAAGGGCCGGCGCCGCGGCTCACTAGGCTAATCCTCCGCCTTGCGGCGCCGGCACACCGGGTTCTAGTCCCGGTCGGGGCACCGATCCTGTCCCGGTTGCCCCTCTTCCAGGCCAGCTCTCTGCTGTGGCCAGGGAGTGCAGTGGAGGATGGCCCAAGTGCTTGGGCCCTGCACCCCAGGGGAGACCAGGAGAAGCAGCTGGCTCCTGCCATCGGATCAGCGCGGTGCGCAGGCTGCAGCGCGCCTACCGCGGCGGCCATTGGAGGGTGAATCAACGGCAAAAAGGAAGACCTTTCTCTCTGTCTCTCTCTCACTGTCCACTCTGCCTGTAAAAAAAAAAAAAACAGACAAGGTCAAATCTAAGGAAATGCTTTCAAAATTCTTCAACTCTCTATTCAAAGGTCTAATGAAATTATAATTCTTTAAGTATGAGTTTAATCATTCATGTTTGTTCCTCTACTACACTGTGGTTCCAGGAAAGCAAGAATTGCATCACCTTTACAGTACCAACACATAACAGGCCCTTCATACTTACTCACTAGATGGGCAAATATCTGGAGATGATTAGCAAATTCTGCAGGGAATTGCTATAGCATAAGTGACCTGATTAGTGACCTGATTCATTTAATAAACAAATGGCAAAGAAAAAAAAAATACTGTAAGCAGAAAAGTCAGTTCTCACTGGCACCTTGTGAAAACATTCAATAATACCTTCAATCACAATGCTTCAAACTATTTTTCATTTTATTGAGAATCACATAAAATAGAGTTGACACTCCTCCGTAGTAATACTAAAATGATTGCAATTGTGTGTGAATTTGCTAATTTTTTGCATCTGAACTGCCAACATTGTGGCACAGCAGGGTAAACTGATGCCTGTGATACTGGTACACTGTATCAGAGTGCTGATTTGAGTCTGGCTGCTCAGCTTCTGATTCAGCTTCCTACTAATAGACCTGAGAAAGCAGCAGAAGATAGCCCATATACTTGAGAGTATATACACATATACTTGAGAGTATATATACATGGGAGGCCTGGATGGAGTTCCTGGCTTTTGGCCGCGGCTTGGTCCAACCTTGGCCATTGCTGTCATTTGGGAAATGAACGAGAGAATGGAAGATTTATCATTCTTTCTCTCTCTCTCCCTTTCTCTCTCTTCCTCTATCACTTTGGCTTCCAAACAAAAATAAATACATCGTAAACATTTTCAATCAATTATATTACAGAAAAGGCTGACTCAGCCTTACTCACTATAAAAACATTAGAAAATCACCATCATATGGAGAAGACTATGAAGACAAAAAACATTATAGAGGTATGACAGGCACTCAACATGTTTTGCTACTCTTTTGAATTTTGTAGTATTTCAGTTGTTTATTGGCTTTAAAAATATGTTAACTGTTGAAGTTCTTTTCTCGTTTTAAATAAATATTGACTTTGTGCCCACCTCAGCCAAAAAAAGAGAAGAGAAATCTACAGATTAAAAAGAGAATAAAAAGTATGATCCTTGCTTGGATTTTGCATCAAAAGAACTAATTTTAAAACATGTACGTGATAATCAGAAAAATTTAAACAATCAGTAGATACTTAATGACATTAAAAATATTATGAATATTTTTCAGTTTTATGATGGTATTGTTGCTATCCTTATTTGTCAGAGAAATATAATGAAGTGCTTATGGGAAAACAATGTTAAATGACCTGCATAAAACAGTACACTATGTACATGCAGGGAAAGGGATGGAGGTAAAAATGAAATAAGATGGCAACCCGCTGATAGCTGGTGAAGCTGTGCAATGAGTACACGGCATTCATTAAACTACTTCAACTCCCAGAAAGGCTTTCAATTTGCAGAATGAAATACTAAGGAGATATAAAATGGAAGTTTGAGATTATTTATCACAAAAACTTTGTAGAACAAGCACTGAAAAGCCTTCAAATACAAGTCTGCCCTCCCAGACTTCTTAGCATGCATGGATGAGTTAACAGCAGAGGATGCTACTGCAGAACAAATTATCAGGCCAGATGTATGAGCTTGGACTTTTTTCCTTTGTGGCAAATATTTGTCAATTCCTTTCACTACTGCAGCTTTCTCAGACTCACTGAGTCTTCATCAAACAGGCAAGTGTGCCTGTCTGTGTGGGCGGGAGTGAGGGGAACACCAACTGGATGTAGAAACACAGGGGAACTGAAGGAAGAAACACTGCTGCTTTTGTGAAGTAGTGGTTTCCAAAACAACTGCACACGCAGGAAGTAAACAAACCATTTACTCTAGGAGCTACCCTCTCCTCCCAATAATCTAAGCCAAGCGGGATTACCCAGATGGAAAAACCCACGTAATTTTGCTCCTCAGAATTACTGTTTTAAACCTATCTTCTTTTACAATAAAACCCACCAAAGCGAAAGGGGGGTTGGGGTGGGTGGAGGATTATTCTATTATAAAAGAACTGTAGAAACAATGAATCATGAATAATATAAACAAAATAGGACATTATTCTTTGGATCATGAATTGAAGTTTATCCAAGGAATGAAGCCACTGTGGGTTAAACTATGCTAAAAAACTCTCAGTATGATTACTCAGGAGTTATAAATATATCCAAATAAGTTTGACTGGTGATGCTTTTATAAAGGAATTAATGTATTAATCAGATAATTTTTCATAGGCATTTATAGAAAAAGGGGAAAAACAAATAGTGTTTGAAAGTTCAAATAAAGGCACAAAACCAAAAGTCAAGCTTTAAGGAATATAGAAAAGAATCAATGTTCTATTAGCTTTTGAAAGCATATACAATGGATGTACACACTGAATGTACCTGGGCAGGGCAGGCTCAGAGCAATGGCTATTCAACAGCCAGGTGCAGTTAAGTACTTACCATCATTTTCCTTTCACTAGGTTTCTGGTTGAATTATAAAATCTAAGCCTCCTTCAGATTCTTGCCAGATTCACTGAAGGACTTTTAAGACATCATTAAGAAACCTTGGCCAGAGCAGTTAAGGTTTGAGCCACTCAAAAATCTTTTTTTTTTTTTTAAAGAACACTCAAATAAGGTTGATTTATATTTCAATTAAGCAAAAAATTCTTTTTAAATGGAAATGAGACTAACAAAATTCTTTATTCTTCATCCCTACTCCATATATTCTATCACTGAAAACGCCAAAGCTGCCAAAGCAATGATAGATGATGATCTCAAAGGAGGCGGGGAAAAGCCTCAGGATACACTAAGTGCCCACCTCTAGGGCCATCTGCCTCCTGAAAAGGTACAAGAGACATAGAAGGCCATCAGGAACTGCCTTCCAGCCTTCAGGACAGAATGAACCAACCTCCCAACTGCAGAAGTTTACTTTTCTGAGATGAACACTTGGCATCACAATTCCTCATAGGCCACACAGGTATCCTTACAGGGAGTCTCACATGAATGCGGAAAAACATGCTTAATTAAGAGTTACCTAGTATTCATTACCTAGAACCCTCAGGAAACAGGATATGTGCCCTATTTTCCACTTTTAAAAGGAAGTAGCAATTTTCAAGAAAACAAACCGGCAAAGAATTTCCAAATATAGCCTAGGAAGCCTACAGCCAGGGTTGGTGGAGGCCTCTCAAGAAGTAGGAAGAACGTGGACTTGCAGTCAGAGGGCCAGGGTTCTAACCTGAGCTCTAGGACTTGCTCCCATGATGACTTCTCCCAAGTTCCTCACCTGTTTCTGAACTCCAGTTTCTCCATCTGTGATATGAGCACTGGATTAGATAACCCTTAAGGCCCTGACTAGAAAAGTCTTCTAAAAATTTGTTTGTTTTTCTTTTTTATTGGAAAGGCAAAAGACAGAGAGACAGATAGAAAGAGATCATTCATCCATTTGTGCACTCCCCAAAATGCCCACAACAGCTAGGGCTGGGCCAAGATGGCACTGAAGATGGAACTCAATCCTTGTCTCCTATATGAGTACCAGAGACCCAAGCACATGAGCCATATCTGCTGTCTTTGAGAGTGCACATTAGCAGGTCACTGTATCAGAAGCAGATGAGCTGGTTCTAGAATTAGGCATGCCAATGTGAGATGTGGTCATCTCAAGCACTGACTTATCTGCTGTGCTGAACACCCAGCCCCTGACTAGAAAACTGTAACAAGCATTTTTTCAAATATTTATTTATAATTCAGAATTATAAAAAGAGGGGAAGGAGGGAGATGGAGGGGGAGGGGGAGGGAGAGAAACCCTCCATCCATTGGTTCACTTCCCAAATGACCACATCAGACAGGACTTGGACAGGACTGGGCCAGACCAAAGCCAGGAGCCAAGAGCTTCTTCCAGGTCTCCCATGTGGGTACAGGAGCCCAGTCAGTTGGGTCATTTTTCTCTGCTTTCCCAGGCACATTGGCAGAGAGCTAGATTGGAAGTAGAGCAGCTGGGACTTAAACTGGTGCCCATATGGGATGCTGGTGCTGCACATGGCAGCCTAACCCTCTGCGCCACAGTGCTGGTCCCTAACAAGCTTTTTTTTTTTTTGACAGGCAGAGTGGATAGTGAGAGAGAGAGAGAGAGACAGAGAGAAAGGTCTTCCTTTTTGCCGTTGGTTCACCCTCCAGTGGCCGCTGCATTGCGCTGATCCTAAGCCAGGAGCCAGGTGCTTCTCTTGGTCTCCCCTAACAAGCATTTTTGATCCTACAGCTTTCATACTATAATTCCAGATGATTCAAAATAAATTTATATTCAAATGCTGCCCCTAAAGAACCCAGTAATATAACCACTTAAATAAGAATAACTTATAGCCACTATACTGTACTAACAAATTCAATAAACTGATTATAATCTTTTAGAAATACTTTTAGGAAAAAAAGGACTAAGTGTTATGAGTCAAAACTAATTATCTAGAAAATTACTTAATCAATTAGAACTTCTCATCACATCATGTCTAAAGCATTCTATCAGACACATAATTAACTTAGTAGCTGATATTGTATCACAGTAGTAGAAATAGTATGATTACACACAGTCTAGAGAAAACTGTCCACCTTTATCCCCCTGAATTAGTGATAACATACTAAATATTCTGGTTTATCTTTTCAGTGAAATTATTTTAAAAATAATTTAGGGACAGGCATTGTGACAGAGGTAAAGACACTGCTAGAGACACTAGTATCCCATATCAGAGTGCCTGAGTTAAAGTTCCCCAATCCAGCTTCCTGCTAATGAGCCCTGGAGGGCTCAAATACTTGGGTCCCAGACACTCACACATAGGATTTGGATGGAATTCCAGGCCCCTGGCCCTCAGCTTCAGCCTAACCCTGGCTGCTGTGGTCATTAGGGAAGGACCTAGTAGATGGATGATTTCTCTTGGTCCGTTTTTGTTTCTGTCTCTGTGTTGTTCTTTTAAATCAATAAAATAAATACAATTTTTAAAGTAACGAAAATAATATAACACCTTGGGGACGGCGCTTTGGCTCACTTGGTTAATCCTCCGCCTGCGGTGCCGGCATCCCATATGGGCACCAGGTTCTAGTCCCAGTTGCTCCTCTTCCAGTCCAGCTTTCTGCTGTGGCCCAGGAGGGCAGTGGAGGATAGCCCAAGTGCTTGGGCCCTTGCACCTGCGTGGGAGACCAGGAAGAAGCACCTGGCTTCTTCCCATCATCCCACCACCTGGGGGATGCACTGGAAGAAGCACTATTCTTCGCAACACCCAGCGCTGCGCCATTTGGGGAGTGAACCAACGGAAGGAAGACCTTTCTCTCTATAACTCTACTTGTCAAATAAAAAAAATAATATAACACCTAAGATTTGTATATGTTATGATTTGGACAACAGTTTGAGTATTCCCCTCTAAGGCCCATGTATCAGGGACTTGATCCCCAAAGCCTTATTTCAATGGTTAATGAATTAATGTTAATGGATTAAGGGTGGATTGGATCTCCTTATGGTAACTAGAAGGTGGGCTAGGTGGAAGGTCTTATGATCACTGGGGGCTTGCCCTCAAAAGGTAGGTCTAGAGACAGGGTTGGTACATGAGTGTCTTTGTCTGCTTTGGTTCACCAAATGATCCTCCCTCTGCCTGCTCCATCATCCGCTGCCCTTACTACAAGCTGGACTAATGGGATCACTGGACTCCAAAACTATAAGCTGAAATAAACTTTGCTCCTTCCCAATAGCTCCTCTCAAGTACTGTTGTAGTGATGAAAATCTAATACAATGTACACCACTGGATTTAAATTATATCTTAAGAAAGAATGGATGATGGCAAGGTTAAAAAAAATCATCCAAAGACTATTAAATTCAAAGATGTCTTTAGGAAATGACACCTTTCTCTTTGATTCCGTATTCTGCTACAGGATGTTTGCTTTTGTTATCAGTAATCCTCAGCCTTTCAAATGAAGGGAACAAGTCAGAGGCTGTGTTTTAGACAGGGCTTATTAAGTCATTCAGTACATAATCCTTGACTTGCCAGTACATGAACAAGAGATTTTTTTGCCATTTCTTGGGGCATTGTCAGGCCAATTGTAAAAAATCATAAATAATGATAAAACCACAATTACCAGCCAAATGTTAGTTCTCTACTATGTTTCTAGTCTTAGGAGTACAGTAATTCATAAATAGCCATTATAACCTCAAAAAAAAGCTCAATAATGACAACTTTAAAAGTAATGACATGAAGAGGAGTTATTTTTTCACTTTATGTTGCTATATGGGCAAACTGTTGAAATCTTTACCTAATATGTACTAAACTGGTCTTCTGTATATAAAGAGAATTGAAAATGAATCTTTATGTGAATGGAAGGGGAAAGGGAGCGGGAAAGGGGAGGGTTGCGGGTGGGAGGGAAGTTATGGGAGGGGGGAAGCCATTGTAACCCATAAGCTGTACTTTGGAAATTTATATTCATTAAATAAAAGTTTAAAAAAATAATAAAGAGATTAAGCAGTTTTTCATGTGGTCAACACAACATGTCTGTTATAAAAGAATGAAATTGTTTCACACAAACATCTACAAAAGTTCCTCATGGAGGGAGAGGGAATGGGAGATGGGAGGGTTGCGGGTGGGAGGGAAGTTATGGAGGGGAAAAAGCCACTGTAATCCATCAGTTGCACTTTGGAAATTTATATTTGTTAAATAAAAGTTTAAAAAGTTAACCAAAAAAAGTTCCTCATGGAGATTCTAGATGCTGAAATTAAGTTATAACATAAAATTAAGTTATAAGATGAAATACAGTTTATTTTATATTTGCATTAAGATATGTAATTTAAGACTATATTTGTGCTTAAATTTTATCTACACATTGAATACACATAGAGAAAAGTCTAGAAGGGTCTTCATCAAATTGTTAATGGTATTATCTATTATCTCCAATGACAGAGACCTCTGTAATTTCTGTATTGTCTGACTTATTTACAAACATCACATCTAATAGGAAAAGATTTGTAAAATTTAAAAAATAAATGTGTCTGGAAAAAAGTCATACAAAGATGCATAAAAATACAGTGGGTATCTTTGAGTGGTGGGATGATGGGTATTTATTTCCCCCCATTATTCATTTAGTTTACTAAAAAAAAGTCAGTCTTTAGTAGTTCTCTTTTTCTCTTATGCATTGTAGATAGTTTTCCTTTGTATGCATAGTAGATACATTTTCTCCTGTATCATTTATATACTTTCCAAATTTTATATATCAGTGATCATGAATTACTTTAGTAATTAGGGAAAAATAACAAAAAAATTAAAACATCAGCATATTTAAGTATGTCTAAGTACTGTTTTATGGTTAAACTGAAGTTAGGTAATATATAAGGCAACACAGCTATTAAAGGGTAACAAAGCTACTTAAGGCAGTCCCCTAAGAGGTATGACTCACAATTAAGATATAACAATTATGAATATCTATGCTCCAAATAGCATAGCTGTAGGCTATCATGAAATAGAAACTTTAAGTATTATACAAGGTGAAACATACAATAAAAGGAGACTTTTACTTCTTAGACTATCACAGTTTAAGGACACAAAATAATATGATGCCACTTAAACAACAGTTGACAAGCCACAATATTGTGAATGTGTGGGTATTTTCTACAACCTCAAAATTAAAGAATACTTTGTCAAATACTCATGAAATATTTATGAAAATGATTAACAATAAGCTACAAAGAAAACTTCAATAAATTCTAAGCAGCAGCAAAAATAAAGAAAATACTCTCTAATCTTACTGTAATAAAACTGGAAATTTACAACCAAATTACAAAATTTAAAAAAAGTCATTCTATCTAGGACATTTAAAACTCTATTAAATTTTTGGTCATAAAGGAAATAGGGGGACTGGTGCTGTGGCATAGTGGGTAAAGCCTCCACCTATAGTGCTACCATCCCATATGGGTGCCGGTTCAAGTCCCAGCTGCTCCACTTCCGATCCAGCTACTGGGAAAGCAGTAGAAGATGGCCTAAGTCCCTGGGCCCCTGACCCAGAGGAGGCTCCTGGCTCCTGGCTCCTGGCTTCAGATCAGCCCAGCTCCGGCCACTGTGGCCATTCAGGGAGTGAACCAGTGATGGAAGCCCTATCTCTCTCTCTCTTTCTCTGTGTAACTTTACTTTCAAATAAATAAATAAATCTTAAAAAAAAAAAAAAAGAAATAGGATTGTTTAAATTTTCCTGTTCAAGTTTTGGCCTTGCATTTCATAAGATGGGATATATCTACTACTGTTGTTTTAAAGGTTTCTATTTGAGAAACGCTGAGTACTACATAGAATTTAGGGCTACAGGTTCTGAGACAATAGACCTGGATTCCCCAGTGTTCTGTGAGAAATCTGTGGTGAATCCGTGAGTTCAAGAGTGGCTTTATTTTGTTCACTTGTGTCAGGAAACGACACTACTTCATGGGTGCTTTAGAAAAGCCAGCATTTTGAGTCATCATGAGCTGTGATTAAAATGGCAAATGAATACTTAGCAGTGTTACTTGGTGTCTGAGGAAAAATTTAGCACAATTCCCTGGAGTGTGTTTTTCTTGTAGTTACAGTAGAAAATAATCTAATATTGTAATAAGCAGATATGTTTACTCTTCAGTAGAATTTAAAATGTAAGCAAGCTTCAAATGTAAAACATGGGATTTCAAATAAATTATAGACACTTGCCAAGATGCCCCCAGGAACCCAAGGGGTACACTTCTCACTTTCAGTAGTTAGGGGCACTTTAGGAAAAAAGTCTGAAAATAACCTAGTAAAAGTGACATAAATATAGTGATGCCAGGTGGCTCTTGTTGGGTACATAAAGTAATTGGAAAGTTTTGAAAAAAAGTTTAGATGAGGTCTCCTTTGCTCAGCATTTTCACAAAATTGAGTGTTCCAGACAGCTGAGTTTTCCATGAAACTAAAGCCTACTCGTTTAAGCAGTGTATCTTTTCCGTTTTTAACTGTCTTTCCTCTGAAGAACTCCCAAAGTATTTTCACTTTAACTTTTTAAAGTAGAAAATTTAAGATATATACAAATATTTAAAATATATGCTTTACAATGTACCTGTCATGCAGACTCAACAGTTACCGACATGTGGTTGATCTTATTTCATCTGTACCTATACCCCACTTCTCCCACGAATACATTGTTCTGAAGCAACTACATCATGTTACACACCATATCATGTAAACAGTGTGCTATATATATAGTGCACACAGAAACTACATGATGATACACATTAATATCTCAATATCTCTAAAGGGTTATTTTTAAAAAGATAGTCATAATATCACACATATAAACATTTTTCAACTCTCAACAGTTTTAATGGGAAATTTTCTAAAATGTACGCATTGTTCTTAAGGCAGAGTGGGCGTGAAAAAAACCTTTAACTCCAAGTCAATATTCCTAGAAGTAGGGTGTTGCCATCTCAACAATCTAAAATACATGGGAATGGGAGAGGGGAGGAGTGGGAGCAAGGGTATGATGGGAAGAATCACTATATTCCTAAAGTTGTACTTACAAAACTTGTACTCACTAAATAAATGTTTTCTTTGGGAAAAATAATAAATAAAATATCTGGCACTGACTGTGGGATGGGGTGCCAGGTCGAGAGGCAGGGTGGGCCTGCGGGAGGTGAGGGAACTTTCCTTGTAGCTCAAGTGATGGAAAATTTGGCAACATGTCAGCTAATGTAGAAAACTGAAAATGCACCTAATGATCTCGATGGTCTGAGGACCCCTGGGAGCAGAGTTCTGAAGGTACTGCTTATCTTCCTCTAGCTGTGTGTACTAAAATATAAGTGGAAGAGATAAGCTATTAAAAAAACTATTTTGTTTAAGGAAAATTTAGAGGAAATATAAGTAATCTAGGATTTGCTGGGTTTGAAACAAATATAAAACCCTTTTTCTCATTCCCAGTCTCTACAGAAGGCAAACTATTCTCAAATGAAGAAATGGGTCCTGAGCAAATATCAAATCCAGAATGGGCCTTTTATGATCTTTTATTAAGACCTCGGAAGACTGATGGTGGTGCTTTGTAGATCATCTAAAACAAGGGAAAAATTAAGAAAAAAACAGGAGACTACAGATCTTAAAGGTGTACTTCCCAGATACCCTACAAGTACACAGTAAGATTTCTAACATTGAAGGTGATGCCCTACAGAAGTCTCCCAAAGAACTCAAGGGAGAGACAGATGGCTTATCTTGAAGAAATTTCTGGGTATGAGTAGTTTAATAGAATGACTTATAAACTGATTCATAAGAAATCCACAAAGGTTTAAGAGAAATTATATCAGCTTAGACCAAAAGAGACAGAAACAGTACAAAATCAACAAAGGCCTTTGGATCTCTGAAAGGCAAGAAGTAGGCCAAAAACAGCTGCAAAAACAGGCTACTTTTATGCAAAAGCAAGCACAGCTCAACAGAATGAAAAGCCCAAATGCAGCAAACAGCCCCAGAGAAAGAAAGACTAAGGTCTAATCAAAGAACTGGGAACATGTCTCCTAACTGCTATCACTCAATAACTGCTACGAATAGTAGTTATCCTATGCTTCTACCATTGCATGCTATGAGTATGTGGTGCAGATAATTTATCCTTTAACAACAGAGCTTCAAATCAAGACCTTCAAATCAAGAGTAATGGTTCTCAAGAAGCAGAATGCAAGGAACTGCATTTGAAAAGCCTTATCCATACATGGATTTGATTCGATGATAAGGCCCTGGACTCAGTTACAGCATAACAGAATGCTCCCTGGGGATGTAGGTAGAAGGGTTGAATGTATTTTGCATGTGGAAGGGATGTGTATTATGTGTTTTCTAAAGATGGCCTCCACAATATATCCCATTCCATATGCTCTTCTCACAATAAAATGAAGCTGGTAGTCTTCCTGTTAAGAGGTAGGTCTATGATTCCTCGAATCTGAGTAGGCTTGTGACTAAAGCAGTAAGGATATGTAATTTCTAAGACCAGGTCATAGCAAGGTAACACTGTTGCCACCTGATTTCTTTTGTATGTTCACTTGTGGAAATCACTCAGCATGCACTTAGGCAATCTAGAAAGGACATATCTAAACTTATTCTAAGCTAAAGGCCTAGATGAGTTAATAGCCTCAATGAAACATGTATGAAGAAGTCCCAGCCAATATCTGACTGCAATCACACAAGGTACCCTGGGCAAAAACCACCTTGTTATGCCTAATCAACCCACAAAACTTGGGACGGGCATCTGGCACAATAGCTGAGACACTGCTCAGTCCTCTTACATCCTATATGGCATCTTGTTCTGATTCCAGTTTCCTGCTAATGAGAACCCTGGGAAGAAACAGGAACTTGGGTTCCTGCCACCCATGTGGGAGATCTAGATTAACCTGGCTTAAGCCTGGACCAACACAGGCTGTGTGGGCATGTATGGAATGAACTAGTAGACGAAAGATCACTCTGTCTCTCTCTGCCTTTCAAACAAATTTTAACAAAAATTTAACTGACAATACACTGAAAGATAGCAAAATGAATGCTGTTTTTATTCTCTAATTTTGATTTGTTACAAAGCAATAAAAAAACCAGAATCTATTACATATCTGTTGTAATAAAATAAACTATCAAGGCCGCAAAAGTACAAAAAGTATTAAGATTTTACAAAACTATCCTTTTTTTTTTAATTTATTTTTTTATTTTTTGACAGGCAGAGTGGACAGTGAGAGAGACAGAGAGAAAGGTCTTCCTTTGCCGTTGGTTCACCCTCCAATGGCCGCCGCGGTAGGTGTGCTGCAGCCGGTGCACCGTGCTGATCCGATGGCAGGAGCCAGGTGCCTATCCTGGTCTCCCATGGGGTGCAGGGCCCAAGCACTTGAGCCATCCTCCACTGCACTCCCTGGTCACAGTTCCTCTATTCCTTCTTCTTGTTGGCTGTTCTCTTTTTTTAAGTGGTTTCAACACCTGGCTTTCCATTTGTTGCTTTACTTTGCCTGGGTGAGGGTCTAGGGCAGGCTCTGCCTCACCTTGGCAAAACTGCTTATTTCTAGATAGCTAGATGTACTATTGCAGTAAACTGTGAAATGCAATATAATCACTGCCATTAATATCTACTGGGCACTAGGCAGGTAATGCACTATACCTTACATGCATTGATGGCAGTCAGACTACAAAACAAACACCTGAGGAGGCTTTTTTTTTTTTAAGATTTATTTTATTTATTTGAAAGACAGAGTTACAGAGAGAGGTAGAGCCAGAGAGAGAAAGAGAGGTATTTCATCTGCTGGTTCACTCTCCAGATGACCACAATGGCCAGAGTTGGGTTGATTCAAAGCCAGGAGCCAAGAACTTCTTCCAGGTCTTCCAGGTCTTGGGCCATCTTCTACTGCTTTCCCAGGCCACGGCAGAGAGCTGGATCACAAGTGGAACAGCCAGGACTCAAATCGGCGCCCATACAGGATGCTGGTGATGCAAGCTGGAGCTTTAACCTGCTGTGCCACAGCGCTGGACCCAGGGAGGTTTTATTATTCTCCTGTTCACACAGGGGCACTGAATGACTCAACTCAAAAATTGAACAGCTGGAAAGTGGTGGAGTCAGGGTTCAAACTTGACTTCAAAGACCCTATTCTATAATCACTATTCATTGGCTCCTTCTGATAAAGGGAACTGAGGAAGCAATCTCCTCTAGATAAACTCATTTAAAATGTCTACTGTGGGGCCAGTGTTGTGTAGCTGGCAAAGCCACCTCCTGGGATGCCGGCATCCCATAGAGATGCCAGTTCTTGTTCTGACTGCTTTGCTTCCAATCCAGCTACCTGCTAATGCACTTGGGAAAGCAGGAGAAGATGGCTCAAGTGCTTGGCCCCTGGAAGAAGCTTCTGGCTCTTGGCTTAGGCATGGCCCAGCTCTGGCTGTTGTAGCCATTTGGGGGCTGAACCAGCAGATGGAATATCTCTCTGTCTCTGCCTCTCTTTATCTCTCTCTCTCTCTCTCTCGCTCTGTAAACTCTGCCTTTCAAATAAATAAATCTTTTTTTTTAAGTATATTAGTTTTTGGTATTTAGAATTTCCTACCTAAAATAAAATATGCTCAGAAAGTGAAACATTAAAAATGAGTTAATGATTTTACAACAAATATACCTGCATTCAAATAGCAGTTATAGACATGTATCACATAAGGATGGTGGCACAGTCTAGAAATATGACATTAGGCAGTTTCATCATTGTGCGAACATCATACAGTGCACCTACACTAAGACAGTTATGATGTCAACAGGTGATACAATTTTTTTTTCTGGTAAAGATTTATCTATTTATTTATTTGACAAGCAGAGTTTCAGAGAAAGAGAGAGAGAGAGACAGAGAAAGAGAGACAGAGAGAGAGATAGAGAAGAGATTTTCCATCTGCTGGTTCACTCCCCAAATGGTTGGAATGGCCAAAGCTAGGCCAATCCAAAGCCACAGACCAGGAGCTCCTTCCAGGTCTCCCATGTAGGTGCGGAGGCCCAAGCACTTGGACCATCTTCAACTGCTTTTCCAGGCCATTAGCAGAGAGCTGGATCGGAAGAAGAGCAGCCAGGACGCAAACTGGCGCCCATTTAGGATGCCAGTGCCACAAGAGAAGGCTTAGCCTACTATGCCACAGCACCAGCCCCAGGTGATGCAATCTTAGGAGATCACTTTCATGTAGGTAGCACGTCACTGACAGCAATATCATTGTGAAGCACATGACCATGTTCCGATAGTTGCACCTGGTGATGTGTGGCATTTCAATAATGAAAGGAAAGCACACTGAGCTTCTTGATTATAAAAATAAAATAAAGTAACTTCTAAAATAGGTCACATAATTAAAAACTTCCAAGAAGAAGGAATAGAAATAGTCTATTCAGCATTGTTTTTAAAGAGAGAAAAATTCTCTAAAGAAAATTCATCCAAGGGCCAGCAGAAAAAACTGATATCCTTCCCATGATCTGGGGTATAGATTGGAATGTTGTGAATCAAAAAGAAGTAAAATCATAAATACTAATGACTGGGGTTTGCAATCCATACACAACATTTAGTTAAAATTATTTTGTTCACTTTTCACTTGAAAATACTTATTTATATGAGAAACAGTGCTCCAATCTACTGGATCAATCCCCAATGCCTGTAGTAGCCAAGTTTGGGTTTAGGATGATGGTCCCATGTGGGTGGCAGGAATACAATTACTTGAGCCATCAAGTATGCCTCCTAAGGACTGCATTTCCAGGAAGCTGGAGTTAGAAAATGGAACTGGCAATCAAACCCAGGGCTTCTGACATGGTATGTGACATCTTAACTGCTAGGCCAAATGCCTGTTCTCCATTTTGCAATATATATATATTGGGGGTGGGGGGGTGGGAGAGATAGGCAGAGAGAGAAAGGGACACTGATAGGGAGAGAGAGAGCTCCCATCTGCTGCTTCACTTCCAACCCAGGCCTCATATGTATGTGGCAGGGATCCAATTTCTCGAGCTAGCACTGCTGCTTCCCAGAGTATACATTAGCAGGAAACTGGAATCAGGAACTAGAGCTGGGTATTGAACCCAGGTACTCTGACAAAGGACATGGCATCTTAATCAGCAACTTAACCACCAGGCTAACACTCACACTGCATTTGGAACTTTTTACCTAAGGTAAGAGACAGACAGCCAGCAGCTGAGCTTTATAGACTTATATTTCATTTTAAGACTTTATAGTCAGCTCATAATTTAAAGTATCTAATATGACATAAGACTCATTACTAATTTGAAACTTCTGAAAACAAGGAAAGATAACAAAAGCAAATGAGGGGCTGGCGCTGTGGCATAGTGGGTAAAGCCACTGCCTGCTATGCCGGCATCCCATGTGGGCACTGGTTCGAGTCCCGGCTGCTCTACTTCTGATCCAGCTCTCTGCTATGGCCTGGGAAAGTAGAAAAAGATGGCCCAAATCCTTAGGCCCCTGCCTGTGTAGGAGACCTGAAAGAAGCTCCTGGCTCCTGGCTTCGGATCAGCGCAGCTCTGGCTGTTGCAGCCAGTTGGGGAGTGAACCAGCGGATGAAAGACCTCTCTCTCTGCCTCTCCTTCTCTCTCTGTGTAACTCTTTCAAATAAATAAATACATCATTTTAAAAACAACAACAACAAATGAGCCACTTCTTACTTCTCAACAAGGAGAAAATCTTTCACCTTAAATTTTAATATACTCTTGATACATCCTCCCCCCAACTACTAAGTCTACCACAATATATCATATGAACAGTATTCCTTCTGGGGAGAATCCATCACTCTGAAGAGTATCCACTAAGTGTATAACAATAGCACAAGGCTTTCAAGATTTTGAAATAGCTCCAAAATATATGAAATATCTATCTTTGTTAGAACATAACATATTTCTTTGTTTCTTATTTCTTTGTTATCAAAGTGAAAAGCACTATTATGATTTAAAACATATACTGGATTTGAGATCCTAAGAGATTACATTTCAAACCAAGTGTTGTTATTCATAAAAGCACTCTGGCAATCCAAGCTCCCTGAGAACAGTGGCACACAGCATGACTTGTAGCTTTTACTATGTAGCTGCAGCCTTCCCTAGAAACAGACCTATAAATAAATAAGCACCAGGGAAACCCGGGAACACCCAAGATCACTTCATCAAGCAAATAGAGATTGGATTTAATAGTAGATATATACCTTCATCTCCATTCACTGGAAAATAATAAAATTAAAAATATAACACATCAGAATTATCTAGCAAAGCCTTCTTTTTAACACCAATATTTCTAACAGGAGTATGTATGATTCTCCTTACATAGTATTCAGTTAGCAATCTTTATATACATTTTGGTTTCTGGGAAGAATTTAACACATGCAACTCTTCCTACGTATCTTCTCCTTCCACTCCCATCTAAGGGTGGAAGGAAGTTAGAAGGCACTGTGTCTCAAAATTATCCCCTTCTCTTTCTATGGAAAAAGTTGTATTGCTAGATACAGAATTGGGGGATATTTTTCACCCCATCGTCTTTGCTAAATTTTGAAAGACAAACACTAGACCTAGACTAAAACATTGGCAGCAGAACTGCATTGCTGTCAGGTTACAAAAGATCCACAGAGCTCAGAATTCTGAGTTATAGTTTATGTTTCAAGTGGTCTGTGATGTACAAGGTACAGAATAGGTTCCCATAAAGTCTGCTGAATTGAGCCACTGTCCAAACCGGAATCAAAGCCAGCAAGTACATCGGAAGCGTGTAACCAGAAATAGCTGGAGGGCCATGTGGTAAGAAAAGAAACTGAGTTTTTGACAACCTCTGCTCATGCTAGGTGTTTTTCAAATTTCTTTTCCAGTGATCCATATACACATGGTATGTTTACATAGTTTGGTGAAATCTAAAATGCCTTTAAAAGAGGGTAACTATTTCATGTCACGATTAGAAATATAAATCTAGGGGCCAGCGCTGTAGCGTAGTGGGTAAAGCCACCATCTGCGGTGCCAGAATCCCACGTGGGCATCAGTTCAAGTCCTGACTGCTCCACTTCTGATCCAGCTCTCTGCTATGGCCTGGGAAAGCAGTAGAAAATGACCCAGGTCCTTTCCATAGTCCCCTGCACCTGTAAAAAGCTGCAGGCTCCTAGCTTTGGACCAGCCCAGCTCTGGCCATTGCAGCCATTTGGGGAATGAACCAATGGATGGAAGACCTTTCTCTCTCTGCTTCTCCCTCCTTCTCTCTCTCTGTAACTCTGACTTTCATAAATCTTTAAAAAAGAAAAGAAATATAAATCTAGTTTTAGAAGCCCAGAAGGGACAAACACATTGATAGTCTTTTTCTTGGATCCAAATCTGATGGTGAATAATGACAGAACAGGTCTTAGCTAGTATTACTGGAAATAGCATAGAAAAGCTAAGAATCCTGGAGATAAACATTACCAGCTTTTTACATTTGAGGGAAAGAGTGACAGGAAGAGTTAATAAAGTGTGTCAAATATGCTTTAATATTATTTTATCTAGGTGTAGTATGAAAATGGAGCAGTTTCCCATAAAACAAAATTAGAGCTGAAAACAAAATGATTAGACTATAAAGTAATATAAAGGTAGGATCATAAATTCTTATAAGTTCCTATATTAGCTGACATGTAGCTAAAGCTAATTATCTCTAAACACATCACAGAAGCCACAGACATTTTGGAAACATTGTATTATAGCCATTTGATTCTATTAGATATTAACTGGTACACATGGTCCCAACAAGAAAACTGGAATCATATAATAATTTAAGCATATTACTACCTTTTGGGCTAAGATGATATTCTTAAGTACTATAGCTGTTTCCAAAGTTCCCAGCCATTTAATTCCATTTTCAGAACTGGTCAAGTCATCCAGGAAATGGAAATGAAAAATTACAAGCCTTACCTCTAACGTTTATTCATCTAATACTACAAACCTACTCTTTACAAGCCTCAAAGAGTAGACATCATAATCATTCTAGAAAGCACAAATGAGCTGACTTCAAGACTCTTAAATATAGTCTTAATTTTTTCACATGGGGGATTTTAAGACACAAAAGATTCAGGAGAAGCCAATGGTTCTATGACATCCCAGCCCATTCCAGACCAGTCAAAGGAAGGGGTTCAGACATACCCAACCTTTACTCTCTTTAGTCTGTACTTAGCAACCATGAGGATTTTTTCCAGCTACTTGGTCCACTGCAATATCTGGTCTGCTGCAATATCCTTTAAATCAGAATTATTATAGAGTAGCAAGCAGGCACTCTATCATGAGTCAACTACTCATGATGTATTAGTAGGTGTCAATGCAGAACACAAAATGATTTTTTAAAGACATTTTTCTCTACCCATCTCCTAGCTGTATGGTGTAAAAGTCTCAAATAGAACGCACTCAATGGACTTTACTCACACTAGTTTATATGTGCAACCACTGACACCAGCCTACTACCCATGTGTTTTCACTACAGTTCCATCATTTCAGTGTTACACTGAAGTCAGTCACTGAACTGTTTAACCAGCTGGAGGCACATACTCAAAAGTCAACAACGTTGGATTAAGGGTTGAATAGCTAACTGAATGAAGAAGACAGAACTCGCCCCCCCCCCCCCCAAGTCTGGAATCTAGAACAGATAAACAGGAAACACGTGCCTCAAGTGCAAGGTATCAGCTCATTGCCTATTGCCTATTAAGTTTCACCGAGGTACTGTGAAAAGAGTAAAGAATTAGAAGACGAGGTCCTTAACCACTGTTACAATCTAATTAGCAAGGTATAATGCAATAATAAAAATGGAAACACATTGGTCTGTAACATGAAGGTGACAAATGAGAGAGAGAGAGATCCAAAGACATATAAATAATAAAGAGAAATTAAGTTTTCAGCAAGGAAAGATTACTGTGGGCCAGAGTGGCCAGAGCAGTTCCTTGGAGGTAGGTCCTCAGATAGGGCCAGAAGGATACAGGTGAAGCAGGTTTGTCTTTCAAACAATGTTTTATTGAGTGTAAAATGAAATTAGCTTTATATTAAATTATTAAACATACAGAAAGTTTATATTTCCAAGTTTAAGATTAAAATATGGTTTTCTCTCTCTTTTTAGATTTATTTATCTATATATTTGAGAGGCAGAGTTAGAGAGAGAGCAGGAGCTTCCAAACACTGGTTTGCTCCATAAGTGGCTGTAACAGCAGAGCTGGGCCAATCTGAAGCCAGGAGTCAGGAGCTTTTTCCAGGTCTTCCACATGGGTGCAGGGGCCCAAGGACTTGGGCCATCTTCTGCTGCTTTCCCAGGCACATTAGCAGGGAGCTGCACTGGAAGTGAAGCAGCAGGGACTTGAACCGGCTCCCATATGGGATGCTGTCCCACTATGCCACAGTGCCAGGCCATAAAATATGGTTCTTGAAAAATTCCTCTTTCCCCATTTATAAATTTCCTTTGCTATCTGGCTATTTGAAGTTCAGGATGTAAAGATTTACCAGAGAACTGTGGAGTACAGATTCGGTGATCTGTACAACAAGTGCTATGGGAAATATCTAAGACTTTAAACTCATTTATTCTATCAGAGATGACATGCCTCCTAGGGGGCTGAATTTAGTGAGAAAACTAGGGAAACAAAGTTTTTGTGCTACAGAATAATTAAATGCCAAGAAATCTGTGGATTAGTAACTGTCCCCCCAATTTTTCCAAATGGAAAATTGAGATTCAGAGAAGGCACAGAGCTAAGAATCAGCACAGCCAGGATTTGAAATCAGATATATCTGATTCTAAACTCTGCTTTTCCTATGCTGTGACTCAGTCTTAGGTAGCAAAAACAGTGAGTGCTTGCTCTCTGTTGATGTGTTCAAATGCTAGCACAACACAAGACAAGACAAAGATACACTAAAAAAAAAAAAGAGAGAGAGAGAGAGAGAACTATCCAGAATTCCACAAACAACTAGCCATTACATTAACTAAACTGGGTGCCATCTTCAAACACCAACGTGACATGTAATGAAATTATCTCTATGGTATTATGTATCATCTATTTCTTTAATTTTCACTGCCCACTGTATTTAACAACAGCCTTGTTTACTGACTGTTCCATGGACAACTTTTATCTCCTCAAATTGGTAAGAAATGGCATTTGCAAAGATGTTATTCTTTCTAAAATGCTCAATACATTCCCACTGTATATATTCAGTAAACACCTATTATTAAGTATTGCCAAGCAACACTCCCTTGATTTCTATAAAAATCTCCTTTCCAAAAAGATTCTCTTCACCCATGTACACGATTACATTGACAACTGACCCTAAACAAGTGGCTATGCATACACGATCATGTTTTCCTCACAAATGAACCAAAGCGGAAATTGCTGCACCTATAGGGTCTTTCTACAGACACAGGTCAGAGGAAAAGTCAGCTCTATTTCCACGAAAGAAGCCAGTGTGAGAATTCCACATAAACACTAAAAGTGAACAAAACTACAGTTCTGGACTATATGCCAACACACAAAAGCAGCTCATTTCAATGTGTCATATAAATGCCAACTCAACAAGCATGTCTTCCTAGAATACACTGGGCTATTTTATATTCTGTTTTCTTAATCTGTCATTAACTGTGACAATAACAGAATGTATTTGGACATGGGGACACATTTCTATTATGAGCATTTTTTAAAAAGATTTATTTATTTATTTGAAAGTTAGAGTTACAGAGAGGGAAAAGCACAGAAAGAGAGATCTTCCATTTGTTGATCCTCTCCCCAGATGGCAACAATAGTCAGGGCTAGGTCAGGCCAAAGCCAGGAGCCGGGAGCTCCATCTGTATCTCCCACATGAGTGACAGAGGACCAAACCTGAACCATCCTGTGCTGTTTTGCCTGGCTACTCGCAGGGAGCTGGATGGGTCACAGGCGCAGCTTTACCCACTACACCACAACACAACGACCCCATTATGAACATTTTTAAAAACTCTAAAATGTGTTCTTAAAAGGCATGCTTAGTTTTTGCATGTAGTAGGCAAGTTTATTAAGCCAAGTGGTAAGGGGCTCACAAGGGGAAGTAGGGAACGGATGGAAGTGAGAGAGAAGTGAAAAAGAAAGAAGGCGGCCGGCGCCGTGGCTCAACAGGCTAATCCTCCGCCTTGCGGCGCCGGCACACCGGGTTCTAGTCCCGGTCGGGGCACCGATCCTGTCCCGGTTGCCCCTCTTCCAGGCCAGCTCTCTGCTGTGGCCAGGGAGTGCAGTGGAGGATGGCCCAAGTGTTTGGGCTCTGCACCCCATGGGAGACCAGGATAAGCACCTGGCTCCTGCCATCGGAACAGCGCGGTGCGCCGGCCGCAGCGCGCTACCGCGGCGGCCATTGGAGGGTGAACCAACGGCAAAGGAAGACCTTTCTCTCTGTCTCTCTCACTGTCCACTCTGCCTGTCAAAAAAAAAAAAAAAAAAAGAAAAAAAAGAAAAAGAAAGAAGGCTGTAGCTTCATAAACGCAGCCACTAACCTTGCGGCCGAGACACCAAGGTTACTAGAAAAGTGCTGGCAGCAGCACTGCCGGGTTTGTCTGGAACAGCCCCCACCTCCCTCTGCTTCACTGACTGTGATGTAGGTGGAAATTAGGGAGACTTTGCTTCTGGATCGTGCACTTGCATGTGCATGCTAAGTAACTAGAGGCAGGAGGAGCCGTGGTAAAGGAAAAGAGCAACCTCTGTATTGTGTCCAACTCCAACTCCCCCGATGAGGGCAAGATCTGCTTGAATAGCGCCATCAAGCAAAAGACACATACACTAGAAAATGGATGACAAGTGTTTTCAAGTCATTCCCTGTGTGCTTTCTGCTCCTCATTCCATTTGGAGCACAATCATTTTAGCGCGGAAAACATATCGGCCTTTAGGAATGGCCCACATTTCTCTAGACAGGATGGATTTCCACTCCCGAGCCGTGAAAAGGCAAAGCAGCTCTGCAGTCTACTTCGGCCAGAGCAGCAGCGTGCTCAGCCACCCCAGCACTCGCCCACGCAGACCTCAGGGCAGGCTTTCCCCAGCATCCTGTGCTGCAGTAAGGAGACCGCTCCCTCCCTGCACAGGGCCACATTAACATTTACGGGAGCTACTGAGTACACAGAGGGCTTTTCCTGCCAGACAAGGACATCCAGAGATCTGTTCCCTGCTGACAACTGTTTTGTGGGACTTTCCGTCCTGAAATACACCAGCAGGCAAACAAGCTTACTTATATCTGTTCTTTAACCTCTCCTACAACTAAAAGTAACCAATTAAAAATGGCACTTACTATCAAAATGCTCAGCAAACTTGCAGCATAGCTAGAAGGTGGCTTGATTTTAAGTAAATAAATCACATTTACATTAGCTTTAGAAAATATAATTACTGTCCACATAAGAGACACGCTTCTAGGAGATCTAAAAACAGAGCAACATTTTTCAAATGTGACAGTATTAATTTGATAAGATCTGAACAAGCCAAAGTCTTTGTATTTCCATTTTAGTCAAATTCAAAACAATCCCCCAACGCAACCTACTGAAATATGCATACTCTCCCCATTGGTTCTCTCGAGGGAGAAGAAGGAAGTCTTCAGGAAATGCTGTACCTCACCGATCCAGGTACATGAGCTGTTCCTTGCAGCACAGCGTGAAGGGTTAAGCAAGGAGCTCCCATCCAGCAGCACCCTTTCTGGTCTTCTCCTGGCTTCCTTTGCATCAAGCAGCAGGATTAATTATGTGGAACAACCAAAAAGGTTCAGTAATTGGATATTGACTTTTGGGGAATGGTAATTTCTATAATGCCTATGGCTCTAGACTTCCTAATAAGTTTTTCCTTAGCCTGCTTTCCAAGACAAAGTAAAAGAATTTTTTAGGGGCCAGCGCCGTGTCTCACTTGGTTGATCCTCCGCCTGCGGCACCGGCATCCCATATGGGCACCAGGTTCTAGTCTGGTTGCTCCTCTTCCAGTCTAGCTCTCTGCTGTGGCCCAACAGGGCAGTAGAGGATGGCCCAAGTGCTTGGGTCCCTGTACCCACACCCGCATAGGAGACCAGGAGGAGGCGCCTGGCGCCTGGCTCCTGGCTTCAGAGCTGCGCAGCGCTGGCCGCAGCAGCCATTTGGGGGGTGAACCAACGGAGGGAAGACCTTTCTCTCTATCTCTCTCTCTCTCTCACTGTCTATGACTTTACCTGTCAAATAAAAAAAAATTTTTTTTTAAAAAGAAGAAAGAAACAAGCAATACCACTTTTGTCTCTCCCACCCCCACCACTTGGAGCTAACAGTGGGGAACTTTCCCACAGGCAAGAGATTTCAGGTACTTGTACATTTCCTTCCCCGTTCCACTCTACCCTAGATGCTTTTCTTGGCATGATTTCTGCTCTCTCATCCTTTGAGAAAATAAACTGTATTTGCTCTATATTAACACTGAATACAACAGCTCCATCCATCGCTTTCTTTCCCTGCCCCCTCCTCCCCCACCCCAACCCCAAACCCTCTCTTTATCTTTCCCAGTTTAAGTTTATATGTTTTTCCCTTTAAAGAAAATGATCACAAAATCCTAACATGGTCCCACTAAACAATCTGTCACAGGAAGAGAAGATTCAGGATACAGCTGATACAAAGCCTCCCAGATGCCAAAGACAGACTCAACTGAGTGGCAGAACACATCCCTTTCGGGGCCACTAGTTTGTTTTAGCTACACTTTTTGCCCTGAAGAATATTCTAAAACGCATAGCAACACATTTCGTTTGGGTATGACGGTGGGGAATGCAGGTGTAGGCATTTAACAGCATATTCTAGTCCCTCAGAATATCGGAGGCTCTGCGTGGAAAGCAGCTGGAGTACCTATGCCAGGTAATAAAATGGAATTAACAAGTCACCACACTGACTCCCTGTAGCCGAGGTGGAACACGTGCAGAGCTGTGGCTCCATCCAAATCATTCAATGAAGTACTTAGGGTGGATATTGATTATGCTTAAAGTGCATTCAGCAAAAACTTCAAGCCAATTGAGTTGTTTCCTTTTTTTTTTTTTTATTGTTGGGAATTCCTTTTATACTTTCCTATAGGCTGTAAATTGCTCAGGTTTGCTTAGGCTCAATAAAGACACCAGCAGTCACAAGTATTTCTAAATTCCTTGGCTTCTGCAAAATGAATTAGACAGCTGCACTGGAGTCACAATAACCTCACTGCTCCTGCCCTTGTCACCAACCAGCCAAGATACAAGCAATACCTGGGCCCTACATACAAGGAACTTACAAAGTGGTAAGGGAAATCAGACATAACCTTATCAAGTTAAATAAGAAAACAAAAGGTATAAAGGGCTCCATAGAAGAGGCAGAAATTCAATTCAATTTTTAAAAAGAATTAGAAGTTACAAAAATGAAGGAGAATAAGGGATCATTGAAAGAACGTGATTGAAAGAAGGCACTCAACAAGTGGAAATTGAGGACTAAGTACTGACACCTCTACAGGCACTGAACAGAGCAGTCTGGGGCAGCCTGAGGAGGAATATAGCACACACACTTGTATACTGCCAATTCTTGTGTTCAGCCCACCTCAAAGTGTGCTCAGAATTTTTTCTGTGGAATGAGTAATGGTGAAGGAGGATTCTGGGACACAGGGCAGACAATCATGACCCCAGGACTGCAGAGAGGGGCTTGTGGAGTCCTGACAGCATTCACAGGTTTCTGATGAGGATGAAAAGGAGTTTACCCTTTTAGCAACCAATGCATGATTACACATCACAGTGTCCTTGTTCTTCTAGAATTAACTAATTGGATCTTCAGAGATCTTGTCTAAATCAAGTAGCTCAGCTATTCTTGCTACGGTTAAGAGGTTACAGTAAAAAAATTCTTTTGGCAAACGGCAAAGGCTTTTTATATATTACAGTAAGAAAGGAAGGGAGAAAAAAAGAAACTGACCTGAAGTTAGGTTCCTATTTTTTAGAGGTATGTTTGGAAACTAAGCAGCTTGTCATTCTCATTCTTCATACCTAGGCATTAGCTCAGGTTAGGCACCCATACTTAAATCTCAACTCATTCCGAGGAAAACAAAACATCTGCTTATGTACAACCATGTGACCATCTGTTTCTAAAAACCATAAATACCTAAACTCCCAAAGGGCTTTTTTCTTTTTTAAGCAAAAATGGAAATAATAGATAATGCCTCACGCACTTGTGTGCTTTGTGTGTTTTTTGCTTTTGGAAATTTTCACACCACCCAGGACTTGACCAGCCTTAGGCTGACTTCAACTCTACAATGATTAATTTAAAACTAATGTCTAAGACACTGAACAGGCTGTAACAAAGCAAAGCGTCAGAGGCAAAGTAAGCTATGGGGAAAAATTCTAAAATCTCAGAGCCAAAGCTAAGAATATTATTTGTTAATACATCTAAACAAAGAGGTATTGACTGGCTC
This sequence comes from Lepus europaeus, assembly GCF_033115175.1. Taxonomy (NCBI): domain Eukaryota; kingdom Metazoa; phylum Chordata; class Mammalia; order Lagomorpha; family Leporidae; genus Lepus; species Lepus europaeus. The sequence goes on along the minus strand of NC_084843.1, from coordinate 61,579,275 downwards.
CAAGGAGCCTTAGCCTAAACAATTCCTAATCCCGCAATTCCTCACCTGTCAAATTCGTCAGATTTTTCTGATTACCAGTAACAAGCTACCAGATTCTCTTTCCACAATTCCCTATTCTAATTTCCTCGGCAATTACCATCCCTCTTCTTCCCATTCCAGTGTTCTAATTGTTAAAATTACATTAAGATGGCAAATACATTCCAAAATGAAAGAAAGAAACATTAACTGAATTACCATCTTTGCCCATCAGTCAGACCAATTAAGTGGGCATCACTGTGGCACCACATTAAAACACCATCCTGTGTGTCACTGTGTTTGTATTATGTTACACCTGCAGACTGTTTTCAATTCTTCAAGAGTTCTTCCCATCTGAAACTTCATTTGACTCTCCCAATAAGCTGGGGTTAAGACAGTAACATGGGAGGAAATCAGAAATGCAGCAGATAAGGTAAAAGGCATTGCTGTTCCAAGTCTTCTCTTGCTAGACCCTGCCAGATGCTAGGAAGGTTGAGAGAGAGAGAGACAAGGAGAGAAGTTTTTTTGTGGTTGCATCTCAATCAAGTAGCTCAGATGTCCCTGCCACGGTAAGAGATTACGACAAATTTGCTTAGTAAGTGCTGACAAAAATCTTTCCTTCTCACTTCCAAATTTATCCAAAACATACGCTACATTAGTAATAAAACAATAATTTAGAGCATTACTTTAAAAGGACTGAGAAGGGTGGGCACTTAGCCTAGTGATTAAGATACCAGTGTCAGAATCAGCATGCAACCCTGGCATCCCATATGGGTTTCAGTCCCAGCTATTCTTTCAATCCAGCTCCCTGCTAATGCACTCGGGAAAGTAGAGGAAGACGGAAGACGGCCCAAGTGGTCCTAGCCACCAAGTTGGAGACCTGTAAGGAGTCCCTAGCTCCTGACTTCAGCACGGCTCTACCCTGGCTGTTGTGGCTATTTGGGAAATAAACCAGCAGATAGAAGGTATTTTTCTCTTTCTCTTTCTCTTTCTTTCTTTCTCTCTCTCTCTCTTCCTCCCTCCCTCCCTTCCTCCCACCTTCTATCTCTCTCTGTTTCTCTGTGTGTGTAACTCTGCCTTTCAAATAAATAAATCTTTAAAAAAGAAAAAAAAAGAAAAATGTTTTCATAATACAACTTACATACCATAACATTCACTTTTGTAAAGTGTACAATTCAAAGTAGGCCATAGCGGGGAAAAAAAAAGGTATACAATTTAGTGGTTTTTAGTATATACACAGAATTGTGTACACAACACCACTATCTAATTCTAGAACCTTTTAATTACCCCCAAATGAGACCTCATACACATTAGTAGTGGCTTGTCATTCCTCTCTTCCAGCTTCTTGGCAACCACTAATCTACTATGGCCATATGGATTTGCCTACTACGGACATTTCATAAAATGGAATCAAACAATATGTGGTCTTGTGGGACAGGCCTCTGTCATTTAGCATAATATTTTCATGATTGGTCCATGTTACAGCATATGTCAGTACTTTGTTCCCTTCTAAGGATGAATAACATTTCATTGTAAAGGCACACTGTGTTTGTCCAGACATCAGCTGAGAGACACTTGCGTGATTTCCACTTTTTGGCTGTTATGAATAATGCTGCTTTGAATATTACATACACATGTTTTGTACATGTATATGCTTTTATTCCTCTAGGGTACATATCAAGAAGTGAAGTCCTAGGTCTTAGGAGAAATAAATGTTAAACATCTTGAGGAAATGCCAAACTGTTTTCCAACGACTGTACCATTTTACAATCCCACCAAGAGTGTATGAATCTTCCCATTTTCTTATATTCTAACCAATACTTGTTATTGTCTGTCTCTTATTATGATTATAGCTAACCTAGTGGGTGTGTAGTCATGGTATTGAGTCACACTTCCCTAATAACTAATGATGTTGAACATCTTTTTATATGCTATTTACCATTTATGTATCATCAACTCTGGAGAAATGCCATTCAAATTCTTTCTCATCTTTTATGTCTTTTGTCCTTTTATTATTGAGTTGTGTTCTTTTAATATTCTATATGTATTTATCAAACACATGATTTATGAATATTTTCTCTCATTCAGTGGGTTATTTCCTTAACACTGTAATTTTGCAGCATACAAGGGTTTTTTTTTTTGTTAAAATTTCTTTAAAAAAGAGAGGGAGATTTACTTATTTGAAAAGCAGAGTTACAGGGGTGGAGGGGGGAACAGACACAGAGAGATAGAGAGCAAGAAAGATCTCCATCCACTGGTTCACCCTCTCGACGGCCATGACAGACAGGGCTGAGTCAGGCCAAAGTCAGGAGCCAGTAGCTTCATCTGGGCCAAAACACTTGGGCCACCTTCTGCTGCTTTCCCCAGGCCATTAGCAGAGTGCTACATTGGAAGCGGAGCAGCTGGGACATTAAATGGCACCCACAGGGATGCCAGCATTGCAGGCAGCAGCTTTACTGACCATGCCACAACACCAGCCCACATAAGGAAGTTTCCAAATGTCGATTAGGCCTAATTATCTTTTTTTTTCTTTAGTCACTTTTGTCTCTGGTGTAATATCTAAAAGACCAATTGAACTAATCCAAGACCAGGAAGATGTACACTGATTTTCTTCTAAGAGTTTTATGGTCTTTGCTCTTATTTGAAGTCCTTGAGAGGCTGTAAGTTAAATTTTTCTGTGTTGTAAGGATGAGATCCAACTTAATTCTTTTACGGTATATATCCAATTATTCTAACACCATGTTTTGAAGGACCATTCTTTCCATCACTAAATTGCTTTGGCATCCTTGTCAAAAGTCAATTAGCCACAAATATGAGATAGATTCTTAATTCTATTCCATGGTCTATCTTTGTACTATTTTCATACCATTTCTATTACTACTTTGTAGTAAATGTTGAAACTAGGGACTATCAAGTCCTCCAACTTTGTTCTCCTTTTTCAAGATTCTTTCAGCTGTTCTTGATTCCTTGAATTCCTATAGGAACCTTAATATCAACTTATCAATTTATACAAAAAAAGGAGAAATTTTGATACCACTTTTGTTGTCTCTGCACCTCAACTTCAGAGTATGCCATCTGACAATACTCTTTTTTTTTTTTTTTTTTTTGACAGGCAGAGTGGACAGTGAGAGAGAGAGAGAGACAGAGAGAAAGGTCTTCCTTTTTGCCGTTGGTTCACCCTCCAATGGCCGCTGCGGCCGGCGCATCATGCTGATCCGAAGCCAGGAGCCAGGTGCTTCTCCTGGTCTCCCATGCGGGTGCAGGGCCCAAGCACTTGGGCCATCCTCCACTGCACTCCCGGGCCATAGCAGAGAGCTGGCCTGGAAGAGGGGCAACCGGGATAGAATCCAGCACCCCGACCGGGACTAGAACCCGGTATGCCGGCGCCGCAAGGTGGAGGATTAGCCTATTAAGCCACGGCACTGGCCAATACTCAGTCTTTTGATCCATAACATGGATGTCTACTTTTTATTGCTTTCTTTCCATGTTTTATATTTTTCAGTGCACAAACCTTGTGCCTCTTTTATTAATTCCACAGTTAATCTGGTCACAGACACAGCAGAATTGACTTTATATCATCTAAAAACTCATAGAAACCAGTAACCCATCCCCATGCCTAACTTCCACGTCACCACTTCCTATTCCCCGAAGGTAGTCACTTTGATGCTTTTGGTATTTCCTTTCATATTTTTAATAACATACTTATAGTACCACTTCTTGACACTTCAGCTTCATACATCATTTGTTGATTTCCTGCTAAAGTAAGATCAACTCTCTTTCACATGTACACATGCCCTTACTAAATAGTTATCTCATAATTTTGTTTATACTGTGTAAATGCTATTATAGCTCAGCCACATAGTATATTGTGCTTACTTTTTTTTTTTTAAAGATTTATTTATTTATTTGAAAGTCAGAGTCACACAGTGAGAGGAGAGGCAGAGAGAGAGAGAGAGGTCCTCCATCCAATGGTTCGCTCCCCAATTGGCCGCAATGTGCAGATCCGAAGCCAGGAGCCAGGAGCCTCCTCCAGGCCTCCCACATGGGCACAGGGGCCCAAGGCCTCAGGCCATCTCCTACTGCTCTCCCAGGCCACAGCAGTGAGCTGGATAGGAAGTGGAGCAGCCAGGTCTCGAACTAGCGCCCACATAGGATGCCGGTGCTTCAGGCCAGGGTGCTAACCTGCTGCGCCACAGCACTGGCCTCTCTCTCTCTCTCTCTTTTTTTTTTTTTTTTTAAGATTTATTTTTTATTTATTTGAAAGGCAGAGTTAGAGAGGAGAGGAGAGGAGAGACAGAGAGGTCTTCATCCACTGGTTCACTCCGCAGATGGCTACAAAGGCCAGGGCTGGGCCAAGCCGAAGCCAGAAACCAGGAACCAGGAACTTCCTCTGGGTCTCCCATGTGGGTGGCAGGGGCCCAAAAACTTGGGCCATCTTCTGCTGCCTTCCTAGGAACACCAGCAGGGAGCTGAATCAGAAGTGAAGCAGCCAGGACTCCAACCAGTGCCCATGTGGGATGCTGGCATTGCGGACTGCAGTTTAACCCGCTGCACCACAGCACCAGCCCCCATTCCTTTTCTTTCTTGTATTATTTTAGTTTGCCTAATTTGGGAGGGAGGGCTTGGTCTTCCAGGAATTTAAACTCAATTCTACACAAAATGTCCTTCTACTTACATAAGTCTCTTCTCAATAAATCCAAACATAATAGATAGTCTACCAATTTTTCTTCTTGAAGCAATCTGTCCTAACTGATCTGAGCCTCTCCAAACAGGACCATTCACTCTCCCAACCTGATAAAGGACTCACACCAAGAACTACCTGGTGTCATGATTCTGAAGATTTCCTTCACTTCTTGGATTCCATTCTCTGGATAGCCTCTGCTAGGTGTACTTTCTCATTTTGGTAGAGCACATGTTTCAGGAGCTTCCTGAAAAAGAGTGCTTGAGAGACAAAAATGGAGATCTTACATCTGAAAACATCTTTAGTCTTCCATACCCTTCTCTCAAAGTATGGCTAGACATAGAATCATCGATTAAAAATAGTTTCTGGGATGGGCATTTGGCACAGCAGTTAAGAGGCTACTTGGAACATCAGCATCCCATATTAGAGTGTCCATTTCAAGTCCCAGCTCTAGTTCTGATTCAGCTTCCTATCAATGTGCATCCTGTGAGACAGCGGATGATGGCTGAAGTACATGGGTCCTGATCACCCACATGGGAAACCCAGACTGAGTTCCTGGCTTCTGGCTTCAGCCTGGCTTGGCCCTGGCTATTGCCTGTATTTAGCCAGGGAATCAGAGGATGGAAGATCTCTCTATGTCTTTCTCTTTTTCTGCCTTTCAAAAAATGAAAATAAGTAAAATTTATTTCTAAAAAAGTTTTCCCCGTGAAAATTTAGAGCTCATTCCTCCATTGACTAGTTTCTACTACTGAGGAACTTGAAGCACTCATTTATGATCTTTTGTATGAAACTTGTTTTTTCTCTTTCATTAGGTATGATTTTCTTTATCTATTTGAATAGCACAGAGAAGGACAGAGCCAGATACAGAGACAGAGATCTTCCATCCTCTGGTTCTCTCCTGAGATGCTCACAACAACAGTAGGTGTTGGAACAAGCTGAAGCCAGGAGCCTAGAACTCAACCCAGGTCTCCCATAAAGATGGCAGGGACCTAACTACTTAAGCCATCTGTACCCTTTATGTCTTTTAAAATAAATAGGTAAATGGAAGTAATATCTTTTTTAAGTTCTCTGAGCTATTCTAAAAATAAGTTGAACCCAAAGAGGAGAGCTTGGTTTTAAGCCAGCTGATCTAAAGCATAGATGACTTGTCTTAAGGAAGCCCTATCCCTAAGGACTATAATGAAGTACTTATGGGCCCCAGTATCTCTTCCTTACCTTGTAGATCCTTTGTAAAGACTAAGAGTGTGACATAGTAGTTAACATAGTTACCATCTCAATGCTGACCTCTAGTCTGAGAATTTTTGCAAGAATTCACAGGCAGAACACCCAACTGCAGTCCTTGAAATTCATTTATCACTCCTATAAATAACATATTACTAAACTTTGAGATGTTTTTTCAGAAACTTCAAGCCCCAGTCAAAGAAGCTAATACCCAGTCTATCCAGACAGATGGGGCCATACCTTTGCCATTCCCAAAGAAACACATATCCCCATCACTGACCAAAGGAAGGTCATGTGTACTATGGACCAACCAGAGATCCACACAAGAGCAGCCATACACTGCTCACCCCCAATGCTGGACTATAACATTCACTACCATGACTTCCGCAGGGAATCCAGGAATTAAGTGACAGCTGCCTAGCTCCTTGTTCTGCACACTGCAATAAATATCTACTTTTTGTCCAACGGCCCAATGCCAATAACTGACTTACTGCAGGCTAGGTGAGCTGACTCAGTTTAGGGGCTCTATAGCAACTTCTCCAACTAGTTTTGAGGACTGTTCTATAGCATTACCATTAGTGATATCTGAAGTGGGAGCAGTTTTGTGGGACACAGCCCTCTGGGATCTAACACTTTCTCTAGGTAGTTAGTGTCAGAACTGACTTCAAGTATAGGACAATAACTGCTTGTGGGTGTGGGAAAACCCCTGAACATCTGGTGTCATAAGTGAAATGCTGAGTGGCTATCTAAGAGAGTAGGAAAAGAAATGTTTTTTTTCCTTCCCTCAAGAAATGCCACTATCATATAACTGTCAAAACAATAACCTTGGACCTATTTTCCCCTTCTTCATTCAGTCACTAAGACTATGGATTCTAGCTCTTAAATCGCCATCACACCCATCGTTCCCTGTCTCCAACTCTGGACTGTGACAATCCTGCTCTTCTGGCCTCCCGGCTGTCTCCCACGAGATAATCAAAATTATCTTCCTAAAATACAAATCTTTTCAGGCACCCTCTCACATAAAACCCATTTCTTTAACTTTATGAATTTTTAAAATTACAAATACTTATGGGGAAGAACAAAGGCAGTAACAGGGTTTTAACAATCAGGTGTCATGGATATATTTTGTGAAAAGGGTCAAGAGAAAAGATATGTGGATTAGTAAAACAGTAGGACGAAAGAGCAGAGATCCTGTGGGGACCAAACTTGGCTTAAAGACAATATAATATCTACACTGAAATGAACGCAGCAAAACGTTAAAGTTGTTAAATCTTAAAATAAATTATTTTTAAAAATTCAAGTCTAAAATTAAAGGTGGAATAAAAATTATTTTAATGAGTAAATTACCTTTGTAGAACATTAAAAATATAATATTACAGTACATAATTTGTATTAGATTTTTCAATTCAAAATGCATAATAGCTCTCCCACTCTATGGAAGATACCAGATAAGCTCTTGTTTCCGTTACAAAGATTTGCTGTGATTTCACCTCCTCAACAGCCTGCCTGCAAGACAACACTTTCTCTACCTCTATTTTAAGAGTTGCATATCAAAATTAGTTAGATGGAAAGAGTAAGCCTTGGTGTTCTACAGCACAGTGGGTGACTATCCTTCACAATAGCCTATTATATATTTTATGAGTAATTTGTTGGATCTGAATGTAATGATAAGAAGCTAGAAATGCTAATTGCCACAGTTTGATCAGCACACACTACATACATATATTAAAATATCACGTTACACCCCAGAAATATGCAATTATTATGTTAATCAAAACGTTTAGGAGGGAACACGGTGGCACAGCAGGTTAATCCATCACTTGGGACACCTGCATTCCATATTGGAGTGCTGCTTTCAATGTTGGCTCCTCCACTTCCAATCCAGCTTCCTGCTAACACATACTGGAAGGAAGCAGATGAGGGTCAAGTGCTTAGGGTGCTTCTGTGAAAGTGGGAGACCCAGATGGGGTTCTGGGCTTCTGGTTTCAACCTGGCCCAACTTTAGCTTTTGCAGGAATTTAAGGAATGAATTCAGTAAATGGAAGAGCTCCATCTCCATCACTCTGGCTTTCAAGTGCATGAAGATAAACATTTAAAAAAAAATTTGTTCAGAAAATGTTAAAGGAAATGGAAATACTAAATACCTTAATTTGAACACTACACACTTTACGTGTGTGTGTGTGTGTGTATTTAACATGGTACTCAAGAAATAACTTTTAAATAAATTTAAAAAGAAGAGCAGGGGTCGTCACTGTGGTGTAGCCGGAAAAGCCACTACCTGCAGTGTCACCATCCCATGTGGGTGCCAGTCAGCCCCGGCTGCTCTACTTCCATCCAGTTCTCTGCTATGGGCTGGGAAAGCAGTGGAAGATGGGCCAACTCCTTGGGCCCCTGAACCCGCGTAGGAGACCTGGAAGAAGCTCCTGGTTCCTGGCTTCAGATGATCTCAGCTCCAGCCGTTGCAGCCATCTGGGGAGTAAACCATGGATGGAAGATCTCCCTCTCTGTCTCTGCCTCTGTCTCCCTGTAACTCTGCCTTCCAAATAAATAAAAATAAAAATAAATCTTTAGGGGCCAGTACTGTGGCTCAGGTTAATCCTCCTCCTACAGTGCTGGCATCCTAGTGAGCACTGGTTCTAGTCCCAGCTGCTCCTCTTCTGATCCAGCTCTCTGCTGTGGCCTGGGAAAGCAGTGGAAGACGGCCCAAGTGCTTGTGCCCCTGCAACCATGTGGGAGACCTGGAAGAAGCTCCTGGCTTAGGATCAGCACGGCTCTGGCTGTTGTGGCCATCTGGGGAGTGAACCACCAGAAGGAAGAACTTTTCTCTGTTTCTCCCTCTCATTGTCTGCAACTCTACCTCTCAAATAAATAAATAAATCTTAAAAAAAAAAGAAATACTTTGTTTAAAAAATAAAATTAAGTAAGTAAGTCTTTAAAAAAAAGGAAGAATCACATAATATTTATGAGTGGAAGAATATGATGTCTCCAATCTGCTTTAAAATAACTGGGGGATGGGAGACTATAAGGGAAGAAAAAAGATCGAATAAAATTAGCTGAATCTGCATAACGGGTACACAGAGGTTCATGGGTTAATTACACTATGAACCACTGATCCTGGTCCAGCTTCCTGCTAATGTGCACCTTGGGAGGCAGGAGAGGTGGCTCATGTACTTGGGTCCTTGCCACCCATGGGAAAACTAGATGGAGTTCCTGGCTCCTAACTTTGGCTTGGCCCAGCCTCTGTTTTTGCAGGCACTTGGGGAATAAATAAGAAGACTGGATATTTCTCCCTCCACATTTTTCTCTGTTGCTCTGCCTCTCAAAAATGAATGAATAAACTTTAAAAATCATAAGGGTAATATTAATAGAATATATAAAGAACATTTCTAAATCAAGAGAAGGGGAATGTCCATAGAGAACACATTTTCAGGAGGAAATAGTAGGAAAGGGGGAACATGTAAGAAAAAATATATAAAGAATTAGAACGAATAAAATAAAATGATAAAAATAAATATAAATGGAGACAACTTTTAAAATGGCAATGTGAGGAACTTTGGATCATACATGCAGCAAAACAACCATAGCTGGCAAAAGTAATTAAAGAAAAAAAACCAAACATACCACCATTTAAAGTCTGGCAATTGTCCCAAAGGCACACAGCAAATGAAGAAACATTTTTCAAGAAAATCTACTAAATCTCTGTAAGACAACTGGCATCTGGGCTATGACTTGCTCCCTCTCCCCTTCCCATCCCACGGGTCAGCACGCTGGAAGTTCCACTCAGGGAAAGTGAAGCTCAGAACAGAGGCCTTCTTTCCCCAACCCCCAGCTGAGGATTATGGTCTCTTCCTAGGAGGAATGGGCTCCCCACATTCTCACACCTCATTTCTGTGTTGCAGAAGATCTATAGTAAGGCACAGCAGACAATATGCCTGGGGATAACTTCTTCCAGCCAGCCCCCACTCGAAGAAAAATTCTACCCCGGCAACCAGGCCCAAGATACGAACCTCAACTGCCCTCGCCCCAGCTCAGGCATCAGGGAACATTCCCACACTGGGAGAGGTCTAGGAGATCAACATCTGTCACCGGCAAAAGTAGACGACTATCCTCACCCCTAGCTTTAGGCAGCTGCACAGGTTTCACCCAGGGATAAAGGCAAGTTATAAGAGAGAGTTCTGAGGACAGCACTGTGGCTTAGTGAGGAAGGCTATCATCTGCGGTGCCGGCATCCCATATGGGCACCAGTTCAATTCCTAGCTGCTCCTCTTCTGAGTCAGCTCCCTGCAAATGTACCTGGAAAAGCAGTAGAAAATGGCCCGAATGTTTGGGCCCCTGCCCTCACATAGGAAATTTAGAAGAAGCTCCTGGCTCCGGATCAGCCCAGCTCTAGCTGTTGCGGCCATTTGGGAAGTGAACCAGAGGATGAAGGGTCTCTCTCTCTCACTCTGTCTTCTGTAACTCTGCCTTTCAAATAAAATAAATAAATCTTACCCCAAAAAAAAAAAAAAAAAAGGAGTTCTGAAACTGTCCCCAAGGAAACTGACTTTATTTAGAACACAGTGTGGAAAAGTTCAAGCCTAAAGCACTGCAGAAAACAATGGAGACACAAACAGAGCAATCAGCTGGCAATTAGAGGAAAGCTAACAACTGAGAGTGACACCTGTGGCAGCAAACAGCTTGACAGAGACAACAGAAGAGGCAGCCAAAGCGAATCCTGGTAGAACCACCATAATCCCAGGATGAGTCTCTATATGTCAAAGATTCTGACCTCGGAAGACAGTATCAGAGGCTGTACACCGCAGGGGAAAGAGAAACCACTAAGACAGTTGGGAGAGTCACGAAACAAGCACGCAGAACACACAGCTGGGTGGGGAAGGTGGGGTGGAACCAGTATCCTCAGTCGCTGCATCATGTTCTCTACAATGTCTAGTTTTCAACAAAAAACTAAAAGATTCACAAAGAAACAGGAAAGTATGACCCATACCAGGAGGAGAAAGGCAGACAATGGACACTGCCTCTGAGACCAGATGTGTCAGACTTAGCAGGCAAAGACTCCAAAACAACTATTACAAATATGTTCCAAGAACTAAAGTAAATAATATGATAAAAAGTAAATGAAGCCACAATGATAGTCTTATCAGAATTATTATTAAAATACAGAAATTATCTTTAAAAATAGAAATTCTGGAGTTGAGAAGTACATTAACCAAAATGAAAACCTGATTAGAAAGGCTGACCATGGCCGGCGCCGTGGCTCAACAGGCTAATCCTCCACCTAGCGGCGCCGGCACACTGGGTTCTAGTCCCGGTCGGGGCGCCGGATTCTGTCCCAGTTGCCCCTCTTCCAGTCCAGCTCTCTGCTGTGGCCTGGGAGTGCAATGGAGGATGGCCCAAGTCCTTGGGTCCTGCACCCCATGGGAGACCAGGAGAAGCACCTGGCTCCTGCCTTCAGGTCAGCGCAGTGCGTCAGCCGCAGCGCGCCAGCCGTGGCAGCCATTGGAGGGTGAACCAACGGCAAAAGGAAGACCTTTCTCTCTGTCTCTCTCTCTCACTGTCCACTCTGCCTGTCAAAAAAAAAAAAGAAAGAAAGAAAGAAAAAGAAAGAAAGGCTGACCAGTAGTTATCAACTGGCAGAAGAAAAATAAGCAAACATGGGGCCAGCACTGTGGTGTAGTGGGCTAAGCCGCCACCCGCAACACCAGCAGCCCATATGGGCAGCAGTTCAAGACCTGGCTGCTCCAGCTCCAATTCCAATCCAATCCCAACTAATGCACCTGGGAAAGCAGCAGAAGATGGGCTAAGTGCTCGGGGCCTTGCACTCATGTGGAAGAAGCTCCTGGCTCCTGGCTTCGGATCGGTGAAGCTCCGGCCGTTGCATCCATCTAGTGAGTGAACCAGCGGATGGAAGACACTCTCTGTCTCTCTGTCTCTCTCTTTCTGCCTCTCCTCTCTCTGTGTAACTCTGTCAAATAACTAAATAAATCTATTTTAAAAAGTTTCTCTCTCTCTCTCTCTCTCTCTCTCTCTCTCTCTCTCTCTCTCTCCCTACTCTGGCTTTCAATAAAAAAAAAAAAAAACAGCAAACTTGAATATAGAGATCAACGGAAATTATGCCATCTGAAGGGCATGGAGAAAAAGAATGAATAACATGAACAATTTCAGAAAAAGGGGGGAAGTATGTAAATGTATTCTCTTATATGTATAGGAGAAGCAAAGGATATGGCCTGAGAAGTCAGTAAAAGATGGCCCAAGTGCTTGGGCCCCTGTGTCCATGTGGGAGACCTGGAGGAAACCACTGGCTCCTGGCTTCAGATCAGCTCAGCTCCAGCCATTGTGGCCATGGATAAACCAGTGGATGGACGACCTCTCTCTCTCTCTGTATCTCCCTCTCTCTCTCTGTAACTCTGCCTCTCAGGTAAATAAATAGATCTTTTAAAAAAAAAGGGGGGGGGGAGCAAAGGTTAAAAAAATTTTTTTTTCACACAAAAGTAGAAGATAGAAAGGAGCAGGACAGGGGATCAGCATTGTGGCACAGCAGGTACAGACGCTGCCTGCATCCCATATAGGTGCTGGTAGAGTCGGCTGTTCCACTTCCAATCCAGATCCCTGCTAACGACCTGGGAAAAGCAGTGGAGGAAGGTCCAAGCACTTGCACCCTTGCCACCCACATGGGAGACCCAGATGAAGCTCCTGGCTCCTGGTTTTGGCCATCTGGGGAGAAACCAAAGGATGGACGATCTGTCTCTCTCTCTCTCTGTAACTCTGAGTTTCAAATAAATAAATAAAAATTTTTTTAAAAAGAAGGAAGGAAGGATGAACAGAAGGAAGGAGCAGGGAAACTCGTTAAAAAATGTCGAAAATCAACTCAAATTTAATTAAAGGAATCTACACAGGCAAGAAGCTTAAAAAACTTCAAATAGGATAAACACAGAGATCCACTCCAAGATATAACACAGTGAAATGTTGAAAGCCAATAGCAAAGACAAAAGTCTCAAAAGCAGCAAAAGAAAAACATCTCATCACTTCACAAGGGAAATTTTAAAAGATTAGCAGGAGACTTCTCATCAGAAATAATGAAGGCTAGAAGGCACTGGGATGACATTTTAAATGTGAAAACAAACCTCTGAACCAAGAATCTTACATTCAGCAAAACTGTGCTTCAAAATAAAGACACACAAAGATCAATAAAACCTGAAAGAATCTGCTACTAACAGATTTGCTTTATAAGAAACACTGAAACACAAAAATCCATAGACTTTGTGTACACATATAATGCCACGGCTGAGAAAGAATTTCTAAGATCAATTCCATTCACAATAGCTACACATAAAGTTAAATACCTTGGAATACATTTAACCAAGGAGGGAAAGATCTTATGATGAAAATTACAAAACATTAAAGAAAGAAACAGATGGGGCCAGCACTGTGGCATAGCGAATAAAGCCACCACCAGCAGTGATGGCATCCCATATGGGTGCCAATTCGAGTTCCGGATGCTCCACTTTCAATCCAGCTCTCTGCTATGGCCTGGGAAAGCAGTAGAAGGCCCAAGTCCTTGGGCCCCTGTACCTGCGTGGAAGACCCAGAAGACCCTGGCTCCTGGCTTCAGATCAGTGTAGCTCCAACCGTTGGAACCATCTGAGGAGTAAAACAGCAGATGGAAGACATCTCTGTCTTTTCTTCTTTCTGTTTATAACTCTACCTCTCAAATAAATAAATAAATCTCTTCTTTTTTTAAGAAAAAAAAAAAAAAAAGGGAGGGGCAGTGCTATGGCATATCAGGTAAAACTGCCACCTGCAGTGCCAGCAACCCCTATGGGCACTGGTTCGAGTCACGGCTGCTCTACTTCTGATCCAGCTCTCTGTTTTGGCCTAGGAAAGTAGTAGAAGATGGCCCAAGTGTTTGGGCCCCTGCACAAACATGGGAGACACGGGGCTGGCGCTGCAGCTCACTAATCCTCTGCCTGCAGCACCAACACCCCGGGTTCTAGTCCTGGTTGGGGCACTGGTTCTGTTCTGGTTGCTCCTCTTCCAGTCCAGCTCTCTGCTGTGACCCGGGAGTGCAGTGGAGGATGGCCCAAGTGCTTGGGCCCTGCACCCGCATGGGAGACCGGGAGGAAGTACCCGGCTCCTGGTTTCAGATCGACGCAGCACGCTGGCCGTAGCGGCCATTTGGGTGGTGAACGAACGGAAGAAAGACCTTTCTCTCTCTCTCTCTCACTGTCTAACTCTGCCTGTCAAAAACAAACAAACATGGAAGACATGGAAGAAGCTCCAGGCTCCTGGCTTCAGATCAGCTCAGCTCCAGCTTTGCAGCCATTTTGGGAGTGAACCAGCAAATGGAAGACCTCTCTCTTTTTCTCTCTGTCTAATAAATAAATAAATCTTTAAAAAAGGACATAATACAGGGCAGTTATAATCAAAACAGTCTGGTACTAGCACAAATATAGACATGTAGGCCAATGGAACAGAATAGAAACTCCAGAAATGAATCCATACATCTATAATCAACTAATCTTTGACAAAGGAGCTAAAATCAATCCCTGGAGAAAAGACAGTCTCTTCAACAAATGGTGCTGGAAAAACTGGATCTCTTCAGGCAGAAGTATGAAAGAAGATGCCTACCTTGTACCTTAAACAAAAATCAACTCAATGCCTTTAACCCAAAAAAAAAAAATCAACTGAAATTAGATCAAGGCCTAAATCTATGAACTGATACCATCAACTTCCTAGAGGAGAACACTTGGAAACTGCAAGATATTGGCATAGATAAAGACTTATTGGACAAGACCCCAGAGGCACAGGCAATCAAAGCCAAAATAGACAAATGGGATTACATCAAACTGAGACGCTTCTGTACTGCAAAGGAAACACTCAGCAAAGTGAAGAGGCAACCTACAGAATGGGAAAAAATATTTACAAACTATCAAAAGATTAATATCCAGGATTCATAAAGAGCTCAAGAAACTCAACAACAAAACAAAACAAACAATCCAGTTAAGAAATGGGCAACGGACTTCAACAGGCATTTTTTAAAACGGGAAATTCAAATGGACAACAGACAAGTGAAAAAATGCTCAGGATCACCATCAGGGAAATGCAAATCAAAACCAAAATGAGGTTTTTTACTTTACCTAGCTAGAATGGCTCTCATACAGAAATCAACAAATAATAAATGCTGGTGAGGATACGGGGGGGAAGGTACCCTAATCTACTGTCGATGGTAATGTAAACTAGTTCAGCCATTGCGGAAGACAAGGTAGATACCTCAGAAAGCTGAAAACAGGTCTACTATATGACCCAGCAATCCTACTCCTGGGAACTTACCCAAGGGAAATGCAATCAACATATGAAAGAGCTATCTATACCCTCATGTTTACTGCAGCTCAATTCACAATATCTAAGATATGGAATCAGCCCAGATGTCCATCAATTGATAACAAGACAAAGAAATTATGGTGTATATATACACTATGGAATACTATTTAGCTATAAAAAAGAATGAAATCCTGTCTTTTGCAACAAAATGGATGCAACTGGAAATCATTATGCTTAGTGAATAAGCCAGTCCCAAAAAGACAAATATATGTCTTCCCTGATCTGTGGTAACTAACACAGTACCAACAATGTAATGTATAGGAGTAAAATTGACATTTTGAGATTCAATGATTGTTTTCAGCCCTTATCTCCATTGTTAAGGAATAGTGTTTTTTTTTTTTCTTCCATTTGTTGAACTCTTTATTTAGTGTAGGGTTAATCTTATGAGTACAAAGTAAACTGAAAGTAGATGGCTGTAAAAATTGAGAAAGGGAGTAAGAAAGGAAGGAGGAGGATGGGTAGGAGCATAGGCAGGAGGAAGGGTAGGGTAGCAAGTACCACCATGTTCCTAAATCTGTATATTTGAAATACATGAAATTTCTGTTATCTTAAATAAATTTTTTAAAAATATATAAGTAAGAAATAGTGAAGGAAGCCATTCAGGCTTAAAGTCCTTGACCAAGAAAATAATTCAAACTGACATATCAACCACATAGAAGACCCAGATTAAGTTCCTGGCTCCCAGCCTGTACCTGGTCTAACCCCAGCTGCTGCAGTCAACTGGGGAGTGAACCAGAGGATGTGATATCTTCCTCTGCCTGCCCCCTTAGGCGTGCAAGGAAATAATTCTATTTCAGTCATGTTTTTTCTTATTGCTAGATAAAATAATGGTAGACTTACAATGAATGGGATCACAGGGGCAATAGAATAGACTATGTTAATAACAACCAATGTGAGTAGAATAAATCACTATTTAAGGAGCTGAAATTGTCAGTTTGCTAACTTAATTCCATGCAACCTTCTGAGCTTGTATTAAAACCACTGTTTAGACACAGAATATTACAAAAAGGTCTTAGCACAGAGTTCAAGATTATTTATTCATTCTAACAACACAAATATTCTAACATAAACTCACTGATATTACAAAAAGGTTTTTAAAACAAGAATTACCATAAGCCTTTGTATAGAAGTTCTTCAGAACCTTATTGTTACTATAAAGTATATTTCTAAAGAAGACATGTCTATCTTGCAACCTGGACAAGAGGGGTTAATTATTAAAATAGAACAATGACTTCACAGTCAAGTATTTTTACTGAAGATGATTCAGAGTTAGAATTTAAGAAAGAGTCTATGGTCATTTTATCTTACTTGTAAATAAATGCAATTTTAAAAACAGACTTCTAAGCTACTTTTATTTTTTTCTTTTCTTCTCTAGTTAAAAGTTAACTGATCTTGGTGCCAGCACAGTGGTACAGTGGGATAAGCGTATGTCTGCAATGCCACCAACCTCATCCCATAATCAGAGCACCAGTTCAAGTCCCAGTTGCTCTACTTCTGATCTTGGTGCCTGCCACTGCAACAGGGGAGGCAACGTAAGATTGTCCAAGTACTTGGGCCCCTGCCACCCACATGGGTGGCCTGGATAGAGTTCCCGGGTCCTGGCTTCAGCCTGGTCCAGTTCCACCCACTTTTTGGGACATCTACCAATGTACAGAAGACCTCTGTATCCACCCCCCCAACTCTGCCTTTCAGTCTTTTAAAATTAATTGATTTTTATTTCCTGATCCTATTTTTCTCCCCTTGGAAAATTTTTTACTCTAATAGACAGTACATGTCATTTTAAGAATCTTGACATTTGTTATGTCCCCTCAGAAAATTTTTTCAAGTTGATCTGATCATCTAACATCTGCCTAAACTGAATGTTGAGAAGCTAACAAAATGAAGATGGAATGAGTGCAACTGCTCCCCAAACTGCTGTCCATTTATATATTCTGCTAATTCCTTTAACAATTCTGAATTTTTATTTCTATATATCATAAAATCAAATTTTCAAAAGCTTAATTAACTAAACCTTTTGACAAAGCTACTACGACTCAGATCTCAAACACAAACTTTAAAAGCAAATATGCTATGGAGACAAAAGAGCTGCTCAGAACTGATCTGAGAGCAAAACCTAAAGAAAATGCTTTCGTAACTTTCAACAGAGCTCCTCTGTCTTTTCTTCTTTTAAAGATTTTTATTTATTTGAAAGGCAGAGTGAGAGTGAGAGAGAGAGAGATTTTCCATCTGCCGGTTCACTCCCCAAATGGCCACAACAGCCAGTGCTGAGCCAGGGTGAAGCCAGGAGCCTAGAGCTTCTTTCAGTTTTCCTATGTGAGTGCAGGGGACAAGGGCTTGGGCCATCTTCTGCTGCTTTCCCAGGAACATTAGCAGGCAGCTGGATTGGAAGTGGAGCAGTCAAGTCTTGAACCGGCACCCATATGGGATGCCAGTGTCACAGGCACCAGGTAGTGGCTTAACCGCCTATGCCACAATGCCAATCCCAACAGAGCTCCTTTTTCTAAAACCAAGAATTCATATGGTTCTATGTAATCTTTGTGTCTCAGCTTTTAAACCATTAACTGCGGTTAATACCTCTCCCAGGCAACCTAAAAAACATGAGAGTCATTACAAACAGCACAGGGAAATTGTTCTATTTTATAAATTCTTAATGTCCTAAACCAAAGTAATCCATTAAAATAAAAAAAAAACATAAAATAATCCTAACTTGAGATAAATAATGCTTTTATACACAGAATCTAAAACTAATCTGTGATGACAGAAAGCAGGTCAATGGTAGCTTTGACTGCAACATGACATAAGAAAACTCCAAAATGATAGAAATGTTCTACCTATTTGGTATTACACATGTATACACGTGTCAAATTTATTACCTGTTTACTTAATATAGTTTTAGCACCTTTATGATCAATTATTCTTCAATAAAACTGAATTTAAAAGGATTAAAAGATAGTGAATTAAGCCTAGATCCTGTAACGGTTCCCCTACATGGACAATCTCTCTTGAGTATCACCTTCATACTTACTGGTCTTTAGGTAAGTGTTTAATGAAATTCACTTATATCAGAAGAAATAGCTTCTATACATAGAAGCTCATCTGAAGAATGATACAGTGTTAAATAGCCTGGATTTTAATCATAATTGATCATTAAGTATCAGAAATATAGGACCAGAGGCTGTGGAGTAGCATTTTTACAGACAGAGAAATAGACACATCAAGAAAGGACTGTTTTAGAATGCTAAGTGTTAATGCCTTAGCCTCAAGATTCCACAATCTCCTGCAAATAAATACAAGAAAAAAGTCAATTTTTAAATTATTTAAAAGTGAAATTGAAAAACAGTAAAAAAGGGAGGATGGGAGGGAGGGAGGGAGACACTCAAATACTTCCAGAACTCCAAAGTTTCAAGAGTCAAAGCAGCCCTAAGCTATAGATTACTAACTTAGACTTCAATGATTTAAATGTAATGAATAAACATAGCTCTTCTATTTTTTGCACAGGGGCCATCTAAAGAAGCTCATAGTTGAGCTACAGAAACCTTGGCAAGCTCTGATCTTACCATATATTGGTAATACTAATTAAAGGCCTCATCTGGGTTTAATCTAGCTGAGGTTCAGGAAGACTGAGTCTTGGGGCATGGGCTTTGTGGTGCTGCAGGCTAAGCCACCCCTTGGGGACCCACATTTCATGTTCGAGTCCCACCTCCAATTCTGACTCAGCTTCCTGTTCAAGCACACCCTGGGAGGCAGCAGAGGATGATCAAGCAGCTGAGTCCCTTCCACCAAAGGGGAGATCCTGTATGGAACTCCAGGCACCAGGCTTCAACCTGTTCCAGCTCTGGCTGTCATGGGCATTTGGGCAGTGAACCAATAGATGGAAGATCTCTCTGTCTCTCTCTTTGTCCCTCTAGTTTTCAAATAAATAAATCTTTTAAAAAGAAAAACAGTCTCATATTTTCAAATTTAATATAAAAAATAAAGACAAGGGAAAGGTTACACAAAAGGTACTTCAAATTTCCCACCTGTCTTAACTTTATTTCAATATATGTAAACTTCAAGAAAATTAAAATAAACCTGAATTATTTTTATTCCAGAAAGTTTTAGAGCTAGTTTAACTCATTGGTAACAAAGAGGACTCCTTTTTTTTTTTTTTTTTTACTTTTTTTTTTTTTTTTTTTTGACAGGCGGAGTGGATAGTGAGAGAGAGACAGAGAGAAAGGTCTTCCTTTGCCGTTGGTTCACCCTCCAATGGCCGCTGCGGCTAGCGCATCTCGCTGATCCGAAGCCAGGAGCCAGGTGCTTTTCCTGGTCTCCCATGCAGGTGCAGGACCCAAGCACTTGGGCCATCCTCCACTGCACTCCTGGGCCATAGCAGAGAGCTGGCCTGGAAGAGGGGCAACCGGGATAGAATCCGGTGCCCCAACCGGGACTAGAACCTGGTGTGCCGGCGCCACAAGGTGGAGG
Organism: Lepus europaeus; assembly: GCF_033115175.1. Taxonomy (NCBI): domain Eukaryota; kingdom Metazoa; phylum Chordata; class Mammalia; order Lagomorpha; family Leporidae; genus Lepus; species Lepus europaeus. Next base: position 61,559,519 of record NC_084843.1, on the reverse strand, counting down.
ATTAGCCTGTTAAGCCACGGCGCCGGCCAGGACTCCTTATTCTTGATAGAGATATTTGCCTTAACAATATCTGCAAAAAAATACTAAAATAATAATCTTTGAAATATAAGACATGTCCCAGGAATAATGACTTTACAGGAGGAGCTGGCACACAGCAGAACAGAAGGCTAATAAACCTTTCCACCTGCTCATTACCACATTCCATCAGTTCTCATATAGAATGTCGAATGAAACCATGTGCAAGTTTTGTAACATTTTATAGAGAAAATTGTTTTCATTAATACATGTATAAACATCGATCAACCATAAGTTAGCTATACTATGCCATCAACAACTGAATTGTTATGGACTGAGGTTCCTGGGAGACACATGTTTTTATTAAGACCTTTGTTTTATATGCCCTAGCATCTAATTCTTGCTAAAGATAAAACAGTACCAGTATTGGTCGCATTTTAAACCACTCTACAAACTTAAGGCCACTAATCAATTTATACAGTCACTTTTCAAAGTATTTACAGTGAACTTGGGATGTAGAAATTTAACCCATCCCCTGATAAACCTCATCTCTTCACTGAGCCAACAGATCACACAGGTCTACTTAGAACTTTAAAGCACTTAAATTTCTTAGTGACTCTGAGTAGACTGAAGTCCAGATCTCAATTAGAAACACTAGAAATACAATCTCAAATCTGTATAGGAGAAAGCAACTGTTTAAATTCAAATGATAATTACTCCCTACTGCACAGCCTTCCTAATGAAAAATTATAGTAACTGCTTAAATGTTATATAAAGTGATATTGTAAGAACTCAGTCCAATAGTAAACAAGATATTTGCACACATGCTACACAGCATGTTACATTACCTTCCAGCTACTAGACCAACCCAGACTCATTTTTTAAAATATCTGGAATTTCAAATATACATTAAAATTCTGCAAACTGACAAGGAAAAAATATTTCTATATGTAAATCTCACATCTAATCAGCAACCATGTCCCTTGAAACTTCTTAATTTTTAAAACTTTTATTTATTTAATTTATTTGAAAAGCAGAGAAACACTGGATCCTCCAACTACTAGCTCAATCCCAAATGCCCACAACAGCCAGGGCAGAGCCGGGCCAAAGCAGGGAACCAAGCACTTGCGACAAAATCTGCCGCCTACCAGGAATCTAGGTCAGAAGCCAAGCAGCCAGGACTCGAACCATGCACACTAACATGAGATGTAGGTGTCCCCCATGGGCCCCTGAGCTGCCGCACTGAACACCCACACACACACACACACACACACACCCTTTTTTTTTTTTTTTTTAAATCTTCAAGTAACGTGTTTCTTCTGTAGCCAAAATTACACTGTCCATTAAACTGAACGGACTATTTGGAAAGCCAGAAACTAGCTCAACCACAACACAACAAAAGTAGAGAAAGAATACTGGAGGAGGGGTCCACAATGCCCTGAGTCCTTATATCACTGAGTGGAACCGAAGGCCAAACGGCAGGGAAAGACAAAGCGTGTGGCCAGTCAACATTATGTGTGTATGTGGAGTAGATACCAAAGGAGAAAAAAAACCTGCTCTTAATTCAAAATCTAACAGCTAAAGCTAAGGTCTTTAGCTTGCTAAGTGTTGTAAACAGCAACATTTAGAGAAGGAAATTAAGAATTTAGGTCTACTCTCTACAAGGCCCTTCTGCTTCCCTCCCTTCTTTCCAACTTTCCTCCCGCCCTTTCCCCCCTTTCCTTCCTTTCCTCCCATCTTTCCTTCCTTGTGCCAGAGTGTGAAGGAGGAGTATTATATTACATTTCTCAAATCTTTCTCATATCCCTTCCTGGAAGTTTATACTGGATCCCTACACTGGGTTGGATACCAGAATTTACAAATTCCCTTGATACAGTCAGTAAGCAAAACAGTGGCCTCAAATGTCCACAACTAATCCTTGAAATCTGTGAATGTTATTTTACAGATGTAGATCCTTTTACAGATGTAAATCCTTTAAAGATTTAAAATCTTCATCCAGGATAATCCAGATGAGAGCAACATCCAGTGATGTTAATTACTTAAAACCAGCAAACTGGAGCTACAAAGTACCAGCATGATAGAAACCACCCACCACTTCCAGCTTTGAAGGTGGGGGAGGGATCATGAGCCAAGGAATGTGGGTGCCCTCCAGAAACCAGGAAAGGCAAGGAAATCCATTCTCCTCAGAAGGGTCCCCTGGGAATGCACCTTGGATGTGACCCAGTCAGAACCCCATCGGACTTCTGACTTCTAGAACTGCCAACATAATAAACCTATGTTATTTTAAGGAACCAAGCTTAGGATAACATATTACCACCACAACAAAAAGCTAATACACTTGGAGACAATTTTATGATGTTATACTATATTGTGTTTGCTACCAGACTAAAAAATATAATAGTGTTGAGGGCAAGAACTCTGACTTAATATTGCCTGCAAAGTTCCCAACTATAGAGATGTAAAATAGGATTTTAGAATTGATACATGTTCGTAAGTTAGTTCCAAAGATCCTTTTACTGCTATTAAAACATTTTCTTAACCTAGAATCTTAACTGGGGATAAGAATTTCTCTCACTCCTCATCAGTCATTCCAGGCACAGAGATCTATTAATACTAGAGTTTACTTCTTTTGACTTGGCTCTTTTTATTAACAGGGTATGCACTCACTGCCATACAGTCTTTCAATGTAACGCCCAAATGTGGCTTCTTAAAACCTGTGTTCTGTCACATCAGGTACCATACATTTTTTTAAACTCATAATATATATCGTCATCAGGAATATATTTTAATTCTACCAATTTAAAGGTCCATTAAGAACTATTTTGTTTATCCAGAGCATTTTTAATTAGGTCTCCCGAGTATCTGACAAGATAAATTAGTACTGAAAATTCATCCTTTGAATCAAGGATTTAGAAACATGCACAAGATACCAAAGCACTATTTCATAATCCTCTAAAATTAACATTATTTTCCCTTCATCAGAGGAAGGGCACAATAACATCAAGTAACTTTTTTTTTTTTTTTTTTTAATTTGAAAGGCAGAGAGATGGGGGTTGGGGGCGGAGGGGAACGCTTGCAGAAACAGAGAGCTCCATAGCCAGGGCTGGGCTGGGGCAAAGCCAGCAGCTCAATGCAGGTTTCCACATGGGTGGCATGAACCCAGTTACTTTAGCCATCACTGCTGCCCTCCAGGATCTACCTTAGCAGGAAGCTGGAGTCAGGCATTGAACATAAGTACTCCAATGTGAATGCAGGTTTCTTAACAGCTATGCTAAATGCCAGTTTCTCAACTAACATTTTTTGAGGACATATCACCCTGTGTTAAGTAAGGGTTCTAGAAGCACTCTTAATTGTTATAATGACACAGTGAAGTTGACTATATGTTGCCCCCATGGGGCAGGGAATTCAGAGGCAATAGCATCCTACCCTAAATAATTTACAGAACTCAAAAGTATTGGAATTGGGAATTCAAATCCTGAAGTCAATAAAAAAGTAATAAGCAAATTTCTTAGACCAACATTTTTTAATGAATTTTTTTTTAAAGATTTTATTTATTTATTTGAGAGGTAGAGTTACAGACAGAGAGGGAGAGACACAGAAAAGGTCTTCCATCCTCTGGTTCACTCCCCAAATGGCCACAATGGCCAGAGCTGAGCCAAACCAAAGCCAGGAACCAGAAGCTTCTTCCGGGTCTCCCATATGGCTACAGGGGCCCCAGCACTTGGGCCATCTTCTACTACTTTCCCAGGCCATAAGCAGAGAGCTGGATGGGAAGAGGAGCAGACAGGACTCAACCAGTGCTTATATGGGATGCTGGTGCCACAGGCAGAGGCTTAGCCCACGACACCACAGCGCTGGGCCCTTAGACCAACATTTACACAACTTATTCTACTAAATAAAAGGTAGAATTTGGGAAATATCAGCCTTTACAATTGACAAAGAACTTTCAGAGTGAAGGATAACCATGAAGGTAAAACACTAAATAAAAAAATACTAAAAAAGTATTGTCATGTGATAAAGTAAGAAAAGGTACTCTGACTTAAAACAATTCATTTTACAAGCTGGAATAGGTCTGTAGATTATACACCAGCCTTACATGTCTTTCTTGTCAATGATTGCTTCCATTCTTTGGGAGACACAGAGTAGAAAGACTGTAAGTTCAGGTTCATTCTGTGGCTTAAGATCAATTCCATATTCAACTTTAATGAGTCTAATAATTGTGTGAATGCCCAAAATGTGGCACTCTGGTGTGCTGATTATTTTAAATTAAAGGGTCTTAGGGATCAGCAGATGCTAAAAGAGGCTTTCCCCTGATAATCCCTTTTCTACCTAAAGAACAGACCAACCAGGAAAAAAAACAAAAAAAAAAAAACAAAAAAAAACACCTAACTCCATATACCAGGTAAGAGTAAACTGATAGCATGGAAAGTCAAGACACTCTGTCAAACAAAAAAAAAAAAAGACCTAAATGAAAGATCTCTGCGAGTGAGATCCCAGTGGAAAGAACAGGTCATCAAAGAAGGAGGTACCTTTCTCTGAAGGGAGGCGAGAACTTCCACTTTGACTATGACCTTGTCTAAATATGATCAGAGTCAGCGAACCCTAAAGGCTTCCATAGCCTTGGCAACTCATGACTAGAGCCTAGGGAGATTACTGACACCATAAACAAGAGTGTCAATTTCTTAAGTCAACAACAGGAGTCACTGTGCACTTACTCCTCATGTAGGATCTCTGTCCTTAATGTGCTGTACATTGTGATTTAATGCTATAAATAGTACTCAAACAGTATTTTTCACTTTGTGTTTCTATGTGGGTGCAAACTGTTGAAATCTTTACTTAATATATACTAAACTGATCTTCTGTATATAAAGAGAATTGAAAGTGAATCTTGATGTGAATGGAAGGGGAGAGGGGACGGGAAAGGGGAGGGTTGCAGGTGGGAGGGAAGTTGGGGGGGGGGGCAGCCATTGTAATCCATAAGCTGTACTTTGGAAATGTCTATTCATTAAATAAAAGTTAAAAACAAAAACAAACAAACAAAAGAGTAGACTGCTATCTCAGGAAGGCAGAGTGAGGAAGGCCACTACACCCACACAGATCTCGGCACGAGCACTGCCTATTCTTTGGGATGATTTAATTCCCCTGGAAACCATTCACTACCCTTCAAATTGCCTGCCTTCCCTGCCTCCTCTTCCCTACAAAGAATGTCTATACACTTCTAAATCTCTTTGGATTACTGGATAATGACATTTCTGTATTGCCCCCGTGTACATTTTTTCTGTTATTTTCCGTTGTTAACCCACTTACTGCCAGTTTATTTCAGCAAATGTTCAGAAGACGGAGGGGGAATCTCTCTTGCCCCTGTAAACTCATACCTCTTGTTCAACATCTTCCCATGTCTCTTATTATTAATGGTTAGCATTTACACAGGCTTAAAAATAGCCTGCAAAATGTTAGCAAGTATTGATCTTCACACTTCACTAATTACTTTGGTAATCTTAAGTCACTTCATTAACTCTCTGGTTCTTGACTGTCTCATTCATAAAACAAGAAAGTTAGATCAGATGAAACTTAAAATCTCTCCCCAGTTCAAACACCTAAGATGTCATTAAGCTCTGCATCCGGCCTGGCATTCTACTGAACAAGTACAATTAGTAGAAACACAGAAGGAATCAGGGAATAATCAGAAAGCTTCTGAGAGACTGTGTTTGAACCTCAGACCTTTCACTTACAACCTGTAAGACCTTGACCTAGCTAAATTTACCTTATCCTATAAAATACGGACAAAAATATCTAGAAGGTTCATAAAGACTGAAATATAAAGCACACTTTTGAAATGCACCCAAAATAATGCCTGGCACTAAGTTAAGTACTCACTGAATACTCTTTCTCTTTTTGTAAAGACTGATTTGAAAGAGTTAATGGGAGGGAGACACACATATGCACAAGAGAGAGACAGACAGAGATAGAGAGAGACCATCCATCTACTGGTTCACCCCCCAAATGGCTGCAACAAGAGCTAAACCATATAAAATCCAGGAGCCAGAAATTCCATTGGAGTCTCTCACATGTCTGGCAAAAACACAAGCACTCAGGACACCAACTGCTACTTACTAGGTCATTAGAAGGAAGCTAGATTGGACTCAACCCACGCACTCAGATATGGGAGGTAGGCCTCCCAAGTAAGAGATGGTTTAACCCGCCATGCCACAACACACATTCCTCCTTTCTCTTACAGTATGACTTTTAAGGGTCATGCTTTTCAGGGAACCATCTCTTCATCAAGATTTCAACGCGGTGTAGAATTTTAATATTTATTCATTTAGTTATTTGAAAGGCAGAGTGATGGAAAGACAGAGACAGAGACAAAAAGGTATCTTTCATCTGCTGATTCATTTCCCAAACAGCCACAATAGCTAGAACTGAGCCAGGCTGAAGCCAGGAGCCATGAACTCCATCCTGCTTTCCCATGTGGGCAGAAGGACCCTAGCACTTGGGTCATCCTCTGCTTCCTTCCCAGGTGCATTACCAGGAAGCTGGACTGGAAGCAGGGCAGCTGGGACTAGCACTGGGACTCTGATGTAGATGTCAACAGACTGTGTCCAACATCAGTCCCCAGAGTGGAAGAGGATTTAAAGTTAAGATAATATCAAGAGTGCCTCAGTCTTCTCAGGCTGCCATAACAAAATATCACAGACTAGGGGACTTAGACAACAACAACAACAAAATCCCTTTTCTCACAGTTCTTGAAGCTATACATCTCAAGTCAAGGTCCAGCAGAGCAGGTTTCTCCAGAGGGCTCTCAACATGTGATAGCCTCCTTCACACTGTGTCCTCAGAAGGCAGAGAGAGACTGGTATGACTTCTTCTATTTATTTATTTTTTGGTTTATTGATTTGAAGGGCAGAGCTACAGAGAGACAGACAGACATACAGAGAGAGGTCTTCTATCTGCTGGTTCACTCCCCAAATGGCTGCAACAGCAAGGATTGGACCAGGCCAAAGCCAGGAACCAGAAGCCTCCCCTGGGTTTCCCAGATGCGTGCAGGGGCCCAAGCACTTGGGCTGTCCTCTGCTGCTTCCCTGACACGTTAGCAGGGAGCTGGATCGGAAGTAGAGCAGCCGGAGCCCAACCCACTATGCCACAGTGCCAGCCCCTATGTCTTCCTCTTAAAAGGGCAGCAACCCCTCAGATTGGGGCCCATCCTTATGACCTTATTTAAACATTATCACTTCCTCCAAACCTAATCTCCAAATCATCACATGGAGGTTAGGGCTTCAACATATGAATTTGGGGGACCTGAGGGAGGCACATTCAGTCTGTAACAGAGTATCACCTTATTTTTACACTAAGAATTTCAGATTTTAAGGCAAATTTTACAGATTTCATACAAACCTCATGCTATTTCTAAGACTAGATGACTATTACCCTGGGCCTGACAAACACATGTGAAGAATTTAAGCAATGTAATCTTAATGTTGCAACTGAATAGATCTACAGCTACAAAAATAACTTGAGCCTTTCAACTTTTAAGTTTATTCCATTAAAATAATATTGAGGGGCTAGTGCTGTGCCACAGTAGGTAAAATCACAGCCAGCATCCCACATGGGCACAGGTGTGAATCCCAGCCGCTCCACTTCCAATCGTGCTCTCTACTAATGTGCCTGGGAGAGCAGTGGAAGATGGCCCAACTCTTTGGGCCCCTGTATCTATATGAGGGACCTGGAAAAAACTCTTGGTTTCAGATCAGCCCAGCTCTAGCCACTGCGGCCATTTGGGGAGTGAACCAGCACACGGAAGATATCTCTCTCTCTCTCTCTCTCTCTCTCTCTAACTCTACCTTTCAAATAAATAAAAGTGAAATCTTTAAAAATAATAATAATAGTGACTTTTAAGAACTTTCTCATAGAGCAGGTGCTGTGGCGCAGCAGGTTGAGCTGTCACTTTGGACATCTACATCCCATACTGGAGTCCCTTGTTTGAGTCCAGGCTATTCTGCTTCCAATCCAACTCCTAATGCATCCTGGGAGGCAAGAGATGACGGCTCAAGTGCTTGGCTCTCTGCCACTTACAAGAGAGGACTGGATGAAGCTCCAGGTGGGCCCAACCATGGCTGTTGTGGCTGTTCCGGGAGTGAACTAATGGAGGGAAGGCCTGTCTCTCCCTCCCTGTCACTCTGCCTTTTAAATAAACATTTAAAAAAAAAAAAAAAACTTTTTCTCATTGTATTGTCATTGTTCTCTTTCACATTACTTTTTTTTTTTTTTTTTTTGACACGCAGAGTGGACAGTGAGAGAGAGACAGAGAGACAGAAAGGTCTTCCTTTGCCGTTGGTTCACTATCCAATGGCTGCCACGGCCAGCACACTGTGGCCGGCTCACCATGCTGATCCGAGGGCAGGAGCCAGGTGCTTCTCCTGGTCTCCCACGGGGTGCAGGGCTCAAGCACTTGGGCCATGCTCCACTGCCTTCCTGGGCCATAGCAGAGAGCTGGCCTGGAAGAGGAGCAACCAGGACAGAATCTGCCGCCCCGACTGGGACTAGAACCTGGTGTGCCGGCGCCGCTAGGCGGAGGATTAGCCTGTTGAGCCACAGCACCGGCCTCACATTACTTCTTAAATCTGTCTTCAAATTCTATTTTCAATGAAAATTTAAATCATAGTATGGAAAAGAGAGATTTAAAAATAAAACCCAACCACTGCATTTCTTAGGGTCAAGAAAATATATTAAACAGAGGCATGAAAGCCATAAGCCAGTCTCCTGGCTTCATGAGTTCTGCTTTCAGGGGAAGATGAAAGTGGTGCGGCCAGCACAATGACAACCACTGGCTTATTTCCTGACCATCACTCATCAATGGGCCTAACTCACCCACCAGCAAGCTGAAGCGGAATAACCATTCCCAGTAACTCAAAGCTGTCTTCTCACGTTTCCAAAAAGAGGAATAGACTGCATTAGGACCTAAGTTTCAATTCTTTGGGTGGCAAAAATTTTATATGCCATCTCTTTGTGTGCTAGTATATATCTATATCTATCTATATATATATATATCTACATACACTAGTATCTAATATATATATGTATATACATATATCTGTGATACAGCACAGAGGGTTGTTTTAAAACATATTCCCACAGGGAGGAGGAGAGGAATTGTACTATGGAGGGTGGGGCAGCGGCTTATATTTGGTAGGTATCACCAAATACCTATGATATAAGGTTATTGCCCCCTTCTTGTTTTTTTTTTTTTTTTTTTTTTTTAACAGGCAGAGAGGACAGTGAGAGAGAGAGAGAGAGAGAGAGAGAGAGAGAGAAAGGTCTTCCTTTTACCGTTGGTTCACCCTCCAATGGCCGCCGTGGCCGGCACTCTGCGGCCAGCGCACCGCGCTGATCCGAAGCCAGGAGCCCGGTGCTTCTCCTGGTCTCCCATGGGGTGCAGGGCCCAAGCACTTGGGACATCCTCCACTGCACTCCCGGGCCACAGCAGAGAGCTGGACTGGAAGAGGGGCAACCAGGACAGAATCCGGCGCCCCGACCGGGACTAGAACCTGGTGTGCCAGCGCCGCAGGTGGAGGATTAGCCAATTGAACTGCAGCGCCGGCCTACCCCCCCCTTAATTCAATTCTGATACCCCCTTACTCAAAGCCCCCTGTAGTGTTTCCTTCCTCTAAACACCTCCCAAACCTATTCTTTAACAATAGTTTCCAGCCATTAAAGTCAGATGACTAAATCACTATTTTTTAAATTGTTTTCACCGACTTTTACCACCATGTGGGCCTAAATCAGTTTCAACTGTATTGGGACCAGCCAGCTGAGCCTCACACGTGCACAAAAAGGAAGGCTGTGACCTACAAACAGCGCCAGAGCCAAAGCTGCACCCCACTCTCACCCTCCGCCTGCATGGCCCCAGAAATCGGAGAGTGAGCAGACACAGCAGAGCCAGATGGCTTCAGGGAACCCACGTGGTCTGAGGGCTCCACAGCCCTGGCTGCCTCTTCCTCACACTGGTCCGTACCAGGCCCTGCCACAGGTCTCCAGTCACAAAATGGCCCTGTGTGCCCAGTGCCGATTTCTCTTTCCTGGCTCCATAAACTTTCCCCAAGCCCTGACTGGAGAGACATCTGGGTCTTCTGGATGTTTCTGCGGCACAGAAAACCTTTCTTTTCTGCAAAGACCAGCCTCAGGTTGGGGCTTTTGTGCATGTGGCCGTGAACTGCCTGAATCAGAACCTCTTCAAATGATCTCCTCAGATCACTTTTTTTATTAAGTAAAATTTCTTCTCCTCTCTTTAGAGATTAAGCAATGTAAAAACTAGGTGATGTTATTCCAATTTTTATAGCTTTTTTAAAAAAACAACTACTTTTATCATTTAACACTGATGTGTAGACTGGCACCTCATAAAAAGTGAAAAGTTCCTATTTAAAAATAGCAATTTTTACAAAGCTTTCTGTGCTTTTTTCTTGTGGGGAGGTAGGAGGGGAGAGGGAGATGCAGCACACTATACTTTTTTCTCAGTAAAATCTTACTTCTGCAGTAAAGTTGCACCTTCCTGTGTCTCTTCAGAGGGAAGAGGTGATGGTGGTGACTTCCTGTTGCTAATCTCCAGTTGCCACACCATCTCCTTCCTATTTGGCCCTCACTCCTTCACTAACTGTTAAAATTGGCCCACATCAAATTCCTTCTGTCCTACACACTGAGACAGTTTCTGTTTTCCTAGTGAGACTCTGACAGATAAAAACCACTTATTTGACAATGTGCCATTTGCCACTTCTTGGAATGCTGATTAGCATTTTTCATACTGTTCACTGGCTTTCCTGTCTAATTGAACTGAAATTTTTTTTTAGATTTATTTTATTTGAAAGAGTTACAGAAACAAGGGAGACACCGAGAGAGATCTTCCATCCAATGGTTTTCTCTCAAAACAGCTGCAATGGCCAGAGCTGAGCCAGATGCCAGGGGCTTCCTCTGGGTCTCCCATGTGGGTGCAGGGGCCCAAGCTCTTGGACCATCCTCTGTTGATTTCCCAGGCGCATTTACAGGGAGTTGGATGGGAAGTGCAGCAGCCAGGAATCAAACTGGTGCCCGTATGGGTTGCCAGCGCTATAGGTGGCAGCTTAAATAACTAAGCCACGGTGCCGGCCCTGAGTTGATCTTTGACTACAGCAAAACTACTATTAAAAACAGCTCAGAATGTGTACTGATAATGAATACAGCTGGCAATGATTATACCATCATAGCCTCTAAGAGCCAGGAAACTCCCATTCATCTAGTGAATTACAGTTTCTCTCAAGAGGCTCCCCAAATTGACTAATGACCCAAAAGAAAATCTTTATGCATAAATAATTGTTAGTGGCTATAACCTAGAGTAATCTACTGAAAATGCAGTCAATAAACATTAACAGTATACACAAAAATTGATATAACCACACAGTACAAATATCATTATTTCCAGGAAAAAAAAAAACATAGAAGGATAGAGAATACCATATGGTTGGACAAACTTCATTTAAGCAGCAAGTACTCTGACATAATCTTTTAAAATTGCTATCTGGCAAAAAAAAAAGTGCCCACAGATATCACAATTCAAAATGCTTAGAATTACAGGCTCCAGGTACAAACTCATAATGATGTGACACTTAAATAATACTACATATATGTGCCAAGCACCAGCTATCTATATGTAACTTATACATAGTCACAACTCATTAGGATAGCAACTATGTTATCCACCCCATGCCTGCCACTGAAGACTAAACTCCAAGACATTAAGTAGACCGCCCAAATTTACATAGCTAATAAGTAACAAAATCTGACCCTAGGAAGTCTGAGTCTAGAGTCTAGGTTTGTTGATTTGCTTTTTGAAATTTATTTATTTTCCTTTTATTTGAAAGGCAAAAAGACACAGATTTTCCATCTACTGGCTCCCCAAATGCTCACAAGTCAGGGCTGGGCAGGCCCAAGCCAGGAACCTGGAACTCAATCCAGGTTTCCAATGTCATTGGCAGAAACCCAAGAACTTCAGCCATCATCTGTTGCCTTCTAGGATCCACATTAGCAGAAACCTGGATCAATGCACAGGGTACCAATGGGGAAGGGGGTACTCCAACTAGGCATGCCATTATGGAATGTGGGTAACCAAGTGGTAACTTAACTACCTTCTGCCCCTGGCGTTCAGGTTCTTAACCACTATACAATCTATGTTACATCCAGAATGTGGTCAAGGTCACAGAGTTAGGTGGTCAAGCGAAGAATTCAATATACACCTTTAGGGGCAGGTGTTGTGGTATAGCAGGTTAAGCCAGCAGTCTGTGACACCAGCATCTGATCCAGCTCCCTGCTCATGTGCCTGTGAAAGCAGCGGAGGATGGCCCAAGTGCTTCAACCCCTGCAGCTACATGGGAGACCAGGAAGAAGCCTCTGGTTCCTTGCTTCAGCCTGGCCCAGCCCAGCGGCTACAGCCATCTGGGGAGTGAATCAGCGAATTGAAGATACCTCTCTATATCTCTGTAACTCTTTCAAAATAAATCCTAAAAAACACAACAAAAACTTAGTCAACATTTAACCAAGAACAATTACATGTAAGACAGGTAAACTCTGTAGCCTTTTAAATTCTATGAACCTTTAACACTAACCACATTTAAAAAAAAAAAATGTCTGTAGAACAGGGTACTACTAGTCATGGGGTAGTATGGGACTCCATTGCCATTTGCAATTCAATCAACTTGCATGATGCATAAGAAAAAGAGGAAATGTTTTTACTCAGAAAACTTGGGTACAAGTCTTAATATGCCATATATTGGGAGTATGCTATTAAATGTGAATAAACTCTGGAGTCATACTTGAACTGTCATCCTGGCTTCAAGAACACTGAGTAGGCAGCTCAGTTATACAGTTACAAAGGGACCAAAGCAGCAAAAGTGGGGCTGAAATTCTGCCCATATTCAGCTCACCAAGATATTGACACTGACTGGGGCTACATGTACTTAAAAGAAATGGCATCGAACCACAGGCTTCCAAGTTACTGCAGAGGGTGATGTGCCAGTCTGGCTTCCTTACTGGTTTACCATAGCAGGTATTTTTTTCTAATTCAAACAGGAGTATCTCAAGTCTAGAAATTAACTCTGCCTACTTCTCCAGTAAATACTACTAATTTTATCATCTAAGGTTGCTTAACCACTATAATGGTTGGTTTCCTCATCTGGAAAATATGGTTGAAAACAATACTTGCCTCACAGTGTGGTTTTGAGCATTACATAAAATAATGCAATTTCAATGTCTACTATGGTGTCAGGCACTTAATAAATACACAATAAATGGTAATCATCAATATCACAACCTCTCTGAGACTCAGGTTCCTTATCTGCTAAAATGAACACCATCTCCTTCACAAGACATTTCTGGGAATGTCAAATTAAACTGATAAAGAGCAAGCACTTCATCAATTATCGCACCCTGCAGAACAATTAGTAAATATTAAAAGTTCTGGGGTCAGCGCCGTGGCTCACTTGGCTAATCCTCCACCTGCAGCGCCAGCATCCCATATAGGCACCAGGTTCTAGTCCCAGTTGCTCCTCTTCCAGTCCTGCTCTCTGCTGTGGCCCGGAGAGGCAATGGAGCATGGCCCAGGTCTTTGGGCCCTGGACCTGCATCAGAGACCAGGAGGAAGCATCTGGCTCCTGGCTTCAGATAGGCACAGCACCGGTCGTAGCAGCCATTTGGGGGGTGAACCAACGGAAGGAAGACCTTTCTCTCTGTCTCTCTCTCTCACTGTCTAACTCTGCCTATCAAATTAAAAAAAAAAAAAGTTCTTGGTACCTATAACTTAATAAATGTACAATGACTTTTAAATGATGTGGTTGTTATTATTGACATCATGTTTACATCAAATATTTTTATTTTGTATACGTGATGGTTATCTGACTGGACTGAGGGGCACCTAGAGGATTGATGAAGCATTGCTCCTGGTGTTTCTGTGAGGGTATTTTCAGAGAATACTGACAAGTGGGTTGGAAGAGCTACACAGGGAAGATCCATCCTGCATGTGGGCAGGCACCAACCCATTGTAGGTGGGGGACAGAAGAATGGAGGAAGGGAAAACTCTGTCTGGCTCTTTCTCCCAAGGCAGGCATGGTTTTGGCAGCTGCTGCAGCCACCACCCCAGAGCATCAGATTCCAGGTTTTTCTGCATTTGGAATCTGGGACTTACACCAGCAACCTTCCAGCAGTTGCCAGGCCTTCAGCCTCAGACAGAACTACATCATCATTTCCTTGGTTCTAAAGCTTCTAGCTAAATAGTATCTTAGAAAAAAAATTATACTCTATCAGGTTTAGGTTAACTTAAAGAATAAATAAATGAAAGTCACCTGAAACACTGAGTTCTAGTGCTTAAAATTTAGGCTCTCAGTAGAAAAGACTGTTTCTTCTGTGAGTTGCCCATGAACAAAGCAGCAATTTACATAAAGTGGCACAGCTACGTGTTTTCTGGACCAGGAAACAGCATTCTTCAGAAATGGCTTGTCAATTCATTTCAACCTCAAAACAGGCATTTGACCCTGATCTCTTACGCGCTCCTTGCACCTATATTGCAATGTCTGGAATATTTAAAGCTTCAACTGCCATAGATTCCAAGCTTACAGTCTCACAGCAGCCATAATCAGTTACCAGGAACACATAACACAGGTCTGCAAACTAGAGGTTTTAGAAAGCCTCCACTTCCTTCACGGATGAGACTTAGTATGGCCCATACGGCAGACAAGCCCCGAAACAAAATTAAGACAGGGCTGGCAGAGGGGGTAGAGGGAAGGGGGCTGTGAGTTTGGTACAGCAGTTAAGACACTGCATGGGATGTGGGCACCCCGTATCAGAATGCCTGGTTCGAGTCCCAGCTTGGCTTCCTATTCCAGCTTCCTGCTAATGCACACATAGGTAGGTTGCAAATGATGGCTCAAGTACTTGGGTCCCTGTAACCATTGAGTTTCAGGCTCTTGGCTTTGGCCAGGCCCAGCCCCATTTGGGAGAACCTATGGATAGAAGATCTCTGTCTCTCTGCCTTTCAAATAAATTTAAATTATATGTTCATGTTATTAGCAAAAAACAAAGACCATCTTACATTTGTATCCCATCTTGCATTTCACATGCCCATCTTGGCATTTCCTTCATGTCTCTGCCTCCCAAATGTGCTTTCAAATCCTGTTGTACTGCTATTCACACGTACCACCATCACCAGAAAACTGGCCGCACACGCAATGACACAGTATGAGGAGAACAATGTTCTTTCAACTTTATAAAAGTCTTTATCTTTCTAGCACTTAGGCACAAAGCATATCCTATATTTACCACGGATCATTCTGTTCTTTCAAGAATCATTTTGATGGGATGAATACCAAGAAGCTGTGGATTCAAATCTAGACTCAAAAACAGTGTTACAACCCCAGCATATCATTTAACCCCCGTGGTTCCCCTCTGAGAAAAGGCATCAAAAGGTTTTTTTAATTATAAAGTGATACATACATATGGAAATAATTATTTCTGCCAACACCATGTTATATAAATAAGTATAAAAAAAAAAATCCCCCCGGTTGCCCCTCTTCCAGGCCAGCTCTCTGCTATGGCCAGGGAGTGCAGTGGAGGATGGCCCAAGTGCTTGGGCCCTGCACCCCATGGGAGACCAGGATAAGCACCTGGCTCCTGCCATCGGATCAGCGCGGTGCGCTGGCCACAGCGCGCCAGCCGCGGCGGCCATTGGAGGGTGAACCAACGGCAAAGGAAGACCTTTCTCTCTGTCTCTCTCTCACTGTCCACTCTGCCTGTCCAAAAAAAAAAATCCCTGCTCTAGTTACCTCCAAGCACTATAAAGGAAAAGTTGTGAAAGTGCTTTCAAAAATAGAGATATTTTACAAAACAAAAAAATAAAAAACAACAAAAAAGAAAAATAGAGCTATTTTATAAATGTAGGGCCTTATGAACTGTATCACCATTTAATTCTTTAGAATCTTACTACAGCGCCTTCTAGAGGTAATACACAAAATGTGTCAATCAAAAGGTAACTATCATTTGAAACTTCTGGAAGCTTAAACACTGACAGTTGGAATAATCTGCTTCATCAATAATGTTATCTGTTTGGCAACACGTGTTGCTTTTTTCTGAGGGGGCTGCTTGTCAAGTAACATTTTATGCATTAAATGCTATTCCTGTAAGGGTAACCTCAAATCTGTTCATCTGTCCTAACATCTCCTGGGATACTATGGGCAAAAGACAATACTTGCATTTAATAAACGTGGAAAGCCTAGTTAAACAACTAAAAATGTAGAATACAACAAGGAAGCCCCAGAACTGGAGCAGCAAAGAGCAGATTTCATTGCTCTGTCCCCTAGAATTCACTGCCTTGCTCCAGACAGGACAAACCTCCAAACTGAAACCAACTTCCCTGAGCTTTCTCCTGGATTTCTGTACTACTTGTCTGAGAAACTTGCAACAGAGCACAAGAAGCAAAAACCTTGTTCCATATGAAATTGCAAGGAATTAACTTCATGAAATCTTTGGCAATTCTACAACTATGTACAGCCTGACCTCCATTAACATCAAGGCTAGAATCATGTGACTGACACTGCTCCACTTGGGGTAGAAAAACTGGACATTCAACAAAATAATCTGTCCAAAAGAAGGCTCTATCTACCATGGTCAGGCAGATGAACAGAGCAGCCACTCACCACATTCACACTTCCCACATTCACAGGAATTATTTTATTTAATGTGCTCTAATTATTACTAATCTACAACATCTCTACTTGCCAGAGCACAACTCATAGAAAACATGCACAGATAAAAAAACTTCCTCAGCTGGCATTAAAAGAGAAGTGGGAAGTTGATAGAGACACAAGGTAGTTCAAGAATTATAACTCTGAGGCCAGTGCTGTGGCTTAAGCCACAGCCTATAGTGCCAGCATCCCATATGGGCGCCGATTCGAGTCCCGGCTGCTCTACTTCCGATCCAGCTCTTTGATCTGGCCTGGAAAAGCAGAAGATGGCCCAATTTCTTGGGGCCTCGCACCTCCGTGGGAGACCCAGAAGAAGCTCCTTGCTCCTGGCTTCAGATCGGCACAGCTCCAGCCATTGCAGCCAATTGGGGAGTGAACTAGTAGACGGAAGACCTCTCTCTGCCTTTCCTTCTCTCTCTGTGTAACTCTGACTTTCAAATAAATAATATAAATCTAAAAAAAAATATAACTCTGAAATTAAATAGTGTGCATTCTGTGAAGTACAAACATGATGCCCGAATTTAAAACTGACTGCTTGGGGCAGGTGCCAAGGTGCAGCAGGATGAGTTGCCACTTAATTCTCACATCCTTTATCCTCTCGCAGCCTGTCTGAATCCTGACTACTCTGCTTCTCACCCAGCTTGGGAGGCAGCAAAATGGTGCCTTAAGTGACAGAGCCCCTGCCATGCTTGAGGGAGACCCAGATGGAGTTCTGGGTTCCTGGCTTTAGCTTAGTCCAGCCCCAAACGTGGTAAGCATTTAGGGGGTGAAACATCAGATAGAAAATTGATCTCCCTCTCTCTCTCTCCCTTTCAGGTAAGTGAAAATAAACAAACAGTTAAAAAAAAAAAAAAAAAACCTGACTGCTCATCCAGACACGAGTTCTACAAGAGACGTACATGCTGAATTGGTTCTGAAATCCTGTCTTTCAGATGTTTATATGTTTTGACATTCTGAATTTACACTGAGAGCACATTCAGTCCATAAAATAAACCAAAACAGTGAGCAGAAGGTAGGAAGTAAGAAATTATTCCAATGCAGAACATCTGAAAGGACAAATGGAAGCCACAGGAAAGGGATTTATGATCAAGGACAAACAGTAAAACACCCTCGTTGCATAGAAAACACTTCAAAAGGGCCCTAAGAGATGATTTTTGTTTTTGAAACTCATGAATAGTTTTTTAGTACTATACATTCTTCCATGAATTTAACAGAGACAGACAGGGGATGAGGGGTGGTTTGCAGGCTGAAGCCAGGAGCCCAGAACCCGATGAATAGTTTATTAACATGAATAGTTAATAAACACAAGAAAATGTTTGAGGCCAGCATTATGGCACAGTGGGTTAAACCAATACTTGTGACACCAGCATCCCTTATGAGCAATGGTCCAATTCCTGGTGGCTTACCTTCCCATCCAGCTCCTTGCTAATGCACCTGGGAAAGCAGTGGAAGATGTCCCAAGAACTTGGGCCCCTGTCACCCATGAGGGAGATCTGGATGAAATTCCAGGCTCTTGACTTCAGCCTGGTCAAACCTTGGACATTGAAGCCATTTGAGGAGTGAGTGAGCAAATGGAAGATGTCTCTCTCACTCTCTAAATCTGCCTTTCAAATAATCAAATAAATCTTTTTTTAAAAAAATTAGGTACTTAAAAAATTTATGGAGAAACTGAATTTTAAAAAGATAAATTTTTGGGCCAGTGCCGTGGCTCACTTGGTTAATCCTCTGCCTGCGGTGCCGGCATCCCATATGGGTGCCAGGTTCTAGTCCCGGTTGCTCTTCTTCCAGTCCAGCTCTCTGCTGTGGCCTGGAAAGGCAGTGGAGGGTGGCCCAAGAGCTTGGGCCCCTACACCTGCATGGGAGACCAGGAGGAGGCGCCTGGCTTCTGGCTTCGGATCGCTGCAACGCCGGCCGTAGTGGCCATTTAGGGGGTAAACCAACGGAAGGAAGACCTTTCTCTCTGTCTCTCTCACTGTCTAACTCTACCTGTCAAATAAGTAAAAAAAAATAAAAATTAAAAATAAAAAAAGATAAATCTTAAAAAAAGAAAATGTTCAACTTCATTCAGAATGAGAAAAATGATTTAAAAGGCTTTAAGATTCCATTTCATACACATCATTTAGAGAGGAAAAAAAAACACCAGATACCACCAACTATTGGAAAGGATATGGAGCAGTAAAATCTTACAAACTGCTGGTGAAAAAGTAAACAGGTATAATCACCTTGGGCAACACTTGTAAGGAAAGACATGTCAACTCTATAACAAGACATACAAATGGCCAACAGGTACATGAAAAACTACTCAACATAACTAATCAGGGAAATGCAAGTCACAATCACAGTGAGGTATCACCTCACTCTAGTTAGATTGCCTAGTACCACGATGACAGGGTACGCCTTTGGCACAGTGGTTAAGACCACTTGGTACACCTACGTCTCATATATTTCCACTGTACAGTCTCCCTTATACTTGAGCATGACTCCAGTGAATCTCGTCTGTGGTGTACGTTGGCCTCTTGTCAACTGTTATTTGAAAGTGAGCCAAAGAACTTGAGGTCTGTAACACTGCACATTACACAATGTATATATGCATCAAAATGTCACATGATACCCCATGAATATGGACAATTTTTAATGTTTCAAAAATTTATATTAATATTAAAAATTGAAAATTACCCAATTGTATACTTCAAATATATGAAATTTATTATATGCAAATTATACTTTGTTAAAGCTATTTTAAAAATTGTGTACAGGAAGATAGTCTCCACCTGGAATACCCACATGCCCCGACAGACTGGCTTATTCCACACTTCTAATTCAACTTCCCGCTGGTGTGCCTGGAAGGCAGCAGAAGATGTCCAAGTGCTTGGGCTCTTACCACCCGTGTGGAAAACCCAGCTGGAGTTCCTGGCTCCTGGTTTTCCCTTGGCCTAGTCCCAGCTGTTGTGGACATCTCGCTCTCTCTATATATATAGATAGAAAGATACAAAGATGTAGGTATAGATATCTATATATCGCTATATACATATATATCTGTCGCTCTATTTTTCAAATAAATAAATCTTTTTTTAAAAAAACAGTATTTTCAAATAAAATAAATCTTAAAAAAAAAAAAAAACTACAGCAAAACTAGTGTAGCTGGCATCAGACTTTTCTGTACTTGAATACTGTCACGGCCATTCCAACACTAGGTTCCATGCCCCACTGAATACACAAAACTGCTTAACAAAAATTTGTTGGATGAATTAATGAGAAGAGAGGAAATATGTCCACTACTATCAGATTACAAAGAAAAACCAACTGAAAGAGAACAAAATACAAGCAGGCCAGGTGGGATGCCCTAGTGCCTATAGAAGTTACAAACCGCCACTCAGTATGGCACGATGGAAAAGTTCTGCAGATGCACAGTGGTGATGTTTCACAACGGCATGAATGAACTTACTGTTACGGAGCTGTGCACTTAAAAACAGCACATTTTATGTTAGGTATATTTCACCACAATAAGAAGATTTTTTTTAAATAGCTACTCAGCCAAGTGTGACTACAGACTTTTACGGAATGACATTGAGACTATGGTGAGAAAGTCTGTCCACGTAAAATCTTATGACAAATGGCAAAGGAACACACTTAAAAATAAGCAACAAGACTCTCGGTGAAAAGGTTGTAGTGTGAGGATATTCAGTTAAACAAAATATTTGTGCTTGCCATGTCCGTGTGATGAAGGTAGCAAGCTAGAGGAGCTGTTTATGTATAAAATACTGAACAGTGGTTCCTTGGAAGAAACACTAGGTAAGGTAAATAAAGAATTCGACCCTTCAAAAATAAACCCACTTCCTGGGGAAAAAAACAACACATGAATTAAACTGTTATCATCTAAGTTATCCACAGCCTTTCAATTTTATTAATAGTCTTTTTAACTCACAAATAACCCAAAATTCCATAATATTGTTACGCAAATCCAAAAGAAGAAGTACAGATCTCCTTAAGGAAAGAAAACTCTTATGCTGAACATCCAAAGGTGAAAAGAAAATATGAAGTCTTTGAAGTAGGCCTATCATTCTGTAATGTCTTCCAACAAAGCTCAAAAAAACGAGACCAGCAATAAGAAGTCTACACAGCAGCTCAAACAGCGCTGGCAAAGCCAGATGTTTTGAAGAAAGGGGAGTGGGCCTACCCTTGAATAATCTCTAGCCTTGCTGTCTCCTGTTCTGTCCCAGAGCTGGGGCCAATCAACCAAAACTTCTATCATTTCTCCTTCCCACCAAACTCTTGCATTTAGGGAGTTCATCAGGAAAATAAAGTTAGTCAATTTGTCAAGCCTGAACTCAGCCTGTCACTGAACTGGAACATCCTATTACTGCCAAAATTTGCCCCAAAGTTAGCCATCCAATTATCGTACTTTTAAAAAGCTGCTTTGGATCTAGAATGACCACATATTCATAATATACAGAAAAATGTATAGACTATTAAAAAATACTGCCTATATTAAGGTTAAAAAGGGGACTGGGTTAAAATAATTTTAAAATTACAAGTGTATCATACCAGGGAACATAAAAAAGTTCACGGAAATTTTGCTTTATCTTTTAATTCCATTACCCATGAAATTTCTGAAGCCTCCTCGTGTGTGTGTGTGTGTGTGTGCGCGCGTTTTCTAGTTCTCAAGTCAGGGAAATAAACATGCAGCCACAACATAACCCATAAAAAACAAATGGCTAGGGGCTGGCATTGTGGTGTGGCACATAAGGCTACCACCTATGACAGTGGTTCATGTCCCAGCTGCTCCACTTTCAATCCAGCTCCCTGCTAAAAAGCTGGGAAAAGCAGCAGAGGATGGCCCAAGTGTTTGGGCCCCTGCACCCATCTGGGAGACCTGGATAAAGCTTCCAGCTCTTGGCTTCAGTCTGGCCTAGCCCCGGCTGTTGTGGCCATCTGGGGAGTGAACCAGTGCATGGAAAATCTTTCTCTTTCTCGGTCTTTCCCTCTCTCTGCCATTCTTTCAAATAAACAACTAAATCTTAAAAAAAAAAAAAAAATGGCTAGGGGTGCACATCATGGCACAGCGGGTTAAGCCACTGCTTGGGATACTTGCATCAAAAACTGGCAAGCCTAGAATCAAGTCCTACCTCTGCCTCTGCTTCTGATCCACCTTCCAGCTGACGTGCACCTTGGGAGGCAGCAGATGATGGCTCAAGTGCTAAGCCTCTGACACCTCCATGGGAGACTCAGATGCAGTCAGTTCCCGGCTTCATCTTGGTCCAGCCCTGGCTATTTGCGGGCATTTGGAGAGAAAATCAGCAGACGGAAAAACTCCCTCTCTCTTTGTTGTTCTGCCTTTCAAATAAATAAAAATGAACTTTTTGTATTTCAACATGAGTTTTTGTTGTTAAAGATAGATTAGATTTCTTTATTTATTTCTTTATTTATTTGAAAGTCAGAGTTACACAGAGAGTGGAGAGGCAGAAAGAGAAGTGGTCCACTCCCCAGTTGGCCACAACGACCGGAGCTGCACAGATACGAAGCCAGGAGTGTCTTCTGGGTCTCCCATGCAGGTGCAGGGGCCAAAGGACTTGGCCCATCCTCTACTGCTTTCCCAGGCCATGGCAGAGAGATGGATGGGAAGTGGAGCAGCTGGGTCTGGAACCGGCACCAATATGGGATGCCGACGCTTCAGCCCAGGGCGTTAACCTGCTGTGCCACAGCACTGGCCCCAACATGAGTTTTTTAAAAAAAATAAAAAACACAAAAGGCTGAGTTCTGGAGAGACCTATGGAGTTTAATCGTACCACAGAACATCACTTTGCTCAGCCTCTCAGAATCAGCTGCCATCACGGGGCAGGCTTTTAGCTCAGCTTTGAATTTGCCACATGGGACATGTACATCCCATATCAGAGTGCTGGGGTTAAAATCCTGGCTGTTGTGCATATTTGGGGAGGGAACCATGAGATGAAAGATCTCTCTCTCTCTAATACATAAAAATTATTTCCAATTAAAATAAAAGAATCAGCTACCATCAGGCAGATATTCGAGCAGAAGTAAAGATGTTACACAGAAGCAAGGTTATTTTCAAGTCTAATTAGTTGGTCTCAAATTCTATCATGCACATACAAATCTTTCATGATTTATTCATAGCTGCTCTTCCAATGAAAGCATCTACTCTAACAGGTGATAATGAGAAATGAATTTGTTTTTGTTGAATTTTTTTCATTTGATTCTAAATTTATAATGTACAAATTTACATAATAAAGCTTATACTGAAAGCTTTTAGCACTGGAAACACAACTTGCGTAACACCTTAAATGAATAAGTACAGGAAAATAACTTCCAAAAATCACAACAGTACCAGCTAAAGAGTAGGTACTCAGTAAGTAGCTGCTGAATAAATACAAGCCCTAATTATAGTAAAGATTACCATCTCCCCTCCATGAAGATGCCTGTATTAAATGAGCCCTAGAAACCCTCACCTTTCTCTCAACAGCCAAGCAGAGAAATGCCATAAATACAATGTGGTGACAAGCACTCTTCTTCTGTCTCTGCATACGTTTGTGTGTCTAGCACCCACACTCACTCCCTCTCTCCCACTCACACATTCTCTCACACAACATTCTCTCATGCTTTTTTTTTTTTTTTTTTGACAGGCAGAGTTAGGCAGTGAGAGAGAAAGACAGAGAGAAAGGTCTTCCTTCCGTTGGTTCACCACCAAATGGCCACTAAGGCCGGCATGCTACGCTGATCTGAAACCAGGAGCCAGGCACTTCCACCTGGTCTCCCATGCGGGTGCAGGGGCCCAAGGACTTGGGCCATCCTCCGCTGCCTTCCTGGGCTACAGCAGAGAGCTGGACTGGAAGAGGAGCAACCGGGACAGAACCAGCGCCCCAACCAGGTCTAGAACCCGGAGTGCCAGCGCCGCAGGCGGAGGATTAGCCTAGTGAGCCGCGGCGCCGGCCTCTCATGCACTCCTACACACTCATACAAGCCTATTTGATACCAAAACCAAATATAGGGCATTTGTTTCCCCCTTTTCCCAGTCTTTATTCAGATAAGCACCTAATAAACACATGAAAATCATTGCTATTAATTTTTAAATGAAAACACTGACCAGTGCGACCAGAGGTTGTAACTAGAAAAATCCCATTTATTTATCAACATGATTTACTTAATCAGAGGCCAAAAAGTCTGGAGAAAAAATAGCTGAATGGCATATAGAAATGCTGAGGCCCTCTGGGGAAAACAGTAATGCAACAGAGTATAAATAAAGTAGAATTCCAATTCTTAAAAAAAAAAAAACCCCTAAGATGACAAAGAGTACACAGTAAAAAGAGGGAGAAATGGAAACAAGAAGATTAATCAAACAGAAAGTTTAGATACAAATAATCCACACGAGCCAGAGTCAACTTGGAAACAAACAGAGGAAATATCACAGCTGTGACGCTGAGCTTAGGGAGCCTGGGTACTCTTCTATAGTACTTCCTACTACCTAGGGAACACTGTATCTGCTTATTCTTTTCAGTAAATGTCTGTCATAAATTTTTGACATAATTTGCTTATGCCTATTGAAACTTGTATTTAGTCATGGTCAACTAAATGCTATTTTCCCAACAGCTCAATTCGCAAACTCATATTGTATGTTAGAGAAAAAAATCACTAATTATGTTTACAATTAAATATGTGAGCAAGTAATTGCATTAATATCTTATTTGCAACTACTGAAATATCTGAAACCACATGTTGTGAAATACAGTGAGAACCTTTTAAACTCCATGGAGTTCTTGCCTTTCTAGAAACCCTTTCTCAGAATCACGCTCTCATCTGCCCACTGCCACAACCGCATTAAAAGGATCTGTCCAGACAGAGAGCTTATTGAGAGAGACAACCACACCTAACAAGCAGCGTGCTACCTGCCCAGCGGATGAGTCACAGTACCTACTGCTGTGGACTCTCCCCTCGACTAGGGTAGCTTTTATGACCTAGCTAGAGTCAAAGTCAGAAATCAAGAAAACAAACAAGCAGCAAATTATACCTAGGAACAGGAGTCAAAAGTCAAAGATAAACAGAGAATTACAATCCAAATTTGTGAAGCTTTGCTGTTCAAGACACTGTAACAAAACTGGGGAGAAGTTAGATTCCAGAAAACTCATTCCTAGTAGGACACTCTGTCATTTCACGGGTACGCGCAGGCAGCCACTATGGAGCTTCCATTTTGAGACACCACAAATGAAAGCTTCACACGAGAAGAGACATGGTCATGACGACAGCATTCCCTACCACCTGGTCACAGAACTAAGCCTGAGAGCCACGAATCAACGTTAAGGTGAAAAGACACTGATCCGCTCAAAACGAGAAGAGAACAAACCTCCGCATTCTCTTCCCTGGGTAGCTTCATATACGAGTCCACTTAGGAAGCCCCGAAACCTACTTCTGTAAAGTCAGACTACCAGACTACCAGCATAGCTTAGTGGGCATAAGAAATTGGCTTTCCTTGAAACAGAAAAATGTCTCTCTGTTATGTAAATGGAGAAGTCTGAATGACCACTCCAAGGGAGGCTATTAAAATGCACAATTCATCTAGAATTAAAATTAATACTTTCAAGTCACAATTCAAATGAAAAAAGCATCTATATAGGCTGACTTTATCACATTTTTAACTTCTATCACAGGATTTTTAAAAATCCTACTTGATGCATTTCAATTTAACAAGATTCAAATTGTGCTAAGCATAACCCCAAATATTATTTTTAAATGTATAAAAAGGGAAATAGTCTACTTCAAATTTGACTATGAACTTCAAGGCAACATATACTAGTCATTCTAGACTTTCCTTCTGAGTACCAGTCAACTAGTATCTAGTAGTCAGTAAATATTTTTTTATTTTTCCTTTATCTGGAAAGTGGGGAGACAGACAGACAGAGAAAGAAATCTTCCATACAATAGTTCATTCCTTAAACGCCCCTAACAGCCAGGGCTGGACCAGGCCGAAGTCAGGAGCCAGGAACTCAGTACTTGAACCATCATCTGTTGATTCCCAGGGTGTACATTAGCAAAAAGCTGGATCGGAAACAGAGGACCAGAACCATACACTCCAATATGTGACACAGGCACCCCAAGTGGCATCTTAACCACTGCACAAAAAAATGCCCAGACCCCCCCAAATTTTTAAAGTATATCACACTCAGACTGTCCAATTCTGTTTCTGAATCAGTAGTCTAACTCCAGTTTACATCTTTGCATCTACCATACGCAAGCACATCACTGTGACCCAACATTAAAGTCATAGTATTAACATCATACAAGTGCATTTGGTATTTGCCTGCCATTTTAGTTTCATCTGAACACAGTAATGAGTGTCCTAATAACAGTTTAGACAAAAAGACTGAGGTCTTGACAAATGAATAGTTTTTTGACAGTCCGAAAAGGAATAGGACATCCTACACTAAAAGATGTGAAACACAAAGCATGTCTCAGGAATCTAACCCAGCAAAGCCTAGTCTGAAAAAAGGCAAGGAGGGAAAAGGAGAGCCTTTGGAGTGAGACTGGATTCAAACCAGGAAGCACTTACAACACCAAGGCTCACAGATTTTAGGATTTTTTTTCTCCAGGAAATAGGGAACAGAGAAGTCAGCAGAGGGGTGACCACAATAACTGTATGACAAGTAGAGGATGACCACAGATAAGAAATTGTAAGTTTCCCTTGACATTTCCTTGTGCTTTGTTATTTATAACCCCTACCTACTGAAATAGGAGGGTAGGATGTCAAAGGCACGGCTATCAACACTCAACATTTCCTTTTTCAAGACAAATACGAACCCACATTTCCTTGCTTAGCATAAACTTTCTGGAAAGGCTCTTCATCTTTCTGCTCCATTTATTGAAAATAAACTAAAGGAAAGAGTCTTTTCTAACATCTGCTCAATCCAAAAGCTAAACTTTGCATGTAGGATACACATTACTTTGTCACTGTATATGACTGACTCTGTCCCTTCACTCCAGAAAACCATTTCCTATTTGTTGGACATCTAACTAAAGACAGAAGAGTGGGAACAATTTCTCAGTGCCTCCACGGTACATATTCACGTAACTTCATTCCAACCTCCCCTCTACTTTCCGCAAATAAACATTTTTGATTACTATAATTATAAGCTTTATTCCATTAACAGAATTAGAAAGTCTTCCAGTATTTTTTTTAAAATAACAGGCTGTAACCCTGTCCTCAGTTCCAATATAGGTTTCCTCATTCTTTTTTTTTTTTTTTCCTTTGCAGATTTATTTATTTGAAAGGCAGAGTTACAGAGAAAGGGAAACAGAGAAATCTTCCATCCATTGGTTCACTTCCCAAATGGTCTCAACGGCCAAGTCTGGGTCAGGTTGAAGCCAAGAGCCTGAAACTCCATCTGGGTCTCCCCTGTGAGTGGCATGGGTCAGGGACCTGGGCCATCTCCCACAGCTATCCCAGTTGCATTAGCAGGGAGCTGGATTGGATGTGGAACAGCTGGGATTCAAACAGCACCAATATGAGATTCCAGTGTTGCAGGCAGCAGCTTAACCCATTACACCACAACATCGCCCCAGTTTTCTCATTCTTTTAATACATTTCTGCAACTGCACAACTCCCAGAAGCCTATAAAGCCTAATGACTACTAAAGCAGCAACTGTACCTAAAGATAACCCCTTCAAAAACCACCACTCATCCCTGCTCCCATGCCAACCTGAAAGCAGAATAATACAGAGTAGCCATAGATATAGTTAACAGCTCGCTGCCTTGGTGCCTAAATTCAGGGATAGTACACTCCTGAACTTCAGATCAAAAATAAGAGGTAGAGAAAGGGAAATTACTGACAACTTTCCTTCATAGGAATTCATACAGGATAAGGATATGGTTGCTTCTTTTATCCCCCTCCTTTAAGCTTACAATTATGAATCCTTTACAATTAGACTATGGGCCATTTACCTGGGCCAAGCCTAGCAATAGGTCTTTTATACATAAGGTTCATAATATTTATTTAAAAATAAATGAGAAAAAGAGAGAGAGGAATGGAAAGGGAGAAGGAGGGGGGAAGAGGGAGAGAGACAGCAAGAACATGCCCTATCCAATGGTTCACTTTCCCATGCTCACAACAGCTGGAACAAAAGCTGGGAGCCAGGAATACAAGGCAGGTCTCTCACCTGGGTGGGAGGAACCTAAATCACTGCTCCCTCCCAGGGTGTGCATCAGCAGGAAGCTTGGAGTCAGGAGCCATAGGTGAGCATCAAACCAAGACACATGAATGCAAGATGTGTGCACCCTGAACATGAGGCTAAATGCCTTTTCCAAAAACAAATCTTTCTCTTTTTTTAAGATTTATTTATCTATTTTTTATTTGAAAGGCAGAGTTGCAGAGAGAGAGAGAGAGAGGTCTATCATCTGCTGGTTCACTACCCAGATGGCTACAACGGGCGGAGCTGCGCCAATTCCAAGCCAGGAGCTTCCCCTGGGTCTCCCAAGCAGGTGCAGGGGCCCAAGGACTTTGGCCATCCTCCACTGCTTTCCCAGGCCATAGAAGAGAGCTGGATCGGAAGTGGAGCAGCCAGGACTCAAACTGGTGTCCATATGGGATGCTGGCACTGCAGGTGGTGGCTTTACAGGCTATGCCACAGAGCTGGCCCCAACAAATCTTTCCTGAAATAAGGTTTCTGCTCATCAATATTACCACTTTTGTTCCTACCTTATTCTAACAAAGTTTTTGAAATGACATCAGTGGTTACTCTTCTTTATTTTCTTACCTCATGGGTACTCATTAACACATCTGACCAAATCCAAAAGAAATGAAATTATTATGTTAAAGAGATATCTGCATTAATGAAAATAGCCAAGATGAACAATCAACTTAAGTGTCCATTAGCAGATGAACACATGAAAAAAGAGTTGATATATTTATACAACAGAATATTACTCAACCATTAAAAAGAATGAAACCTGTCACTGGCAACAAGATGTGCAAATCTCGAGAACATTATGTTAAGTGAAATAAGCAGTGCATAAAAACACAAATCCCGAATGATCGCCCTCATATGTGAAATTTATAAAAGTGGATCTCACAGAAGTGAAAAGCAGAATGGTATTAACCAGAGGTTTGACTGGTCAGAGGGGAGAAACCCCTGGCTGTTGCAAGCATTTGGGGAGTAAACCAGTGGACGGAAGAGCTCTCTCCATTTGTCTTTGTCTCCCTACCTTTCCAAAAAAAAAAAAAAAAAAAGCATTATTTTTAATGGTGAAGATGAATTAAAACAAAACACATCCAAAAATATAAGCTCATTACTAAAAAGTTTGAACTGCACAACTACTATGGTACTAACTGAAGAATTTCTGAAGCTTAGAGAGTTATAGGCAAGAAAAATGTTTGTGGCCACTAGAAACTTAAAACACAAGTCATATGCCCTACAGGTTCCACTAACAAGACCAACAAGCTTTGAAGACTCCTGTAGTGAGTTCCAAACAGAATGGTGTAGAGAATGTTTGTCAACACCAGCAGTGAGAGCTGATGAAACGTTGCCATTTCACCTGGCACTGACCCCTGAAACTCCGGCAGCTTGTGCCGGCATCCAGCAGCAATGTCCAGGGCTGTGAACCATCCACGCTGCTAAAAGTACGACCTAAACAACCACAGAAAGGCTTTCAGAGAAAGTATACTAACAACTCTCTTCACTGACAAAGCACACATGAGAGAACTGCACCATTTAAATAATCCAAATCTTAAATTACATTTTATTAAGACATTCATTGGAGGAAGATGGTATTACTCAGGGTTTTTGATTATGACCTATTTACTATGGCAGCCTAGCAACATTTCTATTAACCATCTCCAAGAGGCAAGTATTGGTCATAATATTTCTTTCCCAGTAAAAATAAAGCCAGGTTTTGGTCTCTGAGGGATATAATAGAACCATATAAGGGAAAACAAAAGATGTCTGGCTTAGAAGGAAATATTTTCCTACGAGAATTCAAAACATTTTTCCACTCTCACTTCCTTTTAGTACTAATAGTCTTTAGACACTACAAGGGTATTAGGCAATAGCAGTGTAGTGCAGGAAAGGAAACACAGAAATTAGTTAGATTCTTAGTACTTGTTTATCTAACACTGCAAACTTGGGGGCTGAGGGTCAATCTGAGCAAGCAGAACGACCTGTCAGAGGCAATGCAACTTCTACTGTCACCACCAGGAGAACTACAGAAAGGAAGAAATGCAAACATTAAGCAAATCGGCCTTCCTAAAGCGAAAAAATCCGTATACCAAACCTCCGTGTGCACACACATCTCTCAAAATGTGCAAAGGACTTTAAACATGAAAATGTTTCTATTCAGGGGCTGGTGTTTCAAATAGTCATTAAGCCACGATTTGAAACACCTACATCCTCTATCAGAGTGCCTGGGTTTGAGCCCTGGCTCCACTCCTAATTCCAGATTCCTGCTAATGCATACCCTGGGAGGCAGCTGAAGATGACCGAAGCACTTGGGTCCTTGCCACCTATATGGGAGACCCTGACTGAGTTCTGGACTTCAGGTCTCAGCCTGGCCCAGCTCTGAATGTGGCTGGCATTTGCGTTTGAACTACTGTAAGGAAGATAGATAGACAGATCTCTCTCTCTCTCCCTCTCTGCCTTTCAAATAAATAAAAAAACAACTTTAAAAAATTTCTATTCTAGGGTAGGTGTTGGACAAAGGTTAAGATACCACATAGAATACACACACCCTATAGTGGAGTGCCTGAGTTCAAGAACTAGCTCTGCTTTCCATTCTGGCTTTACTGCTAGTATGCACCCTGGGAGGCAACAGCAGAGGGTTCAAGTAGTTGGATCTCTGCAACCCACGTGGGAGATCTGGATGGAGTTCCTGGCTCTTGCCTCCAGCCTGGCCCAGCCCCAGCTGTTGCAGCCATTTGAGGTGCAATGGAATCAGCAATGGAAGATTTAAAAAAATAAAAAAAATAAATAAAAAAGATTTAATTATTTTATTTGAAAGGCAGAGTAACAAAGAGGCAGAGAGACAGAGAGAGGTCTTCCATCCACTGGTTCACTCCCCAGATGGCCCCAACAGTCAGAGCTGCACCGATCTGAAGCCAGGATCCAGGAGCTTCTTCTGGGTCTCCCACATGGGTACGGAGGCCCAAGGACTTAGACCACCTTCCACTGCTTTTCCAGGCCATTGGAAAGAGCTGGAGGAATCTTGAAAACATTATGCTGAGTGAAATAAGCCAGTCCCAAAGGGACAAATATCATATGTTCTCCCTGATGGGTGACAACTAACCGAGCTCCGATCTGAAGCCAGGAGCCAGGAGCTTCTTCTAGTCTCCCAGGTGGGTGCAGGGGCCCAAGGACTTGAGCCATATTCCACTGCTTTCCCAGGCCATAGCAGAGAGCTGGATCAGAATTGGAGCAGCCAGGACTCGAACTGGTGCCCATATTGAATGCCTGCACTGCAGGTGGCAGTTTTATCCACTATGCCACAGTGTCAGGCCCCATAACCATCATTTTTAATGTCATTTTCATCCCTATAGTAAAAAAGGTTCCTTACCAGAAATATAATTAGGATATTAAAAATTATGCTTTCAGGGGGCGGATGCTGTGGCTCTCTTAGTTAATCCTCCGCCTGCGGCGCCAGCATCCCATATGGGTGCCGGGTTCTAGTCCCAGTTGCTCCTCTTCCAGTCCTGCTCTCTGCTGTGGCCCGGGAAGGCAGTGGAGGATGGCCCAAGTACTTGGGCCCCTGCACCTGTATGGGAGACCAGGAGAAAACACCTGGCTTCTGGCTTCAGATTGGCGCAGCGCAATGGCCGTAGCAACCATTTTGGGGGTGAACCAATGGAAGGAAGACCTTTCTCTCTGTCTCTCTCTCTCACTGTCTAACTCTGCCTGTCAAAAAAAAAAAAAATTATGCTTTCAATGCCACTTGTTTTAACAACAGAAATATAAATGGCAAGCTTATACTTACCTATTTCTATTACTTCTTTTTTTAATGTTTTTGTTGTCATAGTAATCTTTAGAAGCCTCGTCCCACATTCAGCTATTTCTAATAACAGTCAATGTATCTTCTCTCCATTAGTCTTTTGTAAACATCCATTTCTGATTGGAGTCGATCAGGAAAGTTCTTCTGTCATATTCAGAAGTCTTTAAAGAATCTTCCTGAGTTCACAGTCATAATTTCCACTGTTTACTTCAGAGGGATTTTTCTTTCCATCTTGGACCACATTCCCATTTAAGGTCTCTATTCATAAACCTTTATCTATCTTTTTAAAAATTTCATAAAATTTGACTTTTAAAATAATTTTCCAAATTTTTAACTGACATATAAATCACACATATTTATGGATAAATCACACATATTATGGATAGCATGGATCATACTATATGATTTTTTTCTACTTCTATGTTTATCTATTTGAGAGTCAGAAGAAGCTCCCATCAGCTGATTTGCTTCCCAAATGCCCACAAAGTTCCAAAATAGGAAGCCAAGAACTTAATCCAGATCTCCCATGTGGTTGGCAGGAATCCAACTTCTCGAGTCCTTACCTCTGCCTCTCAGGGTATGCACTAGCAGAAAGCTGGAGCCAGAGATCAAACCCAGGTACTCTAACCTGGGATGCAGGTGTCCTTACTGCTAGGCTAACCACCTGTCCCCACATATTATATTTTGATACATGCATATATGCATAAGAAATTTTTTCAACAAGCTTAGTTTATCATCACAGTTAAACACACACACACACACACACACAGGCCAGGTTTGCTTTATATGCCATCTGTGAAATTAATTACCAAAAAGTTTTGTCAACAACTGAAACACTGATCCAGTTTAAACTTAAGCTATACATAATTATTTGAAATAAATATATAGTAGGTACCATCGATTGAATGTCAATATGTGCCAAGCAGTTACCTATACCTTTCAAACATTGCCTCATTTTATCTTTACAACCTTGCAAGATATACTTTACTTACTCCATCTTATAGACAAGAAGATTAAAATGTAGACATTAATATGGTTTGTCCAAGGTCACTCAAAGAGGAAATGATAGAACTAGAATTGAACCATGTATGATAGTAAGTATATGCTTTTTGCAACACTCTTCTGCTTTTGCTTCATAACTTCTTACAGATACTTTATTCGTATATATTTTTGCATTTATTATGAGTCAGGCATAAATGCTCTTAGTGAAAGACTACACACCTAATAATTCCTCTAAATCTAAGAAAAGCATTCAAAAGGGCCATTTTGGTCTCACAGAGGCTCTCTCCCACAATTTGATCAAGCTAAGAATATACCCCATTATCTTTGCTACCACAAAAGATGGTAATATGATAGTTATGTAAATCATTCTCATGATCTAGTTAAACCAGTTTGACTTATTAAATAGCCAGATCCCTGATGCCAAAGGGTAGAACAAATACATAATCAAAAAGTCATATCTATAGTCTTACAACAATAGCTACAGGGCTTTCTTATATTCTTTTT
This sequence comes from Lepus europaeus, assembly GCF_033115175.1. Taxonomy (NCBI): domain Eukaryota; kingdom Metazoa; phylum Chordata; class Mammalia; order Lagomorpha; family Leporidae; genus Lepus; species Lepus europaeus. Next base: position 61,526,267 of record NC_084843.1, on the reverse strand, counting down.
TTTTTTTTTTTTTTTTTGACAGGTAGAGTTATAGTCAGTGAGAGAGAGAGACAGAGAGAAAGTTCTTCCTTCTGGCCAGTGCCGCGGCTCACTAGGCTAATCCTCCGCCTGCAGTGCTGGCACACCGGGTTCTAGTCCCGGTCGGGGCGCCGGATTCTGTCCCGGTTGCCCCTCTTCCAGTCCAGCTCTCTGCTGTGGCCTGGGAGTGCAGTGGAGGATGGCCCAAGTCCTTGGACCCTGCACCGGCATGGGAGACCAGGAGAAGCACCTGGCTCCTGGCTTCAGATCAGCGTGGTACGTTGGCCGCAGCGCGCCGGCTGCAGAGGCCATTGGAGGGTGAACCAATGGAAAAGGGAGACCTTTCTCTCTGTCTCTCTCTCTCACTGTCCACTCCGCCCAAAAAAATAAATAAATAAATAAATAAAGGAAAGAAAGTAAAGAAAAAGGTCTTCCTTCCGTTGGTTTACTCCCCAAATGGCTGCTACGGCTGGCGCACTGCGCCGATCCGAAGCTGGGAGCCAGGTGCTTCCTCCTGGTCTCCTATGTGGGTGCAGGGGCCCGAGCACTTGGGCCATCCTCCACTGCCCTCCCAGGCCACAGCAGAGAGCTGGACTGGAAGAAGAGCAACCGGGACTAGAACCTGGCGCCCATATGGGATGCCAGCGCCACAGACGGAGGATTAACCAAGTGAGCCACGGTGCTGGCCCCGGCTTTCTTATATTCTTGATAAAGACATGTACTCAAGGAGTGAGTCAGAAACCAGATGCAGTATTTTGACACATTCACAAGTCAAGGATTCTCTTGCCCAATCAGATTCCCCCAGGAATTCTAGGGATTTGACTTAGTTCACGAGATCCTATGATCTCCATCAGCAGTGTTAAAGGTTAAAACTTCTTTCACTTACTTGTCTCTGTACACTAACAATACCCATTTTAATTTACTTAAAATTGACTTAATCTCTTGATGACAAGCATTAGAGAGAGAGAGTGAGAGACAGACAGACAGACAGACTAAAAAGCACACACAATTGCCTTCTTTGAAAAACGACTCCATGAGTTGTCAGTTCAAATCAATGAATGGATACCAGATTCCTAAGGAAGTAGAAACAAGTTCAAGGTATCCTTACTCTTACAGTTCAACAACATATTTTAAAATGGGCTGAGGTTTTGAATAGGTTTATTTCCAAAGATATGTAAATAGCTGATATGCCCATGAAAGAATGTTCAACTTCACTAGTCATTAGAGAAATGCAAATGAAAACCACAATGAGATACTGTTACATATCTACTAGGATGACTAAAATAAAAGACAGCAACAACTGTCAGTGAGGATGTAGGGAAACTAGGATATGCACACACAGTTAGTATGATTTTAAAATGATGCAGTCTTGGGAAACAGTTCGGTGATTCCTCAAAAAGTTAAACATAAGGACAGGCATTTGGCCTAAAAGTTAAGATATACTAGGGGCTGGTGTGCTGGCATCCCACATGTGTGCCAGTTCAAGTCCCCGCTGCTCTACTTCCAATCCAGCTCTTTGCTAAGGCCTGGGAAAGCAGTGGAATATGCCCCAGTCCTTGGGCCCCTGCACCCATGTGGGAGACCGAGAAGAAGCTCCTGGCTCCTGGCTTCAGATCGACGCAGCTTCAGCCATTGAGACCAACTGGGGAGTGAACCAGCAGACAGCAGATCTCTCTCTCTCTCACTCATCTCTCCTTCTCTCTCTCTGTAACTCTTTCAAATAAATAAATAAAATTAAAAAAAAAAAAAAAGACACACTCAAGACACCTGTGACCCACATTGGAGAGACTGGGTTTGGTGCCTGTAGCTCCTATTGCCCTACTTCCTGCCAACTCTGACCCTGGGAGGCAGCAGTGATGGTTCAAGTCGCCCAACCACATGGGTGACTTGGAATAGATTTCTAGTTCTTGGTTTGGACCTTGGCCTAACCCCAGCCATACTAGGCATCTGGGAAATTAACCAGCAGATGGGAGATATATATATATATATATATATCTCTGCCTTTCAAATAAATTAAATAACTAAAATTTTAAGAAATATACAGAGCTTAATGACAGGGATATGTTGTGAGAAATGCATTGTTTGATGATTTTTCACCATATGAACATCTTACACAAGATGGCTACAATGCCACTAAGTGATATAAACTTTATGGAACCTCGGTCCTATATGAGGTCCTTCATTGCCTAAAATTTCATTACATGATACATGACTATATTTTAGGAGACTCAGTACACACACACACATGAAATCAACATCCTATGAAACAATATTTACCCTTACTATGCACAATGTATTCTGATACATTTTTGTATTACATTTATTTGCTTTAACATTGGTAGCCCCTGTACTAAATTGATTTATAACCCTTTTAATACAAGAGGTGGTATCCAGCAGTTTCTGAATGACTGGTTAGGCTAATCAGAGCTCACACCTGAGGCTAGGGTCAAATTCAGAAACCAGACCGACACTGCACAATGGGAAAAAGGCTAAAAAGCTATTGCAGAATCAACCATTACATGGCCCAATGTGCACTCTTGCATACATAATTTTATTTGATCTTAAAAAAGTAGCAATGGAAAAGTCCAAATTATATAAACTCAGGAAAAAGGGGGTTTTGTCTTTTTAAAATAGGCAAAACTTTCTGCGTGTTTAATTTACAGAGATCAAATTCAGAGACTGTTTCCATGGATATACTCTCTCTCTCTCTCTCTCTTTTTTTTTTTTTTTTTTTTTTTGGGACAAGTAGAGTTATAGACAATGAGAGAGAGAGACAGAGAGAAAGGTCTTCCTTCGCTGGTTCACCCCTCAAATGGCTGCCACGGCTGAAGCTATGCTGATCCGAAGCCAGGGGCCAGGTGCTTCCTCCTGGTCTCCTATGCGGGTGAAGGGCCCGAGCACTTGGGCCATCCTCTACTGCCCTCCCAGGCCACAGCAGAGAGCTGGACTGGAAGAGGAGCAGCCGGGACTAGAACCCGGCACCCATATGGGATGCTGGTGCCACAGGCAGAGGATTAACCAAATGAGCCACGGCACCGGCCCCTCCATGGATATACTCTACAAAAGCATCAATAGAATTCAGCTGTCAAAAAGGAAATCAGAAAGGACAGCCATTAGAAAAGACAAATAGGACAGTAAGTTTTGCTTATTTTTTTTAAGATCTGTATTTATTTATTTGAGAGGCAGAGTTACAAAGAGGGAGAGCGAGCGAAAGGTCTTCCATCTACTGGTTCACTCCGCAAATGGCCACAACAGCCAGAGCTGAGCCGATCTGACACCAGAGACCAGGAGCTTCTTCTGATCTCCCACACAGGTGCAGGAGCCCAACCACTTGGACTATTTCACTGCTTTTTCAGGCTATCAGCAGAGAGCCAGATCCAAAGAGGAGAAGCCGGGACAAGAACTGGCGCACATATGGGATACCGGCACTGCAGGCAAAGACTCAGCCTACTATGCCACAGCGCTGAACCCTAGGATAGTAATTATTAAAAGATGGTTAAAGAGTAATGGCTCTTACCCATGGGTGTTATTTGCCAATGTCTAAGACCATTTTGCTTATTATATCTGGAGAGGAAAGTGCTACCTTCATCTAGTGGATAGAGGCCAGAGATGCTGAAAAACATGTTACAATGCACAAGAAGGGCTCCCAATCACAAAAAATTTTCTGACACAAATTATTAGCAGTTCCACAGCTGAGTAACTCTGAGTATTACCACCTGTGGTCTTGTTAGCGCATCTAAATACTATTCGACAAAAGGAGACTCTTAGATAAATCTGGACTATCTGTTCTAGTTTAGGAGCTGAGTTTCCCAAAAGGAAAGAGAGTGAACAGCAGCAAAATCCACTTTATTCTAAGTGTAACTGTTCTGCATTCCAAAGGTAAATTTACCTCACTTGTTTGTGGGATTGATTTTTTCTTTTAAAAGGAGTATAAAAAGCAGTTTTCTATCACTTCACTATGCTTACATAACACAATTCTTTAACAGGAAAGACCTAGCAGTAGACATTTGGGGTTGGAGATTTTGTATTCTGGTGTGGCCATAAGAGCTAGTACAGTACAAGTAACTGCAAGCACAAGACTGTTCCCTGGACATCAAGGTAAGAAGAATGAAAAAGCAATTTCTTTCAAGGTCCACCAGGCTAGGACACTGGTATAAAAACAGAAGGCTTCCTCCCTCTACTCACTGAACGGAGTCTTTCTACTACTTACTTTGCTAGATCCCATATGGTATTCCCCTCATGAAGAGTATACAAATAATCTTAGTCATTCCATAATATCCAGCGCTCAGGGGGTTTAATCACACAGAAATGACTTTCTTATCTCAACACTCATAATTACATCTCTGTTCTCAATGGAGTATGCAGAGGAAGAAAAGGGAAGCATCTTTGAATTTCTAATAAAACCTTCTCTCCTTACTTATTTCATATTTTATTCTTCTTTACTTAGTCCTGCCACATCAGCCATCCTGCTCTCCCTCTGAAAGACCAAGCTCATATAACATCCTACGTCCCAAACCCCAATCCCAATCCAGGAGGTTTTCACTCGACCTCTCTACTGAAATACTCTTCACCCTTATGTTTACACTGATTTCCCCTTGTCATGTAGGTCTCACCTTAAGTATCATGTCCTTAGAGAGGCCTTCACCAACTACTCAAGCACTCTGTGCTCTATCAAGTTCCCCAAAGAACAAATGGGAAGCAGGTACATGTTCTGCCAGTCAAACCCATCCACATGACAATTCAGTAAGGAAGCAAATGGTATCACTTGGGACGCCATATAGAATCCACTGTAAAGAACATTTCAGAGTGATATCCACTTTTGTTCAAAATCAAAAAGGCAGCTGTCAAACAGTTGCATTTCATACTCAGCAGTTTTTGAAGATTTATTTATTTGAGAAAGTGGGAGAGAGACAGAGAGAGATCTCCCATCTACTGGTTCACCTCCCCAAGCAGCTGCAACTGTCGGGGCTGGTCCAGGTGGAAGCCAGGATCCTGGAACTCCATCCAGGTCTTTCCCATGTGGGTGCAGAAGCCCAAGCACTTGGGCCATCCTCGGCTGCTTTCCCAGGAACATTAGCAAGGATTTGTATTGGAAGTGGAGCAGCCAGGACTCAAACTGGTGTTCATACAGGATGCCTGCTGTACCACAATACCAGTACCAGCAGTGCAAGTTCCAGTATCTGCTCCCAATGATTTAGACCAATGATACGGTCTGGACATTGATCCTGGCTAAGTATTCGCCAAGACTGATTCTCTGGATTCCCTAAAGATTCTGTGAGCTACCCCATATCCATTTTTTTTTTAAGTTCTAACTATTTGAAAGAGTTACACAGAGAGAGGAGAGGCAGAGAGAGAGAGAGAGAGAGAGAGAGAGAGAGAGAGGGAGGGAGGGAGGGAGGGAGGTCTTCCATCCAATGGTTCACTCCCCAATTGGCCTCAATGGCTGGAGCTGGGCCAATATGAAGCCAGGAGCCAAGAGCTCCTTCTGGGTCTCCCATGTGGTTGCAGGGGCACAAAGACTTGGGCCATCTTCTACTGCTTTCCCAGGTCATAGCAGAGAGCTGGATCAGGCGCCCATATGGGATGCCGGCACTTCAGGCCAGGGTGTTAATCTGCAGCGCCACAGCGCCGACCCTTACCCCATATCCTTAAGATAGTTTTGAAATTTTTTTTCTGTTTAAATTAACTGGAGTAGGATCTGCCATTTACAACTAAGAGATCTGATTCACTTTTAATAATTTCATTCATGAGATACTCATTATCTGATATTGTCTTACTACTTTTTAGCTATGTCTCCCTCCCCAAGAATATAAACTCCATGATGAAAGGAACACTGCCAATCTTGTTCATTCCTATAACTTCAGTATTTAGAATGGTGCTTCATATACAAGAGCCACCCAAAAAAACTTTCCACAAAAACTTCAAAATGGTGTTACAGGAGTTAAGAGCTAGAAATAATCAGTGTGGACTGGATAAGTCAAGGAGACGTTATGATAGGGACAACACTTGAATGGAGCACTGAGAAGGTGGATTGTGATCAGGGATGTGGAAAAGGAGACACAGTCACACGGTGCACAGTGATGTTTCAATGATGGACCTTGTGTACAACGGTGGTGCCATAAAAGATAATGGAGTTGAGGGGCCAGCGCTGTGGTGCAGCAGATTAATGCCCTGGCCTGAAGTGCCTGCATCCCATATGGGTGCTGATTCAAGTCCCGGCTGCTCCTCTTCCGATCCAGCTCTCTGCTATGACCTGGGAAAGCAGTAAGAAGATGGCCAAGCCCTTGGGCCCCTGCAAATGCGTGGAAGACCCAGAAGAAGCTCCTGGCTCCTGGCTTCTGATCAGCGCAGTTCTGGCCGTTGTGGCCAATTGGGGTGTGAACCATCGGATGGAAGACCTCTCTCTCTTTCTCTGCCTCTCCTCTCTCTGTATAACTCTTTCAAATAAAAAATAAATAAATTTAAAAAAAAAGATAATGGAGTTGAAAAATTCCTATTGCCTACTGATGTCATAAGGCAACAGAGTACTCTCACACTTGTGGTGATGCTAAACAAATCTGTTGCTCTGCCAGTGGTATAAAAGTACCGCACACACAATTATGCGTAGTACAAAACACTTGAAAATAAACAATGACATACACTACTAGCTTATGTATTTAAAATATACTTTTTATTGTTAGAGTTTACACCTTCTAGTCATAGATAAAAAGGCTTACTGGAGGAAAAGTTTAGCCTAGTGATTAAGACACCCTTGTCCCAGGGGCCAATGTTGTGGCACAGTGGGTAAAGCTGCCACCTGCTGCACTGGCATGACATATGTGCACTGGTTCAAGTCCTGGCTGCTCCATTTCTGATTCAGCTCCCTGCTCTGCTAACACACCTGGGAAAGCAATAAAGGATGGCCCAGCTTGGGCCAATGCACCCAAGTGGGAGACACAGAAGAAGCTCCTGGCTTCAGAGCAGCCCAGTGCTGGTCATTGCAGCCATTTGGGGAGATTAATGATCTTTTTCTCTGTCTCTCCCTCTCTCTCTGTAACTCTGCATTTCAAATAAATAAATAAATCTTTAAAAAAGAAGACGACGATGACACCTTACCCCACATCAGAGTGACTGGGTTCAATTCCCAGTTCTGGCTCTTGCCAATGCAGATCCTGAGAGACAGTGGTAATGGTTCAAGGGAGACCTAGATTGCATTCTTGGCTCCTGGCTCCAGACCTGGTCACTGTAGGTATTCGAGGAATGAACAAGTGAATGAGAATATGTGCTCTTGCTCTCTGCCTCTCAACTTGAAAAAAAAAATTGTTTCAGTTTGCTGTAAAACATTATACTATATTACACAAGCAGCCACCTCATCCATCTTATGTTTACCGTATCTCTTGATTGCATCACTTTCTCTTGATTGCATCACTTTCTCTTGTGCTCAGTTTAATCTTGTGTTGTTTGCTTTGTTTTCAGGAGCAACAAAGTATACCATCTATCTATGTGACACAGCTTGAGAGAACAGGAAGCTATACCACCTAGGTTTGTATAATTACACCACACAACAATGCACTTCTCAAAACATGTCCCTGCTGTTAACTGATGCATGGCTATATATGCCTTTCATAGAACAAACTTTGGCACTGAGAATGAATGTGGCAAGCACACAGAAATATGGGAGTAAGGAATAGTGTGTTGAGCTTGGTGGGAAATATCAAAAGACGTGCAAGATGAGCAAGATCATGAATGGCTCCGGATTTTAGGCTTGGAGAATGTTGTATCTGATGATGTTTCAAGAACACTAATCTTCAATGAGTATTTTCGTCTGTTTTTTTATTCTAGATGTTATCCACTGTGTAAAAACTACAACAGTTACCCACACATTCTCTACAGCAATTCCTCTCTGCACACTGGTACTCTATAGTTATCTGTTCAAGCTGACAGACTACTTGAGAAAAATTCTGATACATTAATCCTACTGCAACCAAGTGAATACCCAATATAGAGATAAAAATCTATTGTTAAAATGGCTTTTTTCCCAACCCCATCTCCAAAATCATATTTTAAAATCTGTCTCGGGGCCGGCGCAGTGGTGCAGTGGGTTGACACCCTGGCCTGAAGCGCCAGCATCCCATATGGGTGCCAGTTTAAGACCCGGCTGCTCCACTTGCGATCCAGCTCTCTGCTGTGGCCTGGGAAAGCAGTGGAAGATGGCTCAAGTCCTTGGGCCCCTGCACCCACGTAGGAGTCCCAGAGGAAGCTCCTGGCTCCTGGCCCCTGGCTTCGAATCGGCGCAGCTCTGGCCATTGCAGCCAACTGGGGAGTGAACCATTGGATGGAGGATCTCTCTCTCTCTCTCTCTCTCTCTCTCTCTCTCTCTCTCTCTCTCTCTCTCTCCTTCTCCTCTCTCTGTGTAACTCTGACTTTCAAATAAATAAATCTTAAAAAAAAAAATCTGTCTCAACTCCATTTACCCTCTAGTCTATTAGAATACTGTACTAGTCCCAGGTATACATATGTCAGCTTTGACCAAAGAATTTTATTATATTTTGCATTGAAATAACATAGAAAGACAGTCAATTTTATAATGGAACTCTTTAGATAAACCCTTTTAAGAAACTAGCAAATCCTGTAACTAACAACTGTTAAAAGGCTACACAGGGGTTGGCACTGTGGCACATGGGTAAAGCTGCCGCCTGCAGTGCCAGCATCCCATATGGGTGCTGGTTCGAGTCCCAGATGTTCCACATCTGATCCAGCTCTCTGCTGTGGCCTGGGAAAGCAATGGAGGAATGGCCAAAGTCCTTAGGTCCCTGTGCCCACATGAGAGATCCGGAGGAAGCTCCTGGCTCCTGGCTCCTGGCTTCAGATCAGCGCAGCTCCAGCCATTGCAGCCAGTTGGGCAGTGAGCCAGAGGATGGAAGACCCCTTTCTCTCTCTTCTTTCTGCTTCTCCTTCTCTGTGTGTGTGACTCTTTCAAGTAAATAAATAAATCTTTAAAAAAAAAGGCTACATAATAATATTTTATGTTCTTACATGAATCAAAAGAGACATTAGACTGTAAATTGAGTTTTGAAAATAAGCTGGTAATAATTATTAAATATTAAATATGCATATATCATATGTATTTATCCTTTGAACCTGCAATCCCACTCCTATCTCATAAAATGAGTGTACTAGTATGTGAAGATATGTACAAGATGCTTACAATATTCACAGTGACAAAACTGGGAAACAAAAGCATCAGTAAGGGGTCAGGTAAAAAAAAAAAACAAAGGTACAGCAATACCATGGAATAATCCCATATTCAAAGACATTACATAACCACTGAATTAACCACTCAGAGCTATATTTGTTAAGTTAAAGGAAGCTCTACTATTTATTACTATGGGAGGAAAAACAAGATGCAGAAAAGAATGCATAATATGATCCAACTTAATAAAACAAATTATACATACAAAAAAGTGTGCCTGGAAGAGTACATGTGGTGGCAGACGGGCAGACAAAATAGAGAATGATCATTCAAGCATGGTGGGGAGGGGTATGAAGGACACACACTACCCTGAAGTGAAATGGGCAAAGGGAGAGGACCTAGACGAGAAAGGATGAAAGAAGTACAGGTGCCGGCACTGTGGTGCAGAAGGTTAGGCCATCACTTGCAAGGCTGGCACACCGTATCGGAGCACCACTTCCCAGTCCCGACTGCTCTGCTTCCAATCCAACTTCCTGCTTATGCTCCTGGGACAGCAGAAGATGGTCCAATTACCTGAAAGGAGTTTCTGTCTCCTGGCTTTGCCGGGCCTATGCCCAGCTGTCACAGACATCAGGGAAGACAACAATGGATGGAAGACCCCCCACCCCATTACTCTTTCAAATAAATAAATACTTTTTAAAAAGAAATCTAAATCCAGTTATATACAAGTTATTATGTGTAGGTATAGAAATATTTTAAAAATAAGGGGGGGGGGCAAAAAAACCCAAAATGAATATAAGAAAAAAAAAAAAAAACAATTAGAAATCAGCTAACCTAATGTTCCAGATGATCCAAAGATTCATTTATTCAATACTTACTGCTTATTTTGTGCAAGATACAGAAAAAAGGGTTGGAATCTCCCTTCCAATTACAGATCCAGTAACAAAGAATCCTTCTGTTCCCAAGGAAGCACATAACATTTTTTTTTTTCTAAAGAAACCTTGTATTTAATGAATACAAATTTCAACTTTAGGAGTACAACTTTAGGAATATAGTTACTCTTCCCACCACACCCATCCTCCCACCTACACTCTCATCCCTCCTCTCCTCCCTCTCCCCTTCCCAATTCCATTCTCCATTAAGATTCATTTTCAATTAACTTGGTACACAGAAGACCAATGCTATACTAAGTAAAGATTTCAACAATCTGTACAAACACACACACATACACAAAAAAAGACCTGAGAACAAGTTTTACAGTTAACTCTCATAATACAACTCATTGAGGTCCTGCATGGGAAGTTGGTGCACAGTGACCCTGTTGTTAATTTAACAGTTAACACTCTTATGTATGACTACCCAAGGCTCCAGATATGAGCTGCCCAGGCTATGGAAGCCTTTTGAATCCACAAACTGCATCAATATTTAGACAAGACCATAAGCAAAGTCAAAGTTCTCTCCTCCCTTCAGTGAAAAGTGCATCTTTCTTTGATGGCCACTTCTTTCCACTGGCGTCTCATTCACAGAGATTTTTCATGTAGATCACTTTTTGTCACGATGTTTTGGCCTTCCATGCCTGAAATTCTCTCATGGGCTTTTCAGCCAGGACCAGAATGCCTTAAGGGTTAATTCTGAGGTCAGAGTGCTACTTAAAGCAACTTTCATTCTATGAGTCTGCTATACGGTCGCACGTAACATTTTAAAGTTGATCTAATTAAAGAAAATTCTTCCATATGTTTAGCTGAAATTTGCTTCTCCACAATTAGAAAGAAGGAAGAGAAGTAGGGCTCTACTTTCATAAATAATACAGTCCTTAAAATGTGTATAAGAGCTGAATATAGGGGTTGGCACTGTGGCTCAGCAGGTTAAGCTGCTGTCTGAAGTGCCAGCATCCTATATGGACACAGGTTCGAGTCCTGGCTGCTCCACTTCTGATCCAGCTTCCTGCTAATGTGCCTGAGAAAGCAGCAGAAGATGGCCCAAATGCTTGGGCCCCTGCACCCATGTGGGAGACCAAGAAGAAGATCCTGGCTCCTGCTTCAGATTGGTCCAGCTCCAGTCTTTACAGCCATTTGGGGAGTGAACCAAAAGATGGAAAATCTCGATCTCTCTCTCTCTCTCTCTTTAACTCTTTCAAATAAATAAATAACTAAATCTTTTTTTAAAAAAGAGTTGAACATAGATTCAGACTTAAGGTATCTCAATGTAGATTTCATTTGCTTAATTTTTAAAATGTTAAAGAGTAAAAAAATTGGACACACACACACAAAAAGCTCTGCAAATCTGACCACAAAGGATTAGTTTCCCTAATAAACAAAGAGCTCCTACAAACACAAACAAAACAAAAAAAACATTGTAAGAGTTCAGTAATATAATTTTTTTAATTAATTAAATTTTTTTTTTGACAGGCAGAGTGGACAGTGAGAGAGACAGAAAGAAAGGAAATACAGGACTTTAAAAAGATGCTTGACTTCACTTACATGAGAAATACAAATTAAATGTACACTGAGATACCTTTTTCTTTTTCAACCAGACATAGATCCAAAGAGTGGCAACACATTGTGTTGGCAAAGACATCAGCAGATACTAAACCTTGGACCTTCTACTTTCATAAACACATGCCACAAACTCATTCGTGAGTGATGAGAAACATATAAGGTTCTTCACTGTAGTAATCCAATTAATAGCAAAAGGTTAGAAAAAATGTATAACAGAAGAAAAATGATTTTTTAAAAAGTATAGTACACCATGGCAGGCACTGTGGTGTAATAGATTGAGCCTCTGCCTGCAGCGCCAGCATCCCACATGGGCACTGGTTCATGTCCAGGCTGCTCCTCTTCCAATCCAGCTCTCTGCTATGGCCTGGGAAAGCAGTGGAAGATGGCCCAAGTGCTTGGGACCCTGCACCAGCATGGGAGACCCCAAAGAAGCTCCTGGCTTCCGATGGGCCCAGCTCCAACTGTTGTGGCCATTTGGGGAGTGAACCAGCAGATGGAAGACCTCTCTCTGTCTGTAACTCTACCTCTCAAATAAATAAATAAATGTCTCCCATGTGGGTGCAGGGCCCAAGGACTTGGGCCATCCTCCACTGCCCTCCCGGGCCTCAGCAGAGAGCTGGACTGGAAGAGGAGCAACTGGGACAGAATCCGGCGCCCTGACCAGGACTGACCCAGCTCCCTGCTAATGCATCTGGGAAAGTAGCAGAAGATGGCCCAAGTCCTTGAGTTTCTGTTCCTATATGGGAGAGACCTAGAAGAAGCTCCTGGCTCCTGGTTTTGGATTGGCCCAGCTCTGGCAGACATTTGGGGAGTGAACCAGCAGGCAGAAGTCTGTCTGTCTGTCTCTCTCTGTTACTGTGCCTTTTAAATAAATAATTTTTTTAAAAAAAGTATAATACACTCATCCACATACCCATGTGAAAAAGATCACAAACTTACTTCTTAATACTCTTAGTGACCAAATCTTTAATGGAAGGATGGGCTTTCCAATGGTCTTGGAAGAATCCAACAATTTTCATTAAAATGGAAAACAGTCCTCAGGGCTAGCATGTCAAATAAATGTACTTCTACAGCTGTCATGAAGACCTTTATTCAGAGCAGCTACTTTTGAGTTTATAAAACATGTTCAGGGCAGTTACCAATTCTATTTATACAACAACATAGTACATGGGTCATCAGGTGCATATGGGAACAGAATGTTTATTTTTAACATTTTCAAATATTTCACCAAAACCAAAATCTGCTCAAAAAATGTCTTGTACACAGAAACATTAATATGATCACAATTTGGAACATTATACTGCCATTAAATGTTTATGACAAGTTGGTTAAATATTTGGTAAACTGCTAAGCAAATGAAGAAAATATAGAAGGCCAGCGCCGCAGCTCAATAGGCTAATCCTCTGCCTGTGGCGCCGGCACCCTGGGTTCTAGTCCCGGTTGGAAAGATGAACTATTCTTTCATCAAAAAAGAGTAGAACTTCATTTAAAAAAAAGAAAAAAAAAGAGGGCATTTAGCCTAGCAGTTAAGATTCTGAAACACCTGAGTCCCACATTTGAGTACCTGGGTTCAATTCCCATTTCCAGATCCTGACTTCAGCTTTCTGGTAATGCAGACTCTAGGAGGCAGCAATAATGGATCAAGTAATTGGGTTTCTTCTTCCACATGGAAGACTTGGAACTACATTTCTGGCTCCTGGCTCTAACCCCCAGCCAGCACAGCACTAGCCACTGCAGGGATTTGGGAAGTGAACTAGTGTATAGAAATTTTCTCTCTTTCTCTCTCCACTTTCCCCCTTCTTTGTGCCTCTCAAATAAAAAAAAAAAAAAACAAAAAAAAAAACACACAGAGGCTGGCACTGTGGCACAGTGGGTGAGGCCGCCGCCTGCAGTGCCACATCCCATATGGGTGCTGGTTTGAGTCCTGGGTGCTCTACTTCCCATCCAGCTCTCTGCTTCAGCCTGGGAGGGCAGTGGAGAATGGCCAAGGTCCTTGGGCCCCTTCACCCACATTGGAGACTGGGAGGAGGCTCTCTCTTGGCTCCTGGCTTCAGATTGGTGCAGCTCTGGCAGCTGTGGCCATCTGGGGAGTGAACTAGTAGATGGAAGACCGATCTCTCTCTCTCTCTCTCTCTCTCTCTCTCTCTCTCTCCTCTGAATCTCTGTAGCTCTGCCTTTCAAATAAAAAAATTAATTTTTAAAAAATAAAAACAAAAAATATCAGGAAGGAAATACATAAAAATGTCAACAATGGTTGTCTATGGGTAACATTTTTCTTTTTCCTTCCATCTTTCTGTATACCTCAACTTTTTTTATGATAAAGACTTAACACTTTTATAACAGTAAAAAACTTTAAAATACATAATGATTCTGAAACATACCAGAGAAAATAAGAATCATAGCATCACATATAGAAACAGAAACTACGTTTATCTTTGTTTGGACAAATTTGCAATTTTTAAAAAACTTAGTTGAAAAAAGAAAACATGTTGTTGGGGCAGGTGTTTGGCCAAGTGGTTAAGACACCTGCATCCCATGTCAGAGTGCCTGGGTTCAAGTCCTGGCTCTGCTCTCAATTCCAACTTCTTGTTAACGTGCACCTTAGGAGGTAGCAGGTGATGGGTGAGATGGGTGAGTTTGAGATGATGATAAAACATTAAAAATCAAAAAAAAACAACCATCTAGGAACCATCACTGTGACACAGCAGGTTAAGCTGTTGCCTGTGATGCCAGCATCCCAAACTAAAATACCAGTTCAAGTCCCAGCTGCTCTGCCTCTAATCCAGCTCTCTGCTGATGTGCCTGAAAAGGCAGCAAAGGACAGCCCAGGTAGTGAGGTCCTTGTCACTCACGTGGGAAACCCAGAAGCAGTTCCAGACTCCTGGCTTTGGCCTGGATCAGTCCCAGTCATTGCAGCCATTTGGGGAGACAATCAGCACATGGAAGACTCTCTCTCTCCTCTCCCTTCTCCCCTCTCCCCTTCTGTTCTCTTCTCTCTCTCTCTCTCTCTCTGCTTTTCAAATAAATAAATAATGCTCTCTAAAAGTTTCAGATTTTGGGGGCTGGCTCTATGGAGCAGTGGGTTAAAGCCCCAGCCTGCAGCACTGGCATCCCATATAGGCGGCGGTTTGAGATCCGGCTGCTCTACTTCCAATCCAGCTCTCTGCTATGGCCTGAGAAAGCAGTGGAGGATGGCCCAAGTGCTTGGGCCCCTGCACCCACGTGGGAGACCTGGAAGAAGCTCCTGGCTCCTGGCTTCGGATCAGCTCAGCCCTGACCATTGCGGTCATTTGGGGAGTGAACCAGCAGAATGGAAGACCTCACTCTCTCTCTGGCTCTACCTCTCTGTAACTCTGTCTTTGAAATCAATAAAATAATTCTAAAAAAAATAAAAAGTTTCAGATTTTGGAGATTTCTGGATTAAGGATGCTGACCTGTGTGATAAATCAGCATGCTAGTCTGCACATTTTACTATTTATACAGGAAAACTCCCCATAAACCCATTCTGATTTTCCAAAAAAGTACAAATCCCATTTTCTCATCACTTAACAGAGATCTTCAAAGTCGCAATTATGTTATTGTGAGAATAACATACTACCACATACACATACAACTGTAAATATTGTTGAGCTCCTCATAAGGAATTGAAGTTAATAGTAATTTCAAATTGCAATTACCTGAAAATGAAACTCGATAAAGGGCGGGATGGGAGATGGAGAGGGGAGGGTCACGGGAGGGAGGGAGATTGGGGGGGGGAGGGAGCCACAACAATACAAAAGTTGCACTTTGTAAATTCACATTTATGAAATAAAAAATAAAAAAATATTGCAATTACCAATTACAGGCCCACACTGATTTGTTTATATGTATCAAAGATATTTTCATTTCAAGGGAAATCAAATGTTTCTTTTTCAGTCTCAACAGCAAATATAACCATTCTTCCCACCCACAAACAACACTGCCCGGAATAGCAATAATGCATCACTACTGCAAGGCATCAGTACCTCAACACTGTAGTACATCAGGAATCATCTCAGAACAGCCAATACCACAAAAATCTTATAAAAGGAGACCACGGAAAGCCTTATGGAGAATACAGTATTTCAGCAGATGTGTGAGAGAGTTAAGAAATAAGCAAAGCCTATCTCAAGTAACTGGAAAAACAAAAGGAATCAATAAGAAATGTTGCAAAAAAGGGTTCCATTTGGGAAGAAAGCTGCATATTCTTGTTGGATGTCAAGTGATGCCTTGAAAGATTAAAGAACACACAAAATATACAGAGGTGCAAGACTCAAGTTCAGGCACTGATGTGAAAAAGACAACTCGGGAGAAAGATGCTATATTAGCAATGCTGAAGCAACTGCTACACCCAAACCACAGCTACTTGGCTGAGCAGTCTTTACTGCAGTAAAAAATAAATAAATAAATAAAGGTGGAGGGGAGGAGATGCTATAACTTGGTGGCTCAACTTAATACAGACCAAAAAGAAAAGACACTGTCCTCTGAAGCATCCCAAAATCTGGTTACAATAAAAAGAAACCATTAGCACAACCTATTTTACTCATCTAATAATACAACAGGACTATAACAGCTGTAGTAATACAATGGCACTTTGATAATCTTCCATTTCTGATGCCACAAACTCATATTCTAAAATAAATTTGTTCTATTTGTTCTGTGTATGTATGTGTGTGTGTATATATATATATATCCCTTAAACATTACCAGTGAAATTCTGGGGATGGTTTGTGTGTGTTTCAGAAGTGCTAATACTTTTGATACTTCTGGTATACCTTTCTTCTTTGAAAACTAACCTGTGTATGCAAAGTACTTAAGTTTAATAACATTTTCACAAAGTGAACACAGCCATGTAACCAGCACCTAAACCAAAAGACAGAATATCTTAGCATTCCCAAAGCCCCATTCTCACCTCTTTGCAAACATTTCCTCCAACCTTCAACAAGAGTAATCAACATCCTGACTTCAGACACCACAGTGGAGGATGGCCTTTTCTGAATTGTATGTAAATAGTCATGGGGCGTACAGTATTAGTGCCTCACTTTCTTTGCTCAACCTTCCATTTGTGAGATTCCCACGTTTTTATATGTAGCTGTAGTTTGTACATTCTAATCATTGTCTGATACTCGTTGTGTGACTACATCACAACCCATTTACCCATCTGACTGTTCACGGACATTTGGGAAATTTCAGTTTTGACTATTAGTCATGCCATGAACATTTTTGTCTGTGTCTTTCGGTGAATATATGCCCACAATACTGTTTGTATAAATCTAGAAGTAGAACTGCTGAGTCATAGGGCATGCATGTGTTCAACTTCAGTAAATAAAGAACTTTTAAGGAAGAAGACTGAAGGTCCTTACAGGGAAATCTAAATGATAAATGATCTATTAGAAATTTCTGACTTCAAAAATTACTTCCAGGTGGATAAATACGTTGAAGCAGGACAGCTAACCACATCACTACTCCCACATGAAGCAATTTAATTCAGAAAAAAAATTTTTTTGTTGACAGGCAGAGTTAGACAGTGAGAGAGAGAGAGAGAGAGAGAGAAAGAAAGAAAGGTCTTCCTTCCGTTGGTTCACCCCCCAAATGGCCGCTACGGCCAGCATGCTGTGCCAATCTGAAGCCAGAAGCCAGGTGCTTCCTCCTGGTCTCCCATGCGGGTGCAGTGGTCCAAGCACTTGGGCCATCCTCCACTGCCTTCCTGGGCCACAGCAGAGAGCTGGACTGGAAGAGGAGCAACCAGGACAGAAGCAGAGCCCCAACCGGGGCTAGAACCCAGAGTACCGGCGCCACAGGCGGAGGATTAGCCTAGTAAGCCGCAGCACCGGCCCCAGAAAATTTTCATCTGAGGTTTAGCATGGCACAGTAATAGAAGTAATCAAGTTTGTCTTACCCTTTCTGAATCTGATGATACTAAAATTTAGAAACAAACAACCAAAGAGCCATGACTATCAATAAGATAAAATATCGACTTTTCAACATGTTACAGAATATAAATGCTACAAGTCACAATTTTGTAGCAGCAGGCTGTACTCATTTAATCAAAATATCTAAGAGGGAAAGGGACTTCAGAACTGTCTAATCTACAAATGATCATATAAATATCTTCTACCTCAATGAATATGCCAATAATCACTTAATTCTGGAACAGAAAAAGAATATTGGGCAAAAACTAAGCAAATCTGAATAAAGTATGTACTTTGATTAATAATAGTGTATCAAAACTGTGTCATTAATTCTAACAATTACGCTACAGTAATGTAAGTTGTCAATAAGGAAAAGGGATATATGGAAACTCTATGGACTATCCTCATTTTTCTTTATAAGACTTGTTTTATTTATATGAAAGGCAGACTTACAGAGAGAGAGGGGCAGATACAGAGAGAAAAACATGTTCCACATACTGGTTCACTCCCCAAATGGCTAGAACAGCCAGGGCTGGGCCAGACTAAAGTCAGAAGCCAGGAGCTTCATTCAGGTCTCCCACATGAATGCAGGGGACCAAGTAGTTGGGTCATATTCTGCTGCTTTCCCAGGTGCATTATGAGAGAGCTGGATCAGAACTGGAGCAGCTGGGACTCAACTAGCATCCACACGGGATGCCAATGCTGCAGTCAGTGGCTTAACCTGCTGTACCACAACACCAGCCCCTTCTCATCATTTTCCTACAAATCTAAACTTCATTTTCAAAGTCCACTTAAAACTATGTAACATAATATGCAGATTGGAATACATCTGCTAAACTATTTTCAGAATGCAATCCAGTGGCACACACACATGCACCCACATACACATACACAGTTTCCATCTATGGGTTTAGATACACAGATACATGAGGGAAGAATTCTATCTATAACAATTCTGGGTTTGCTCCTAGCTATAAAATTACGAACAAGAGTCAGGCTTCCTTTTTTATCTCATCTAATTTAACCTTTCGAGTATATAACTAAAAATCACATAATGATTCACTAAGAAGCAATTTCCCAGTTACCCACAAAAAATAAAAGAATCCAAACTCCAAGTGAGATCAACATTCCAACAATCATATCTTTGTGGTTTAAACCATAAGGCCTTCCTTTTGGTCTGAGAGAGTAAAGGAAAACAGCCTGTGCATTTGGGCTAACAGAGAAAACATGCAGCCCGCTAACAGGTACCGAAACCTAAAGGAAGGAACCGCGAGTGAGGACAAGAGGACGAGCCTCCAGCTTCAGTTCTACCACCCATTTGTCCTGTGATCCTTGAAATCTGCAGTCCTCAATTTCCACGATCTCGAGTCCACATAAAAATTTCAATTAATTAATTAATTTTATTTCAGAAGTAGAGGAACACAGAAGGGGAGAGACAGAAAGCGCACTCCCATTTTCTGGTTTAATCCCCAAATCACTGCAGTGGCTGGGAGTGGGAGAAAGCTAGGAGCTCACAGCTCAATCCAGGCCTCCCACATGGATGGCAGGGACTCAAGTACTTGAGCCATCCTAAGTGCCTCCCAGGGTGCACTTTAACAAAAAGCTAGAATTAGGAGCAATACCAGGACTCAAACCCAAGCATTCCAACATGGGATGTGGATTTCCTAACTTTGGTCTAAATCACCAGGCAAGACACCTGCCCCTCAAATCCATTTTAATTATAATTCTTACATGAATCAGGAGGTTCTTTCAATATCAATTCTGGGCTGTGTAAGATATCACAGTTAAATCTTTTATCCTTATATGTTCTATAAAATTGTTAAAGAATCTGAAACTTATAAATAGAATATAATGAATACACGTATTTATATATACAATATAATGAGTGATAAAGAAATTGGACTGCTATCACAGCTTTTCCACTTAATTAACTTAGTATTTGTTACCATAGACACATAACAAATATTTACAGTAATATGTCAATACGGAAAAGAGAAAGTTGGGAACTCTGTGGACCATCCTCACCTTGTTTTCCACAAATCTAAAACTATTCTAAAACAAAATTATGACACAGGTCTTGGCATTCTCAGTTTTCTCTTTAGAAGCCTATTTGAATCAATTGTGATTTTAGCAAGTTTATATCTAAATACAATTTGGTTTTGTTCTTCTACAGTAGGAGTTGCCAAACTTTTTCTTAAAGGGCCAGATCACAACTATTTTAGACTTCATGGACCAATGGTCTCGGTCACAACTCTGTCATTATAGTGCAAGGGCAGCCAGATGATATGTAAATATCTGGATCTGTGTTTCAATAAAACTTCATTTACAAAAACAAATAGCACTTCAAGTTTACCAATCCCTGTTCTATAGTAACAGGGAGCAGGAAAATCAACCAGCAAGACCAATTTTGTAAAATCTCAGCATGAGTTCACGCTGAAATGAACTGTTTCATTTGCAGGGAGAAAATGCTTATGAATCATGATCTTCACATACCTGTGAATGTTCAAGTTTCCCCTGCGTGAACAGGTCACATCACCAATACCTAAGACAGAGCAGGAAAACACTCTCCCTTACATGGTTGTTATGACATAACAGGGGATGTGTTAATTTACATAGGCAAAATTTACAAGATGACCTGCAAAAGTAAAATACCAGGTTTTAGCAAATTCATTGATAAACACAGAAACCCAAACCTGATTAAAGTCAACCATAACTTCACTAAGATAAATGTCATAGTCACTGGCTTTCTGGGGAGAGCTACTCTGTTCCCACGCAGCCTAGCAAATCCTCGGTCATTCATAACCTATTAAATTTCCAGGAGGCCAGAGTAACTGAGCTAACTGTTCTGATTGTTGTGGGACAGGACAGGAGCTCCTCACCAGTATGAAGTCACCTAATCAGGCCAGCTTCATATGTATCAGTCCTTAGGGTTTCTCCCAGTAAAAGTGTTCCATTCTGCAAGGGTTACTTCAGTACATTCAGCCCCGCGTTAGCTACCAGGTGTTCAACAGCAGGCTGGAGCAAAGAGCTGGCCCACAAAACCAAGCAAGTGCCTTTTTAAAAACTAATCTTAAGAAGTTCCTCTACATGGCTTTGCAAAGTAAGCAAAAACCATGCCAAACAGTAGAAAAGGCACTTACTTGACTCCCACAGGCCAGCTCCACACTCTAGCAGCTAGGTTGTCACTGGCATGGAACATGGAGAGTGAGGTGGAAACGCAATCTTGCCAACCACTGTAGGAATGGTAGTGAAACACCTAAAAGAACAGAAGAAAGTAAAGTCAACGTGGAAGGTAAAGGCCCTCCTGAACCTGCTAACGTGGCTGTCTCAGCACATAATGCAAAAGAAGAAAAGGAAGTCCAAAAAGATATTACTTATGAGAGTGACCCTCAGGAAATGAGGACTCTACGGTAGGAATATGAGCTGTAATCTAGAATAAATCCAGACTATGAGAAATACTGTGTTACATCTTCAGTACCACATGGTAAGCTCAAACCAATGTAAATACCGGGAATCTGAAACAATTCATAAACACATACTCTTAGAAATACTTTCTGATTAAAGAAGGGAAACTTTTTTTTAACTCCATTTCTGTGCTTCCAGAATATCAAAAACTCATAGAAACCTAATAAACAATGAAGAAATAATTTTTTTTTCAGTTAGAAGAGATTCTGACAACAGAAAGTTTAGGCTACACAGGTTCATTCAGGAACTTTTACTAGTTTCAAAAACAAGTTTACAAAACTTAGAAATCATAGTGCACTAAAGGAATGAAAACAAACAATTCATTTGCCTAGCCACACAGCTTTTCAGCACCGGGATTCTGCTTCAGAGTAAGACATGTTGCTTCTCGGCCTTTTGGCTAAGATCAAGTGCAGAATGATAAAACACAGGAACAGGCATTTGGCCCAACGGTTAAGTCACCACTTGGGACGCTCACACCCAGTATCAGAGTGCCTGGGTTCAAGTCCTGGCTCTGCTTCCAATTCTAGCTTCTTGCTAATGCACACCTTGGACTCAAGGAGACTGTGTTACTGTCACCCACATGGAAAACCTGGTTTTAGCCTGTCCCAGTCCTGCTGTTGCCAGCATTTGGAGAATGAACCAGTGGATGAAAGATTTCCCACTGCCTCTGTCTCTTTGCCTTTTAAGTAAAATTAAGTAATTCTTTTGGAAAATAAGATATTATCTCAAAACAAAAACAACAATAGAAGAAACACTTCACATACTACTACCTCCCCTTCCCAAAAACAAGTGCACTAGTCCTGAGTAAAAAAAAAAAATTGTGCAGTTAGTAAGAAAAACAGCAATTATGAAAAAATAAAGCATTCTCAATTAGCAATACCCTCCTCCCTCCTTCCATCTAATCATTCCAACCATTAAAAAATGTTTTCCTTTACTGGAGGTACATTCAGCACCTTTCCTGCAGAACCGGGTAACAAGTAAACAGGCAGCTGAGTTTAATCATCTTTAAGGCTCCGGAATCTATCCAAAAAGCAAAGAGATAATTTTTTATCCTAATTTTTAGCCAAAAGACTATTCCTGTATAACCCCTAATTCTAATATCCTTAAAATTGGCCATCCTTTTTAACAATCTGGTGGTTCAAACTGCCCAGATCCCAATTAATTTAATTAGAACAGGAGATCCACTGCTAATAGCATATTTGGCCAGACTACATCTTCAGTGCCTAACCAACATTTTCATCTTAATTTTGGCTAATGTTTGCTTGCCTTAGCTACAGTCCCTGGAAAGCATCCCATTTATTAGTGTTTCCCTTGCTGTCTCAGCACTTCTGGTTAATGCACTACAGCAAATCATTTGGAGGTACAACCTGAATGAAGCTCTGCACTGTGCATTCCACAAAAATGCTCACACCATTACCAACAATGCTACAAATGAAAGACAACAGCATCAAACTGAGAAGATAAAAAGAGCATAAGATTGCTTTTATAAGAACAGTGACTATCAAACATACACACTAATACATACAGAAGACTTATTAGTAAAACAAACTTTGGGGCCAGGGTTGTGGTGTAGCAGGTTAAGCCACCACTTGGGCCTCCTGCATCCCATATCAGCATGCTGGTTTGAGTCTCGGCTGCTCCACTTTCTATCCAGCTTCCTGTGAATCCACCTGGGAAGGCAATGGATAGTAGCCCAAGTACTTGGGCCCTATCATTTCTATAGGAGACCCAAATGGAGTTCCAGGCTCTTGGCTTCAGCCTAGCTCTCCTATTGCAGTGACCCAAAGGATGGAAGCTCCCCCCTCCTCCCCTAAGTCATTCTGATCTTAAAAAAAAAAGACAAATATTTCTTGGAAACCACCTGTCTCAAAAAGAAGTCTCTCCCCTCATTCCTTAGCCTTCCTTTTTTCAGCTTGCCTCATAAAACCATGACAATTCTAGGACAGCCTTTTTTTTTTTTTTTTTTAACCATAAAAGGCACATATCCTCTTAAAAATAAAGCAGACCATCTCCACATTATGGATAATTTCAAACAGGGAAAAGAAACAATGAATTCATGCCAAGAAATTTCCATCCAAGACTTGTCTGCACTTGAAAAATCTGAGGATTTTAGTCAATTAAGCTTTGGCTGTAGCAGCTCCCTCCCTCACGAGCTTCCCGCATCACAGCTGTGCTTTTCACAAGACATGTTCATCTGTGTAAGGACACACTGGGCTTCTCCGCCTTCTCTCAGGGAAGAACAAAGGGTTTTCCCAGGAATGTTATACACCAGGACACTGCAAACCAAAAAAGGAAACTGGCTTTTTTGAAAGTCAAAACAACATTCCTACTCTAACTTTAAATATGACATAATAGATTCCTCCTTCCATCCCCCAAATACTCTGCTCTAAAGGCCAACAGTCAATGGGAGAATGATTAAATATATGAATAGAGATAAAAAATGACAAAAAGCAGTTTAAAAATGAATAAGCAAGAACCACTAAATACTAACAACTACTTTTTTAAAAAGTACTAACCAAAAAGAACAAATGGCAGAAGGATACATACAGAGGATTACCTTCTAAGTGTTTCCAAACACGCTTACAATACTCTCTAAGGTTTGTGGATAGACACTTATCTACTAAAAGGATAAACACAGGCATGGTACAGTAAACATTATATTTGAAACCATGGTACTCTGGGAGAAAGGACAAGAAATAAGACTGAGGAAAGGTATTTGAGGGCAGCAACTATAGTGTTCAATTTCTCAAGCTAAAAGACATCAAATCAGTTATTCTTGTTTTTATAGACATGATACCCTCCGTAATTTGCAAAGCCTTTTCCCCTTATATAGTTGATTCCACACAACGTAAAGCCCTTACGAAGGGTCCACCCCCACCCCACGCACACCCGGAAAGAAATCCCGAGGAAGCTACTGTGACTGCAAGCTGAGTCTGTCTGTCTCTTCCACTAGTGCTGTGACTTTCTGATGCTGGCTATGATGTGACCTTCGAATCCATAACCCAAGGCTTCAGCTTTATCTCTACTTTTAATTTTACCAAGAACACACATTTTGGGGTAAGAAATCTATTATAGTTCCCTTTCATTCTCCCCCTTTTCACTGCTAAAAGCACTGCTATTAAAAAGAAACTCATTATATATTTAACACTCACCCAACTTTGTGGCACTTGGCCATGCTAAGAACGTGAATTCAGTCTGAACCAAAGACCAGTGCAGAGCAAGACATTAAAATTAAAGAAAGCACTGTCTAACATTCAGCTCTCCTTTAAATTAAGGGGTATTCCAACGTTCTATAATATGTTATACCAAAAATCTCAGCTATGCTTGGACAACACTTAAACATTTAAGTAGGAGCTAAAAAAATTTTTGAATGTTCAAAAGATTTCATTTTCTTTGGTGTTAAAACAAGAACAAAATAAAACACAACCCAAGCATTAACATGTTTGTATATATGCAGACATCGACATAAAGTATACCCTTTGCTTCTCCACCCCTACCTCCTCAAAAAACGACTGAAACCACCACTACCAGTTCGTGATCAGAAAACTCATTTTCCCTATCTATTTGCAGCTTCTAGCACCAGCACTCAAAGATCAGGGAAAGAGAGGCAAGAAAAACTGACAGATAAGCTAGACATGGGGTCGGTGTCATGGCATAGTGGGTAAAATTGCCATCTGTGGTGCTAGAATCCCATGAGTGCCGGTTCCGGTCTCAGCTGCTCCCTTCCAATCCAGCTCCTTGCTAATCGCCTGGGAAAGCAGTGGAAGATGGCCCAAGTGCTGGGACCCCTGCACCCATGTGGGAGGCCCAGAAGAAGCTCCTGGTTCCTGGCTTCAGATCAGCCCAGCTCCAGCCGTTGCAGCCATTTGGGAAGCTATCAGCAAACAGAAGATCTCTGTCTTCCGTCTTGTTACTCCATTCTTCAAATAACTAAATAAATCTTCAAAAAAACAAACAAAAAACAAAAAGGTGCGGAGGGGAGGGGGGACTATGTTGTGGCTAAGTAGGTTAAAGTCTCTGCATTGGTTCATGTTCTGGCTGCTTCTCTCCCTATCCAGCTCTCTGCTATGGCCTAGGAAAGCAGTGGAAGTGCTTGGGCCCCTACACCCATATGAGAGACCCAGAAGAAGCTCCTGGCTCCTAGCTTCGGATCAACCCAGCTCCAGCCCTTGCAGCAATTTGGGGAGTGAACCAGTGAATGGAAGACCTCTCTCTGTGTCTCTTCCTCTGTTTGTAACTCTACCTCTCAAAGAATTAAAATCTTAAAAAAAAAAAAAAAAAAGACATGAGCTGATATTTTTGTGTTGTAAAAAAAAAATGTAATGCCATCATAAGCAAATCAAACACCTCCAATCTCATTAGGTTTTTACTACTTCTTCCACTACACTCAGTCTATCTTTAAATTCTTCTTTAAAGTATTGCGACATCTGTATTCTGTTTTAAAATGAAAAATGGGTTTTTATCACACTTGGCCACTTGCCACAGCGCTGCTTCATGGCAGCGAGAACAACTCTGGCAGTTCAAGATACAAGATACAGTGGGAACAGAATGGAAATACAGAAGATTAGTTCCAAAATAAACACCTCCAAAAATCTGTCGTCTTTGGAAATATATTTATTGAAGGAATCGCAAATCGGCAGCACCTCTTTCAAACAGTTCCTCTCTCTATTCCGCAGTGTTCAGCACTGCCCACCCCCGACCAACACATGCCAAGAAGATGTCACTGTACCAGCTTCTTAAATTACTTAAAACAGTTCTATAATCACTTTCCATCACTATCCTTACCTAGTATTTTATATAGTCCTGCTTGTTTCATGCCCATCTATGAATTGTTGTAAGATTATTAACTGCTAAATGAATCAAAAAGAAATCATTCCTTCTTGACATTCCTGATTTCCATTACTATAGTTTGAGTTCAGAGGACATGATGGTCTACAGCTGTGTGACCCACAGGCGTGGAGGACTCAGATGGTCTCCAGCGCTGTTTAACTCACAAACTCTCACCCATCCTACACTGACTGGTTCTATGTTCTTGACCCTGTACTAGGCTCAGTTCACAGAGCCGGAGTATTCTATGCAGGCTACCGGTAGACTATTAACAGCAATTAATCACTTGTTTTTCTTTTAAAGATTTATTTATTTATTTAAGAGGCAGAGCTATAGTCAGAGAGGGAGAGGCATAAAGAAACAGAGATCTTCCATCCAGTGGTTCACTCCCCTAACGCACACAACGAACAACAGGCGTGGGCCAGGCTGAACCCAGGAGCCAGGAGCTTCATCTGAGTCTCCCACTTTGGTGGCAGGGGCCCAAGGACTTGGGCCATCCTCCGCTGCTTTCCCAGGCCGTTAGCAGGGAGCTGGATCAGAAGTGGGAGCAGCCAGGGCTCGGGCTCGAATCAGTGCCCATATAGCATGCAGGTGCTGCAGGCCGTGACTTAATGTATTGCACCACGGTGTTGGCCCCAGTTAATCACTTGTTAATGTTTTCCCACTGAGGATTCCTATTGTGACTACCAAGGAAAAGAGAAACATGTTCTGTTTCAGCATGGCAAGAACTAGTAAATTACTAGTCTGGTCCCATCTTACTTCAATACTCCAATCTGAACTGCTTTCTTCCCTCTCCCAGCTCTCCAACTCTCTGGAGTCCCCACCATATCATATCTCTTTCTCCATTCCTGAAGCAGTCTGCATTGGAGAAAAGAAGACAAAGGAGAATGATGGCACTAAAGGCAAAATGAGCTGTTTCAAGGGACTATAAGATGACTTGCCTATCAAAAATGTCAGAAGTAATCTGAAAACTGCTCAGAAGAAACTGGAAGAATATTTACCTTCATTTCAATTTCTTGACCCTTTTAAGAATGAGCAAATATGAGATACCTGAGTTTATGATTTTATATAAACCACTCAATGAAACAACTACAAATTACTCATGAAGTGTTACATAAAAATGAAACATGTCATAGTTTAGAAAGCACTTTGGCAGCAGGCACTGCAGCACACCAAGTTAAGCTACCACTTGGAATGCCCTCATCCCATATCATAGGGCCTGGTTTGAGTCCCAGCTACTTCATGCCTCCAATCCAGCTCCCTTTAGTGCATCTGGGAGGCACTGGATGATGGCCACAGTGCTTGTGTACCTGCCACACACATGAGAGACCCATATGGAGTTCCTTGCTCCTGGCTTTGGCCTGGCCCGTTCCTGGCTATTGTAGGCAACTGGGGAGTAAACAAGTGGATGAAAGATCTCTCTCCATTACTCTTCCTTTCAAATAAATAAATCAATCTTAAAAAAAAAAAAAAAAACATAAGTTCACCTGATCAAACAACCTTATTTAAGTGACAAAAATACTAAGGGCAAAGAGGTTAAGTGACTTGCCCAAGCTGAAACAGCAAGTTACTGGAAGAGACAGGAAGCAGAATCATTACATGGCACCCAATCCTCAATGACTTACTTTCCATAAGATTTCAAAAGGTTCACAAACAATACTGTAAACACAACCTCTTCTGATAGCACAGATATTGCACAGTCTCTAAGAAACTGCCACAGTTATCCAAGGCAAGCAAATGGCCCAGAGATTAAGCAGCTGCTTGGGATGCCTGCATCTCATATAAGAGTGCCTGGTTAAAGTCCTGACTCCTCTGCTTCTAATCCAGCTTCCTATTTGTGCATACCCTGAGAGGTAACAGATGGTTCAACAAATGGAGCACTGTCAGCTGGGGTACCCACTTGCATTCACTGCTTCTGGCTTTAGCCTGGCCCAGCCCTGGTTATTGTGGGCATTTGGGGAGTGAAACATCTGTTTGTCTCTGTCTTTCCCTCTCTCTCTTTCTCTCCCCCTTTCAAATAAAATGTACATAAAATTGTTTTCAAAGCTTTACTTTTTTAAAAGGCAGAGTTACAGAAAGAGAGGAAGACATAAAGAGATAAAGGTCTTCCATGTGCTGATTCACTCTTCAAATGGCCCTAATGGCCAGGTCTGGGTCAGCCCAAAGAAAGGAACAAGAGCTTCATCTGGGTCCCCTACTCACAAGGCAAGAAGGTCCCAGACACCTGTGCCATCTTCTGCTGCTTTCTCAGACGCATTAGCAAAGAAATGGATCAGAAGAGGAGCAGCCAGGACACGAACTGGCACCCATCTAGAAAGCCAGCATCACAGGTGGCAGTTTAACCCGTTATGCCACAATACCGGTCCCCATAAAAATTTTTAATAAATAAATGGTCATTGTTACCACAGAAACAGATACCTACTATTATACTGTAATACCTAGAAAACCAAAGAATGTATGCTTTCTAAATAAAGCAATCCCAGGGCTGGCACTATAGCATAGTGGGTAAAGCCACCACCTGCAGTGCCGGCAACCCACATGAGCACCGGTTTGAGTCCTGGCTGCTCCACTTCTGATCCAGCTCTCTGCTAAGGCCTGGGAAAGCAGTGGAAGATGTCCCAGGTCCTTGGGCCCCTGTACCCACATGGGAGACTGAGAGGAAGCTCCTGGCTCCTGGCTTCAGATTGGCTCAACTCTGACTATTGTGTTCATTTGGGGAGTGAACTAGCAGTTGGAAGACCTCTCTCTGTGTGTCTCTACCTCTCTCTGTAACTCTCTCAAATGAAATAAATTTTTAAAAAAGATAAAATTATGAGAAAAGAAAACAAACATATATTTAACATGACTATAAGAAGAAACATTTCAAAGAAAGTCAAGAAATAAAGTCTCAGTGCCTGGATAATAAAGTCAGACCTTGAACTCACTTAGCTTCCAACCTGGTGCTAGCTAAGTGATAATCCACATCCAATTTACAAGTCCCATCAATTTAACTCCTAAATCTCTCTCCTATGCTGTTCCCTGTCCCCAGTGCTACTGAACTCCTGCCTAATCCACTGGACTCCACCTTTCTGATCCACCATCTGCAGCCAGTCTTCCACTGCTGCCAACATGACCTACCTAAAAGTACCACACCTGATCGTGTGATTTTCCTACTCAAAATTCACTAGAGGCTCACCTATTGACAAGAAATATTTTTTGCAAACTGCGGTTTAAGTTGTAAACTCAATTTAGGGAGGCCTCAAACAGTATTTCTTGTCCCAAAGCAGAACAGAAGCTAGCATGCCTCACAAAAAGCAAGAGTTCCATAGATGTTTTCTGAATGGTTCCAGGTTATTCACTTTGCTAGGTCTTCATTTTTCCAACTGTACAATGGGAGAAGTATTTTGACTGAAGGATTGCTTTGGAGTTAAATACACAATGTTATCAAAGTGTCTGGTATAGAAACATAAATATTTATATATATATAATTATTGAGTATAGAAATACTCAATAATTAGCAGGTCTACTGGGACTTTTCAGAGTTCCAAACTAAATTTTTAAGATCTGCTGGAGTCAAATACCTTAGGGCCCTACCAACTGACACCTGGAAACTGGGAGGAGATTTAAGAAATGAAGTCAGTGGGGTGAATGATAAGAGCTCTTGGAAGAAAACTGCAGTAGATGCTTGAGAATACAAGAAGGAGCAGACAATGAAAAGGAAGGAAG
The DNA here is from genome assembly GCF_033115175.1 of Lepus europaeus. Lineage (NCBI taxonomy): Eukaryota > Metazoa > Chordata > Mammalia > Lagomorpha > Leporidae > Lepus > Lepus europaeus. Next base: position 61,496,652 of record NC_084843.1, on the reverse strand, counting down.
ACCCATAATGACACTCAGTATGGTGCACTGTTAATTCTTCCAAGACCCAGGCTTAAATCCAAAGCATCTGTCTTGTTCATCTTTTCGTCCCTGGCACTGAAACAGTTTCTGACACTGAAGAAGTGAACCTATCTCAGCCGGCACCGCAGCTCACTAGGCTAATCCATGTGGCGCCAGTATCCCAGGTTCTAGTCCCGGTTGGGGCACCGGGTTCTGTCCCAGTTGTTCCTCTTCCAGTCCAGCTCTCTGCTGTGGCCCGGGAAGGCAGTGGAGGATGGCCCAAGTGCTTGGGCCCTGCACCCGCATGGGAGACCAGGAGGAAGCACCTAGCTCCTGGCTTCGGATCAGCATAGTGCATCGGCCGTAGCGGCCATTTGGGGGGTGAACCAATAGAAGGAAGACCTTTTTCTCTGTCTCTCTTTCTCACGGTCTAACTCTGCCTGTCAAAAAAAAAAAAAAAAAAGTGAACCTATCTCATCCTCAATTTCCCCACCCAGAAAACCAGGATAATTAATACTCCCACAGGTTCACGGTGAGAACTGAATGAAGTTGACAATGCCCTTGGACCCTTGATGTTTTCTTCTTTATCTACTCCTCTAGCTATAGTAGTCCAAGCTAGCCTCCTTGCTTTCCTATTATGTGACAAGTTATCATTCTTATCAATGGCCTCTGAACTAAAATATAAGGTAGACATTAACACCCTTAAACACCCTGTAACAACTCTTAGTGTATACAGGAAGCACAAAGTAGGCCTGTTTTAGAAGGCAAAAATGCACACAGGATCTTGTCACCTAGAATGCCATGCAATTCAGAACTTTTCTAACCATCTTCCAGAGAGCCTCAAACACCGATACCGGATTCCTCAGCAATTTTCTCCTGGTTACTCTAAGTACTCCTCAAATAAAATAAATAAATAAATAGCAAAATATAAATGTAAAACTGAAAGCTTAGCTAGCAAAGTATAAAAGTAAATAGCTTCCCTCTAGGTTAATAAACACAATCAAGGGCCAGTGTGGTAGCATGGAAGGATAAGCTACTGCCTGCAACACCAGAATCGCGTATGAGCTCCAGATGGAGTTCTGGCTGCTCCACTTCCAATCCAGCTCCCTGCTAATGCACCTGGGAAAGCAGCAGAAAATGGCCTCTCTGTCATTTTGCCTTTCAAATAAATAAATAAACCTTCAAAGCACTAAATACAATTAACATCATTAAAGAACCTTTGGGAAAGATCATTATTTTTAAGAGAAATGAGGCAGGCATTTGGCAGAGGGGTTAAGATGTCACTTGAGACGCCCACATACTCTACCGAGTGCCTGAATTTGGGTTCTGGTTCATTCTCCGTTCCAGCTTCCTTCTGACATGCACTGTGGGAGGCAACAGGTGATGGCTCAAGTGGTTGGGTCTCTGCCACTCACATGGGAGACCCAGACTGCGTTCCGAGCTCCTGGCTTTGGCATGCCCTGGCCCTGGCTGTTGTAGAAATTTGGGGAACAAACCAGAGGACAATAAATTTGTCTCTTCACTTTTCAAACATATAAATAAATAAAAAGTTTAAAAGTGATTAGGATCAAATTCTCATAGTAAGTACCCAAACTCAAACTGTCTTGAATATTTACTCTGATTTAATCAAGCTTGATGACACCTGTTAAGACTTGTCCTCTACAGGCTGAACTCTCACTGCACTTTGGTAAATGCCTGCAGTGAGACAGCCTATGAAACAATGAAATGTCAAGCAAATTAACTGTAATAAGTTTAGTGAATTACTGGCCCATAAACTGTGTATATGACAGATATATAACTTGGTAAATTGTATCACCAGCTGGGTCTAATACCCTTCTAAAACTAAACTTCTTTTAATGCAGTTCTGAAATAATTAGGGGATATGAGATGGCATTTTTTATGTTTCTATTTTTTATCAAATTTTTAAAATTTATTCATTTTATTTATTTGAATGAGAGAGAGCGAGAGAGAGAGGTGTCCCATCTGCTGGGTCACTCCCCAGATGCCCGCTATAGCCAGGGCTAAACCAGGCTGAAAGTAGGAGCCCAGAATTCAACTTGGGTCTTCCACATGGGTGGCAAGGGCCCAGGGGCTTCAACCATTACCTGCTGCTTCTCAAGGTGTATATTAGCAGGAAATGGAAGCAGAGGAGCCAAGACTCAAACCAGGCACTCTGACATGGGATGCAGGCATCTTAACTACTGTGCCGATCACCCACCACCTCCCATTCACTTTGTAAAATCAGCCTTAAAATTTTTCAAATGAAACACAAAACTGTAAAATTTAGCAGGAAATGAACAGAGTAGGACAATCAGAAGATTACCAATGCTATCTTTGGTTGTATATTATACTTTCCATTTTTTAAGATTTATTTATTTATTTATTTGAAATAAATACCCATAATCAGCTCTGTATTAACTTGATGAGTACTAAGAACAAAGTTAATTCATGGCTCTTTCACTGCTATTTCCCCATATAAGGTCTATTTTAGCACTAAATTCTAGGATTTTTAAAGTTATACATCTCCCAGAATAACATCTTAGTTTTCCTAGTAACATGATATTCTAATAATCCAATGTGTCCAATGAGCCACAGTAACAGCAATAATCAGTCAAATAGAGAATAAAGGACTAGAAGGCAGAGACCCTACACCAAGCATCTACCTGAGATATTTAAAAGGTAATTTTGATCTTTTTTTTAAAGATTTTATTTATTTATTTGAGAGGTAGAGTTATAGACAGTGAGGGAAAGACAGAAAGAAAGGTCTTCCTTCCGCTGGTTCACTCCCCAAATGGCCGCAACAGCCAGAGCTGTGCAGATCTGAAGCCAGGAGCCAGTGCTTCTTCCTGATCTCCCACATGGGTGCAAGGGCTCGAGCATTAGGGCCATCTTCTACTGCTTTCCCAGGCCATAGCAGAGAGCTGGATCGAAAGTGGAGCAGCCAGGACTTGAACCGGCGCCCATATGGGATGCCGGCGCCTCAGGCCAGGGCTTTAACCCACTGTGCCACAGCACTGGCCCCTGTGTTGTGTTTTCTATTTAGATTTCCTCCTGGAGTAAACAGTTCCATAAAGCATGAACTAGAATCCCTCGGGACTTAGAAAGGCTCGAGTAATCAGAATTTGTTGAATAAACCCAAGTTCATTCATGAAAACATTTTTATGGGTTTCAAAATAATCAAGACATTAAAATAAATAAAAAGATAGTTGCTTTCTTTAAAAAAAAAAAAAAAGTTTGTTCTAAGCATTCAAGCATGAGGTAACTATCATATATTTTCCGAGTAGGAGAAGAAACCCAATGACCACTGCAGAGCTAATCCAGCATAAAGAAGTATAAATGTTGGGCGTGGCATTGTGGCAGAGCAGATAAAGCCACTGCCTGTGACATCGGCATCCCATATGGGCGCTGATTCCTGTCCTGCTTCTCCGCTTCCCATCCTGCTCCCTGCTAAAGGCTTGGGAAAAGCAGCAGGAGATGGCCCAAGTTCTTGGGTCCCTGCCGCCCACATGGGAGACCCAGATGATGCTCCTGGCTCCTTCCAGGCCTTCTGGCCTGGCTCAGCCCTGGTCATCGCAGGCATCCATAGAGTAATCAGCGAATAGAAGATCGATCTCTCTCTCTCCCTGTATGTGTGTGTATGTGTCTGACACACAAGATTATCCTCTGTAACTCTTTCAAATAAATAAATAAATCTTAAAAAAATTAAAAGTATAATATACAACCAAAGATAGCACTGGTAATACCAAGCTTAAAAGAATTACCCAAACATGGCTACCCAAGCAACAGACTAGGAAACAAGTTATAGAGCCGCAGGGCGTAATGTACACATCTTTGCCATATCTCCCCAGTAAAATAAGGCAACCATAAATTAAACATTCAAAGAACAAATAAGTCAATGCCAATCTCTGTCCTGAAGATAGTAACCTTATCAAAATTCAAAGAGGACAAAATTTAAACAAAACAGAAAGGGATTAAGAGCCAGGAATCAGGGCCGGTGCTGTGGCACAGCAGGTAAAGCTGACATGTGCAGCATATATGGGCGCCAGTTCGAGACCCAGCTGCTCCATTTCTGATCTCACTCTCTGCTGTGGCTTAGAAAAGCAGTAGAAGATGGCCCAAGTCTTTGGGCCCCTGCACCCGTATGGAAGACCCAGAGGAAGCGCCTGGTTCCTGGCTTTCGATCGGCGCAGCACCGGCCATAGCAGCCATTTGGGGAGTGAAGCAACTGTCCAACTCTATCTGTCAAATAAAAAAAAAAAGTAGAGCCCTCTCTCTCTCTCTGCTCTCTCTGTGTTAACTCTGACTTTCAAGTAAAATAAATAAATCTTTTTTTTTTTTTTGAAAGGCAGAGTTAGACAGTGAGAGAGAGAGTTGGTTCATCTCCCAATGGCCTCTGCGGCCAGAGCACTGCGGCCGGCACACTGATCCAAAGCCAGGAGCCAGGTGCTTCTCCTGGTCTCCCATGTGGGTGCAGGGCCCAAGCACTTGGGCCATCCTCCACTGCACTCCCAGGCCACAGCAGAGAGCTGGACTGGAAGAGGAGCAACCGGGACAGAATCCGGAGCCCTGACAGGGACTAGAACCCGGGGTGCTGGCGCTTCAGGCGGAGGATTAGCCTATTGAGCCGCGGCACAGGCCAAAACAAATAAATCTTAAAAAAAAAAAAAAAGACAGGAATCACATATTAAGATTCAAACCAGGACTTTTTGAATCTACCTCCATTTAAAGGAACTTTAATATGTCATTATTAACCGCAAGTTTAACCTGACAAGACACTTGCCTCGGTTTCCACTGGCTCTGTCCCCTCATCTGTGAAGTGAGGACGTACACTGACAAGGAACTATAGGTCCCAGTCGCTAACCTGAAGTGAACCTTAGAGGTTAGAGGAGTGATTGGGGTGATTAGGGTGAAATTCAGCTCCCAAAAACTGCAGAACCATTTGGTGTGGACGTATGGGACATGTGGGGACAGTGCAGAGGCTGGCTTGACCACAGTGAAGGATCTGTGCTGGGCTGGACCTGGCAAGGGAAGACTGGACCAGAACACAAGGAACTCAGTTAAAGAATCAGGACCTATCGCTGAGCCAGGCAATGTAACTTCTGTTAAAACTTTGAGGGCAAGCTGAAACAGCATCACTGCCAAGGAATGTGCTGTGTAGAGAGGGACAGCGCAAACCCTAACGGCACAGTGACAGACTTAAGAAAGACACTTAGTAATTCAGCATAGCCGCTGAGCACCAGGAAATGCCAGCAGTCATACTGTCATAATCAGAGACGCGCCAGCTTCAGTTAGCAACGGAATTACACAGCTGACAATGAAAGGCAGCTCCCCTTCGGAGTGTCATCCTCAAAAATCGTAGCCACTCTCACAAACCACACGGAAAAGCATGCAACAACATTTACATCAGTCTCCACTAAGTCACAGGCTGGAGAGCCCTAACAGCAGCTCCTCACACTGGAAGGGAACTATTACACTACATGATACCGAAAACATTACATTCCTGCACCTTTACTGCTATTTACTAGCTGAACGACATTTTAATGGAAGGGGATGGGGTGGGGAGGCGAGTTCCATTTTTAACTCCACAATTGCATTTACCAGTTTGCTGAAGTGCTGGACTGCTTTGGAATCATTCTCCAAACTTAGAAAGATGGATTTCAAAAAAACATGCCTCTAGAGCAAAAAAATTAAGCTAAGCAGTACTGCAATTATTTATATCGCCCTGGCTCTAATTTGCCATACCTACTACAGCAGAACAAAAGTGGCACAAGCTGGACGTGTGATCCAGTCCAATGCAGACTGCCATCTGCTGCACACACACAGGATGTCTACCGTGCAAGATTCTCCCTCGGTGTCTCTCAGGGAACCTTTATAAGAGCAGCTATTCCTTCTGGCAAGTTGTTTGTACCCCTTGTTCACCTAACATACCCCCATGTTCACCTAACATACGTACTTCAAATCAATATCTACTTACAAGAGAATTCCCATTCATGGGGTTCAGAAACACGAATACTTTTTGCACAGAAAATAGTCAAATCTCTAAGGGGAGAAATACAGAAGAACTCATGCACTTTACAATAAAAAGAACACAGTAAGGGGGTTAATAATATCTATGGTGAATTAAAGTTTGAAAACAGTTACATATTATCTCTGTCATCTTGGCCAGTTCCCTCTCCTCTCTGGGCCTCCATTGCAGTCACAAAATATCAAGAGTAAACAAATCTATAAGTGAAAATGTTTCAAACGGAATGTCTTGTGAGCAACCATAGGACATCAGATGGAGACGGACAGCTGTATACATGATGGCTTCAGAGCAATCGAAGAAAAATTAGAAATGTTTCTGTATTTTAAATAACCAGGTTCAACTTTTTTCAAAATTTCACAATTCCAAGTTCATTTACAAGTCACCATTCCCATGACAACACTTCATTTTAATTGTGCTTTCAGTTACAAATTCACATCACTTTTACCCACCCCAGAATAGCACAGAACACTTCCATGGAGTACCTCTCCACAAGCAAGGCACTCACAGTCAGAAGATTCGCAGAGTGGAAAACACACAGAAGCACAAATGTTTAAATGCTACATCAATACCACACCCAGAGAGCCTCAAATGCAAACTGTGCAAAGTCAGAAGATCTCTTATCAAAAACAGAAATAAAGATAACTTGGGAAATCTATGTACAGCTGGGGGGAGGGAGGTGTGCTTTCAGATTTGGGGGTGGCCTTAATTTTGAAGAGAATACAACACCTAACTGGAGACTACAAAACATGCAAATCTACACTGAACTGTGGAGCAGCTCAGCTCACCCAAAAGCTCCGGTAAAACAATATGCCAGTAGGCCAAATATGAAAAAGTACAATTTCCTTACAAGAATGAGGACAGGGCCCACCACCCCTACTCAAAATGACAGCACTGCCCTGCACTCCCAGAGCACCTGCTCTTGTCACAGCTCCCGCAGACATCTGATTTGATGCTGTCAAGGGTCTCAGGGGCTCCTCTTTGAAAACCTCCAGTTCAGTTTCCCCTCAGGAGCTATGTGTGTGATTGCAACAAGACAGGTGATGTGCTGTTGAGGGCTGGAGGTGCTAGTTCGCCCCATCAGGCTGTCTGCGGTGATCCTCTTACTACCACACTATACAACTTAGCCCTAGGAAATAAAACCTGCACTCTTTCTGAGTTGGCCAGGGACCAACACATATGGGTCCAGAAAGTCCAAAGGAAGGAACCTGCTGACTTGTTAGGTCGACAACTCCATGCCAAGTTAAGCCTTGCAATTTAAAAAAAAAAAAAAAAGGAACTATCTCTCTCCCTCTCTCTCTCTCTCTCTCTCTCTCTCTCTCTCTCTCTCACTCACACACACACCCAAAGCTGTTCAAACAGAAACTCCCTTTCATTGCCACCCAAGGAACCCGAGCAATAACTGGTTAATACAACCACCAAATCTCTGCCTCCGGGAACAACTGGTCGCGTTCGCTGCTCCCCTGGCCGCTCCCACCCTGCGATCGCCAGGCACGCGCGGGCGAGCGTCCCAGCCAGCGCTCGGAATGGGCCACCGAGGACCTCCGAGGGCCCGGAGCCTGCCTCGTGAGGCAATGCAGCACCGGCTCGCGAAGCCGCTTTCCCATGGCCGCACACGCACATGTCACACCGGAGGATAAAGTTTGATTTTCCTGCTTGCCCGTTCCCGCAGGGCCGACAGAGGACGAGGGAGCGGCCCCGCTGGGGTCCTGGGCGGCTCTCCGGGGACACGTCCCAGCAGCATGGCACTGCCACTCGCCTGACACAGACACAAGGCGGCCGCGGCAACTCAGGACACCCCGACGCCCCCGGAGGAGGAGGGAGAGCGACAACTTGCACGGGGCTCCGTCCGGCAGCACTGGGGCAGTGCTGTCAGGAGAGGAGGAGGGAGGGACCGCGAGCGGAGGCGAGTCGGGGAGATGTTCAAGTCCAGTCCCTTCCCCGCCCTGGTGTCCCCGGTCCTGCGGGAACATCCCCGCCGTCGCCCCTCCTCCTCCTCCTCCTCCTCCTCTTGGCTTCCACCCGCCCGCCCTCCCTTCCTGGTCGCCGCCGCAGGCGCCTGAAGGGCACAGCGGCTGCTCCGGTGCCCGGCAACCCGGGAGCGGCCGGGAGTTGAGGTAACTCGCCCGCTGCCCGGGCGGCCTGCCGGCCGGCGGCTCCCACACGCCAGCGCCGCCCCGCCCTCCCCGGAGCCGCCGGGCGCGCTCGCTCACCGTCCGGTGGTGCTGCTGCTGCCGGTGGCGGCTGACGCTCAGCCCGGGGAAGCAGCCGGCAGTCAGCGCCCCGCAGCCGCCGGCGCCCCCGCCGCCGCCGCCGCCCCGGGAGGAGAGCAGCAGCAGGAGCGATCTACCTGCGGCGGCCGCCATCTCTCAACTGGAAACGGCGCCGACCCAGGCAGCGCAGCGGACGGGCGGGGCGGAGCGAAGACCTGCCACTCACCGACACCGGGCCAACTGCCACCCCTGAATGAGTTGATGAGGCGGGGCTTCCTGCCAGGCCCAATCGACGGGCGGGAGAATCACACTTGAGGCTGCCTGTCACTTCCAGAGTTACCTATTGTGGGACACAGTCAATTACGGGCAAATTCTAGGGAACTGGTAATGGGCACCCGAGCCCCCACAGTAGCAGCAGTGGGGACGGCATGTTCGATTAGACTCATTCTCACCAAAGATAGAACTATGATCAGGGGGGTAAGTAGATATTTGAGCAAAGCTTTGTTCTAAGTTGTTTTGAGTGTTCTAAGTTAGCAAAATAGGCACCAAATTAACTACCATTAACTAATACGCTGTAACTCCCGGCAATACGGCCAGAACCCTCATTCCTGACTGATAGTATTTGGATATGTTGAAAGTAACCCTACTTCGTGGGCAGATCTGATGACTGCAGGGTAGGATGGTGACAATAGCAGAGTCCCAGAATGAATGCATGCCATCAGGGTGAATTCACAGACTTGTGTATCTCTCAAGTTCGTGTTTACAGCACCTCTGTGCTGAAAGCCTCAAACTCTTCAGAAGCAGCACTCTCTATGTCCTTACCATATGTGGCCCTGTGTGCATGTATTGAACTACAGAAGCAGAACCTACCAATAACGTAGTAAGTCATTAAAGATTATTCTAATGTCACTTTATCATTTTGCTAAAATAACCATTAGAATACAATTTGGGGAAATATTTTCCCTTGAAAAATAATTCTACAGGTTCATAATGAGGGCTCATTAAAATTCTGTGTAAGAAAGGAGCTTTGGGGTCTCTGAATTTCTGTAGGAGAGGAGTTCCTTACTCTGTTATGAGCTGGTTAATTTCCATACCTCATTTCAAAACCTGCAGCAGAAGGGCAGGTGTTGTGGCACAGCAGATTAAGCCGACGTTTGCAAGGCCAGCATCCCACACCAGAATGATGACTTGCGTCCTGCTTACTCTGCTTCTGATCCAGCTTCCTGCTAATGAGGAAGACAGCAGATGATGGCCCAAGTGACTGGGCCCCTGCCACCCAGGTAGAAGACCCTGATGGAGTAAGTTCCTGGCTCCTGACTTGGCCCAGACCTGGCTGCTGTGGCCATCTGGGGAGTGCACCAGAAGGTGGAAGATATCTCTCTTTTTCTCTGTCCCTCTGCCTTTCAAATAAACGAATATTTATCTAAAAAAAAAAAAAAAAAAAGCTGGAGTAGAAATTTGGTTTGGAAAGCAAATGTAAGTATTACTCTAAATTTTGGAAAACATCTTTGTAAGGTACCCTTAATACACACAAAAAATGTTGTCACAGGAGGGCCGGTACTGTGGTGTAGCGGGTAAAGTCGCCACCTGCAATGCCAGCATCCCATGTGGGCACGGTTTGAGACCTGGCTGTTCCACTTCCGATCCTGCTCTCTGTTATAGCCTGGGAAAGCAGTAAAGCAGTAGAAGAGTCCTTGGACTCCTATACCTGTGTGGGAGACCCGGAAGAAGCTCCTGGCTCCTGGCTTCGGATCGGCGCAGCTCCAGCCATTGTGGACAATTAGAGAGTGAACCAGTGGATGGAAGACCTCTCTCTCTCTCTCTTTCTCTCTCTCTCTTTCTCTCTCTGCTCTCCTTCTCTCTCTGTGTAACTCTGACTTACAAATAAATAAAGTTAAAAAAAAAAATGTTGCCACTTGTCCTAATGATCTTCTACAAAGTTTGACAGAAATGGTACTTTCCTGGCCAAGAGTAGCTGAATGATGACGTGGAATTTTGGTGTGTTTAATCCTCAGGCCTGACCCCAGACAGAGAGAGATGATTGGCTTCTCCAGGTGCTACTGTCATGCAGTTCACCCAAAGTGGAACCTGAGAGCCAGGAATGCAGGCCCCATCCGCAGCTGCGTGTATTATCTCCCCGCTGGAAGTCTGTGACAATCCACGGCAACTTATTTACAATCATTTTCCATCCGATCTATATTTATCCCAACTGCATTTTATGTGTTTGCCCATCCGGGCCATTTTCTCTTCTCTCTCACCTCTTCACAGCTTCTTACTAAGATCACTGTAGATTTTGGTTTTGTGTTTATTTTCTGTGCTTTGGCCAAACCCGGCTCTGAATCAGAATTGGTCCCTCCATCTCCAAGTTACACACTGAGAAATCTTACTGGAATTGCTTTCTTTTGTGTCTCCAAGGATGAAAAGTAGATGAGTTTCCTGCAGTACAGAAATGTAGTCCCATGTATTTGAAAAAGAATCACAGTTAGAAGGTGTTTTTTTTTTCTTTTTAAAAAGGGCACAAACCTGAAGCTGAAGGAATTACCAAAAGCTTCTTTCTTACCTAATACCAAAATGTGTTATTTATCGAGATAAACCACAGATGCACCAGAGGTAGGCTGTGTAATTTGAGAATCCACTGACTCAACAGGGTTCTAATAATCCAGGACTAGCAATTAATCTAAACAAATGTCGGGGGCAGGTGTTGTGGTGCAGCGGGTTAGGCCGCTGCCTAGAAGGCCCACAAGTCCCAGGATCAAGTCCCATCTCCGCTTCCTGTCCTGCTTCCCTAATCCACAAGCTGACTGGGAGGCAGTAAACAGACGACGGCTCAAGTATGTGGTTCCCTGTCACCCATGTTGATTTCCTGGCTCTTGGCTCCTGGCTTCAGGCTGGCCCAGCCCTGTCCATTGTGGGCATTCAGGAAAGTGAGCCAACCTATGGAAAAGCTCTCTCTGTCACTGTAGCTTCCAAACAAATGAAGATGAATAAATTTAAAAAATTTTAAACAAATGTCAACCATCTCCTCATAGAAAAAAAGCCTTTTCCATAGCAGCAAAGAACATATCTAATACGAGCTGGTTGACCAAGCCTGATGAAAGGAATATATGGAGGGGGGGGGGGGGGGGCTTCAAAAAGTTCATGTAAAAATGCATGTTATGAAAAAACTAAGCATGGAATTCAAAATATTTTGCACCAAAATAAACTTACGTTTTGATTGCATTTCCCATGGACTTGTTGAAGGGCCCTCACACAAAGAGAGAGGGAATCAACATTCGCTGACCACCCGCGTTGTGCCCGAGACTGTGCTGCGGGCTCCAGAGACAGTATGTTTATAAAGGCTGCCAGAGGGACCACAAAACAACTGTAAAAGATGGTTACTTTTGTAAGAAATCCTCAAGGTGTTCCAACAGGAATTTTTTAATCAGGGGTGGGGAATCTTCTTTCTGCCAAGGGCTCTTTGGACATTTATATCATCATTCATGGGCCATACAAAATTATCAACTTAAAATATAGACTGATTAAATACATAAATAATAAATACATAAATAAATCAAATTAGTTTGCTATAGGTTTATTTAATTTTGAGTTCCACCTGCAATTGCCTTGGCAGGGCCACACCAAAAGGTTTCACGGGCCTTATATGGCCTGTGGGCTAGACATCCCCACCCCTGGAATAAACGATACACTAAGCTTAGAATATTTTTCGCCATTAAAAAAATGAATTATCCTATCTATACTTTTAAGAAGGTATAACAGATAATATAGTACAAATGATTCTTTTAAAAATGATTTAGTGGGGCCAGCGCTGTGGCATAGGGGGTGAAGCCGCCACCTGCGGTACCGGCATCCCATGCGGGCACCATTTCTTGGCCCCAGCTGCTCCACTTCCAATCCAGCTCTCTGCTGTGGCCTGGGAAAGCAGTGGAAGATTGCCCAAGTCCTTGGGCCCCAGCACCCGCATGGGAAACCCGGAAGAGGCTCCTGGTTCCTGGCTTTGGATCAGCTCAGTTCCAGCCGTTGCAGCCATCTGGGGAGTAGACCAGTGGATGGGAGACCTCTCTCTCTCTCTCTCTCTCTGTAACTCTGACTTTCAAATAAATAAATCTTAAAAAAAAAAAAAATAGTGATTTAGAGGGGCCGGCACGCCTGCAGTGCCAGCATCTCATGTGGGCACTAGTTTGAGACCCGGCTGCTCCACTTCTGATCCAGCTCTCTGCTATGGCCTGGGAAAGCAGCGGAAGATGGCCCAAGTCCTTAGGCCCCTGCACCTGTGTGGGAGACCCGGAAGAAGCTCCTGGCTCCTGGCTTCGGATCGGCGCAGCCCCGACCGTTGTGGCCATCTCGGGAGTGAACTTGTGGTGGGAAGATCTCCCTCTCTCTGCCTCTGCCTCTCTGTAACTCTGTCTTTCAAATAAATAAATACATCTTTAAAAATATATTTAAAAATGTGTTTTAAAAGTGATATAGATAGACAATGATTACTGAGAGGATAAATAAGAAAACATGTTACCTCTGGGGAGTTTTAAGGGGTGACTATCCTTTTGAGTCATGTAAATTGTTCCCATCTGCATATTATTTTATAATCATAAAACATGGTCATTAAAACCTACATGGCTACAGAATTGTTTTCTATGCCAAGCCTTAAAAGAAAGTTGATCGTTTCTAAAACTAATCAGAAAAGATTTCCTCAACCACGAAACATTAACTAGATTCTCTACTAAAATGTACACGGAGTCAGCTCACAAGTATGACTCAACCCAGTGGAGTATTTGCTCAAGCATTCCGGAACAGTGAGGGTAGGTGATGCACAAAGTTCACTGACGTGAGCAAGAAAGGATGAAAGGAATCTGTTCAGAGCTACAGGGGCTGTGTTCCACTGCCTGTTTGAATTATTATTCAAGTGAGACCAGCAATTCTTAATGATCAGGAAAACATGTATGAAGAGGGAGGGTTAAAGCAAGGGGTGTTGCCTTCAAAGTCTTAGCATCAGCCACAGCCTAGACCTGATTGCTGGCTGTTTTCTGCTTCCCTCTTCTGAGATGTCAGTATTCCCCTTTCCCGGCTCTTCCGTCTGCAGTCACCTGTCCATCACTACCACTGACTTTCCTGAGACGTCCTAGCTTCCGTGATCTTTTCTAACCTTTCTCTGGATTATAAATATTCTTAGTCAGCATAGCTGAGCTGGGCTTAACTGCTTTTTTTTTTTTTTTTTTTTAGATTTATTTATTTATTTGAAAGGCAGAGTTACAGAGAGGCAGAGGCAGAAAGAGAGAGGTCTTCCATCCCTGGTTCACTCCCCAAATGACCACAGTGGCCAGAGGTGAGGTGATCTGAAGCCAGGAGGCAGGAATTTCCTCCGGATCTCCCACATGGATACAGGGACCCAAGGACTTGGGCTGTCTTCTACTGCTTTCCCAGGCCATAGCAGAGAGCTGGATCAGAAGTGGAGCAGTCAGGACTCAAACTGGTACCCATATGGGATGCCAGCACTGCAGACAATAGGTTTACCCACTACACCACAGCACTAGCCCCATGCTCTTTTTTTTTTAATTTTGCCTTTTAGTTCCATTTTCTGTGAACTTTTTTTCTTAAAAAATTATTATTTATTTGAAAGGTAGAGTTAGAGACTGAAAGAGAGCTTTTCCATCTGCTGGTTCACTCCTCAGATGACCACAGCCGGGTCTGGGCCAGAATGAAGTCAGGAACCAGGAGCTTCATCCAGGCCTGCCACATGGGTGCAAGAGCCCAAGCACTTAGGCCATCTCCCACTGCTTTCCCAGGTGCATCAGCAGTGAGCTGGATCGGAAGTGGAGCAGCCAGGACTTGAACCGGTGCCCATATGCAATGCAGCCGTTGCAGGTGCCAGCTTAACCCATTACACCACAACACTGGGTCCTTTAACTGCCCTTAAACTCTGCTACATTTCTTTTCTATCTCCATTCTCCCTTTACTAAATATACTTTTTTTCCTTCCTTATTTGTGTTTCTCTTCTTCCTCCAGCACTCCCTTCCCCCATTCTAATACACACTGCAATCCCACTGCACATCAGAGGTATGTGAGTATTTACATACTGCCTCTAAAAATTCGTGTGTAGCAAGAGGGTCATGCCCTGGTCTCCAAAGGATGACTGACTATTCATTTCATGACTCAGAGACCCTATAATTGAACACTCTTTTACGTTGGAAACATCCAGTGTGTAAGTTCTTTTTTCTATTGAGAGCAGAAAACCAAGGAGACACTGAATTGAGAAGGGCAGGGCTTGTTCATGTTTCGCAGGATCTGAGGGTGGCCGCGAACTTTAAAGTCCTTTATGTGTGGGGTTGCCCTGTGGCCACCCAGCCTTTGCTATTTACTGGACTTTTGGATCTAGGAAGTCTTTTATCTTTACCCTCAGTGACTCAAAGGGGCAGGATGATAACTTTGCATTCAGATAAGTCACACCACCTAAGTGTAAAGGAATTCAGCTCACTTTCTCACAGAGCCCAACACCATCCGTGCCAGGAAATTCAAAAGCGTGAAAAAATCCTAACAACTTTCTCTGACAGAGGTGAACTATGACAAAATTCCAAATCGGCAACATGTCTCTCCCTCAGCAGTCCACAGACTCCACAGACGTCTACCCCCTATCCTGAACGCACCCTGAAACCTCCACCCTCCCGTGCTTTGCTCCCACCTGACCTCGGAATGCCCGCTCAGCCTCCTCTGACAGCATCCAGGTACAATAACACTCTGCCGCCCGTGTGCTCTCATGATTTGTTGCTTGGTTTTGCATCAGAGCATCTAGGTACTGGATCTGAGCTGTGCTGACTGTGAGGTCTGTCACAGCCCTGCATTTTCAGAACTAGTTAATTAGGCTAATTCGGTTGGCCCAGCCACAGTTCCCTTCTCTCACCGTTCCGTGTGCATTTTGTACCAGAATTATTTATATTACTGTTTTCCTCTGACAGAGCTCTTCCAGGTTATAGTTGCCAATCTGGCAAATGAACCAAAGCGTACTCTTCAAATGTCAATCATTCCTTCGATTGCCTCTTTTACAAAACATGTACTTGAATAGGTGCCTCCAATGCTGATGTCTAAAAGAATTTCCAAGGGCTGACGCTGTGGCGCAGCAAGTTAAAGCCCTGGCCTGAAGCGCCAGCATCCCATACGGGCGCCGGTTCTAGTCTCGGCTGCTCCTCTTCCGATCCGGCTCTCTGCTATGCCCTGGGAAAGCCCAAGTCCTTGGGCCCTTGCACCTGCATGGGAGGCCTAGAAGAAACTCCTGGCTCCTGGCTTCGGATCGGCTCAGCTCCAGCCATTGCGGCCATCTGGGGAGTGAACCAATGGATGGAAGACCTCTCTGTCTCTGCCTCTCTCTGTAACTCTGTCTTTCAAATAAATAAAATAAATCTTTAAAAAATAAAAAAAATTCCAAGTTATTTTATATGGCAAGTCCAAAAATTGTATTTTACAATAAGATAGTCTTCAACAATCTTCAAAAATCTACCAAATACCTGGCCACATTAGTCTACCTACTTCAAGGGCAAATATAGCTATAAATTATGCTGGGGTTTGCCAAAATTTCACCTCTTTTGAAACTAAGCTCATTTACTGTCAAAATACTACATTCACTCTAAATTTTAATATAATGTATATACTCTGCATTAGTGCTTACTAACGCAGGAACACATAAGGAAACTGGACCATGGGATGCAGTTGGTGGGAGGCAGGGGGCGGAGGAAACCGTGGGCGGGAGATTGGTCACTGCCAGCTAACAACAGGTGCAAACACTGCTTTTAAATTTAGCCGTTGGGCTTGGCATTTGGCTCAGCCGTCACTTATGACAACCACTGCTGATTTGGAAAGGATTAAGGAAAGGATGACAGAAAGGGTCACATTTATTAAAAGGCAGAGTGGGAAAAAAAGTTCTACTCTATTCAGTAAAAACTAGCCTCAGGAATGAAAAACAGGAGGATACTTGGAAAGCATAAGCACAGCTTAAAAGAATGAAAAGGGGATAGAAATTATTCAGAGATAATAATCATTAACAAATCACTCTTAATTAAGCACTTTAAAAACCATTCCAGCTGCCAAAGCTTCGGAGCAAAAATCATCTAAAATTTAAGTGGAGGCCCAGAAAATAATTATGATTAATTCTTAGTTGGGATAAGAGATAAGACCTGGATCGGCATCATTCATTCATTCATTCAATTACCCAGGCAATCAGTCAAGAAAAATACATCAAATGCCTAAAAGGTATCAGGCAGGCTATGCTAAAAGAAATTTTTCAAAATTTGCATTCATTCCCTATACAGTATATTTCTCTTTTTTATAATACTTATTCTTTTGATTTTTAAAATTTTTTCATTTTATTTGAGAGGCAAAGAAACAGAAACAGAGGCCTTATATATGCTGGTTCGCCCCCAAATGTCCACTAGCTACAGTGCAGGTCTCCCACCCGGGTAGCAGGAAATCAACAGCTGGCACCATCAGTGCTGCCTCCCGGAGTGCACATTCACAGAAAAGGAGAAATTGGAAGTGGGGCCAGGACTTCTACCCAGGCACTCCAATCTGGGGTGCAGGCATCCCACGCCACGTCTTAACTGCGGCACCAAACACCTGCCCCTGAAATACTCGTTTAACCATCTAACCCTGATCTTGAAATGGAATCAATTCTTCCTATTATTTTGCAGTCCAACATTTATGTATCATTACCCCTTGAGTAATTTCTGATAAGATAAACTTGAGACATATCATCAATGTGATAATCGTTGCTCCCAATATGACTAAGAAGACATGGAGAAAGTGTAGGTTTCTGCTGTCAATGTGCAGTAGAGTGTAATTCTAAACAGTTTCTAACTAGTTCACTGCCTACAGTGTAAAATAAATTTCAGTTTCAAAGAACTGTAAGATGGTGTGTTACTTTCTTCATGCCTTGTTTTGTTAAGTGTAAGGGTACTTTTAAAAAGTTCATGGAAAATGGAATTTAAAAATAAGTTCATTTTAGTGCAAAGGTTTTTGAAATACATACAGGTTTTTCATAACACACATTTTCCATGAACTTTCTGAAGCCCTCTCATATACATAAGGTGTGAACAAGGCCCTTTGGGTTACACAGCAAAGGCAGTCATAAGTCAGCTAATATGCTTATTAACATATAATGAGGGTTGGGGCTGGCACTGTGGTGTAGAGGGTAAAGCTGCTGCCTGCAGTGCCAGCATCCCATATGGGTGTTGGTTCAAGTCCCAGCTGCTCCACATCCGATCCAGCTCTCTTCTGTGGCCTGGGAAAGTAGTAGAAGATGACCCAAGTCCTTGACCCCACACCTGCGTGGGAGACCCAGGGGAAGCTTCTGGCTCTGCGCTTCGGATCAGCGCTGCTCCAACTATTGCAGCCGTCTAGGGAGTGAACCAGCAGATGGAAGACTTCTCTCTCTCTCTCTCTGCCTCTGCTTCTCTGTAGCTGTGCCTTTCAAATAAATAAATAAATCTTTTTAAAAATATATAAGCAGAGTTTTTTAAAAATAATATTTTTTAAAATATTTACTTATTTATTTTGAGAGGCAGAGTTACAGAGAGAATGAGAGTCAGATGTGCCATCCCCTGGTTCACTGCCACAACAGCTGGAGCTGGGCCAGGCTGAAACCAAGAACTCAATCCAGGTCTCCCAAGTAGGTGGGAGGGGCCCAAAGAAGTGGACTATCCTCCACTGCTTTCCCAGCTGCATTTGCAGGGAGCTGGATGGGAAGTGAACCAGCCAGGACTTGAACCAACATCCATATGGGATGCCTGCATTGCAGGTAGCAGCTTAACCTGCTAAGCCACAATGCCAGCCCAAGCAGGGTTTATAATATCTATAGATTCTAGTACTTTAAGGTCCTAAAGCAATTAGGTTTATCCAATAGAATTGCTCTATTCAGTCAAAACATTCTATTTATTGTCAAGAAGAAAATTTTCACATAATGCCACTAGAATAGTAACCCAAGATAACATTGGTGAAATCATTATTACTTTCCATAATACGAATTAACAAGAGAGTTGAGAAAGAGAATAAAGACGTGATAGTTCTTTTAAAACAAGGCTAAGGGGGCTGGGTGTTTGGCACAGCAGTTTAAAGCCATCTCCTGCAACCCTGGCATCCCTTATGGGCACCAGTTTGAGTTCCCTGCTAATGCACCTGGGAAAGCAGCAGAGGATGACCCAAGTGCTAGGTCCCCTACACCCATGTGGGAGACCAGGAATTTGCTCCTGGCTTTGGCCTGGCCCAGCTCCGGTCATTGTGGCCATCTGGAGAGTGAACCAGCAGATGGAAGATATCCTCTCTCACTGTAATCCTGTCTTTCACACAAATAAATAAATCTTTAAAAATAATAATAATAAGGGCCAGCATTGTGACATAGTGGGTAAAGATACCACCTGCAGAACCGGCATCCCATATGGGCACTGATTTGAGTCCTGCTTGCTCCACTTCTGATCCAGCTCTCTGTTATGGCCTGGGAAAGCAGTAGAAGGTGGCCCAAGCCCTTAGGCCCCTGCATCCACACGGGAGACCTGAAAGAAACTCTTGGCTTCTGGCTTCAGATCAGGCCATCTCCAGCTGTTGGAACCATTTGGGGAGTAAACCAGCGGTTGGCAGACCTCTCTCTCTCTCTCTCTGCCTCTGCCTCTCTGTAACTCTGTCTTTCAAATAAATAAATACATCTTGAATAATAATAATAATAATAATAATAAGCAAGGCTATGCTGCTTTCTCATCAATTTTATGATTTAGAAGGTAAAAGAATATAAATATAGATAATTTCTTGTTTGCTAACATGAGTCCTTCTCCAAGATATAGTCCTGGAAAATGAATGAATGTTGTGAAATTAAATGTTACATATAGGCTAATAGTAAGCAGGCCAGGGTGGATGCTTGGCCCAGAGTTTAGGACACGCACATCCCATATCTGACTGCCTGGGTTTCTGGGTTTGAGTCCCAGCTCTGCTCCCATTTTCGGCTTCCTGCTAATATGTCGCCTGAAAGGCAGCACACAATAGCTCAAGTAGGGTCCCTGCACCCATGCAAGAGACTCACATGGAATTCTTGGCTCCTGGCTTGGGCCTGGCATAACTTTGGCTGTTGTGGCCATTTGGTGAGTGAATTAGTGGATGGAAGATCCCCCTCTCTTGCTCCCCCTCTCCTTCTCATTTTCTGTCTCTCAAATGTAAAAATAAAAATAAAATATAAATTTATTTTAAAAAATAGTAACTAGCCCAATTTTGAAAAGTTAAACCTAGTTAGTTGTTTCTGGAATACACCCTTTAGAATAGCAATTCTCAATCTTTGCTCCATTTTGACAGATAAACTTTGAACACATGCTCATCACAAGCAACAGCTCTTAAAAAGCATCTGAGGCCGGCGCCGTGGCTCAACAGGCTAATCCTCCGCCTTGCGGCGCCGGCACACCGGGTTCTAGTCCCGGTAGGGGCACCGGTCCTGTCCCGGTTGCCCCTCTTCCAGGCCAGCTCTCTGCTGTGGCCAGGGAGTGCAGTGGAGGATGGCCCAAGTGCTTGGGCCCTGCACCCCATGGGAGACCAGGAGAAGCACCTGGCTCCTGCCATCGGAACAGCGCGGTGCGCCGGCCGCAGCGCGCTACCGCGGCGGCCATTGGAGGGTGAACCAACGGCAAAGGAAGATCTTTCTCTCTGTCTCTCTCTCTCTCACTGTCCACTCTGCCTGTCAAAAAAAAAAAAAAAAGCATCTGAGTGAGATGTGCTAGCTTTGTACACAAGTCCAAGTGTATTAATTGTGACTACACTGTACCCAGACATCTTCCTTTTAAAAGAATCTGAACTATTTCTTAAATTTAATGAAAGAATTGTTCTGCTACTGTGAGTAATGGTTATCCTTGAGTTCCAAGAAATTCAATCATTATTTCAACAAATAGTTTGACCTGGTTGAGTTACTGCAGCTAACAAAATAAAGGCTCTGGCCTGATGGAGCTTACCACAGGGAAGCAGAAGAGCCTTGCAGGAAAGCTTCTAACCCAGATTTGAAGATCTGGGAGGGCAGCTCTGGGGAGGCAACATTTGGTGAGATCTGAACGGTTAGTAGGAATAAATACCAGAGGGAGCGTAGTAAGATGTGATAACAGAGAGGCAACAGGAGAGGGTTATACAGGATCTTATAAAACATATTAAGAAATTTGGAATTTATCTAAAGAACCAAGAAAAATCACTAAGAGTTTTATAAATGGGAGAGAACTAGATTGGAGACTGGAGGCAGGGAAACAAATTAGGGGATCTAGGCAAGGCAGTGCCAGTGGTGGGGGTTATAGCATTGCCCACGGGAAAGGAAAGAATAGGTTAGTGTGAGAGATATTACATGTGAGGAGTTGAATCAAAAAGAATTGGTGATTCCGTTGAACAACAGGTGACTACAGTAAATGACAATATCACTTGAAAAATGCTAAGAGGATGGATACCAAGTGTTCTCACCACAAAAATAACCAAGTGAGATATGCATGTGTTAATTAAGTACATTAGTATATGTATACTTCAAAATATCATGTACACAAGATGATGGATGAAGCAAAGTCAGTTGTCAAGGAAGATTTCTAGGTGTCTTGCATGGGCACATGGGTGGATGCTGATGCCGTATGGTTACAAAGAAAACAGAAAGAATTGTTGGCCAAAAAATATAAGTTCATTTTTGTTTTGCTTTTAATAGCTTGTACAAAGTCCAGTTTTGGAATACTGAATTTCAGGTGCCTTGAGACTTCTAAGCAACAATATTCATTAGACAGATATTTGAGTCTGAGGCTCTGAAGGACATGTGGGCTCTAGAAATAGATGTGAGAGTCATCAGCATGTAGATAGCTGGTAACTGAAGCCACACGACGGAATGAGAACATTCAAAATGAGTGTGCGGAAGACAAGACCTAGGAAATGAGTTTCCATACAATATGTTTAATAAATATTTGATTTGAGTGAATAAATGAATAAAAACACAAGTCATTAAGATCTAGAAGGCATTTTTCACATTTGCAAAAGAATTTCCCAGGTAATTATATTCAGTTTTTGGCTATGGGTTACCCAGTTTTCAAAAATGTTCTGTATTCCTGAAGAATGTTTTAAATCTATCTACAAGATTCTCATTTTATTGCAATGACAATATGCATAAAGTTCCCAAACCGAGTTCTAGTGATTCAGAGAGAAGGAAATGGATATACCTGGCCTAGTTCCTCACATGTCACTAATGCTCAGTGAATGTGTGCTCACAGTTTTCTGGAATGAATGCATAAATGCATGGATAAAATACTCCCACCTTCTCACAGCAGGGGAAGTTACAGGGCCTCCAGTATACTACTGTGGTGTTAGTTGAGGCATTACAACAAGAACAACATGGTAGTTCCATTCTCAGAAACATTTAATCAAAGGAAGTATATTCTGCATTAGTAAGACTGCTGGGGTGATATATCCAAAAAGAACTCATGTCGAAAATTTATAAATAACTCTTATAAATCAGTAAGAAAAAGGCAATAACAACAGAAAAATGGACAAAAGATTTGATTAGACAATTCACAAAGGAGGATATACAGTCAGCAAATGAATGGAATGGTGCTTGGCTTCATTATTCATCATGGAAATAGACATCAAAAACTACTGTGCGCAGGTGCCATGGCTCACTAGGCTAATCCTCCGCCTGCGGCACCAGCACCCCGGGTTCTAGTCCTGGTCAGGGCACCGGATTCTGTCCCAGTTGCTCCTCTTCCAGGCCAGCTCTCTGCTGTGGCCTGGGAGTGCAGTGGAGGATGGCCCAAGTGCTTGGGCCCTGTACCCGCATGGGAGACCAGGAGGCCCCTGGCTCCTGGCTTCGGTTCAGCGCGGTGCGCCGGCCACAGCACACCGGCCGCAGTGGCCATTGCGGGGTGAACCAACGGAAAAGGAAGACCTTTCTCTCTGTCTCTCTCTCACTGTCTACTCTGCCTGTAAAAAAAAAAAAGAAAAAAAAAAAGAAACACTGCAACAGCACTTCAAGCCCACCGGAATGGTTAAAATTACAAAGATGATGGGGCCAGCGCTGTGGTGTAGTTTAAGCCTCTGCCTGCAGTGCCAGCATCCCATATGAGCACCAGTTCGAGTCCTGGCTGCTCTGCTTCTGATCCAGCTCCCTAAAATACCAAGTTTGGGCAAAAATACAGAACAATCATGATCCTCATTGTCACTGGTGGAAGTATAAATTGGTACAACTGTTATCCGTCATAGTAGAAGACAGAAACCACATCAATTATTTAACATAAGCAATTTAATATTTTAAAAAACTACTAACAAGGGCCCCTTTTCTACATTTCTAAGTTTTAATAATCCAATCATTTTCCTTTGTTTTCTCAGCACTAGGAGTTGTAGCTGCTTCCAGAATTTGTTATCTTCATTGAATATGAATTTCACCCATTGAGGTTTTCTTCTTGTCCTCTCAGTTACTTAGTTAACATTTTTACAGCCAGTTAAAAACTCTTACATTATTTCTGCTCAATTAGCTAGCATGGTGTTTATTTTCCTGATTGTAAAGAATTGGTACCAAGAGTGATCCAGGGACCAAATCCTCAAATATGGGATTTAAGGATAGTTTTGATCAGGTCTTCGAATGTTATGCTGAGCTCCTGGCCAATAAGAAACTTGATGCTATCAATTCATGGCATGTAGTATCTTCCCATTTAATCTAATTATCACCTAGTGGTGAATGTGATTAACTGGATATACAGCCAAGTGTCTTGGGGCCCAAGTGGGTGCTGTATTGTACCAATATGGCAGTAATGGTGACTTCTAGGGTTTCCCTGTGGCCTGGGACTCAGACACTTAAAGATGAATGTTCTCATGTTACTGGGAGTGGGGTGGCAGTAACAGTTCTAAAAGTATGCAGCTCTTACATCCTGCTAGCTAGCAATGACACTCCCATACACTATGAGAGCAGTCAGACTTGGAAATCTTCTGGAGAAAGGATTCTGTGTACACAGCAGAGGTAAATAACGTACTAAATTCATAACTGGCCAAATTTCTAAAAGTTTCTATTACAATCATAAAAAATAGGTTGAAAAAATAGAAATAGAAAAACACTTCAGAAATAATGTACTTCTGTTCTCTCTCACTAAAAGATTGGTTTATTTGAAAGTCAAAAAACAGAGAGAGGGAGAGGGAAAGGGAGAAAGAAAGGGAAGGGGGAGAAAGAAAGGGAGAGGGAGAGAAAGAGAGAGATCTTCCATCGTCTGGTTCACTTCCCAAATGCCTGCAACAGCAGGCGCTGGGCCAGGCCAAAGCCAGGAGCCAGGGTCTCTCGTGTGCATGGAGTGACCAATGCTTGAGCCATCATCTGCTATGTTGCAGGCACATTAGCAGGGAGCTGAGTATCTGGGACTCAGCTGGCACTCACAGGTGGGATGCCGGCTTCACAAGCAGAAGCTCCACCTGCCGCATGTCGGTGCCCACCCCTGTACGCCTATTCTCTGACTGCACCAAGAAACTTTAAGGAAACCCTGAGAACTTAGTGACTTGACAAAGACCAAGAGTTAATTTAGTAATGGGATGAGTAACACCATCACCAAGTGCTGAGGACCTACTAAGTATCAAACACTGTGCTGAGTGCTTTTGTACATTTGAGCTCATTTTATCCTCTTACCAGGATTACAAAATAGAAATCAGTATCTCTCTTTTACAGATCAGGAAACTGAGGGTAAGTAATTTTCCTGAGTTCAAAACTCAAACTCAAGTAATGGGGGCCAGCATTGTGGTACAATGGGTTAACCCACTGCTTGCCACTCTGGCACCCCATATCAGAGGTCCAGTTGAATTCTGGCTGCTCCACTTCTGATCCAGCTCCCTGCTAAAGTGCCTGGAAAACAGCAGAGAATGGTCCAAGCACTTGGACCCCTGTCACCCACTACAAGACCCAGATGGAGTTAGAGGCTTCTGGCTTCAGCCTCGTTCAGCCCTGGCCCTTGTGGTCATGTGGGAAGCGAAACAGAGGATGGAAGATTCTCTCTCTCTCTCTCTCTCTCTCTCTGTGTGTGTGTGTGTGTGCGTGTGTGTATCTTTGTGCCTTTCAAATAAATAAATAAATCTAAAAAGAAAACAAAACCAAACCTCAGAGATGAAGGACCGCCTGCACCTGCAACATGATGTAACCCACTTCTCTAGAAGTCAGCACTCTTGATATGCAGCCAACTTAACTCTCTTAAAGCTACAGCTCAGCACTGCTCTCTCTCTTCTCAGGCCATTCAGTTTGTAGTGGGAAAATAACCACCTGGACGGTTAGAGCTGAAAGTTTCTCTCAGTCTCTTGAAACACAGTGAAGTCATTGAGATCTCAACTCGCAACTCACTTTCCCAGGCCACAGAGCTGTTTCGTGGCGGAGGCAGGATTACCACCCACGTTTCCTACTTCTCAAGGCCATTCTCTTCACCACGCCACAAAACCTGCCTCTCCCACATTCCCTTCTTTCAGGTAGATATTAATATATGAGTTCAAAGTTCTTGTTGACTCTGACTCTGCAAATGACTTATTTGACATAACACAGGAAGTACTGTTCATTAAATCTCTGTAGCTTTATTTCCTGGTCTGTATTCAATACCATCTCCAATTCTACACACTAGCAGAGTAGTTAGGGACTATGTGTTTTGCCAAAAAAGTCTCCGGTTTTCTTTTTCTTTTTTTAAGATTTATTTATTTGAAAAGTGGAGTGACATGAGGACATACACACAGAGAGAGAGAGAGAGAGAGAGAAACAGAGATCTTCCATCTGCTGATTTACTCCCCCAAATGACTGAAATGGGTAGGGTTGAACCAGGCTGAAGCCAAAGCCAGAAACTTCATCTGGGTCTCCCATGTGGGTGGCAGGGGCCTAAATTCTTAGGTAAACTTCTGCTGCTCTCACAGGCACATCAACAGGGAGCAGGAACCAAAGCGGAGCAGCCAGGACTTGAATCAGCACTCCAATACAGGACGTCGACGTGAGAAGTGACAGTTTAACTGGCTGTACCACAGCACTGGTCCACTCTGTTTTCTTTTTCTTCTTTTTTTTTTTAATCTATTTATTTAGAGGAGAACGAGAACTGCAATCTGCTGGTTCACTCCCCAAATGTCCAGTGACCAGGGCTGGGCCAGGGTGAAAGCCAGAAGCCAAGAAATCCATCCAGATTTTCTGTGTGGGTGACAGGAACGCAACTACTTGAGCTATCACTGTCTCTTCCCGGGGTCTGCCCTAGTAGGAATAGGAAGATGGAGTCAGGAGCCAGAACCAGGACTCAAACTCAGACACTCCAATATAGGATGTGGTTCATCTTAGCACACATTTTAACTGCCAGATCAAACACTCTCCCCCAACTCTTTTCAAACTGCCTCTCTACCTTAGTCACCTGATAGTCCAGATCCTCACACTGTCTCCTCCTTTAGGCTGGAACACTGGAGACCTCTGTTAAGCGGACAGTATAGCCCAAGAAAGGTCTGTCAGTCCCCTAGCTAGAATTTATTTATGCAATTAGCACCATCTCTTGGAAGATGGGACTTTGAAGAGATTAGGATTTTCATGACAGGATCAAAGATACATGGGGCTGATGCTGTGGCGTGGTGGCTAAAGCCACCTGGAGTGCCAGCATCCCGTATGGGTGCCAGTTCGAGTCCCAGCTGCATTTCCAATCCAGCTCTCTGCTATGGCCTGGGAAAGCAGTAGAAGATGGCCCAAGTCCTTGGGCCCCTGTATCCATGTGGGAGACCCAGAAGAAGCTCCTGGCTCCTGGCTTCAGACCAGCACAGCTCCAACCATTGTGGCCAGTTGGGGAGTGAACCAGCAGATGGAAGATCTCTCCTTCTCGCTCGTCTCTCCTTCTCTCTCTCTGTAACTCTGACTTTCAAATAAAATAAATAAATCTTTATTTAAAAAAAAAAGATACAGGTGCGAGGTAGGTTGGATTGGGAGCTTTAGCGGGGGGTCACTGCCATTTGAAGCCATTGAGAACCTGGGGAAGGTGGGAAGGCACTGAGAGTAAGGAAGTGGCTCAGACACACTGGAGAATACAGTACCTTTATACAAGTTAGAAAAAAGGGGACCTTTCTGCATGTCCCCTTGTGTGTGACAGGCTTGAACCAAGCACGTACATCATAGTGTTGCGAAGGGTCTGCCCTTCCTGTCTCCTCTGCTGTTGTTACTCGTTTCCCATGATAGCCATAGAAAAAGAAATGGGAACTAATATTCACAATGCCTCAGTAAATTGAATTTTCTGAGCCCATACCTGTGCAGTCACTGTCATCACGAGATACTCGGTGAATTGGATGTTATTATCTTGATTGTCCAGGTGAGAAAAATAATAGCTCAAAGAGCTTAAATAATTTCCCTAAGGCACCTACGAACTCATTCAAAAAGGCTGAGCCCTGTGTGCGAAGCCAAGTCCGATGGAGGTCTCCTGACTCATGCTCATCTTATCGCACTACACAATGCCCCTTCACAGAAAACTGCTTCCTAGAGCTTGTGAGGCTGCACATCCCACCGATGTCAAACCGATTCTTTAGTACCCTGCCCTGACCTTCAGTGGTCTAATTTATCACAGGTAAGCTGTCGGCATCTCATTTGTAAGTGCGCCATCTGGCAGGCAGCATATGGAAACAGACCCTTTGACAAGGTCATAAGAAAGTTAATGAAGTCTAGATTTAAAAGTATTTTTCTAAAATCTGAAAGAAATACTGCTAGTATAATACTGAAGACTAGCTATTAAGGTGTTGGGTTGGGTGCTAACATAAATATTCCTTTAAACATTCTATTTAATCCTCACAATATCCCTGTGGGGAATACTACACTACTTGCCAATTTTCTTTTCTTTTAATTAATTAATTTATTTATTTGAAAGACAGAGTGACAGAGAGAAAAAGGAAAAGGGAGAGGGAGATGGCAGAGGAAGAGAGAGAAATCTTCCATCCACTGGTTTGCTCACATGTCCACAAAGCCTGGGCCAGCCTAAAGCCTGGAGCCTGGAACTCGATCCCCGACTCCTATGTGGGTGGCAGGGACCCAAGTGGTTCAGCTTTCATCCACTGCCTTCTCAGATGCATTGGCAGGAAGCTGGATCAAAAGCGGAGGAGCTGGGACTCAAATTGGCACTCCAGTAGAGGAGTGAACCCACTGGGCCACAGTGCCTGCCCCAGGCCCACTTTCTGATGAGAAAAGTGTGATACTGGGAAGTAACTTGCTAAAGATGGTCTGCTTGGTTAGTAAGGCCAAGATATAGATCACGAACATCAGATGCCTGAGTCCACAGACTGACCCACTCACTACTCTATACCGTCTCCCTGGCGGGCAGGATGTGAGAAAGATCTCAGAGTAAATCCTGAAAGACCTGCAGCTACTCATTCAAAAGTAATCACTTCAAGCCTGTTGAGGGGACCTTCAAGATTAAAATAATAAACAAAATTTAAAAAGAGTGTTTTTCTTTTTTACAATTTAAATTTTTTTTTTTTTTTTTTTTTTTTTTTTTTTTTTTTTTTTTTACTTATTGACATTTATTTCAAAGGCAGAGAGAGAAACAGACAAACAAACAGAGATAGAGACAGATAGAGAGACCTCTGGTCTGCTGGTTCACTCCTCAAATGCCCACAATTTCTGGGACTGGGCCAGGCTGAAGAAGGAAGCCAGGAACTCAGTTCGGGTCTCCCATGTGAGTAGCAGGTATCAGCTACTTGCGGCATCACCTGCTGCTTTCTTGGGTGTGCAGTAGCAAGAAGCTAGAGTTGGGAACAGAGCCAAGACTGAAACCATGACACTCTTAGATACAGGTGTCGCAGTGGCAGCTTAACTGCTAAGCCAAATGTCTATCACTGAAGTTTTGGATTACTATGTAATATTTGTACATCTTGGGGGCCGGCACTGTGGCGCAATGGGTTAACGCCCTGGCCTGAAGCGCCAGCATCCCATATGGGTGCTGGTTCTAGTACCAGATGCTCCTCTTCCGATCCAGCTCTCTGCTATGGCCTGGGATAGCAGTGGAAGATGGCCCAAGTCCTTGAGCTCCTGCACCCGCGTGGGAGACCTGGAAGAAGCGCCTGGCTCCTGGCTTTGGGTCAGCACAGCTCCGGCCATTGAGGTCATCTGGGGAGTGAACCAGCGGATAGAAGACCTCTCTCTCTGTCTCTACCTCTCTCTCTGTAACTCTGCCTGTCAAATAATAAATAAAATAAATCTTTTAAAAAATATTTGTACATCTTGGTGGAGTACAGTGCAATATTTCAACACATACACACAGCATAGCCTGATCAAACCAGACTACTAGCTTTTCCATTTCTTCATCTTTTCTTTGTTTGGAGCCTACCAGCTGCTCTCTTTTGGTTCTTAATGCAGCATGTAATACATTATTATGAACTATAGTCACCCCACTATGCTGTGGAACACTGGAACTTATCATTTCTATTTGACTGCATTTTGTACCTGTTATTCTATCTCCACCCCTTCCCAGCCTCTACTAATCACTGTTTTTTAAAGCTTCCATATATGAGAGATAACATGTGGTATTTGTCTTTCTGTGGCCATCACTGAGTCAACGGGTAAAGAAAATTTGGTATATATAAACAAGGAATATTATTCTGCCAAGAAAGACAGAAATCCTGACATTTTCAGCAAAATGAAATAAGCCAGACACAGAGTTTGTGTTTTTAAAAATAATGTCATTGATGCATTGCTTTTCTGCATATGACTGAGTGCACTAGTTGGTCAGCATTGTTCTGGTAAATGCCACTTCTCTGATTTTTTTCATTCACTCAATCATTTTTGAATAAATGATACTGAGCTTTTACTATGGAGAAGGCAGTAGAGTGACTAACACAAAACCAGGTGCATAATGAAGGATTCTCAAATATTCACTGAGTGGTTAGAAGAGACAGATGCTGTACAAGACCTTCTCTAGATGCAATTCCATAGGAACGAACCACTAATTCTAATAATTGTATCATCAGACTGCTAAGATAATATTGCCTGGGTAGGGGCTGGGTTAGAGTCTTGTTGCTATACCAACTGTGACTCGGTGGTAGGCAGCAAATGTTCAATAATTATAACCTTTCAATGGAGTAAGTAAATTGAAAACAATAGTTGTGGCTTTTTCTCTGAGATTGTAAAGTCTGTCTCCTGAGAGCAATAGATTGCATCAACACCAAAAGTTTGTTAATTCACTAGAGTGCTCCACCTTGTTTCAGCAAGTATAGGAAATCCTCTGCTTGTTGCATATCAGCTCACAGTTCTGACTTCGTGATTTTGCCTACAAACATCATGCTTGACTTATAGTACCCTTGGTGAGCCGCAAACAAATAGGCATATAGTGCCCAGACACTTTTGGAGAAATGCATTTCCACTTTATTGCAAGAAAAGGACCCATTCTGATCTCTAACATCTATATGTTGCTGGAGAAATATACAATAAGAAAAACAGGAGTACTTAAATATTCCTGCAATCAGTTCTCAAAAAGCCATCAAGTGGCCTAAAGTTTATGTAGAAATTGCCTCCCCAAAGGTAATCATGAAAATGCTGCCATAGCCTTCTGTGACTTAGTAAAACATTTATTGGAAATGGTTCTGAAGAGCTGGATCTTAATTCAGCTCTACTACTATGCAATCTCTGTGAGTGACATTGGGCCTGTCCCTCAAGCTCTGCCTTGCCATCTGTAAAATGGGAATACTCAATGCTTTAGGTTGGTGCAAGGTTTTTAAAAAAGAAACAAAATAGATAATGTACATATAATTATGTAACACCCTACAAAATGTCAATTTAAAACCAAGAATGTTATTTTAAAAGTTTTCTTTATCTTCTAATTTGTTGTAAAAAACTAAGAAAAGAATTAGGAAGAAATTAGATCTTTGCTCATTTGGCACACATCTGTCCAAGATTCTGATTTATGTGGAAAGTGTCACCATTGAGAAAGTTTGTGTGAGCTTTATATTCCTTCCAGCAGGGCGAAATGCCCACATACTCCGAAATACATGGACTGAGAGGGGACCACGCGTCAGCTTATATAACGAGAACTCATCTCACTGTATTGTGTCTCCTAGAATATTTATCATCTGATGAGAAGCCTCCTGGTTTATGAATTATGACTGGTCTCATTCACCCACATTTACAGAGTTAAGCAACACATTTCCTAAATGTGGGACAAAAGATGCCCCCCTTCTTTTCTATTTTCTCCTCTCCTCTCCTGGTCTATTCTCAGGCTGCCAGGGGACCGGCCTGCCCACTGGAAAACTGAGCTCTCTGGCTCAGCTCGCTCACTCACACCTGCTTTAAGCAAGCAGACGATTGTTTCTCGCTTGTAATGTCTCTTTTTCTGACTCCTAATGAGCTTCAGTCAACCAAGATCCTTTTGCAGCATGCAATATACTGAAATAGAAGAAATGACAGTGTCCAAAAGAATTTCAATTTGAGATTGCTTTTTCCCCTTAGATAAGCAAAAAAAAAAAAAAGAATTGTTTTCTCTCTATATAATGAAAAGTTAACTGAACTCGTGGTGGTTGGACTTCCAGAGTGCGTAGGCACGCACTTTTTGATAAAATTTGGTCATTTAGTCCTGCAACTTAATGGCAGGATCAATGAACAAGAAGGAGTGAGAAGGCTTGGACTCTATTTCCAGTTCTTGCTTTGGCTCATTACCATTACTTTGCCCTGACCAGCTTCCACTATCACTTGTAATCTCAATTATGTTAGCAATGCAGAACATTTGGAAAAACACCCTGAAAGCTAATGAATAGAGTATGCAACAGCCTCACAGCCTTTTTTTTGCAACTGATGTACCACTGGGGTCTCAAACAAGTACTTGTCTATTTGGGTGCCTCAGTTTCTTTACCTGTAGAAATGTGACACTGTATTTGCTCCTCTTTCCTTCTAGCTCTTTCACAAAGATGCAGTAATGATCAGGACATGGTATCGGTGCTGCAAAAGACCTCTGATCTCTCTGAAATGTTGCTATACAAAGAAAAATGTCCTTTTTGTTACTTCTACTAGTACTTTTAGGTACTTAGTGCTACCTGACTGACTTTGAACCAAATCAGTTCTATTTGGAAAAGATTACTGTTTATACTGTCATTCTTCCATTGCAGAAATAGAACAGGCTATAGAGAATACACTTTAGCAAAACAAAATTATTCCACAAGATTGTTGGCAGTTAAAAATTCTTCTGACTCACATTATTATCCCTGATCAAGAGGCAGTTTATCCATTCAGAGCTGCCTGTAGCAGTGCTGTCCAGGTAGCAAGAACCAGCTAACAAATGATGGTATTACTCAATTGATCTTAGCTATTCCAAAATTTTTGCAAAGTACCTGAGAAATGTGTAGGTAGTTTGGAATCTTAAAATCTAACAATAGTTGACAGACAGCTTCTAATCTGTTTAATTTAATTGTGTGTGCATGTGTGAAACATAAGAATTTTATAGCAATATTCACTGATCTCATATAGATAATAGCAGGGTTGACAGGTAACAAGTAATATCCTATGCAATTGTTAAATGATTTAGATATTATCCTTACAATGTATGTTTTAATTTTTTAAAATATATTCACTTGGGGCTGGCACTGTGGCATAGAGGGTAAAGCTGCTGCCAGCAGCACCAGCATACCACAGGGGCACTGGAGTTCCAGGTGCTTCACTTTCGATCCAGCTCTCTGCTATGGTGCCTGGGAAAGCAGCAAAAGTTGCTTGGGCCCCTGCACCCACATGGGAGACCCAAATGAAGCCCCTGACTCCTGGCTTCAGTCTGACTCAGCCCTGGCTGCTATGGCCATTTATGAAATGAAACAGAGATGGAAGACTCTCTCTCTCTGTCTCTCTCTCTCTCTTTCTCTTATCTCTCTCTTTCTCTGTGTCCCTCTCTGCCTCTGCCTCGTCCTCTCTGTAACTCTGACTTTCAAATAAATAAATAAACCTTTAAAAAATAATATTCGCAGGTCGGCGCCGCGGCTCACTAGGCTAATCCTCCGCCTTGCGGCGCCAGCACACCGGGTTCTAGTCCCGGTCGGGGCACCGGATTCTGTCCCGGTTGCCCCTCTTCCAGGCCAGCTCTCTGCTGTGGCCAGGGAGTGCAGTGGAGGATGGCCCAGGTGCTTGGGCTCTGCACCCCATGGGAGACCAGGAGAAGCACCTGGCTCCTGCCATCGGATCAGCGTGGTGCGCCGGCCGCGGCGGCCATTGGAGGGTGAACCAACGGCAAAAAGGAAGACCTTTCTCTCTGTCTCTCTCTCTCTCACTGTCCACTCTGCCTGTCAAAATAATAATAATAATAATAATAATAATAATAATAATATTCGCTTTATTTATTTGAAAGGTAGACAACAGAGAGAGATCTTTCATTTGCTGGTTTACTTCCCAATGCCTACAACAGTTGGGGTTGAGCCCAGCCCAAGCTAGGAGTCTGGAGTTCATTCCAGGTCTTCCATGTAGGTGGCAGGGACCCAATTACTTGAGCCACAACCTGCTGTCTCTCAAGGATGCTTATTAGCAGGAAGCTGGAATCAGAGGTAGAGCCAAGACTTGGACCCAGTTACTTACATATGGAATGTGGGCATCTCAAGCAACAGCTTAACCGTTGTGCCAAATACCTGCTCCCGTTTTAATTTTTAAAGATTGTAGTGACAATGTATTTTGTTATACAATCTCTTTGTCACACTAGAGGACTATCAAAGCCAAAGCTTAGACAATTAAGGAAAAAATCCTAAGACTGAGACACAAAGCAGTATTAATTCAAAGATGGGTTTATGTAACTGAAAGATCAATTTGTAAGGTAAAAGGAATAGAGGAACGTGAGTAACAAGATTCCCAGCCAAGTAAGATCCCAGATGTGGGACTGGGCTGGTAACTGATGGAGATCCTGACAGGCAGGTCAGAATTGCAGGTGCCTGGCAACAAGGACTGCGGATTAGTTACTAGGAAACTGAACTCCAGAGGCAGGAAATCCAGTTACTTTGGTTACCAAAGGTACCCACAGAAATCAGCACTGGAACACACAGACCAAGGTCATTGACTTGGAAAGCTTCTATCCTAGTTTTTAGGGACAGACCATAAACAAACGAATAAATAAAAACATATAGTATGTGAGTACTATATGTGAGAAATAGTAAGGGAGCCAGTGTCGTTGGGACAGAGTAAAGAAAGGGTAGTGATGTCAGAGAAGTAAGGAGAGACTAATACAGGGCCCTGTATACCACTGTGAGGACTCTGGCTTCTCCTCTGAGTGAGAAGAGAAACTATCAGAGGATATGAGTGTAGCAGAAGCACAACATGATTTACAGCTTGCAAGGCTTGATTGGATTTGTTTTGAGACTAGACTATAGAAGGCAAGGATGCATGCAAGACCATTTATGACACACTGCAGTACTCCAGGTAAGGAAAAGATGGTACAGGCTGGGAGTGGGCAGCGGTGAGAAGTGGCTGGAATCTGGATATGTTTTGAAGGTAGGGCCATCATGATGTGCTAATAGACTTGAACTAACAGACAGTGACAAGTCAAAGATGATACCAAGATTTCAGGCCCGAAAAACTGGAAAAATGGAGATGCTGTTTAGGGAATAGGGAAGATTTGGGGGAGTCTTAATTTCCTTTGCATCTTCACGCCCTTGCATGATGCCAGACACATTGTAATGTTCAGTGAATATCAATAAACTAATATGAACCTAGTGACTGTATACAGGGGAGCAGAGTTGTTCCACATACAAGATTAACTTGTTATTGTTACTAAACTAGGGTTTGGACCCAGACACTAGGGCAAGGTTAAAATCAGTGGTGTGCTGGGACTGACTTGTACAAAAGCCAATGGCTGAATTCTCAGGATACTGCAAGCCAGGAATTAAACAGTCATTATTTAAAAATAAATAATACAAATTCATAGCTGGTAAACTATATTTTTAAAATGATAAAATATTTAAAACTCATTACTTCCTAATTATTGTACTACATTTTAGTATTGTCTAGGCTCTGGAAATAACTTATGTGCATGGTATCCATGGAGTAGAAATACTGTAAAATGGTGTGCTACTATGCCTTTGTTCTCAACACTATGTTTGCCGATGTTGTATCAGTGGCTTTAAATTGGCCATGGTATTGGTATTTACAATACCAAAATTAGCAAATGCTAGAAATAAGGACTCCCCAAATCCACACCCAGAACTGCTTAAATCTATAATTAGGAAATTTAGTCTTTCTACCTTTCAGGACAATAGTAGGGGATGAGCAAATTGTTATATATTTTGTAAATACACATATGTAAAACCATGGCACACATAGTATTACAGTATGGGTATATAAGAGAACTTCCCTGTTCAGATGAGTGAGGGTTGGGGACTGAGGGAACAGGAGATAAGAGACACGCAAGGAATGACACAAGGGAAAGAAAGGCCTTAGATGTTGATCAAACTAGGAATCTGTAAGAGAGATGAGCATCTATATTCAGTCAACACGTCAGTAGAATTAAATCTAGGGTTGACAGAGAGAGGATGGTTAAGAGGTACAGGAGTATAGTTGGATAAGAGGAATAATACCTAATGTCTTATGGTATGACAGAATAATTATGGCTCATATGAATTAATTGAATATTTCAAAACAACTAGTAGAGGGGTTGGCACTGTGGCATAGTAGGCTAAGCCTCTGCTTGCGGCACCCACATCCTATATGGGTGTTTGTTTGCGTCCTGGCTGCTCCTGTTCAGATCCAGCTCTCTGCTGTGGCCTGGGAAAGTAATGGAAGATGGTCCAAGTGCTTGATTGGGCCCCTGCACAAATGTGGGAGACCTGGAAGAAACTCCTGGCTCCTGGCTTCAGATGGGCCCAGCTCCAGCCATTGTGGCCATTTGGGGAGTGAACCAGTGGATGGAAGACCTCTCTCTCTGTCTCTGCTTCTGACTCTGTAACTCCTCCTTTCAAAAAAATAAATAAATCTTAAAAAAACTAGTAGAGAGGATTTCAAATGTTCTCAACACAAATGATAAATGGCTGAGGTGACAGACATGCCAATCACCTGATCTGATCATTACACATTGTATATATGTATTGAAATGTTACAAGTACCCCATAAATATGTGCCATTATGTCAATTAAAATAAAAATACAGTATAAATTTTTAAAAGATTTTTATTTATTTATTTGAGAGGCAGACTTATAGAGAGAGGGAGAGAGAGAAAAAGGTCTTCCACCTGCTATTTCACTCCCCAAATGGCCATAACAACAGGAACTGAGCCAATCCGAAGCCAGAGGCCAGGAGCCAGGGGCTTCCTCCAGGTCTCCCATGTAGGTGCAGGGGCCTAAGGACTTGGGCCATCTTCCACTGCTTTCCCAGGCCATAGCAGAGAGCTGGATCAGAAGAGCAGCTGGGACTCAAACCAACACTCATATGGGATGCCAGTGCCACAGATGGAGGCTAGACCACTACGCAATAGTGCCAGCCCCCAGTATATTTTTTCAAAAGAATTAAATACTGATCAAATTACAAACTGTTAGAAAGGAGATTAGCAGTCTTGGACTGCTTATTCATGTGTTTTATTTTATTTGTGTAGGGGATAAGGAGAAAGTGGGACAAGTCAATGCCATGTGTAATGACTGCCTGTGTTTAGGCCGGCACCATGGCACAGTAGGTTGATCCTCTGCCTGCAGTGCTGGCATTCCATATGGGCACCGGCTCTAGTCCTGGCTGCTCCTCTTCCAATCCAACTCTCTGCTATGGCCTGGGAAAGCAGTAGAAGATGGCCCAAGTCCTTGGGCCCCTGTATCCACGTGGGAGACCCGGAGGAAGCTCATGGCTCTTGGCTTCAGATCGGCACAGCTCTGGCCGTTGTGGCCAATTGGGGAGTGAACCAGTGGATGGAAGACCTCTCTCTCTGTGTCTCTACCTCTCTCTGTAACTCTGTCTTTCAAATAAATAAAATAAATCTTAAAAAAAATGACTACCTGTGTTTAAGGCTCTCCTGTTAGGTCCTTTTAAAAAGAAACATCAAGAATACAAGACACTGCCTAGTTATTACTGTGAGACAGCTGGAAAACAGTGCAGTTTAGTTTTATGGCTTTTATTTCACAGGGAAAGAATCTGGAATCCAAGGAATATTGATGAGTTTGTAAAGAAAACAGATTGAGTGAGCCGATGGCAGAACTTGGGGGAGAAAAGCAGGAAATCTGACATTGTGGCCACAGTAAGAGGGACAACAGTGAAAAAGTACTGCATTCATTGGTTTCTAATGAACGCAGGATTAAAGATGTGCCTTTGAATTACAAATACGGCAATTAAAACAACAAAAAGTTGAGAACACAAGTGACCAAGGAGACTAAAAAAAGAAGCACATTTTTAATCTCTGATTTTCCCCAAGTCTCTTCACTTCATTGAGTCTAAACATTTCTAAAACTGCTCTTTTCTTTTCTTGATATATTTATTCTCCATTTCTCACCCTACTTCACTGGTTTCATTCCAAAGCTTTAATAATGTTTTCATGATGTTGTTTTCCATAAGTTGGTAAAACTTCATACTTAACAGAATCACTTGGCTTTAGCATTAGTCTTTATTTCTCCAGAAATATTTTTGGATATTAGAATGTAGAACTACTGGATTAAAGGGAAGGAGTTTAGTAAGAGTCCAGTGATACATGGTAAGACTATTATTAGTAGTAGTATTGTTATTAGTAAGAGAGACAGATGGATCTTCCATCCACTGGTTCATTCCCCAAATGCCTGCAATAGTTCAGGCTGGGTCAGGCTGAAGCCAGGAGCCAGGAGCCAGGAACTCAATTCAAGAATCCTACATAGTGACAGGGATCCAATTACTTGAGCTTACCTGCTGCCTCCCAGGGTGCGCATTAGCAGGAAGCTGGATGGGAAGCAGAACAGGATTCAATCCCAGGCCCTCCAGAATGGGATATGGGATATGGGCGCAGCTTCCTAACTGCTGCTCCCCATCCCTGACAAGACCTTTTTGTAATAACTTTGCTTATTTGATGTAACTGCTTAAAATGTTTACCAAGTTCCTAAATGAAAAACTGATATTTTATTACTGCTTTAGTAGTTTGCATCCTCTGATAATGAAACCAAATGCTTTCTCCCTACAGTTGTTCACTAATATTATGTCATTTGCCTATTCACTTCTTTGAAGTTTAGGGCAGTTTTACCAATTTGAATGGGCTGTTCATATAAGAAAGATATTAGCTCTTAACATTTAACAATCCATGCAAATTTTTTCCTATTTTGTTGTTAGCTATTCATTTTGGTTACCTAGAAAAAAAAAATCTGAGGGCAGTTGGGACACCAGCTAACAAGTTTACTCCCATATCACAGGTCAACATCTGGCTCTAGCTCCTGCCTCCAGCTTCCTGCCAATGAAGACTCAGAGAGGCAGTAGTGATGGCTCACGAAATTGAGTTCCTGCCACTCTCATGGGAGACCGTGACTGAGTTCCCAGCTTCCACTGTTGGCTTCACTCAGTCCTGACTATTGAGCAAAATTTGAGGAGGAAACCAGAGGATGGGAGCTCCCTCTGTCTGTCTCTGTCTCTCTGCCTCTCAAATAAATAAATAATTTTTAAATGTTCATTTTCCTGTGATTCTGTTAATTGCCTCTAATTATGAGTATAAAAAATAATCATCCTCCAGAGGTTTATTACCTATCTGATTCTATTTTTTCGTCTAAGTTCTCTATGATTTAACATTTTATATCTACTCTTTAATTGGATCTAGAATTTATTTTGACTTATAGTATGAAAGAATGATCTAAACTATTTTTTTTTCAAAATTAATAAACATTTTGGAATGGCCCTTCTTTTTTTCCTTTTTAGATTTATTTATTTATTTGAATGTCAGAGTTACAGAGAGGAGACAAAGATAGAAATTTTCTATCCACTGTTTCACCCCCCAGATGGCTACAACAGCCAGGAGCCAGGAGCTTCTTTCAGGTCTCCTATATGGATGCAGGGGCTCAAGCACTTGGGCCATCTTCCACTGCTTTTCCCAAACCATTAGCAGGGAACTGGATTGGAAGTGGAGCAACCAGGACTTGAACCGGTGCCCATATCGGATGCCGGCACTGTAGGCTGTGACTTAACCTGCTGGGCCACAGTGCCAGCACCTGGAATGGCCCTTCTTTCTTTAATGGACAATACATTAAATGCATATATGCATAATAGGACCATTTCTGCACTATGCTATTTTTTTTACTTACATTTCTCTTTTAATTAAACAGTTTAAGTGTATTATATTCAACTAGTTTAGTCTTTTTTCATAATTAAATTTTTCCTCTTCTATTATTTGCATCCTTAATCTTCCAGATAATGGGTTAGAATCACTAGATAGTACAAAGATTTTAATAACAACAGAACTGAGCATGTGGTGGCACAATGGGTTAAGATGCCGCATCCCACATCAGAGTGCCAGTTGAAGTCCTGGCTGCTCTGCTTCCAATCCAGTTTCTGGCTAATATGCCTGGGAAAGCAGTGGAAGATGGCCCAAGTACTAGAGATCCTATCATCTACGTGGGAAATCAGGATGGGGTTCCTGGCTCCCAGCTTTGGCCTGGCCCAGCCCTGGCTACTGCAAACATTTGGGGAGTGATGGATGGAAAATCTCTCTCTCTTTATCAGTCCACCTTTCAAATATATAAATAAAATAAATTTTAACAAGTCATATCTCTGTTCTTGCATGAAACAATAATTACTTCTTCAACATTACTAATTATAGTAACACTTTGTAATTAGATTAACAAAAAAGAAGTATGTAGTTAAGTTGTGCTATTAAATTGTGTGATGTTTTCTTAAACACTTCCAATGTCTCAGGGTCTGCTGGAGAAAGATTTTTTTTTTTAAGATTTATTTATTTGAAAGGCAGTGTGACAGAGAGGGGGGAGAGACAGAGAGAGAGATCTTCCATCTGCTAATTCACTCCCCCAAATGCCTCTGAAAGCCAGGGATGGCCCAGGCCACAGCCAGAAACCAGGAATTGCATCCTGGTCTCCCACATGGGTGGCAGAAACCCAAGTACTTGAGCCCTCATCTTTTCTTAAAATTTATTTGACAGAGTTAGTGAGAGACAGAGAGAAAGGTCTTCCTTTTCCATTGGTTCAGCCCCCAAATGGCTGCCACGGCCGGTGCTGCACCGATCTGAAGCCAGGAGCCAGGTTCTTCTTCCTGGTCTCCTATGCGGGTGCAGGAGCCCAAGGACCTGGGCCATCCTCCACTGCACTCCTGGGCCACAGCAGAGAGCTGGACTGGAAGAGGAGCAACCGGGACAGAATCTGGCGCCCCAACTGAGACTATAACCCGGTGCCCATATGTGATGCCAGCACCGCAGGTGGAGAATTAACCAAGTGAGCCAAGGTGCCGGGCCTTGAGCCCTCATCTGATGCTCCCCAAGGCACACATTAGCAGAAAGCTGACTTAGAAATGGAGGCGAGGCTCAAACCCAGGCGCTGTGATACAGAATGTGGGCCTCTTAAGCCACGACTTAAACTACTCTGCTGCAATGCCCACTCCTGAGAAAGATTTTTCGAGACTTAAATGTAACAAAAACTTCCATACAAAGTTCTTCCCAGGAAGCTATTTTATGATTTGAAAAAAAAAAAAAAAGATTTCTCTTTGAAGCAAATAAATACAAACAATATGAAGTGATTGAAAACATAAATTTCCATGCCCTGAAGGGGATTACATAGTTTGCAATAAATCTTTCATAATGCTCCTGAATCATTAGCATTATGATTGGGAACAATTTAAAAAATAGAGCTTCTTGTACTTTTTGTCCTGATTGAAATGACTTTCCACATACATTAATTTACTTAAGAAGCATTTAGAACATTTTAGAAGCTAAAAAATTTTTTTAAAGATTTTCTTTCTCAAATTTAGTTTTTTTTTTCAAAAAATGACAAATTTCTTAGAAACCATATAGAAACTGAGAACTCCTCTAGTATATATAAATATTTCCTGATAGTTAAAAATGTGAAAATTAAATTTCATTGTCGTAACATGAACTACTAAGCTTTCATGCTTTTACATGAGGCTCTACAGGACTCCACTGTTATTATCTCTAATAATATGTAAATCGGATTAAAAGGAGCAGAAATGTTCAATTTGAAGTCTTTTCCTACATGCTCCACGGTTGTCCCTAACAATGCCTAAGCTTCTTTATTGTGGCACAAAGGGGTTGGCTCGCTGTAAATAATCAGGAAACTGGACTTGGCCAATAACAACAGAGCTGTTCTTTGTAAGTGGAAAGTTTAATGGATGGTGGGAACTCACCAAATATAGCTTTGTGTGCCCTACATTTCTTCTTCAAAATGATTCTACCGAAGAAATTTCACTATAGTACTGGTTTCCAGTACAACTGGCTCCCCTTTCCAAAAAGAAGCCTACTGTGTTGGAAAAGAGTATAGGGCATATCCAAGAGTCGTTAATTTATAAGTTCCTGTTTGTAATTTATAAGTTCCTTTGAAATATGATTTCATGTTCTCATTTTGCTTTTATAACCTCCCTCCTATTGACAAAACACGTATCTTCTACTTTCCATTTAAGCTGAATATTTATGTATTTTCTAGATTTCTTTTATTACTTTATTTCCTGTTGCCAATCCTTGTTTTGTTATCCTAGTGAAGCATGAATTGTATCTAGGTTTACTCACGCAGCTAAATGACCACACCCTCATAAAGAGAGATCTGTTTGTCACCCTAAGTGGTGTACTCATCACCAAAATATTAAGCCAAAAGCATTTATGTAAATACCTTTTTCAACGAATCTGGAAACCAACCAAGAAAATCATCAAATACAATGTGTACTCTTCATCTTTATGAAATTACTGAACAAAATTTTGTAAGAAAGCTCTCACAGTTACAAAACTACTACTTCCTAACAGCTCATAAAAGTTTCCTTCCTCCTCCCTCATCCCCACCAATAACATGCAAACATTCAAATTATGCAGAAAAAATTTAGAAGCCTATTAATGCTAAGGTGTATTGAGATTTCAGAAAATAATTCAGAGCTTTTAAGAGCTATCTGTAGTGACTGCTGTGAATGTGGACTAAGGTATTTTAATTTTTACTCTAGATCCTGGCCTCACACAAAGACAAGCATTTGAAGTGCAGACACATGTAAGGTACAAAAGTGATAACAAAATATTATAAATATGTGAAAAAATGAACACACACATGTGAGTATGGGTTGCTCCTCGTGGAGAAAAAACCATTGTAAGTGGGCAGTGGGCCAGAGGATTGGAAGGGTGGGGAAGGGAGAGAGAAGGAATGAGCACCAGGCAGCACCTCCAGCCATGGTCTACCTTGGAAGAGAGAGTCCCTCCCAGTTGTTGCTCTCTTTTATTTATTTATTTATTTATTTATTTATTTATTTATTTATTTATTTTGACAGGCAGAGTTAGACAGTGAGAGAGAGAGAGAGAGAGAGAGAGAGAGCGAGAGAGAGAGAAAGGTCTTCCTTTTCCGTTGGTTCACCCCCCAAATGGCCGCTACGGCCGGCGCCCTGCACTGATCCGAATTCAGGAGCCAGCGCCTTCCTCCTGGTCTCCCATGCAGGTGCAGGGCCCAAGGACCTGGGCTATCCTCCACTGCACTCCCAGGCCACAGCAGAGAGCTGGACTGGAAGAGGGGCAACTGGGACAGAACCAGCGCCCCAACCAGGACTAGAACCGGGTGCCGGCGCTGCAGGCGGAGGATTAGCTTAGTGAGCTGCTGCATTGGCCTGTTGCTCTCTTTTATGAGGAAGGGGGTGGTACCTCTGCAGGTGTAAAGCCACTGGGAGTTATATGGCAGCTCCACAAGTTCCACATGGAGCTCAATATAGATATTTTCATGAGGAGGCCCCTTTAGGTCCCAAATGAAGCAGTTACATTCCAGGAAAGGGGACGTTCTGATGGACAAGCAGGAAGCTAGAATTCCATATGGGGGTTTGCAGCTACTTACAGCTTAGCAGACCTAAGCTAACTAACTCCTACTGTCCCACATTAGGATATTTAAATAAACTATCATTAGTATATACAGTGGAATACCATATGGTCTTTAAAAACAATGATAAAATCTATCTTTATTGACATGGAAAAACTATAACTGATAAAAGGAAATTATAGAAAATCTAACTTTTGTTCAAATAAGAGAAGGAAAAATACAGTATTTGTGTGAATATATGAAAGTGTTGAACTCAAGATAGCTAATTTTTTTATACATTTTGTATTTTCTAATTTAATTTAGATTGGTCATTCATTAATTTCATAATCAAGTGGGACAAGAAAGATACCTCTATATATTAAAAAAGAATAATATGAGTTTTTTGGTGATGAGAAACAGCTCTCTCCCCACCCCACCTCCTCATCTTTCAATTCTGCTTGCCTCTTACTGTCTTGCTTCTACATACAGGTTCTAGTCCAGAGGTAGGAAAGACGACTGCCCTGACTCCAGACTCTAAAACTGCACCCACAATTAGCTCTGGAAGAGTTAAAAGCCATAGGGTAGACAGCTTCCCCTGCACCAGGAACCAACAAT
This sequence comes from Lepus europaeus, assembly GCF_033115175.1. Lineage (NCBI taxonomy): Eukaryota > Metazoa > Chordata > Mammalia > Lagomorpha > Leporidae > Lepus > Lepus europaeus. The sequence continues at coordinate 61,453,950 of NC_084843.1, read as the reverse complement.
ATGGGGGGAAGAGAGAGGAGGTGAGGAGGGAATGTGATTTTCTGATGAAACAGGACATGGTCACAAGAAATTCCCCATAGTCAGTGAGGAGACGGAGTCCACACTGAGTTGCTTCCCAAGAGAAGAGTAGAATTTTATCATCTGAGGACGGAGGAAAGGGTGCTGAAAAGATCACTATAGTGAAGATCCATTACAATATTCATTCTAGACTCTCATAACACTAATGAGTTTTAAAAGGCATTCACACAGGGCCTTTTGGTGCTTGGGAACTAGAAGCCACTATTCTATATCCAAACCACAAAGCAAGCACTTAGTCTCATGGTTAAGATGCCAATGTCCCACATTAAAGTGCCTGGGTTTGATTCCCGACTCCAACTACTAGCTCCAGCTTACCGCCGGTGCAGACCCTGGGAGGCAGTGGTGGTGCTCAAGTAATAGAGTTTCTGCCACCCATGCGGGAGACCTGAATTATTAAGATCCTGTCTTTGGTTGGTGCAGCTCTGACTTCAGGGGGCATTTGGGAAGTGAACCAGCAGAGAGGGGCTAGGGTGCTCACTTGTCCATCCCCTTCTCTCCTTCTGGCTCTCAAATAATAATACAATAAATCGCAATTTGGTTTTCATGTAATTCTTCTTTTCACCCATCTGTGACTACCATAGTAAGATCCTATCCTTGAAAGAAACCAAGCTGAGATGAGTCATGGGATTTACAAGTAAATGAGTACCGGCTTTTGTGTTCCAATATTAATGGAAACTTGGACACACCCCACAGAGCTCTGCAGAGTCCTTGAAGTTTAAACCTCTGTATTATCTAAGCTTCCCTGACAGTGACACTGGGCAAACCGATCTTCTGGTGCTTACTTAATTCCAAGTAAAAAGTCCGTTTATATTTGGTTTAGCAAAGAGCAAACTTCTTTTTGTAAGGTACATTATTCAAAGCTGATACTCATTTTGTGTCTTGTTAGTGTTTATCCTTTGTATAGCCAATCTTTATGATTTCTCAAAAAACTATTTTTATTTCTGTGTGTGTGTGTGTGTGAGAGAGAGAGAGAGAGAGAGAGAGAGCGAGAGAGAGAGAGAGAGAGCACTCACATGTGCTGGTTCATTCCCCTAATGACCACAATGGCCAGGGCTGCGACAAGGCTGAAACTGGGAATCAGGAATACAATCCAGATCTCTTATGTGGATATCAGGAACCCAATTACTTGAGCCATTACCGCTGCCTTCTAGGGTCTGCAAAGTAGGAAGCTGGAGTCAGGCACTGAACCCAGGGATACTGTAGAAGATGAGTATCTTAATTGGTATCTTAATGACTGGGCTAAACACTGGTCTTCCATCTTTTTTTTTTTAAACAATAAAAACATAGCAATTATAATTCCTTAATATAGCAATTTTTAACTCCAGCTACATATAAATATCGCCTTTTTAAAAAATACTGATCTCAAGGCCAGCGCTATGGCATAGCAGGTAAAGTTTCTGGCTTCAGATTGGCCCAGCCTTGGCCACTGTGGCCATTTGGGGAGTGAAACAGTGAATGGATGGAAGACCTCTCTCTCTCTCTCTCTCTCTCTCTGCCTCTCTATAACTCTGCCTTCCAAATAAATAGATAAATCTTAAAAAAAAATTGGTCCCAAAGCAAAGAGATGAAAATATTTAAGGAGATGGATATGCTAATTATCCTGTCTTGATCACTACACAGTGTATGCATGTATTGAATCATCACCCAGCATTCTATAAATATATACAATTACTCATAGGCCAATGGAAAAATTAGTGGGATGGGGTAATGGTGGAGATTGAACACTTAAATTATTTGAAAAGCACTATGAGTTATTTTACAATGCAGCTCAGGTTGAAAACCTTGAGGAATAAGACATAATTAGCATTGGGCTGGGTAAATATTCTGGGTCTAGAAAAATTGGGTATACTGTACTCATTTTCTTGCCAGTCTGTCATCAATGCATCACTTTAATGCTTATCATTTATTTACCTAATTTTAAGACAGGGGACAAAGGATCCCACATCCATTCATCCATCCATCTTCCTTCCTTTCATTCTTTTTCTTTCTCTTTCTCCTTTTTTCTTTCTTGTTCATTCAATCACTCATTCTTTAAATAAGCATTCAATGAGACTAAATACTATGCTTGGTAATAAGGATACAAAAATGAAATTCATACTTTCATTCAAGTGTTACAGTATTAATAAAGTAACACATAAAAATTAGTCACCCTGAGATTCTTGACTAAAGGTCATTTTTAAAAAATAGCTGCAGGGGCCAGCGCCATGGCACAGTAGGTTAATCCTCCGCCTGTGGTGCGGCATCCCATATGGGCACCAGTTCTAGTCCCAGCTGCTCCTCTTCCTGTCCAGCTCTCTGCTGTGGCCCAGGAAGGCAGAAGATAGCCCAGGTCCTTGGGCCCCTGCACCCACATGGGAGACCTGGAAGAAGCTCCTGGCTCCTGGCTTCGGATTGGCACAGCTCCAGCAGTTGCGGCCATTTGGGGAGTGAACCAACAGAAGGAAGACCTCCCTCTGTTTCTCCCTCTCATTGTCTATAACTCTACCTCTCAAATAAATAAATAAAATCTTTAAAAAAAAAAGCTGCAAAAATATACACCAATCTTAGCCTGATGGATTCACTTTATAAAAAATTGTGTTGAAGCATGAGCTGTGTTAGGCAAACATCAACATCTCTGACCTACTATGCTTTCACTGAGTCATATAGTAAGCTACCCATCTGTCACAGTATATTCTTCCAGCTCTTATATATTGAATGAAAAAATGTAAATGCCCATAAATCATTATATCTCTAAAAAGAAAAGACTTGAAGACACCATCAGCTTGAATTGGGAGTTAATTCTAATGTAAGACTATACAGATGACTTGGAGTGTTTTTTTTTTTTTTAAGATTTTATTTATTTACTTGAAGGGTAGAGTTAAAGACAGAGAGAGAGGTTTTCCATCTGCTGGTTCACACTGAAGTGGCTGCACTGGCCGGAGCTGGGTTGATCCAAAGCCAGGAGCCAGGAGCTTCCTCCCGGTCTCCCATGTGCGCGCAGGGGCCCAAGCACATGGGTCATCTTCTACTGCTTTCCCAGGCCATAGCAGAGAGCTGGATTGGAAGAATAGCAGCCAGGACTAGAATCAGCTCCCATGTGGGATGCCAGCACCACAGGCAGAGGCTTAGCCTGCTATGCCTCAGCACCAACCCTGGCTTGGAGTGTTTTATGGAGTTCTATCACTCCTGATTACCAGATTCCACCCAAGAGTCCAGCAGCATAGTTTGGTCTTTGATTTCTATCCAATTCCCAAGTTAGGTTACTTTGTAGGTGAAGGGAGAACCCTACATTCCTTAAAGGCAAGTAGCACTTTCCTTTGATTGTTCAGTCATTTGCTATCATTTTTAAGCTTCAAGTTTCAGCTTAGCAACTGCTCAAAACTCACTTCAAGGACCAACTCTAAGACCAGGCTGCTAGACCCCTCCTGGGGAGGTGGACACTGTCGTACTATATTCTTAGTTACTGACACATGTGAAACTAAGAACAAGTGCATACTCACCTCACCCACAGAAGCACCACAATCATTTCTAATGCAACAGTGCACCCAGCCAAATCCAAAGGGCAAATGGGAAATATTTTGAAGTAAAACCAAAATCAGGAGAAAAAACAGCAGGAGGGTATACATTGAGAACAATCTTTCCACAAAGAGCAGATTCAAAGATAACAGGTTCCAAGGGAGCAAGCTTAGCCATAGCACGAAGGTCCTTGTAACTGGGAATTTTAGAAAACTTGCATCATGTAACTATAATTATTATGAAGTTCGTGCGCTCAGAAGAAGTAAAACACTTTCAAAGGAGAAGGAGAATCAGGATGAAGAGAATATGGCAATTTTAGGCCTGGTGGTGTAATTGTCTAAATGTTTGTGTCCCCCCCGAATCCACATGTTGAAACCCTATCTTTCCAATATGATGATGTCACCATCTCTCTCTCTTCATAAAGCCTCCAGGATTCAATTGTTGGAACTCTATGAGAACAACCTAGTCTAATATAACTTCCCGAAGGCCCTGCCTGTGAACAGCATAATTGGATTAAATTTCTACCTTCTTAGTACCATTGATCTAAGACTTTGGGGACTAAGCACCTGTATGAGTTCAGGAGCCAAATCTTTTTTTTTTTTTTGACAGGCAGAGTTAGAAAGTGAGGGAGAGAGACAGAGAGAAAGGTCTTCCCTCCGTTGGTTCACCCCCCAAATGGCCGCCACGGCCAGTGCACTGCACTGATCTGAAGCCAGGAGCCAGGCACTTCCTCCTGGTCTCCCATGCAGGTGCAGGGCCCAAGCACTTGGGCCATCCTCCATTGTCCTCCCAGGCCACAGCAGAGAGCTGGACTGGAAGAGGAGCAACCAGGACAGAACCGGCATCCCAACCGGGACTAGAACCTGGAGAACTGGTGCCACAGGCAGAGGATTAGCCCAGTGAGCCATGGCGCTGGCTCAGGAGCCAAATCTTTATCAAACCATAGCAGGACCCTCACCAGAACCTGTCCATGCTGGTAATGTGACATTAGGCTTTCACCTTCTAGAACTATCAGAATAAATTTCTGTTGCTTAGAAGCCAACAAGTAATGGTAATTTGTTAAGACATTTTGAGCTAAGATGGCAGGCAGAAGGGTCAGGGGGCAGATTGATTTTCATTTTTAGACAAAACATATTCAGTACTCTCTAGGATGAATCATTATGGCCTGAGAAATAATAGTATTATTACTAACAGTAGTAAGAGTTAGTAATTATTGAGCACTTATTTTACAAGGTACTTACAGTGCTTTACAAGTATAATGCCATTTAATCCTCAGGACAATCCCAATTACTTTTATTTCCATGTTCTTCACGAGAACAATGAAGTTTACAGAGTTTGAACAACTTGCCTAGGGTAACACAGTTTATCAGTACTTAGGCTGGGATTTCAAACACAGACTTTCCTGACTCCAAAACCCATGCCTCTAATCACCGCATAACTCTCTGTCCTAATCTATGGCTAGAAATTATATGGCCATAGCCATCAGGCTCAGAAAGACTTCTACTACTTTTAAGATCTTCTTAAAAAGATTTTATTTTATTTACTTGATAGGTAGAGTTACAAACAGTGAGAGGGAGAGATAGAAAGAAAGGACTTCCATCCACTGGTTCACTCCCCAAATGGCAGCAACAGCTGGAGCTGGGCTGATCCGAAGCCAGGAGCCAGGAGCTTCTTCTGGGTCTCCCACAAGGGTGAAGGGGTCCAAGAACTTGGGCCATCTTCTACTGCCTTCCCGGGCCATCATCAGAGAGCTGGATCAGAAGAGGAGCAGCTGGGACTAGAACCAGTGCCCAAATGGGATGCCGGTGCCGAAAGCAGAGGATTAACTTCCTGCACCACAGCACCAGCCCCAACTTTTAAGACTGCTGTACCTTATGCAGTTTCCCTGGTGTTCTGCATCCTGTCACCGGTGATAAGAAAAGCTCTAATGGTTATTAGTGCATTGGCAGGCAGTGATGAATAGGAACCAGTCTGTAGCTGCTGGGTGTACATTGCACAAAATTTGAGGGTTCCAAGTTCTAGCTGGGCATTTAAAGCAAAATCCATCAATATAAATTATGATAACTAGTTATAAGAAAGACTATTTCAAAGACTAATTGTTCCAACTTTAAAAAGTTAGAAAGCTATAGATGTTAAATACCTATCTTTTTATTGAAAAGCAGTAAACACACACACACACACACACAAACAGGTCCTGATTATTTCAGACATTGTTAGCTTAATGGGGAAGTTAGATGTTCTGAAGTATCCTCTATTGGGACAAATTATGCTATTAATGTGATAAGGAAGTAATAATTTTCAGTAAATAATTTTTAAAAAATGAAGTTTCTCTGGTAACATCAACTCCTTTATATTGCACCAAGTGGAATAAGCTGACTTCAGTGCAGTTGTGAGTTACTAATAGACAGATTTTAGTCCATGATATACTTGAGCAGTTGACATGCATCCAGTGTAAGTCTCCATTCAACCTCTGAATTTTAAAACCTCTTCTATTCAAAATTCATCACTCATAACTTCAGGTTGAACATATTTCCACGACATTTAACTTCCATGCATATATTGGAAAGGTTTTTTTTTTTTTTTTAAATCACTCAATCAGGAAAGAAAGAATAGAATTTTCAGTGATAAACTGAAGAAGTTAGAAATGTGCAGATGTGGGGCTGACGCATGGCTCACTTGGTTAATCTTCCACCTGCGGTGCCAGCATCCCATATGGGCACCGGGTTCTAGTCCTGGTTGCTCCTTTTCCAGTCCAGCTCTCTACTGTGGCCTGGGAGGGCAGTGGAGGATGGCCCAAGTGCTTGGCCTCCTGCACCCACATGGGAAACCTGGAGGAAGCACCTGGCTCCTGGCTTCAGATTGACACAGCTCCAGCCATGGTGGCCATTTGGGGGCTGAACCAACAGAAAGAAGACCTTTCTCTCTCTGTCTCTCTCTCTCTCACTGTCTATAACTCTACCTGTCAAATAAAACAAACAAAAAAAAACCCTCAACTCCATCACTTATTTAAAAGAAAAAAAGAAATGTGCAGATGTTTAACTTGCTTTGTTAACCTCTAAAATATTCATACAAGGAAACATAATCAAAAATAATCAAATAATCAAAACAATCAAAAAAGTTTTTGATGAATATTTATAGAGTGCATTGCTTATATCTGAAAATCCAGGGTCACACCCTCAAAGTTGATGTTGCTGCCAGGTTCCACAGTTCCACAGTGGCTGAACCCAAGTGTGGTGACACAGAGAGGTTACAGTTTAAACACAGGGCTCTGGCAATGGCAAGTGATCTAGAACAGAGCTTCTCACACTTCAGGCTGCATAAGAGCCCCTTGGAGAGCTCGTTAGAGCAGATCATTAGTCCTTACACCACAGACTCTGATGCCATCGGTCTGTGGTGGGAGGAAGAAATTTGAATTTTTGTGAAACAATGCAGATGAGATGGAAGCAGCCTATAGAAAAACCACACCTCGAGTAGCATGGATCTAAAAGTATCCATAAATTTAAACTTCACAAATTCTGAAGTTCTATCACACTTCTATCTGAATTCATCTCTTGACTGTAGAAGGTAGACTCTGGAGAAAGTAGAAGCTAGTAAAAGGTGCATATCCATTGGCTGGATAGAGCCATGATTCTTAGGATGGCAGAAACCTACAAATCTCTTTTTTTTTTTTAACTTTTATTTAATGAATATAAATTTCCAGTGTACAGCTTATGGATTACAATGGCTTCCCCCTCCCATAACTTCCCTCCCACCCGCAACCCTCCCCTCTCCCGCTCCCTCTCCCCTTCCATTTGCATCAAGATTCATTTTCAATTCCCTTTATATACAGAAGATCAATTTAGTATAAAGATTTCAACAGTTTGCACCCACATAGAAACACAAAGTGAAACATACTGTTTGAGTACTAGTTATAGCATTAAATCACAATGGACAGCACATTAAGGACAGAGATCCCACATGAGGAGCAACTGCACAGTGGCTCCTGTTGTTGACCCAACAAATTGACACTCTAGTTTATGGCGCCAGTAACCATCCTAGGCTGTCGTCATGAGTTGCCAAGGCTATGGAAGCCTTCCAAGTTTACCGACTCTGATCATATTTAGACAAGGTCATAAAAGACAGAGTGAGGATAGTAACCAATGATCCTAAGAGTGGCATTTACCAGGTTTGAACAATTATACAGCATTAAGTGGGGAAGAGGACCATCAGTACACACAGGTTGGGAGTAGAGCCATTGGTGGTAGAGTAGAGGTTATGATTACAAAGGAATGAGGCCCAAGTGCACTAGACAGGGCCTAGAACAAAGGACAGAGTCATTATTAGAGGAGCTAGGAAAGGTGCTGTCTAAGCTACAATTAAGTTTTCTGATTGAGAGGCAAATAGAACCTGATAGAAGGGGCTTGATAATAATCTGGTGGGCTTTAGGCCTTGTAAATTCAGAGGCCCAGACCTATCTATCTCTTCACATGGGGTATATCCTAAGGGAGGTGTGAACCTCCTAGGGGAAGGCACTCTGTTGACTTTCATTACTTGGCTGGCCTGGGAGGAGAGCTGGCCAGGTAAAGGCAGGGGGCATCTCTAACAAGAAATTTACAGTTCTGCCTGCAATGTTGCTGACCCTACTTGACCATCCCCTCAGCTGCAGTGGTCACTTTGGAAGTTGGGCTGAGTGAAGGGCTTTTCAGCTTAGAGCCAATAAGATCTGTGGCTCTGACCTGGGCATCCTTCGACTCCAGGGCAGGTCCATTTCCAGTGATCCAACTCTTGGCAGAGCTGCCAGGGCTCTTCACAAGCTGACTTCTGCTGAAGCCCAGGCTTACCTCATTGAAAGCCACTGCAGTGGACTGGCCTGTTGGGTCTCCTTGAGGGCAGATCACTGTACAGATCAGCCATTAATAGGCCTGCCACCCATTGCTTCTGATGCCTAGCTTTCTTTTCCTCCTGGTTTGTGTTAAAGCAGACCAGAGGATGCAAGTCAAGGGAGTGCCCAAGTCCCATCTCTAATCTTCGGTGGCCTGAACTACAAGTCTATAGTCACAGGCATGTTCTGTAGTAGTTTTTCTAAGGTAGACAATGCCCATGAGGAAAATTATATTCTCACTTTAAAACTTTCTTTCCCTTTGGTCTGAAAGGGAGGTTTTTTCTACTTACTGTATACTTCGCTGATGGCGAAGTGAATCTAGCTATGAGATTATTATTTAAGTTCTTATTTTGGCTATGCTATTATAGAAAAATGTTAGCCATCTCTTTTATAAGGTCTAAAGATTAAATTGTGCATCCTACAGATTCCTTCATAATAGAATTAGTTTCCTACCTTGAAGAGAATAGAGAAATGAAAGAACAAGTTGGGCTTAGAATAGAGAAATGAGGGAGCAAGTCCTAGATCGCTTGCTGACAATAGCAATATCACATGAATACTTAGCAAACCGTTTCAACCACTAGATAACAACTTAAGAAAACATTTACCAGAAGGTCCAATGCCTTCTATAAATTTTAAGAATCATGTATTTGAAAACACCTCTTAAATATCTAACATGGTATAGTTTGTTTAGCCAGTAAACTTAAGCACAACCATCTAAAATGTTTTTAGTTTCTTTCTACCAACACGTTTAAAACATATGATACACAGATTCAGGTCACTCAAATTAAAATGTATCTTTGATTGATTTTAGCAGCTTAAATTTATGGACAATCTTATCTATAAGCCATTTAAAATAAAACTCTTAATAAAATTTCCCCATGTGGACATACAATATGTACACACATATAATATAGCATAATAGACCAATATAGCAATTTTAATAATAGCTTTTAAAATCTTTAACTCTTTTTGTAGATTGCCAATTGATTTGAATTGCTTTTTCTTTTTAGTAACCTCAGTTAACCATACTTTCTCTCAGTTGGTACTGTTAATACATTATTGGCTTCATCTGTTTACAGAGCCATCCCAAAGTACTGAATACAATAAAAGTGGCTGGAAAAAGTCCATAGGAACCTATAGGAGGACAGCTAAACACAGAACCAACAACGCTTTAGTTTTATGAGCAGCAGATCATATATAACTGTGGATGACAAAAGACTTTAAGTCGCCATGTTTAAAATTATAAACTCATCAACCAACAAGAGGCACTTGCTTACTTCACAGTATTTTTGAAAGCACCTGTAGGATTTTACAAGTATTTAACCCTTTAGGCCTCTGGGGCTTTCTCATTAAGATAACTATCATGTCTAGTAACACAAGATCATTAGACTTTTTAATTCTCAAACATTTGTATTAATAGCATTTTCCATTATAGAAACTTAAAGTCTGGTACCACATCACATCTTGACAGTCCTTCTAATATAATCCAAATAGACTGATTAGTTGGTGTCTCTATAAGATGAGAGACATAGGTCCTTCGATTTTTTCAGTTGGGCCCAAACTGGAAGAACCAAAGTCCAGGATTTACTGGAAATTTTAGAGACCAGATTGTTTGAAACTTTGATTTTTTGAAGAAACCTACAAATCTCAAATAGAAATACTCCTTGACACAATTAACATAGGTCTTTTAGCTACATGCAGATGCTGGTATAACAGAATATTGGAGACTAAGTCACTTATTAAACAGAGATTTACTTCCTATGGTAATGGAGCCTGGGAAGTCCATGGTCAAGGGGGCCACATCCGGCAAGGACCTTCTTGCTGCATTATCCCATGGCAGAAGGCAGACGGTTAAGAGAGCACAGACACACAGAAATGCCCACGGCAGAGGAGCAGAACACATCATACAGAGGATGCCACTCCCACGATAAGGAACCCATGCCTGGGATAATGACATTAATATATTCATAAGGGTAGAGCCCACAGGACATAATTGTCTCTTAAAGGCCCTACCTCTCAACACTATGTACTGGGAATTAAGTTGTTAATACAGAAACACTGGGTAGGGGCACAATCAAGCCACAGCAGATCATGGACACAGAGATCAACGAGAGTCTTTTTTTGATGGGTGGGTTTAAGTCTAAATTAGAGAAATAATTCAGTTTGAAGCAATTATCCTGATTCTAAACCCTTCACAGTTGTAATCTGAAGTTACTTGACCAGTATTGGGAGACCTGCAGCAAAAGCATCACTTGGGAATTTATCAGAACTAAAATCCTAGGCCCCTCCCCACACCTAACACTTAAGATCACTGCCAGACTAGCAGTTCTCAGATTTAGTGTGCATCAGAGTCAGAATTACCAGGGAACACTTGCTTATTTTTGTAAAAATTTTTTCTGGTTTATTCTCTAAGACCTTTTGATAGCTCTACTTTTTTATGATTTATTTATTTAATTTATTTGAGAGAGAGAGCAAGAGTTTCCCTCTGCTGGTTCAGTCTCCAAATGCCCACAATAGCTGGAGCTAGGCCAGGCTGATGCTGGGAGCTAGGAACCCAATCTAGGTCTCCAATATGGCTGGCAGGAACTCAACTATGTGAGCCATCACCTGTTACCTCCCAGGGTGCACATTAGCAGGAAGCTGGAATCAAGAGTGAAGCCAGCTAGGACTCTCTCTCTCTCTCTCTCTCTCTCCTCTCTCTCTCACATACACACACACTTACACATGTAAACACTTCTGGGAATTCCAATGTAGACAACATTTTGATAAACTCTGCCCTTAACCAGGGGCTGTCAACCATTTTTTTAATCAGGACCCACATTTTGCATGAGGACTCACTGAATATAAATACACTTGTAATAAGAGTTTCCCAAAACAACACTTATTCTTACGCATGCAATGCACTCTGATGTTTCTGTTCTACTTTGTTTTAAAATTGCTGATGAGAGAGCCACCAGACTCATTTGATGACCCACTAATGGGTTGCAACTGTAGCTTGAAAAACACACCCTGGATCTTGCTTCTCAAATTTTACAGTACATTTGAATTACCTGGAGATCTTGTTAGACTGCAGATTCTAATTCCGTAAGACTGGAGTGGGGCTTGAGATTCTGCATTTCTAGCAATCTAACCTGTCGCTAATGCAGCTAAGCCATATATTATGCTTCTAATAGCAAGGCCTGGACCATTGGGAGTGCCAAGAAGTGACAGCACACTGTCATGAACCCACCTCTCTTTACAATAGTAAGCTTTAGAAGAAATTGCAACTAGACTAACGGTATTGTTCTATCCAGATGTGTTGGGCAGTGAGCTGTCCTTAAGATCATTGCACTATTTATTTTTTTAAAAGATGTATTTGTCTATTTGAGAGGCAGAGAGAGAGAGAGAGAGGGAGAGAGAGACAGAAGGGTCTTCCATCTGCTGGTTCACTCCTCAGGTGGCTGCAATGGCCAGAGCTGGACCCATCTGAAGCCATGAGCCAGGAGCTTATTTCGGGTCTCCCACATGGGTGCAGGGGCCCAAGGACTTGGGCCATCTTCCGCTGCTTTCCCAGGCCATAGCAGAGAGCTGGATCGGAAGTGGAGCAGTCAATCTCGAACCGGCACCCATATGGGATGCTGGCACTGTAGGCGGTGGCTTTACCCGCTATGCTACAGCGCTGGCATGCCCCTATTTATACAATTCAAACTTATATAGGTATAAATATACCGATTCTCTGCAGATTGCTCACATTTATGCATTCCTGAGCACCCAAAAGCAGATTTTTGTCTTTATCTTCTACATTATTTAATCTTGGAGTAGGAAAGCCTTGCTGACTCTTGGTCAAATGCAAGAAATGGAAAAATGAAAAAACTTGGATCATGCAGTTCTAGAACAATGATATGTTTTGAATCACAATATTAAGATACTCCTTCAGGTAGGTGTTCAGCCTTGTGGTTAAGGCTCTGGTTAAGACACTTGCGTCCCATATCAGAACAACCAGGTTCAATTCCCTGTTAGTAAAATGGCACAGTCTTATCTATGGCGTAATCTATACCCTGACACCATCCTAGGCTCTAGCCCCCGCCGCCATTGCTGGAAGCCAGGTGGCCACTTGGCCCAATCACCAGTGTCAAGCTCCACCCCCATCCTAATGGGGCTCACTACTCCCACTTCCTTTCCTCTGCAAAGCTATGTAAGACCTATTCTCCCAGCACAGGCTGCTGTTCTCTCTGTGCACCGGGAGGCAGCCTGTCGGGCTTCCCCCACTCGACAATAAACCTTTTCCCTTACTCAGGTGTGTGGTGTGTTTTGTGGCCTTTCCTTTCAGCCCCTGACTTCAGCTTCCTGCTAAGAAGCAGTGGTGATGGTTCAAGTAATCAGTTCCTGCCACTCACATGGGAGATCTGGATTGTATTCCTGCCTCCTGGCTTTGGGCCCAGCTCAGCCCTGGCCGTTGCAGACATCTGGGGAGTAATGAGTGGACGGAAGATCTCTCTCTCTTTGTCTGTCTGTCTGTCTCTCTCTCTCTGCTTCTAAAATAAATAAATAAAAATAAATAAATGCTCCCTTCATATATAAATGAGAAACTTCAAAGAAGGACATGGTATTGTCACAAGCTGGCTGCCTGAGCCTGGCAGGTAAGAATGCAGAGGCTAGGAGCTGGCCCCGAATCCTGTGCCTCAGAGGCCTGATATGTCAGCCACATAACAGTGCCGAGCCTCTCAGAGGACTGACGGACACTAACTTTGCTCACAGAAATGAGTGAGAATATGGCACTGGAATCCTTTATTTTAAAATGAAAAGCCCAACTGCCAAGAGGACTGACACTTTTGCCCTTAGACTTCTGTTTCTTTCTTTTTTAGGAAGTTTCATAAGGGAAGGAAAATTCTGTAACTCCAAGGTTGCAGGGTGAGCAAGGAATCAGAGGCATATGCATATCTCAAAGGCACACACATCGGGTCCATAACAGAGAATCTTCTGAGTCAAGGGCACCTTTCCCCTTGGCCAGCCCATGGAGGGCCCCCAGTGCACCTCTGAGTCTCAACTTTCTAGCCTTCTGGGGGGGGGGGGAGCGGTCCAGCTTCTGGCTAGTGCACGGAGGAATTGAATTTTTCTTTTACCATATGAGTGCATTTAATCAGTACTTCAAGTATGATAAGCATCTGCCTTTGGTTTTGATTTTTTGCATCTCTCTGTGATAACCCATTTATGTGTTATTTGTGTGGTTTCCCAAAGGGAAAATGTAACTTATTTTTAAAATTTTTAAAGGATATTTCATTTACCTCCTTTTATTAATTACTACAGGTTTAACTACTGGATTATTGGTTTCAAGGAAATATTCTCACCCTACTTCCACCTGACTATTTTCCAGCATTTTTAACATTTTATTTTTATGAAAGCAATGTGTTACATAGATAAGAGGGCAGTAGTGGGAAAGATTAGGCACAAAGTAATGGGACACTAGCCCTGCGGATGAGCCAGGCCAAAGTCGGGAGCCTGGAACTCAGTCTGGCGTCTGACACGGGTGGCAGGGACTCAGGTACTCAGGACATCGTCTGCTGCTTCCTAGGTGCACTAGCCAGAAGCTGGATTGGAAGTGGAGGAGCCAGGACTCAAACCAGGCACTCTGATATGGGATGCTGGCACCCCAAGCAGCAGTTAACCTGTTGCTCCACAATGCCTACCTATCACAAAGTTTTATTTTAAGTCACCGAGTAATGTTTACATTATGAGCGTTATATGAATTCTATTCACTACTTGGCCATGGGAAATACAATGAAAGGATTTCCTCTTCCGTAAAATTTCTTGACTTTCCTGAAGCTCATGATTGCTTCTTCCTCCTTTCCACTCCCATTTCTTTAAAAAGCACACACACACACAGACCCAGATAACAGGTGCACATACTTCCTCTCGCACTCTCTCTCAAGTGGTGTCTTAAATGTTGTTCCAAATGCCTGCCCTATTGTTCATCTCTGTATTCTTGTGTTGCCTTATAGGAAATTCTCTTAAATTTTTAATTTTATTATTAGGTGTTTAGTTCATTCGAGCTGTTTGTTGCTCTTTATATATATATTTTAAAAGATCTTGGTTCCTATTTCATGAATACAATATCTTTTTTAACTGAGGATTCAAATTCTTAAAAATGTTTTTTCTCCAGGCCAGCGTTGTGGTGCAGTGGGTTAACATCCTGGCCTGAAGCGCCAGCATCCCATGTGGGCACCGGTTCGAGACCTGGCCACTCCACTTCCGATCCAGCTCTCTGCTATGGCCTGGGAACGCAACAATGGAGGATGGCCCAAGTCCTTGGGTCCCTGCACCCACATGGGAGACCTGGAAGAAGCTCCTGGCTCCTGGCTTCGGATTGGTGCAGCTTCGGCCACTGTGACCCATTGGGGAGTGAACCAGCGGATGGAAGACCGCCCCTCTCTCTCTGCCTCTTCTCTCTGTGTAGCTCTCTGTGTAAATAAATAAATCCTTTAAACAATGTTTTTTCTCCACACGTTCCCTGAACTCTGCATTTCCTCCAAGTTCCTTTTCTCTGCATCTGTTTCTTTCTTAGCAGAGCTGCTTCATTTCTATAATGATCCCTTGTTGCCCATTTATATTTACGAGTAAGGAACTGCGGGTCAGTGTTGTGGCATAGTAGATAAAGCTGCTGCCTGTGTCCCCGGCATCCCATATAGGTGCCAACTTGTCTGGCTGCTCCACTTCCAATCTAGCTCCCTGCTAATGGCCTGGGAAAGCAGTGGAGGATGGCCTAAGGTTTGGGCTCCGGCTGCCCACATGGGAATCCCAGGTGAAGTTCCTGGCTCCTGGCTTCTGCCTGGCCCATCCCTGGCCACCATTGTAGTCAGCAGATGGAAGTTCTCTCTCTCTCTCTCTCTCTGACTTTCAAATAAAAAACATTTTAAAAAATTTTCAAATGAAAATAATAAAAAAGAGCAAGGGTCTAAAAACCTTGTGTGCAAGTTTGTTGAGTACAGGTGAGACTTACTGCCTGGTAGGCATTCCCATAGAAGAAAGGTGGGTGAGAGGCTTCTGCCTGGGGCCACCTGACTGGCTCCTAACATTCCAGGAGCAGAGCACCAGCTGAGCAGCTGGGGGTAGATTCAGATTTGAGGAAACTCTCACTCAATCTTCCTTTTAAATTTTATGCCTTCTACCTTGCCTCACATCTCTGAGTTCAAGGCCTTTCTAGTTCAATTCAAAGGGAATCGCTTGGGCACAGGAGATACTTCCAGGGGACAGCAGGCCCTGTCTATGCACCATGTACTCCGTGTCTATGCACTAGCCATTATGCACGTATCTTCAGTTCACTCAGCTTCAGAAGCACTTAGAAACTCCAATTGCTGAATCATTTTTCAAAAATCTTCCGGGTAGGAAACTTAATGACTAATATTTATTTATTTTTGTTTTTTTTTTTTACAAGATTTTTTTTTGAAAGGCAGAGTTACAGAGAAGCAGAAACACAGAGAGAGAGAGAGAGGTCTTCCATTCACTGGTTCACTCCCCAAGTGGCTGCGCCGATTTGAAGCCAGGAGCCTGGAGTGTCTTCCGGGTCTCCCACAACGGGTACAGGGGCCCAAGGACTTGGGTCATTTTCCACTGCATTCCCAGGCCATAGCAGAGAGCTGGATCGGAAGTGGAGCATCCGGGACTGGTGCCCATATGGGATGCTGGCACTGCAGGCGGCAGCTTTACTTGCCATAGCTCTTGGCCCCTACTGAAGATTTTCAGCACCTGCAGCATCACCAACTTGCCTTTTGCATTTTTCCTTTGGTAAGGTGTTTCCATTTCTCTTTCTCTGTTTCACAAAATTGACTACCCTTCCATCTATGTTGCATCAGCTTGGTATCCTGGGTTTCTATCTTCATCCACATCCAATAGATCACTTGAATCTTTTGATTCCACCTCCTGAATTTCAATGAAACTATCCTCCCTATCTCTCTTGTTCAGTTGTCACTGTTTTAGTTTACCCCCTTATCATTCCTCCCCTACATCATTACAACAAAAACTGACCTATTTTCCTGTTTTGTGTGTGTGTGTGTGTGACAGGCAGAGTTAGACAGTGAGAGAGAGACAGAGAGAAAGGTCTTCCCTCCGTTGGTTCACCCCCCAAATGGCCGCCGTGGCCGGCACGCTGCACCGATCCGAAGCCAGGAGCCAGGCGCTTCCTCCTGGTCTTCCATGCAGGTGCAGGGCCCAAGCACTTGGGCCATCCTCCACTGCCTTCCAGGGCCACAGCAGAGAGCTGGACAGGAAGAGGAGCAACCGGGACAGAATCCTGCACCCCAACCGGGATTAGAACCCGGTGTGCCAGCATTGCAGGTGGAGGATTAGCCAAGTGAGCCGCGGCCCTGGCCCTATCTTCCTGTTTTTAATCTTTACCCATCTCCATAGCCTAATCCATTTTTATCTCTCAAAATTTTCTCTCTAAAATAGATATCTAGGGCGCCACTGTGGAGCAGCAGGTTAAGCTACCATCTGGGATGCCTGCATTCCATAGGGGAGTGCCTGGGATCAAATCTAGCCTCTGCTTCTAATCCAGTTTCCTGCTAATGTGTCTGGGAGGCAGCACATGATGGCCCAAGTACTAGGGTTCTTGCCATTCCTGTGGGTGACCCAGATGGAGTTCCCAGCTCCTGACTTCAGCCTGGCCCAACCCTGACTGTTGTGGGCACTTGGGGCGTGAACCAGTGGAGGGAAAGTCAGCCTGTCTGTCTCTCTCTCTTTCTCTCTCCACTCTTTCAAATAAATGAATGAATAAATCTTTTCTTTAAAAATGACAAAACATTCTTGTCAGAAAAATCAACATAATTTTAAAAAATGTACAAAACATAGATGCGATTTTTTTACTTCTCTATTTAAAATTCTTTACAGGGTTTCCTGCTACTTCCTGGAACAAAGTTCAAAGTCTTCATGCATGACCCTGTTCAGAATCTGTATGCCGCACATCTTTCCCCTCTCTCCCGTCTTATCCTTGCCACTCTCCCCAAGGTAGAGCTCTGGTCACACAGCTAAGCAGATCACTTGTCATTTTTCTGACACACCTTTACGACATTTTTCTTTTTTCCATTTTACTTGAAAAAGAGAGAGAGAGAGAGTGACAGACAGACAGACAGTAAGAGATCATCCATCTCCCAGAGCTGGGCCAGGTTTAAGCCAGGAGTCTGGAACTCCATCTGGGTCTCCTGTACGGGTGGCAGGCACTCAAGTCCTTGAGCCATCGTTTGTTACATTCCAGGGTGTTCATCAGTAGGAAACTGGATAGGAAGTGGAACAGCTGGGACCAAACCAGGCATTCCATTATGGGATGCAGGCATCCTAGGCAGCAGCATAGCAGCTGCATGAAATGCCCACCCCAGGATATTTTATAAACGGCTTCTCCTTACTAAGCATCCTTCTTTTTTCCTCTTCTGGCAAAGTGATAATTATCCATCTAAACTCTGGTCAAAAATCACCTCTAAGAAGTCTTCCTGGATCGCCAAAATGAGTTGGTGCTTGTCTTTTCTTTACTCCCAGAGCCCTTCCCACAGCCTCTGCTGTAGCCTTTCTGTATTGTGCAGTCCATGTCTCACACAACCCGTCCCCCTCATTTGTGTACACCCTGTCTCTCCCCACCCGCCACTGCTCAGTACACGGGATGACACCCAGAATAGAACAGCAGGCAGCTACCCTGTGTCGAGAACACAGGCAATTGATGCACATTTGTTGAATAAAGGAAGACCATTCTTGAGAACTCTGCGAAAGTCTAAGGGAATTCCTGCTCTTAGGATTTCCTGAAGCCCTAATTATAGGAGCTGCCACAAAAACCTGCTTGCAGGCACATGTGTTCATTTCCTTAATTGGGACTAATGACAAGAAAGGCACAGAAACTTCAGATGGGCAAGCTAATAGCTACGCAGGTATCACTGCGAGGCATTTTGAAATTGTCTAAAATGCAGTCTCCAGAAAGCAGGGATTTTTTGTTTCTTTGTTTACTGCCGCATCCCCAGTGCCTGGTACATAGTATATTAGGGCACCAGCAGGAAACAGATGGCGCACTCAAAATAGGCTAACTTGAAGAGAGACCGTTTATAAAGGTGTAGGGGAATCACGCACCACAGTGAAGTAACCAAGGGCTTCTGACTGCGGGGAGCTGTGACCAGGGCCCCGCCTGAATGCAGGAATGACTGACCTGATGAGGGCAACGTTAGTCCAAATCAGACAAACTCAAGCTTACAGAGCTGGCGTCAAAGTATAAGGAATCCAATCCAGTACGGGCAGCAAGCAGCAGCAGCATTGGAGCCACGGCTGGCAAATGTGTGGCATGTTTGCCACCATTCTTCCCTTCCACATTCCCCAACCTGGCTCCAAGGGCAGATCTTTTAAAAAATCAGATATGATTCTTTTTCCTACTTGACCCAAAAAAGTCCCTGTGGTACTTCTCAACATAGTGTTCCAAGCAGTGACTACCATTGAATTACTGTGACTTCACATAAAACCTACCAAACTGGCACTAGTCAAATAAGGATACTACCGGGTGTAGAGGGTGGATCTTTCTAATTTGGAAACAGAACCCCAGCCATTAGCTGGGGAAGTGGAGGTTGGGTCAGCTCCCACGAGAAAGGACTGCCAAGTGCTGGAAAAGTAGATTTGTGTGTGTGTGTGCATGTGTGTCCAGGATAACGTTCAAGTTAGGATTCTGATCTTAAGCAGAGAATTAAGAATGCAAATCAGCAAAGTAAAAATTCTACAGACTGGTTAAAGCAAATGAGAGTTGAGGGAGCAAGACTCATTTCAGACTCACGCTGGCAGAAATGATGTTTCCAGTATACGATTAGGCATAATGTGAACTGACTCTGAAATTTGGTCCCACTGACTCATAATGATTATTACCTCTTAGGCACCTGCAGCTGAGCAGAGCAAGATAGGGAAAGGACTAATATGCTGCTTTCTCCCTATTTATTCCCTCCCTTTTCCAAACTTTCTAATTTAAGCTGAAAGCTTTTGCTGCAAATACTTAACTAAAACAAGCACATGGGATCACAACCACCACTTATTCAGTATCTACTATATTTTATGCTTTAGTTGTATTCAGTAATCTAACAACTCATAACATAGATATGATTATTCTTTACTAATGAGCAAATGGACATTTAGAGTAATAAAGCATATATTGCAGCTCCAGGGTTTCAATCCAGGAGCTCTAAAACCTGTCTGAATCCTGACACATCAGCCACCTCTGATCCTGTAGAGATAATGCTTTCAATCAACCTCACATCTTGGATTTGTCAGGGTCATCATAAATGTGCAGGCAAGCTGCACATCATAACATCATAGGATGGTATAGATTAGGTTACAAACAAATATATAATGATGTAATACATGGTTAGTAATAGACTGTTTTAGTCATCTTTAAATTTTTTCACATCAATTATTGTACCTGCTATAGTCAAACTACTTCTTAAGAGATGTCATTGTACTCATGATCTTAATATAAATATATCAGTAAGAAGGGCCAAAAATGAAGATCTGGTCAATCATGGCAAACCAAAGCAGAAGTCCTGAGATTAAAAAAAAAAACTATAAAATCAGCCACAGATGGTCCCCAATTTATGATGGCTTGACTTATAATTTTTCACCATCATGACTGGATGAAAGCATATCCAGATAGACATTCTGTTTTTCACTTTCAGTACAATATTCAACAGACTACAAGAGTTATTCAGTAGTTTACTGTAAGATAGGCTGTTAGATGATTTTGCCCAACTGTACATTAATGGCTAATTTTTTTTTCAACAGGCAGAGTTAGACAGTGAGAGAGAGAGAGAGAGGTTAATGGCTAATTTAAGTGTTCTGTGTTTGGCTGAGCTATGACATCCAGTAGTTTAGGTATATGAACATTTTCTTTTTTAAAAAAAATTATTTTTAAAAAATTTTATTTAAGTTATACAAGTTTCATGTATTTCATATATGCAGATTTAGGAACATAATGATACTTCCCACCCTAACCTCCTTCCACCCACACTCCAACTTTTCTCCTCCCTCTCCCATTCCCATTCTTAATTTTTACAAGTTCTACTTTCAGTTTATTTAATAATGGCAAAGTTAACCCTATATTAAGTGAAAGAGTTCAACAAATAGTATGAAGGAAAAAACCACTGTTCCTCAACAGAAGAGACAAAGGCTATAAACTGTCATTGAATCTCAAAATGTCCATTTCACTCCAATACATTACATTTTAGGTACTCTGTTAGTTATTTCGGATCAGGGAAAACCTATGGTATCCATCTTTTTGGAACTGGCTTAAGAAAATACATTTTCAACTTAATATTTTCAATGCAAAATGGGTCATAAATAAAGGAGCATCTTATAGCTCAGGGTCCTATCAGGGCACAAATGGCATATGCAAATCAGGATAAATTGAGGAGAGCTTATCTTCAAAGATACTAAATACAAATGTGTGGGCAGGGTGTAGGGATAGTGGACACAACAGTGAATGAACCAGGTCTAAAGAGCAGATTTGAAGGAACCCATAGACCTGAAGCCATGAAGTGGGCTTCAAGAGGTGGGGAGGAGAGTTTTGTAGAGGGAGCCAGCTTGAGAGGAGCAGTGACTTTGGGTTGAGGGATACAGCTGCCTAAAGTGACCTTCCAGGGAGGGAGCCAGGAGAATAAATACACTGACCTCATTCTGCTGCTCCAATCCACACCCACCAGGCTGCCAGGAAAGAGGGCACTGTGGAGAAGGGCGGAGAGAGATCTGCAGGGGCAGACTGGAGGTGGCTTAGGCACAGCAAGATGCAAAGAAACTAAACAGTGAGTAGATGGAGGACAGAGTGGACATGCAGAGAAAAAAAGTGTTCTATACGAGAGAGCGGGCAGGTGTCTATGAGAGACTCTCCAAAAAGGAAGCTCACTCCCAGCACGGCCTCAGAGCCTGACGACTTTCCAGTTTGAGATCCTCTTCCGGTTTCAGTCGGGCAGCTCTACAACAGTTCCCAGCTATGATGTTCATAGGATCTGGCTCCCAAACTGATGTGGACCTGAAATCCCAAAGTCATGAACTGATGGCATTAAGATCATGGAGACTTAATGCAATTATAGTGTCTAAGAGGTGCACCTCGTGGGAGGTCCTGGGTCTCTGGGGGTGTGTCCTCAGCAGGGAGTTCTCACAACAGGTTGGGTCTAACCCCTCTCTGCTTCCTGGCAACATGAGATTGTCCCACACCCTTGCCCCACCATTGCTGTTCTCCAGCCTCACCAGATGGCTGAACTAACGGGGCTCACCGAGTCTTAGACTACAAGCCTCCAAAACCATGAGACAAAATCAGCCTACTTTCTTCCTCAGGAGCGCTTGTCGGGTATTTGTTACAGTGAAGAAAACTGACTAATAAAACCCTTATCCTTTTAAGTACACTAAGACTAATTTTCTGTTCCCTGCAACTCCAAAAGTCTAATAAAATGCTGGGTACAATTAGAATAGTTTATTCCTCTTAGAAATGCAAAGGCATTTCAGACAGGTAGGCCACTGACTGAGAAAGAATTATAACACTCTCCTCAGCTTTTTGTAAAGTGTCCAAATTTAAAAATAAAGGTGCCAATTCATGAAAACCACCCACTGTCAAAACCGAGAAATCACGATGCTGACCTAATTACATGGGCTCCTTTGGATTATGGAAAACACAGGCCACTCTTCGAAAGAATCACAGACCATGCTGCAGAAAGCTGATGGTACAGTTTCCCTGTGCTCACCTGCTCCCCTCACTCCCTCCTCTCAGATTTACTGGCTAACTGATAGGCTAAACTACAAACATTTAAACTATACAATTTGATCAGTTTTGATATCTATACTCATCACCACCATCAAAATAATATCTCCATCTGCTCTAAAAGTTCTTTGATTAATTCAAAAGTTTTACTGAATTTTTTTTTGTTTATGGTTTGCCTTATTTATTTATTTATTTGAGAGGCAGAGAGCTCCCAGCTTTTGTTCGCACTGCCCCAGATACTTGCACTGGCTCAGGGGATGAAGCTTGGAGCTGGGAACTCCAGTCTTTCACTTGGCAGCAGGAAGCCAACTGTTTAAGCTGTCACTGCTGCCTCTCAGGGTCTGCATTAGCAGGAAACTAGAATCAGGACCTGTAGTCAGCTACCAAACCCGCGTACCCTAACATGGGACACAGGTGTCCTAACCAGCATCTTAACCAGTGGCCAAACACCCACCCTTTAATGTATTTGAATTGACAAATAATACTTCTGTGTGTGTATATATGTGTTTTATATATATATGGTACAATGCAATGTTTTGATATGTGCATACATTATAGAATGATCACATCAGGCTCATTAGTATATTGGTAAATTACCTCAAATACTTATCATATCTTTGTGCTAAGAGCACTTACAGGGAAGATTTTATGGTCCCTATTAGCTATTTTTGAAATACAAAATACAAAATACAAAATAACAAAGCCAGCTCTCCATAACTGCAGGCTCATTGTTGGTTAATTCAATCAACTGTGCATTGAAAATACTGGGGGCGGGGACTGCATCTGTATTGAACATGCACAGATTTTTTTTCTTGTCATTACTCCCTAAATAATGCAGTATACCACCTATTTATGTACATTTGCATTGCATTAGGTATGATAAGTAACCTAGAGATAATCTGAGTATATTGGAGGATGTGCATGTCTTCTATGCAAACACACCATTTTATATAAGGGTCTTGAGCATCTGTGGGCATTGGAACCCATAGCGGGGGCATCCTGAAACAGATGCCCCACAGATACTGGGGCATATTACTATTAGCAATTACTGTTAGTAATTATTTAGTCACCCTGCTTTACAAGAGAATACCCTAATTTATTTTTATCTACAACTTTGTAACCAAAAGTTTCTTTGTGTACCTTCATTATCCCTCCCTCCCTCTACTCACATCCTGATACTAGGGACTCACTTTCAGTCATTACAGATTAGTTTCCATTTTCTAAAACTTTTTATAAATTAAGGGGGGAGGGAGGAGGGAAGGAGGGAGGGAGGAAGAGAGAGAGAGAGAGAGAGAGAGAGAGAGAGAGAGAAATAGGGCTCCCCTCCACTGGTTCACTCCCCCAAATGTCTGCAACAGGTGGGTGGGGCTGGGCCAGGCCAAAACCAGGAGCCCATAGCTTAATTCGGGTTTCCCACATGGGTGGCAGGGCCCCAACTATTAAAGCCATCACTGCTGTCTCCCAGGGTGCACATTGGCAGGAAGCTGGAATCAGGAGTAGAAGCAGAGGACTATAATAAGACACTTTGATATGGAATGGAAATGTCTCAATGGACGTGCTAACCTCTATGCTGAATGCCTGTCCCCTGTATACATCCTTTCTTGCATGTTTTTTCTCTTAGCATAATTACTCTACGATTAATCTATGTTGCTAAATGTATCTACCAAAACCTTTTAAAAATGTTATTTGTTTATTATTTTTATTTGAAAAGCAGAGAGAGAGAGAGAGAGAGAGAGAGAGAGAGAAATTGATCTTCTATCTTCTGGTTCACTCCCCAGATGCCTGCAGTAGCCAGGTTGGGCAATGTCTAATCCAGGAGCCAGGAATTCAATCCAAGTCTCCCACAGGGGTGGCAGAGACTCAAATGCTTAAGCTATCACCTGTCACCTCCCAGGATGCACATTAGAGGGAGGGTAGACTCTGAAACAGAGCCAAGACTCACCCAGGAACTCCAGGGTGGGATGAGATATCCCAAGTGGCATCTTAACTTCTGTGGCAAACAGCTGCCCAGTTCCTTCCTTCCTTCCTTCCTTCCTTCCTTCCTTCCTTCCATCCTTCCTCCCTCCCTCTCTTATAAGATTTATTTATTTATTTATTTGAAAGTCAGAGTTACATGGAGAGAGAAGGAGAGGCAGAGAGACAGAGAGAGGTCTTCCATCCACTGGTTCACTCCCCAATTGGCCACAAGTGCCAGAGCTGCGCCGATCCGAAGCCAGGAGCCAGGAGCTTCTTCCGGGTCTCCCACGTGAGTGCAGGGGCCCAAGGATTTGGGCCATCTTCTACTGCTTTCCCAGGCCACAGCAGAGAGCTGGATTGGAACTGGAGCAGTTGGGACTCGAACCAGCACCCTTATGGGATGCCGGCACTGTAGGTGGCAGCTTTACCTGCTACGCCACAGGGCCGCCCCCCCCCCCCTTTATTTTTTTTTAAGATTTCAGTTCTTTCTTTTTCATTGCTTGTAGTATTCTTTGTATGGGTTTACCTGATTTTTCTACTCCTCTGTTAATGGAGTTTTGGGTTGTTTGTAATTGAGCTATTACACAACTAGAAACTAGGTACACAAAGAAAGGTCTTCCATCCATTGGTTCACTCCCCACATGGCTCATGGGCTGGAGCTGGGCTGACTGAAGCCAGGAGCTTCTTCTGGGTCCCCCATGCAGGTGCAGGGGCCCAAGTACTTGGGCCATCTTCTACTGCTTTCCTAGGCCTTTAGCAGGGAGCTGGATCAGAAGTGGAGCAGGGCCAGCGCCGCAGCTCACTTGGCTAATCCTCTGCCTGTGGGAGCCGGCACCCCAGGTTCTAGTCCCGGTTGGTGCACCAGATTCTGTCCCGGTTTAACAAATAACTATAAGGAGTATACTTTGAAATTAGGTTAAAAAGTATAGCTGGTTGGCCAGCGCCACAGCTCATAGGCTAATCCTCCGCCTGCGGCGCCGGCACACCAGGTTCTAGTCCCGGTTGGGGCGCCAGATTCTGTCTCAGTTGCTCCTCTTCCAGTCCAGCTCTCTGCTGTGGCCCGGGAGGGCAGTGGAGCATGGCCCAAGTCCTTGGGCTCTACACCCACATGGGAGACCAAGAGGAAGCATCTGGCTACTGGCTTCGGATCGGTGCAGCGCGCCAGCCGTAGCCCCCATTTTGGGGGTGAACCAACGGAAAAGGAAGACCTTTCTCTCTGTCTCTCTCTCACTGTCTAACTCTGCCTGTAAAAAAACAAAAGGAGTGGAGCAGCCAGGACATGAACCAGCACCCATATAGGATGCTGGTACCGCAGACTTAGCCATAGTGCCGGCCCCACAACTGTAAATTTTAAGGTAGAACAGGAATGGTAATTTTCTAAGTGACTTAGAAGCAATTCCTCCAGTAAATGGAAATTCAGATTTGGGTTGGTTCTTTACTGGTTGTGGGGATTGGGGGCAATAACTAAGTTTTCTGAGCTTTGATTTCCTGTTCTGTAAAAGAAGATTAATAATACCTACCTTCCAGTTTTGTTTTGGGGATTAAACAAGACAATGTGTATGTTTAACCTAACATTTAAATATTAGCTATTGGTACTGAAGAAGTAGGAAGCAGTGCATTGAGAAGTTAGGGACTGGGCCAGTGCCATGGCATAGTGGGTAAAGCCTGCATAGTAGGTGGCATTCTGGCCCATCTTCCACTGTTTGTCATAGGCCATTAGCAGGGAGCTGGATCAGAAGTGGAGCAGCCAGGACTCAAACCAGTGCCCATATAGGTTGCCAGCACCACAGGGGGCAACTTTACCCACTATGCCACAGTGCCAGCATGCCAGGCTCTACTGTCATGTTTCTTAACTTGATATTCTCTCAGATACTCCATGAACATTTATTGAGACAACAATAGGTACTACACGGTGTTCTGTAGATACAATGCATTTGTAGATACATGATCTCATTCAGTGTCTCAAAGTTCCCCAGGAAACTATTGTCTGATTATCAGATGGGGAAACTAAGGCCTGAGATAATAACCCAGCTCCTCGAATCCAGGCCAGATCTTCCACCTTCACAGCCCCCATCTGCTTGTTCACTCCCCAAATGACCACAACAATCCGCGCCCCTGACTGGGGCTGAAACTGGGAGCTGGGACCTCAATCCAGGTCTTCTATCTGGTGACAGGAATCCAATCACTTGGGCCATCACCTGCTGCCTCCAGAGTCTGCATTAGAAGGAAACAGGGTGAGTGGCTGAAATTAGGAACTGAACCCAGGCACTTTGATGTGGGAGGTGGGTGTCTGAACTGTGGGCCCAGTGCCCGCTCCAGCACCATACTGGATGGGATTCAGGTGAATGCTTTGGTCTCCAGTTAATACAGCATTTCTTACAAGATAAAAGACCAAACTTTATTTTTAGAAAACTAACAGTTGGTGGCATTTTGATACTTACACTGAAATATATGCTTTCACGTGGAAGCACAGGAGATCTGAAATTGTCAGGATGTAGTAACAGGATTTGTAACTATTTGCCAAATTTGAAATAGATATAACTATTACTCTCCCTCCTCCCAGATACAATTCTGGGCTGAGTAAGAATTTAAACTTACTATAAATACTCCATACCAGTTACAAGTAATTTCTTTCTCACATACTGTTTCTAATTTAACCAGAATACTAAACATTGTCTCAAGATTAATTATTTCCCATTTTTTCTTTGCTCCTTTGAAATCTTACTAAAAATAGTTTTTTTGGTTTATTACAAGTGTGTAATAACTGACAACATACAGTACATCTACTTCACATTTTTATCTGTGTCGAAAGCTCAGGTTTCCAATTTTCTTTTGGGCTGATCATCCTTTTCCTCAGTCCCTCTTGGAACAAAAAAAAAATTCTTTTTCTGTAGATAATAAAACAAGAAACAGTTGGTGATCCTTTTTAGACAGTCACTCCTATTACTATTTCATGGTCTTAAATTAGATGTTATCTCATAGGATCTAAATTGGTATCTTTTGCGGTTAGCACAGGACAAAGGGCTTAGCAAAGTGCCTGGTACAGGATAAGCTGGATTGTGTACTCCTCATACTTAAAGCTCTGGAGATTATTATTATGTATTCTTATTTTGAAAATATAATCTGAATGAACAATAAAGAGGGAGTTAGTCTACCTGGATTATAATAATTTTTATCCTTCTCTAATAAAAGTGAATTGTTACAGAGATATAAAAAAGGTTTTTGGCATTTTCTTATTAATTTTTGTTTTTTTAAGGATAATTTATTCATAAGGCACACACACAAACACACACACATAGAGAGAGATAGAGAGATAGAGATAGAGATAGAGAGAGAGAGAGAGAGAGAGAGGCAGGCAGCTTCTAACTGCTGGTTCACAATGGCCAGGACTAGGCTGAGACAAAACCAGGAGTTGAGCACTCAGTCCAGATCTGCCAAGTGGATGGCAGGAACCCAGTCACCTGAACTATCAATGTTGCATCTCCAGGTCTGCATTAGCAGGAAGCTGGAGACAGGTATGGGCCAGGCACTCCAATACAGGACATGGGCATCCTAACAGCATCATAACCACCAGTCCAAATGCTCATCTCTATTAATTTTCTTATGAACAGGATTTCATATTTCATATAGAGTCTAAGTTGGTAATATATTAAATTCTTCTCAAAATCTAGAAATGCCATAACCTGAGGTGAATTTTTGGTTAGTTCAACACTAAGAGCTTCATTATTTTAAGAATACTAATAGTATTCAGCTTTGTAGAATTACTGCTAATACTTTGAATTTTTATTCTTTTAATTTGAGAAGCAGAGAAAGAGAGAGGAAGGGAGAGAGATATAAGCATGTATACAGAAAGAACTGCCATCTATTGGTTCACTCCCCAAATGTCTTCAATGGATGAGGTTGGGCTGGGACCAGAGCCAGAGGCCTGGTAAACAATCCAGGTGTTCCATGTGGGTGACAGGAACCTAATTACTTGAGCCATCACAGGCTACCTCCCAGGGTCCATACTACCGGAAAGTTGAAGTTAGGATCCAGAGTTCAGCTTTGACCACAGGCATTCAAATATCATACACTGGCATCTTAATAGCTAGCATAAATGCCTATCACTAAGTATATAACTTACAGTTATAAAATAACCTCTGGAAGAACAAAACAAAAACTGAAGGGAGAAGGAGATAAGGAAAAAGGAGAATTTAAGAGTGCTAAATTTCATATGTTGCATGATTAACAATAGATACTACTGAAAGTTGGCAAATCAGGGAATGGAGATATCTTTATTTCACACCTCATAGTATTATACAAATTAGTCACATGGGCACAGGCATTTGGCACAGCAGAAAAAAACACTGGTTGGGACTCTCACATTCCTTATCAAAGTGCCTGGGTTGGAATCTCAGCTCTGCTCCTGATTCTACCTTCTGCTGATGCACACATTGGAACACAGTAGCTACTGGCTCAAGTGAGCCTTTTACCCACATGAGAGACCTGGATTAAGTTCCCAGCTCTTGGCTTTGACCTGGCCCAGCCATCCATTACAGGCATCTGGAGTGTGAACCACTGTATGGGAGTTCTCTTTCTCTCTGATAAATAAACAAGTCATGTGTACATACTACTTTCAGAATTGGAAAATTAAAACAGATAATACTACTATGAAATCTAAACCTTATTTGTTTTTTCTTTTTCTTTTTTTTTTTTTTAAGATTTATTTGATTTATTTGAAAGACAATTACAGAGAGAGGTCTTCCATTCGCTGGTTCACTAACCAGATGGCCACAATGACCAGCATTGGACCCGGCCAAAGCCACGAGCCAGGAGCTTCTTCCGGGTCTCCCACATGGGTGTAGGGGCTCAAGTACTTGGACCATCTTCTACTGCTTTCCCAGGCCATAGCAGAGAGCTGGATCAGAAGAGGAGCAGCCCGGACTAGAACCAGCACCCATATGGGATGCCGGCGCCTCAGGCCAGGGCTTTAACCTGCTGCACCACAGCTCTGGTCCCTTACTTGCTTTTTCATGACTTAGGTAGGGTAAGTATTTTGAGCTCTAAATTCCCATCCCTAAACTAATTCAGAAGACAGGAGGGTAGCTTCCCAGGGAACATGGTTGTACTTTAATCACTGCTGAGAATAAAGTCTTATCTAGATTGCAGAGTTATAGTCATTACTCAGCTTCCCTGAGAAATTAAAGTGAACTTTGCTATCTCTTGGCAGTGAGCAGGACAAATGGGAGTGATTTGTCAGTCTCTGATCAAGAAATACCAGTCACCTGGAAAAAAAATATGTAGTGCTCTTGCAGAGAACTAGGACAAGCAAGAGATTGAGGTTCCTACGTGTATGTGGTTAATATTGCTGCCTACACAGCTTAGAAAGAACCTAAGTTTTGGACAGACTGAAACTGTAGAACAGTATTTTGCACAAAATGAGCACCTAACAATTTTCTGTTGAACTGAAAGAGGCATGCACGATGATTGGTAATGATGCTTACACTGGGCCCATCCCCTTGGATCCAAAGTCACCTGAATTAAGAGATGAACCTGAGAGGCTGGTGCTGTGGCATCCTGGGAAACTCACTGCTTGTGACACCAACATCCCATATGGGTGCTGGTTCAGGTCTTGGCTGCTCCATTTCAAATCCAGCTCCCTCCTGGTTTTGGAATGGTGCGGCTCTGGCCATTGAGGCCATCTGGGGTGGCACAGTTGGAAGACCTCTCTCTCTCTCTCTCTTTCTGCCTCTGCTTCTCTGTAATGCTGTCTTTCAAATAAATAAATAAATCTTTTTTAAAAATGTAGCACCAAAATAAACTTACCTTTTAATTTCATTTTCCATGAACTTTTAAAAATACCCTTCATATACTCAATTTTCTCTAGAGTATCCCCATAAAAATGACTGGATTTTTCATGAAATTTGTTATAATTTTTTCAGGATGGTCACCTTTATCTTGGGTCTCTTATCCTGCTGGGATTTATCTGTGTCTACACTATGAGGTAGGGATCTGAAGGAGTAGGGAAGAGGGAATTTTCCCCTCTGCCCTCTGAAGTTTCACTGGAATAAACTGTCAAAGATTGGGGCTGGTGTTGTAGCATTGTGGGTAAAGCAGCTGCCTGCACTGCTGGCATTCCATATGGGTGCTGGTTTGATTCCCAGCTGCTCCACTCTGATACAGCTCCCTGCTTACAGCTTGGGAAAAGCAGTGCAAGATGGCCAAGTACTTGGGCCCCTGCACCCACATGGGAGACCTAGATGAAGCTGCTGGCTCCTGGCTTTGGCATGGCCCAGCCCCGGCTATTGCGGCTATCTGGCAAGTGAATCAGGAGATGGAAGATCACTCTCTCTCTCTCTCTCTCTCTCTCTCTCTCTCTCTCTCTCTCTCCCTCTTGTCTCTTCCTTTCTGTATGACTCCGTATCCTTCCTTTATGATCACTAATTAACCACATACTAAGAGTAACTCAGTGAATTGTGGAAGCGGTACAACTGGCCCTGAAAAATGTTCCAATAATTAACACTTTGGTGGTCAGTATTGTCTCAGGGGATTTTGTTTCATGGAAATTCTGGCACAGGGCAGGATGTAACTACTACCTGCATGGAGCCCCCAGATGGTCTGAAACCCACTTTTCCATCATAAAGAACACAGAACCACTGACCAATCGAGAAAGGCCATGAGCACTGGGAAACTGAACATGCACTGAGCACACACCCTCATCATCCAGCTTTGAACTATAAAATCCACTGCCTTTACTTCCTCTGGGAGTCGGAATTGAGTGATGCTGCCCAGCTCTTTGAACTGAGCAAGCAATAAACACCTACTTTTTCCCACCATTTCAATGTCAGTGATTGACATCTGTGCATCAGGCAAGTGAACCCCGTATGGGGGTTATACAGCAACTCTTCAGTTAGTTTTGGGAGCTGTTTAGTATCATCTCTGATTTCTGGGTCACTATGTGGCTGTTCTGTATGCAGTCTACCACTGGCCTCCACTGCCCTCATCTGAGGCCAAACCAGTGGGGCTGCTAGTCTTGGACCTGAACCTCCAAAGCTATGAGCTAAATAAACCTCTTTCCTTAATAAATTAGCTTGTCTCAGGTATTTTGCCATAGTTATGAAAAGCTAATTCAATGTGCAAAAGGGGAAAAAAATCACAACACAGGGAAAACTCATAGGAGTGTGATTACCTACCAGCTCAAATTTATTTAAAAATGTATATATGACGTTACTATAGGAGAGGGAATAATAGAGAACATCAGCAATTTTTAGGGCTTGTGAATGATTACCGGGGGAATGAATGGTTGAAGGATCTTGATTCTGAACCTAATTTTAAGGCCCTTTGACTTTCTTTGGATCAAATGGATGTGGGCAGCCAAGGAGCTCGTGAGCAAAGAGGAGCTGAGAGGCTGCCAGCAGCCTCTGTGCTCGAGTCACACACTGCACAACCCGCCCCCTCTGTGCAGATCCAGCGTGGCTGCAGGTGACACATACCCATTTCCCATCATGCAGCTGAGCCTCATATCCCCTCATGCACAAGCCACCACGATGTCCACATGTATACTCTAGACCTCCATGGGGATGCCATGATGTCTTCAGAATTACCACCACCACCACCCCAACAAAGGGGGGAGCATGGAAGTGAGTGGTACTCAAGCCCTGTCCAAACCTCTCCCAATTTGAATATTCAATTAGGGTACCACCCCTTACCCTATAAAGTAATAACCCTAACTTCAATGGGAACTACTGCCCTTCCTTCTTTATGGAGAGAGGTTGCCCACACTCATGTCTGAGTGTAATATCCTTTTAAATAAATCCTACTTTCCTGTATACCTTTATTTCTCCTCTTTGAATTCTTGCACACTTGGAGAAAAGAACTTGGAAGAGGCCCAAGAGAGGGCCTCATAGACTACAACACAATTAGTCAGCATGATTTTTAAATGCCACATTTTGGGGCCAGCACAGTGGTTCAGTGGGTAAAAGCCATGGCCTGCAGAGCTGGCATCCCATATGGATGTCAGTTCAAGTTTGAACTGCTCCACTTCCGATCCAGCTTCCTGCGAATGCACCTGGGAAAGCAGCAGAAGATGGCCCAAGTACCCGGACCCCTGCACCCACATGGGAGGCCTGGAAGAAGCTCCTGGCTCCTGGCTTCAGCCTGGGCCAGCCCCAGCCATTGCAGCCAATTGGTGAGTGAACCAGTAGATGGAAGGTCTCTCCTCTCTGTAACTCTTTCAAACAAAGAAATCTTTTTTAAAATGCCATCTTTTTATACCATCTTTTTGATGTGTTCTCTGACCCCCAACGTGATCAAATTTTATCTTTTTCTTTATGAAAAAAATGAAACATTTCTCTTTTTCACATGAAATTGAAATACTACAGAGAAGTGTGTCTCTAATGGATAGATTTAAGCATAAATATAGCCACAATGCCATTATTATACTTAATAAATTAATATTAATTCTTTAATATTATTTAATCTATGTACAAATTTTCTAAATTTTTTTACTTTAATGTTTATATATTTTATTCATTCGAGAGGCAGAAGGACAGAGCTCTCCCTTGAGCTGGTTCACTCCTCTAAATGCCTGCAACAGATAGGACTGAGCCAAGGCAAAACCAGGAGTCAAGAACTCGATAGGATTTCCCACAAGGGAGGCAGGGACCCCAGTATTTGAGCCACTGTCACCAGCTAATGTCTAAGCAGCACAAAAGCCTTTAATGCAAGCCATTTCAAAAACCTAAAAGTTTCTGATGTTCTCCAAAGTTGTTTTTCTGGTTTTCAGTTACATTTCAGGGAGAGATGCAATCACCAGCCAGCCTGAACTGGTCCTACTGTAACAGCAACACCTCACAGAGGGTCAGAAAGTATACAAAGGTCAGTCACCCTTTGCTCCATTTTCATGCTAAGATTTCTGCCCCAGGAGAAGCGTAAGCCTTATAACCATATCATACGACCTATGTTGGAGCATGTTTCTGAACTCTGCCTAAGTGGGCTTACAACCATGCTAGCTGTGAGGACACGACCTTTCCTCTCTTACACACCCATTTCCCCATCTTGAGGAGGAATGCCTTTGGAAATGACTCCTGGTGACTTCCTCATGTGCTGCAAATAAGTCACTTTGCGTGATAACTCCTTCTGCTGCCTTTCTAGAACCAGGAAGCAGGCCCTCAATTCTGGGTGAGGAATACCATCACCTGCTGACTCCCAGGGAGTGCACTAGCAGGAAGCCGGAATGGGAAGTGGAACAGAGACTCCAATATGGGATGCATACATCCCAAGCCTGACCCTGCAAGTTTTTGTTTGTTTGTTTTTGTTTTTTTTGTAAAAGATTTCTTTATTTATTTGAAAGGCAGAGTTACAGAGAGGCAGAGGCAGAAAGAGAGAAATGTCTCCCATCTGCTGGTTCACTCCCCAGATGGCCTCAACAGCTGGAGCTGGGCCGACCCGAAGCCAGGAACCAGGAGCTTCTTCTGGGTCTCTCATGCAGGTGCAGGGGCCCAAGGACTTGGACCATCTGCTACTGCTTTCCCAGGCCATAGCAGAGAGCTGGATCGGAAGTGGAACAGCCAGGACTTGAACCAGCACCATAAGGGGTGCCAGTGCTGTAGACTTGGGCTTTAACCCACTCCACCACAGCACCAGCCCCTCAAATATCTTTTTGTAGTTGACTTCTTCAAATCAAGATTCAGACAAGATCAACACATTCCATTTGGCTGATAACATCTGTGAAATCTTTAGTCTACTTTCAACTCCTCCTCTCCCAACCATTCTTTAAAAATTGTATTTATTTATTTATTCATTTATTTATTTAAGAGGCAGCGAGAGTCCAACTCTACAGAGAGCTTCTATCTATTGGTTCACTTCTCAAAGGCTGCAGCAGCTGAGGCAGGGCAGAAGGTGAAGCCAGGAGCTGGGAACATAATCTGGCTTTCCCACACGGGTGGCAGGAGCCCAATTATCTGAACCGTCACTGCTGCCTCTGAAGGTCTGCGTTAGCACGAAGCTGAAATCAGGAGCCAGGGCTGAGAAGTGAACCGGGGACTCTGATGTGGGACACAGGAGTCTTAAATGACAATCTTAGTACCTACTCTCTCTCCCTGAACTTTAAAAAAAAAAGATTTATTTATTTATTTGAAAGAGTTACACAGAGAAGGAGAGGCAAAGAGCGACAGAGGTCTTCCAGCCGCTGGTTCACTCCCCAAATGACCGTAATGGCTGGAGCTGTGCCGATGTGAACCCAGGAGCCAGGAGCCTCTTCCCGATCTCCCACGCGGGTGCAGGGGGCCAAGGACTTCTACTGCTTTCCCAGGACATAGAAGAGAGCTGGATCGGAAGTGGAGCAGCCAGGTCTCAAACCGGGACCCATATGGGATGCCGGCACTGCAGATGGCAGCTTTATCAGCTATGCCACAGTGCCGGCCCCCTACCTAAACTTTTATGCCACTTACTTAAGACACTAGGTCATTTGTAAAAAACTCACATTCTGGACTTAATTGATTATGTCCTCATGGTACTATTAACTTAGTCATTTGCCCATTGCTTTTTTCTATTTGCTATTTAATTGATCTAGAAGCTTCCAATACTTTTGGCAAGAATACTTTTCAGGTTGTTCTATGTATTTCATATTTTACTAGTTAGGAGAAACATACTATCTGGTTTTCTACATTTTTTACTAATGGACTTTATTTTTTATTATAGTTTTAGATTTGCAGAAAGAATGGGCAGATAATATAGAGTCCCTATATCACCCTTCACCTCAGTTTATTACTAATATCTTGCATGAGAGTGGTATATTATGAACCAACACAATACTGATACTGTCTATCAATTCAAACACAGAAATTAAAAATAGAATGGACTTTATTTAGAGTCTTTGGAATTGCAGTTGGGGAAACACTGGTTCAGACAGCTTTGCATCAGTGTTCCAGGGAATAGCAGGAAAAATGGGAGCTTATATGGACTATTTAAGGTTAGAAGGTGAGACTATGGGCAAGAGATCCTCCACCCTTGTTTAACAGCAAATTTCCCTTAGCTGCCTAGCATACTAACAACCCATAATAGTCATTCGTCTGCCCGTTACATGGTAACTTGCTATCTCACAATAGTTAACATTGCTAAAAATTTGCTGAGCTGTCTTAGTGTCCCTGATAAAACTAGACAAAACTGGCTGCAGCCAGCATAGTACCTGAAGCCTGTACAGGTCCACTCAAACAGACCAGAGGTACCTTACAGTTCACGATAATGTTAAATGACGGACCTTCCGAGACATTTCCGCAGCCATCTTTGAGCATGCAATGTGCCTAAAAGCATGACTTGTGGTGCTTGTGTTGTGGTGCAGTGGGTTAAGTCACTGCCTGTGATGCTGGCTTACTATAGCAGCAATGGTTTGAGTCCTGATTGCTCCACTTCTCATCCAGCTCCTTGCTAATGTGCCTGGGATAGCAGAAGACAATCCAGGTACCTGGGCTCCTTCCATCCATGTGGGAAATCTAGATGGAGTTCTAGGTTCCGGGCTTTGGCCTGTCCCAGCTCTGACCATTGTGGCCTATTGGGGAGTGAATCTGTGGGTGGTAGATATCTCTCTCTCTCTCTCTCTGTAACTCTGCCTTTGGAAATAAAGAATATTTTTTTTAAAAATGCATGATTTTTAACGTGCATGCTCAGAGGACCTTCCCCACTCCTTTTCTCTGCACCAATCATGTTCTGTACTATATTTTGCCCAGTTACTCCATTTACCCTAACTCCATAAATTCCCAACCCCCTTTCTGAATAGGGAGATTGATTTGAGCTTTGATATGACTTGCCCCTTTACCCTTACAGGCCTGCATTAATACAAGTTCTCTTTCTCAGAAGATTAATTCAGTGTTTTTGTAATAATAACAGTGTGTGCAAAAGTAGTAAAACTTGTTGTCTGATAACAAAGGAACAGGGCTACATGACCTGTAGTAGATAAAGAAAATAATGTATAAATGGAATGGAGCAAGAGCCTGATAACCTACTGATATGCATCTCGAGCCTCTGCACTGTATGATGGTGTGGTCCTCCCAGATGCCTGTGGTCAAAGTGCACAGGCAGCAGCAGGAATCACCCCTGAACCCTGTTTCCTGACAGCCGGCCTCCCTATTTCCTGATGGCCGCCACCAACTCCAATTTGAAAGGTTCTTTCAATGATGCTTTCATCTTGTTTTTCCTTTTCTTCACCAAACATTGTTACAAATTAAAAGTCCATAGAGGATTCAAAGTTCCTTCAAGTTTACCTAATGCCCTTTATCCGTTCCAGGACCTCAACCAGAATACTAGTGTTAGAGTAGGCAGCTAGAAAACCATGAGTGGGGCTCCCAGGCTAAGATACCTCATTACAGCTAAACGTGGTTAAAACTGCAACCAATCAGGAGCAAGGGAGGCCGGCGCCGTGGCTCAATAGGTTAATCCTCTGCCTAGCGGCGCCGGCACACCATGTTCTAGTCCCGGTCGGGGTGCCGGATTCTGTCCCAGTTGCCCCTCTTCCAGGCCAGCTCTCTGCTATGGCCTGGGAGTGCAGTGGAGGATGGCCCAAGGGAGACCAGGAGAAGCACCTGGCTCCTGCCTTCGGATCAGCAAGGTGTGCCGGTCGCGGCGGCCATTGGAGGGTGAACCAACGGCAAAGGAAGACCTTTCTCTCTCTCTCTCTCTCTCTCTCTCTCTCTCTCACTGTCTACTCTGTCTGTTCAAAAAAAAAAAAAAAAAAAAGGAACAAGGGAGACGGGGTGTGTAGTCAGATCTTCTATCCTCAAGGAGGTCTCTACCTTCAAAATCTCCATAGGCTTCTCCTCTTGTTCCAGGAAATCCTGCCCCATGGGAGGAATATCCCACAATTGAGATACAGGCAATAAAAGACACTCCCTGGTAGCTGACTGAGGCAGCTTGATCCTGCTCACTCAGCTCTCCCGAGTGCACTCCACTTCTTATCTTCCTCAAACTGGCCAAGATCAAGAGCAGAGGTGATGTCTTCTTTGCCTAAGATCCATTCTCACCTTTAATGATGTGAATTTTGATCCATGGGTTCAAGTGGTTTAGGTGGATGGGTCCATTATAAGGCTTGCATTCCAACTTTTCTTTTAATGGTTTCAGCATTGATCACTGCCTAGGTCCATTATTTCATTAGGCGCAGCAAAATCATGGCTTTTAAAATTCTGTACTTTTCTGCAATTATTAGCAAGAATTATCCTACAATGAACTTTCTTTCCCTTTTCCATTATTTGGTTGCTCTGAAATACTGTATAATTTATCTTGCATATATTTTAATGGTTTTCTAATTGTTAATGATTCTAATGCACCTCAATGGTATGTGTAAGAAATTCCAATTACTTTGAGATTTTAAAATTATTTTTACAAAAGTACAAAGAAAATATTCTATTTAGCTAGTCAAAAAGTTTGGTTTTCTTTTCTGTGATATTGTGAAATGCATATTTGGTCTTTACTCCATTTCCTGACTTACACATCTGAAAATCCTTGGAATTCCAAGAGTGAGGAGTGTCTTGTATGGTAATGAGATGACAAGTCGGAGCAGCCGCTAGGTGACTGTAGGGTAGGGACTGGGCACAGCAAGCACCAAAGCATGATTAGAGGATTGGGACTTGTAGGCATCCCAACCCCCAACCTCTGCAGAAGGGAAATATGCAGAAGGGGAAGTTGATCATCAACGGCCAGTGATTTAACCATTAAGACCTTACAATCAGAGTTTCTATAAAAATACAAAAGGATTTAGAGAACTTCTGAATAGCAGAATATGTGGAGGTTCCTGGAGGTTGGTGTACCTAGAGGCAGCATGGAAGAGCTGACCCCTTAGACACTGCCTAGAGTGTGGTTAGATACCCCAGTCTCCCAGTCTCCCTCCCTTAGCTTGAAGTTATCATGACCGATCAACCACTCACTAAAATTAACTCACTGAATTGAGCAAGCAGTACAGCAGGCCCTTACAAGGTTCCTGGTCACCAGACCTCTGAGGTCATTTCTTTCTCCCAAAGATAACATCTTGATGTTCAAGCTTGTCTTGAGGAATTTCTTTACCAGGAATTACAGGCCTAGACCAAAAAGTAACTACCACCTGCATGTAGCCCCCAGACATACTCAAGTCCACTTTGGCATCATAAAAATTTTCTAAAGGACGTGATATTGTGACCAAATGAAGGAAGGTCATGAGCACTGAAGTCCAGCCAGTCTGGACATGGTCTGAACACGTATTTCTCAGGCCCAATTTCAATATGTAAGAGGGGCTGACGTCTGGGCCGCTACTGTGGCACAGCAGGTTAAGCTGCTTCTTGTGACACCAGGATCCCATACTGGAGTGGTGGTTCAACTCTTGGCAGTCCTGCTTCCAATCCAGCTTTGTGCAAATATGCCTGGAAAAGCAGCATATCATGGCCCAAGTATCTGGGCCCCTGCCAGCCACGTGGGAGACCCAGATAAAGTTCTTGGCTCCTGGATCCAGCAAAGGGAAGCTTGTAGTTAATTCCACTAATCTTCTAAGTTTTCCCTTAGAAAAAGAAATTTACGAGAGCCATGAAAAATCTACTTCCAGAACAGATATGGAGAAATGAATCAGTGCAGAACAAAAAGTGGGCTTTGCTAGCCATGGGGGTACCTCACCTAGACCTCTCTTCAGGAGTACCTGCTGCAGGGAGCACAGCTGATTGACAGCTGACTACTCGTTGGTTTCATTGGTTCATGATAGGCAGTGCTTCCCCTGGGTGGCTCCCAACCAATGACAACACAATAAGGGGTAATAGCCAGTCCATTCATGCACTAAGATTCTTCCACTCTCACTCAGGAAATTCCCACTGGTCTGAGTAAGTTTTGCCCAGAACTGCTCTAAGATCTAGAGCTCTAACCATCTAATCCTTTCTCTCCCGTCTTCTGTTACAGATGTTGGACCTGCATTACTCTCCCTCACTACTACTGTTCCCTTCTCCTTTATCTTTCATAAGCATTTTCTCCAATAAATCTCTTGCATGTCTAATCCCATCCTGGGGTCTGCTTCTTGATGAATTCAAAGCAATATGGATGGAAGAGCTGTGTCTCTCCCTCTTTCTTTGTAACTCTGCCTTTCAAATAAATAACATAAATCTTAAAAAAAGAATGTAGCTTTAATCTTACTAGGCTACATTTCAACTGTAGATAGCACATCTAAAAACTTTCTAGGAAAATTAAATCAATAGATGATTAAGATCAAAATATGTACTTTAATTTGAAAATAATATTAATACAAATTTAATATAAATTATTAAATGAGAAATGGAGTATGTGCTGGGCCTTTGGTCTTTCAAGGTAAACCTTTTGACTATATAGGTACCATTCGTTATTTTATTTATTTTAAATTTTTTTAAAGATTTTTTTATTTTATTTGAAAGTCAGAGTTACAGTGAGGCAGAGAGAGAGAGAGAGAGGTCTTCCATCCGCTGGTTCCATCCATCCCAAGATGGCTGCAACAGCTGGAACTGCACTGATCCAAAGCTAGGAGCAAGGAGCTTCTTCCGGGTCTCCCACGTGGGTGTGGGGGCCCAAGCACTTGGGCCATCTTCTACTACTTTCCAAGGCCATAGCAGAGAGCTGGATTGGAAGTGGAGCAGCCAAGACCTGAACTGGCGCCCACATGGGATACTGGCACTGCAGGCAGTGGCTTAACCCATTGTGCCACTGCACTATCCCTGCTATCCTTCTTTAGTTTCAGGGTGGTGTGGTTATGTTTAATAGAAATCTCCTTCTAAAACTTATAATGAATTTTCTACAAAAAATCAATTCAGAATTCACAACCATTTTTTCCCTTAAGGGCATATATTTCTATGTGCTGTTAGGTAAGCATATTAGGAAAAGTACAAAGAGAGGCTAGCACTGTGGCATAGTGGGTGAAGCTGCCTGCTAATGTACCTGGAAAAACAGCAGAGGATAGTGCAAGTGCTTGGGCCCCCAAAACCCATGTGGGACACCCTGGATGAATCTCCTGGTTCTGGCTTCAGCCTGGCCCAGCCCCAGCCATTGCAGCCATTTGGGGAGTGAACCAGTGGATGGAAGATCTCTCTCTGTCTCTCTGTAACTCTGATTTTCAAAAAAATAAATACTCTTCAGAGAGAGAAGAGAGAAGCAAAGAAAGAAAAGAAAGAAAAAGAATGGAGGAGTTCATTCATAGTTTGTGGCTTGTTAACAATATTTTTCTTTTTAGCAAAAATACTTTAACTTGAGCTTGCTTTTCTCCTAGTGTAGAACAAAGATGGAAATAACCCCCAGGCATCCACAAGGAGAACTTACCTAATGTCTCAAATATTCTATACCATGCTTAGAAAGCTCTAAGATCCTGGAGTATTTTTGTTCTGGTTTATTGAAAAGAAAAACAAGGCATTTTTACTTGGCTTTGGACAAAAATCATTTGAAATGCATCAAGAACAGTGAAACAAGGGCAAGGGTTTGGCACAGCAGTTCAGACGCCTGCCACCTGAGACACCCATGCTCCATATCATAGTGCCTAGAGTGGAGTCTCTGCTCCACTTCCAATTCCAGTTTCCTGCTAAGTGCACCCTGGGAGGCAGCAGGTAATGGGTCAAGTGGTTAGGCTCCTGCTGCCTATGTGGGAGACCCAGGCTGAATTCCAGACTCCTAGCTTTGGCCTGGCCTAGCCCAGCTGTTGTAGGCATTTGGGAATTGAATCAGCACATCAAAGATCTCTTTCTGTCTCTCTCTCCACCTTCCAAATAAATATAAATAAATAAACATTAGGAACAATGAAATACAATTTGATTTGGGGGAAAAGGAGCTGTTAATTATACATTGTTTACTTTTCTTGAAAACAAAACCAGATTAAGCACAAATTTTAAGAGCTCACTGTGGCCAGCACCACGGCTCAATAGGCTAATCCTCCGCCTGGGGCGCCAGCACACCGGGTTCTAGTCCCGGTTGGAGCTCCGGATTCTGTCCCTGTTGCCCCTCTTCCAGTCCAGCTCTCTGCTGTGGCCCGGGAGTGCAGTGGAGGATGGCCCAAGTACTTGGGCCCTGCACCTGCGTGGGAGACCAGAAGGAAGCACCTGGCTCCTGCCTTCGGATCAGCGCGGTGTGCCGGCCGCAGCGGCCATTGGAGGGTGAACCAACAGTAAAAGGAAGACCTTTCTCTCTGTCTCTCTCTCTCACTGTCCACTCTGCCTGTCAAAAAAAAAAAAAAAAAAAAAGAGTTCATTGTGTATTAAAAACCATTCACAAACCAGAGACTCCAAACCAAAAGTGCTAAGAAGCTTGGTTCACAGCAGTTACAGCACAGCTTATAAAGCGTAAATGAGGAGACATATTGATCTTTATTGTGACTGACTATTGAGACTGTCTCCTTTTTTTTTTTTTTAAGATTTATTTATTTATTTGAAAGTCAGAGTAACAGAGAGAGAGAAGGAAAGACAGAGAGAGATCTTCCATCCACTGGTTCACTCCTCAAATGGCTGCAACAGTGGAAGCTGGTCTGGTCCAAAGCCAGGAGGCAGAAGTTTCCTCTGGGTCTCCCGCGTGGGTGGAGGGGCCCAAGCACTTGGGCCATCCTCCACTGCCTTCCCGGGCCATAGCAGAGAGCTGGCCTGGAAGAGGAGC
Source organism: Lepus europaeus (assembly GCF_033115175.1). Classification (NCBI taxonomy): domain Eukaryota; kingdom Metazoa; phylum Chordata; class Mammalia; order Lagomorpha; family Leporidae; genus Lepus; species Lepus europaeus. The sequence continues at coordinate 61,412,242 of NC_084843.1, read as the reverse complement.
AACCGGGGCAGAATCCGGTGCCCTGACCAGGACTAGAACCCGGTGTGCCGGCGCCACTAGGCAGAGGATTAGCCTGTTGAGTCACAGCGCCGGCCTGAATTTCATTTAAATATCTGATTTTTGGGGGAAGCTGGAGTTGAGGGAGCTCAGGTGGGACGGATCAGGGATCAAAAGGTTTAGAGGATTTGGAATAATCAGATAGCAGAAGGGTCTGTAGAGCCTTTAATTTTTCACTACTGTGCGGGGAAGAGTCATTTAGAGAGGTTGTTTTCTGGTTATTTGTCTTTTGGACATCACTGAATATCAAAGAATTCATTCCATTGTTTGTGATATCCTCTTTTCAAGAGCACCCTTAATTTGAACCATATTGTTTAAGTTGAAGGTTCTTCAAAGTGGCCACGGCAATTCTACATCATCCATTTTAAAGTTCACCTATTTTTCCAAATGTGCACAAGTCTTTTTTTTTTTTTTTTTTTTTTTTAGATTTTATTTATTTGAAAGACAAGTGGACATAGAGAAAGTGAGAGACAGATCTTCTACCCACTGGTTCACTCCCCAAAAGGCTGTAATAGTAGGGGCTGGGACAGTCCAGAGCCAGGAGCCTGAAACTCCACTCAGGTCTCCCACAGGGGTGGCAGGAGCCCAGATCCTTGGACCATCTTCCACTGCTCTCCTAGGCACACTAGCAGGGAGCTAGATCAGAAATGGAGCAGCCAGGACTCGAACCAGCGCCCATAAGGGATGCTGGCATCATAGGTGGTGGCTCAACCCATTGCATCACAAGGCCAGCTCTCTGGAACAAGATCTTGTTCTACAGAAAGCAAACATATAGGGAGTAGGAGGCGTTTAAGGAATGTGAGAAAAAGGGCTTGGATCAAATAGAACACATTTTTGCTTTAGATTACCTAAAGCAACCATATTTAAAGGGAGACTAGTAGTTCGGCTAAAGTCTAAAATCCAAAACATCATAATTTCCTTCCTGTATAAACAGAAGGGTGACTTACCAAGAAGCTTAGCAAAAACACAGGTAAACACAGTAACATTAGAAATGTCAAAATCCAAAAACATCTGAGCTTAGATCCCAGAGAGACTTACCCTAGAACTCCGGAGTCAGGGAGAGAGCCGCGAGCGCTGTGGCTCATGAAGGGTCTTTTGAGGTTCCCATTTCTGACAGCAAAACTGTTAAAAACAAAATGAGATCATGTCCAAAGTTTCCAAGATTATCGCACATAAAAAACAGTTCACTAACTGGGAGAATTCAAAGTGACAGTGGTTAAGAGGCTTGGCTCACCTCAGTTCCAGTACAGCTTATAAAACATAAATGAAGTAATTTGAGACCATTACTCTGATTGCCTATTATAAACTTACATTTCTTTGAGGGCAACTAGAGGCATAGAAGCTTACTTGTCTGCGGCTGATTTATCCAATTTTAATAACTTACATTACTGATAAGAAAGAACTGCATCAGTTTTGTCTGTGTTGAGAATAGGCATTTTGGGGGGAACTCAGCATACATTTTTGTTACATGGCAGTGGGCAGTTGGCTCAGAGGAATGTCCAAACTGTGCCTTCAATTTTAGATTTTCTTTAATACATTTAACTCCTCACTTTGAAAAACATACAGCACAATCAAAAAGCTTTAATATTACATTGTTGACAATATAAAAATAAAACCAAAATGTTGAAATATCAAAAATGATACATTTTGTATAGCAGCAAAATAGCTCCCTTCCCCCTCAAAGTAATAGTGATTTGTGGTTACAGATTGACACAGAGAACATGTAACAAAAATGTAAATACTAGATCTTATTATTTTAAATATTCTAAAGGAAAAAATGGAGGGCTTTCTAGAGACAATACTGGTTGGTGAGTGGTATGTGTGCAGTATTATATTCTATTATCTAATTAGTATACTTAAGGTCCAATGCTTGTGAAGGATATCCATTCACTAAATTACCATTTAGTAATTTTCCATAATATGCCAGATACTGTCCTAGGTTTTGGAACACTTGAAGATTACTTCCTGTTTGGCTTCAAAGATCCTTTTAGTTCAGCTATTCCTAGAGTGACAGCCTACTGATTTTCCCTATTGCAGGATATGTATGTACGTATTATTGTTATAATTAAATGTTGGAATATGTTGTTTCCTTCAATTCTCTTTCTACACTACTGAACAAATATCTAATAAATAATTGTGACACCAATCTGCCAAGTCCTTTTGAAAAGAGATGTCATAAACCAAGGAAGAAAAACCAAGGTATACAAAGATTAGTTGAACGGCCAGATCATTAAACAGGAAAAGGATCCACAACATGGCACATCACTTTCTGGCAGAAAAGAAGAGAAGACTCAGAGGTTTCAGAGGGTAAGAATGTGGTACAGCAGCTTGGTCATTGCTTGGGACATCCTTATCCTGTATCAGAGTGCCTGGTTCAAGTCCTGCTTACTCTGCTTGCAATCTAGCTTCCTGTTAATGCACACTCTGGGAGGCAGCAGGTGATGGGTCAAGTACTTGGGCCCCTGTTTCTTGATTGAGTTCTGGGCTGCTGGCTTTAGCTTGCTGGCCCAGTACTGGCTGTTGTAAGCATTTGAGGAATAAACTAGCACATGCAAGATTTCTCTTTGTTTTTCTGTCTCTGTGTGTCTCTGTCAAATAAAATGAAAATTATTAAATCAATTTTTGAAAAGAACTTTCAGAGAAACAATATTTAAAAACTAAAGAATCAGGGGCCAGTGCTTTGGTGTAGAAGGTTAAGCCTCTGCAGTGCCAGCATCCCATATGGGCACCAGTCAGTCCTGGCTGCTCCACTTCCCATCCAGCTCTCTGCTATGGCCTGGGAAAGCAGTGGAAGATGGACCAACCACTTGGGCCCATGTCTTCATGTGGGAGACCTAGAAGAAGCTCCTGGTTCCTGGCTTCAAATCGGCTCAGCTCCAGACGTTGTGGTCATTTGGGGAGTCAATCCGTGGATGAAATCTCTCTCTCCTTCACTATTTCTGCCTTTTTTTTTTTTTTTTTTTTTTTTTTTTTTTTTTTTTTTTTTTTTTTTTTTGACAGGCAGAGTGGACAGTGAGAGAGAGAGACAGAGAGAAAGGTCTTCCTTTTGCCGTTGGTTCACCCTCCAATGGCCGCCGCGGTAGCGCGCTGCGGCCGGCGCACTGCGCTGATCCGATGGCAGGAGCCAGGTGTTTATCCTGGTCTCCCGTGGGGTGCAGGGCCCAAGGACTTGGGCCATCCTCCACTGCACTCCCTAGCCACAGCAGAGAGCTGGCCTGGAAGAGGGGCAACCGGGACAGGATCGGTGCCCCGACCGGGACTAGAACCCGGTGTGCCGGCGCCGCGAGGCGGAGGATTAGCCTACTGAGCCGCGGCGCCGGCCTATTTCTGCCTTTTTAATAAATAAAATAAATCTTTAAAAACAATAACGAATCAGAATTACATTGCACTCCTAGAGATAACACTAGAAGCTAGAAGACAGAAGTATGATATCTTAAAAATCCTCAGGGAAAAGGTTTTTTTTTTTTTTTTTTTTTTACTTTTTGACAGGCAGAGTGGACAGTGAGAGAGAGAGAGAGAGAGACAGAGAGAAAGGTCTTCCTTTGCCATTGGTTCACCCTCCAATGGCCGCTGCAGCCGGCGCACCGCGCTGTTCCGAAGGCAGGAGCCAGGTGCTTCTCCTGGTCTCCCATGGGGTGCAGGGCCCAAGGACTTGGGCCATCCTCCACTGCACTCACTGGCCACAGCAGAGAGCTGGCCTGGAAGAGGGGCAATCGGGACAGAATCCGGCGCCCCGACCAGGACTAGAACCCGGTGTGCCAGCGCCACATAGCGGAGGACTAGCCTGTTGAGCCATGGCGCCGGCCAGGGAAAAGTATTTTCAATCTAGATTTCTATACCCCGTCACACTACCAATTAAGCATACGACTGAACTAAAGGTAATTTCAGACGCAGAAGGTGTCAAAATTTTTGCTTTGTTTCTTTGGAGACTACTATAGAAAGAAAAAGAGAAGAGGAATGCTTATTGAAAAACAAAGAATGATGATGACAAAGAAACAGAAGTAAATTATTTACTTATTAAGTAAGTATTTAATTTTGGCACAAAAATTTTGTATAAAGATTTTATTTATTTGTTTGAAAGGCAGAGTTACAGATAGAGAGAGGCAGAGACAGAGAGGTCTTCCATCTGCTGGTTCACTCCCCAAATGGCCGCAACGGCCAGAGCTGGGTCTATTTGAAGTCAGGAGCTTCTTCTAGGTCTCCCATGTGAGTGCAGAGGCCCAAGCACTTGGGGCACCTTCTACTGCTTTCCCAGGCTATTAGCAGAGAGCTGGATCAGAAGAGGAGAAACCGGGACACAAACCAGTGCCTACACAGGATGCTGGCTGCTGCGGGTAGAGGTTTAGCCTACTACACCACAGTGCCAGCCTAATGGTACAAAAAATTTTTAAAAATTCATGCAAACAGGCATCTTTTAAAAAGTTCATGGAAAATGTGTATTATGAAAAATCTATGCATGGATTTCAAAATCACTTTACACCAAAAATAAACTTTAATTTATTAGTCTTTAGATTATTATTCATTCATTAGATAGGTAGAGAGATAAGAGCACCCATCTGTTGGTTCACTCTCCAAATGCCTGCAATGGCTGGGACTGGGCCAGACTGAAGCTTGGAGCCAAGAAGTCAATCTAGGTCTCCCATGTGAGTGGCAGAAGTCCAATTACTTGAGCCATCGCCTGTTGCTCCCAGGATCTGCATTAGCAGGAATGCTGCAATCAGAAGTCAGAGCTAGCAGTTGAATCCACACTCTGATGTAGAATGTGGGCATTCTGACCTTTTTTCTTTTTCTTTTTTAAAAATTTATTTATTTATTTAAAAGAGCTACAGAGAAGGAGAAGGGAGAAGAAGAGAGAGAGAGAGACAGAGACAGAGAGAGATTGTTTTTCCATTCATTGATTCATTCCCTCAATGGCCTCAAGAGCCAGGGCTGGGCCAGGCAGAAGCCAGGAGCTTCTTCTGGGTCTTCCATGTGGGTGCAAGGGCTCAAGCACTTGGGCCATCTTCCACTGCTTCCCCAGGCACATTAGCAGGGAGCTGGATTGGAAGTGGAGCAGGCAGGACTTGAAACAGCGCCCATATGGGATGCCAACACTGCAGATGGTGGCTTAACCCATTACTCCACATTCACCAGTCCCCTAATTGACATCTTAACCATTAGGCCAAATGTGCATTCCTAACCATGTTTCCATTCTACCCTCCATGAATTTCTTGAAGTACCCTTGTATGTTCATTCACAGTAAATATTTATCGAGTATCCACTTTAAGTCACAAGCAGGGAGTCATTTTCATAGAGCTTTCAGTTTAGTAGAGGAAGATAATTAATAGTTATATAATATAGAAGAAGGCAATGCATGCCATGAATAAATTTAAAAAGTAAAATAGGAGGTGGATTAAAATTGCTATGATTGGTAGGAGAGTACAGTGTGTATTATAATTTAAAATAAGATGGTCAGCGTAGAGCTCACTGTGAAGTAACATCTCATGGCAGACCTGAGAGAAATTAGGGAATTAGTCACATGGTACAAAAAGAAAACCAGTCACGTGGTGTGTGCCGGTAATGGTGGAGAGTCATGAAAGCAGGAGCCCGTGGAAATGAGGACAGAGACACAGTGGGGAGGGATGTGACAGTTCCTGGAGGGCCCTCGCAATCACCAATAACTGGCTTGAGAATAGACTATAGTCAGTCAAGGGCAGAAATGGGGAGATTACAAGTGGGCAGTAGGATTGCCTCATAAGGAAGCAATTATCCTGATAATTTAGGCAAGAGATGTCTGTGGCACAGACTACAGTAGTACATCTGTTCAAGAGTTGGAGGAGAATTGGTGCCAGACACAGAGAAAACAAAGCATATTAAAGAAATAAGCCAATTGTTAACTGCAGGAAAAGAAGAAAATGGTGTAAGAGGCGGTAACTATAATAGTCCACATGACTCAGTTGTGAATAATATTTACATAACCATAATATTTTAAACATAAAATGTTAGTTTAACAAAATATTATATGGTTAGATTGGGAGCGGGTATGGTGAGAGTATGGCTAATTTATCTAGCATAAAATTTCTATATCTCACTTAAAATTTTTTAACACAATAGAAAAATGTGCAAAGAATATAAATGGACAATTCAGAGAAATACACAGTAAAAACACATATGAAAATTCATTTAAATTCCCTTAAAAATGAACATTTTTTTAAAATAGGGGAAATGGGCTAGCATTGTGGTGCAGCAGGTTAATCCACTGCTTGCGTTGCTGCCATCCCCTATCAGAATGCCAGTTCAAGTCCAGCTCCCTGCTAATGATCTTGGGAAGTCTGAGGAAGAGCCAAGCACTTGGGCCCCTGCACCTATGTGGGAGACCCAAATGGAATTTCTGGCTCCTGGTTTCAGTCTGGTAAAGACCTGCCTGTTGCAGCTATTTGGGGAATGAGTGTATGGAAGATCCCTGTCTCTTCCTCTTTCTCTTTGCCTTTCAACAAAATAAATAAAACCTTTTTTAATAAAAAGGAAAACTAAAAACACAGCCATGAGTCTCTTAATGACAGATATACCTTCTGAGAGCTGCATCATTCGATAACTTCGTTGCTGTGTGAACATCACAGAATGTACCTGTACACACCTAGATGGTGTAGGTCACCACGTGAAGTGGTCTCTTGGTACAATACACAGATACAACAAACACAAGATGTACAAGGCTGCTGCTGTAGTAAATGAGTATATGTTTCATGATAAAATAAAATAAAAAAATAACTATAGGGGCCGGCGTTGTGATGTAGTGGGTAAAGCTGCCGCCTGCAATGCCAACATCCCCTATGGGTACTGGTTCAAGTCCTGGCTGTTCTATTTCCAATCCAGCATCCTGCTAACAGCATTAAAAAACAGCAGAAGATGGTCCAAGTGCTTGGGCCCTTGCCACCCATGTGGGAGACCCAGAAGAAGCTCCTGGCTCCTGGCTTTGATCTGGCCCAGCCCTGGACGTTGTTACCTTTTGAGGAAGTGAAACAGTGGATGGAAGACTGATCTCTCTCTCTCTCTCTCTCTGCCTTCCAAATAAATAAAAAACATATTTTAAAAAATAACTATAAGGAGTATACTTTGAAATTAGGTTAAAAAGTATAGCTGGTAGGCCGGCGCCGTGGCTCAGTAGCCTAATCCTCCGCCTGCGGCGCCAGCACACCAGGTTCTAGTCCCGGTTGCTCCTCTTCCAGTCCAGCTCTCTGCTGTGGCCCGGGGAAGGCAGTGAGGATGGCCCAAGTGCTTGGGCCCTGCACCCGCATGGAGACCAGGAGAAGCACCTGGCTCCTGGCTTCGGATCAGCCGGTATGCTGGCCGCGGTGCGCCGGCCGCAGCGGTCATTGGAGGGTGAACCAACTGTAAAGGAGGACCTTTCTCTCTGTCTCTCTTTCACTGTCCACTCTGCCTGTCAAAAAAAAAAAAAAAAGTATAGCTGGTAAATACATAAACCAGTAACAGAGCCATTTATTATCAAGTTTTATGTACTATAGGTAATTGTGTGTGCTATATTTTTATACGACTGGCAGCCCAGTAGGCCTGTTTATACCAGCCCTACCACACACATGTGAGTCATGCTTTGTGTCACAACATTAGGACAGCCAGGACACCCCTAGGCGACAGGAATTCCTCAGCTCCATTACAGCCCGATGCAGTCCACTGTTGACTGAAACGTTGCTGTGCACACACAGCTGTACAATGAGATATCACATTTCACCCAATGAGACTGGCAAATACAGAGAAGTTTCACAGCACATTATGTCAGGGAGGATAATGGGTAAACAGACACACTCATGCATTGTTTGCAGAACATAAATCTATATGGCAATTTGGTAAAGTTTATCAAAATTACAAAATGTAGATACTTCTTTCCAGAAATGTCTGTTGCCCAGACTGCTGGGAATTCTGTCAGCAGATAACTTTCACTGTCAGCCGCTTCATGATTTTCTGGGGCAACCCACATCCAGTGACTGAGGTAAAGGCCCGGCCATTCCTACCCAATGCAGAACAGCTCTCATGAGTCAGTTCGTTCCGTGGCTTCCCTCTGGGGCTAACAGAGGCTGAGCGAGTGCATCACAGGTCAGCTTCTTCCTCTGCTTAATTCTGCCTCTGCTTCCTCCCTCCACAGCTGTTGAACCCGAGGGCAGCCTCTCATAAACAATCTTAAACTTGAAAATCTGCCTCAAAGTATGTTTCCCAGAGAAACCAGGTTGCAGAACTTCAGACTCTACCGTTCTGGCCAGGAATTAATTCCAGTTACTCGCACACAGCCAAATGATGTATTTTCAAGATTATTCATTGCAGATTATTTGTAAGAGCAAAGATCAGAAATAACCTAAATGTTTAATGACATAAACCAGGTGGCTGATTAAATGAAGGTATAGGTGTGTGTGTGTGTGTGTGTGTTAAAATGTAACACTATATACTAACAAGAAAACCTAATGAAGTCTGTTATCCAGTGATATGAAGTGATTTGTGTGAATATGAATGAAGGATGCATAAAAACTAGTTTTGCTGGTTGCCTATGAGTAGATGTGATGTCTCAGGGACAAAGGTATGCAGATTTGTACTTTAAAAATTTTAAAACTTGTGAATGTGTTGCATAATGAGTAGAAGAAAATTTTTTCTAGTTCCATTTGTTTCATTTTTTTTTTTATTGACAGGTAGAGTTGTAGGCAGTGAGAGAGAGACAGAGAGAAAGGTCTTCCTTCCGTTGGTTCACTCCCCAAATGGCCGCTGTGCCGATCCAAAACCAGGTGCTTCTTCCTGGTCTCCCATGTGGGTGCAGGGGCCCAAGCACTCCACTGCCATCCTCCATTGCCTTCCCAGGCCACAGCAGAGAGCTGGACTGGAAGAGGAACAACCAGGACTAGAATCTGGCGCTCGTATGGGATGCCAGAGCTGCAGGCGAAGGATTAAGCAAGTGAGCCACGGTGCCAGCCCCTCAATTGTTTCACTTTTAAAAGCTGGGGCTGTCGCGCAACAGGTTAAAACCTTGGCTGCAGCACCAGCATCCTATATGGGCACCGGTTCGAGTTCCAGCTGCAAGGCTTCTGATCCAGCTTCCTGCTAATGTACCCGGGAAAGCAATAGAAGATGGCCTAAGTCTTTAGGCCTCTACACCCACGTGGGAGACCCTGAAGAACCTCCTGGCTCCTGGCTTCAGATCAGCTCAGCTCTGACCATTGTGGCCATTTGGGAATGAACCAGCAGATGGAAGATCCCTCTCCCTCTGTCTCTCTTTCTCTACCTCTCTCTGTAACTCTTTCAAATAAATAAAATAAATCTTTCTTTAAAAAAGGAATAATATTTTTTTAAAATGTTGCTTTGATAAAATAAAAATTAATAGGCCTGTCAAATAATAAACAAAAGAACATGTTGTACAGAATAAGTCCCAATTAAAAGACAAAAGTTGTGTATATTTACAGCTACACACACTGATAGAAGCTTAGAAAATGGAAAGACACAAAAACTTAGCACCGATTATATTTGTGGGTAACATTAGATTGGAAAAAAATCATTTTTTATTTCAAATGCTTCTCAATTGTTTAAATTTAAGGGTATGCTACCTTCATAATTTATAAATGTTTAAAATTGATAGGGCCATTAACATTTTTTTTAAACAGGCAGAGTTGGACAGTGAGAGAGAGAGAGAGAGAGAGAGAGAGAAAGGTCTTCCTTCCGTTGGTTCACCCCCTAAATGGCCGCCACGGCCGATGCGCTGCGCCGATCCAAAGCCAGGAGCCAGTTGCTTCCTCCTGGTCTCCCATGTGGGTGCAGGGCCCAAGCACTTGGGCCATCCTCCACTGTCTTCCCGGGTCACAGCAGAGAGCTGGACTGGAAGAGGAGCAACCTGGACAGTGCTCCCTAGGGGTGTTTTATGGTGGTGAGCAGAGTTGCCTTCCAAAGTGTTCTTTGTTTTTCAATGCATGGTTACCACTCTGCCTTGCAGAAAATACACAAGCTATTGGGGGATAGTTGGAAAACATGAAATATCCTGCTTCTCAAAGAACTTCACTCTGCTCTTCCTGACCGGGATTCATTATCCATTGATAATGTTTACCCAAACAATCATTACTATGATAGTTGTAAAACTGTGATTTCCCTACTCCACTACTCTCTCTAGATTTATCAACAGGAATTCTACTTCAAGGAAAACAGCACTCCCCCCCCCCAATTTTTTCTATTAGATGAATGGATTTTTAACTTATTCAACTGGTTGTAATTCATTATTCTTATTTTAAAACCCCAATTATCCTAGATTTGGCCAGTGAGAAGTACTTTATACTGGCTTTTTTTTTTTTTAATTTACTTGAAAGGCAGAGTGGTCTCCAACATGGGTATCAGGAACTCAAGTTCTTGAGCCATCATCCATTGCTTCCCAGGCACATTCGCAGGGAGCTGGATCAGAAGTGTTGTGGCTGGGATTCCAACTGGCACTTTGATAAGGGAAGCAGGTGGGTGTCCCACCCACATGGCGACTTAACCTACTGCACCACAAAGCCCCAAGCTGGCTACTTTGGATGTGCCCCCTTTTTATTTTGTGAGTACTTTCCTACTCTGTGCCCCAACTGTATGTTCTAGGTCTTCTTCCACCTTCCTGCCCCAGCCCTGAAGTCAGGCATTCCTCCATGAAGCCCCAGTTCCTTTTTGTGGGGAAAGGTATTTAGAAATGAAAGTCTGGGCAGGGTTTCTTTAACTCTGAAGTCAGTTTCAATGAAGAATATGCTTCCACTTTTGAAAATCAAATTTATGGTTTATTTAGCTATTCCTCCCCCCAATCCTCTTTGTAAGGATTTGAAAGGAAGGAGTTAAGCTTGTTTTTAGTTTTTTTTTCTTATTTATTGAATATAATTAATTCCAGTCACAATTATTAGGAAAGAACACTCATTGTAATGGCGACTATGAATAATAAGTCTCTAGGTAGCTTACTGGAGCATAATACAATCCTCAAGAGAAATCTGTGATGGGAAAACTGCATAGGTTTTGAAATACCATAATCTACAGAACCTCAAAGATAAGCATAATGAAAAAAGGGACATCTCACTGAACTTATTTTAAACAAGTTGAATCAAGCTTTATAAATGAACATTTTTTTGATAGTTAAATGCTTGTTGCAAAAGTTGTTTTGCTTTTTCCAGTGGTATAATATGTTGGAGACTGTTCATCAATGGATAATATCTCATATTTTTATGTAATAAAGGTAGATGAACTATAAAATTTCAAAAATGTATATCAACTTGCATTTTAACTGAATGAAATTAAATACTCTCTTTTGATAGCACAGGTCTTTCAACAGAATTTACTTTTGAAATACCAAAGATGAGACAGAGATCATATTTTATGTGAGACAGTATTCAGGCAAAGACCAAATCTACTCCTTTGTGGCATATAAGGGATTTAAAATTCACTCCCAATGTCATCCTTGCATGGAAATTACCTGGGACTTTCAATATCCCGATTGTTTTTTTAAGAAAGATTTATTTTTTATTAATTTAAAAGGTAGAGTTACAGAGAGGGAGAGAGAGGGAGAGATCGATTTTCCATCTGTTGGTTCACTCCCCAAATGGTCACAATGGCCAGGGCTGTGCCAGGCCAAGGCCAGGAATCTAGAGCTTCTTCTGGGTCTCCCATGTGCATGCAGGGGCCCAAGCATTTGGGCCATTCTCCACTGCTTTCCCTGGTGCACATGGGAGACCAGGATGGAGTTCCTGGCTTCTGGCTTTGGCCTGGACAGACCTGACTATTGTGACTACCTGGGGAGTAAACCAGCAGATGGAAGATGGGTCCCTTTCTCTCTCTGCCTTTGAAATAAGTAAATAAACCTTTAAAACCAAAACAAAACAAAACCCAGCATTATCTCATAATCCAGTAATTTGTAATTTTTAAATCCCCACAGATAATTCTGAGGCATCTGATCACCAAACTCATTTGGAAAATATTAGGCTTGGCAAAAAATAAAAAATAAAAATAAAAATTGCACTTATACCAGGATACAAATCTCATTCCATACAGTTGTCCTTACGTAAACTTGGTTTCTGCATCCATGATTTCAACCAACTGCAGATTGAAAATACTTACTTCTGTATTAAATATACTCATATATTATTTCCTAAAAACTACAATAAAACAACTATTTACATTGTTTTAGGTATTCTGGATAATCTACAGATGATTTTAAGCATATTGGAGGTATACATACTTTTTTGCTATGCAAATACTATACCATATAATATAAGGGACTTGAACATCCCAGAGATTTTTGTATCCTTGGAGGTTCCTGGAAACCATTTCCCTATGGTTATCAAAGGATGACTATTTATAAGTTGCCCAAGGGCAAAAAGTGAGTCTATAAATTTTAATAAGCCCAGCTCCTGTTATGAACCTTGCATATAGTAGGAATTCAATATATGCATGTGTATGTGAAATGAATTTTAATCCAAACTATATTGGTCAACAAAGGGGTCTTAGTATTAGATTGTGCAGAGGCTATAAAATTCCATTAGTGATATTATGTATCTTGCATGGCAGCCCGAAGTACACTATTAGGTGGGGGGACCAATTTCTAATGTAGACTGTGCCTATGTATATTTATGACCCTGAATTATGCTTTCTAATATCTTAAAAAATTTTTTAAATTAAACTCATTTATCTGAAAGGTAGAGGGAGAGATATTGAGACAAAGAGAGGCAGAGATGTCCCATCTTCTGGTTCACTCTCCAAATACCTGAAACATCCAGGGCTGAGCCAGACTGAACCCAGGAAGCAGGACCTCAATCCGGGTTAGGGGGCAGGAATCCACGTCCTTGGGCCGTCAGCTGCTGCTTCCCAGAAGCATTAGCAGGACGTTGGGTCGGAGTGGAGGTGGGGTTTGATATCAGGCTCTACAATACTGGATGCAGGCATCCCAAGCTGCAGCTTAACCCACTGCACCACAATACATGACCTTTATTTGTTTGAAACAGAGAGACACAGAGAGTTCTCCCATCATCTGATTCACTCCCCAAATACCTACAACAACCAGGACTGGGCTAAGCCAAAGCTGGGAGCCAGGAACTCAAATTGGTTGTCCCACATGGGTGGCAGAAACCCTTGTACTTGAGCCATGACTGCTGCCTTCTAGGGTGCACATTACCAGAAAGCTGGAAGGGATAACAGAGCCAGGACACAAACACAGGCATTCTGCTTTAGGATGTGGGCATCTCAATGGCGTTTTTACTGCTATGCCAAATGCCCACCCTTACTCTATATTCTTGAGTAATAAAGAAAGAATATTCACTTTTAAAAGATTGGTCTAGTCTCTAGTCTGCAAGTTGTCTGTCATTTCTGCTTTCTGTTAAATGTTCCACTGGGTGCCAACATGACCAAACAAAAAAGTAACAATAGTTTAAAACAGAAATTTTTTTTACAGATTTATTTTATTTATTTGAAAGGCAGAGTTACAGAGGGCTGGGCCAGGCTGAAGCGAGGAGCTTCTTTCTAGTCTCCCAAGTGGGTGCAGGGGCCCAAGCACTTGGGCTGTCCTCTGCTGCTTTCCCAGGCTATTAGCTAGGAGCTGGATAGGAAGTGGAGCAGCCAGGACTCACTGGTGACCATATGGGATGCCAGTGCTGCACGTAGCAGCTTATTCTGCTACACCACAAGGCCAGACCCCCTAACAGAAATTCTTGAAATGTACTCAGAGAACTCCTAGGGGATCCTGAAACCCTTTTCAGTCACCTGCAAACCAATATTTAATAAAATACTGTTATTTACCTTTATCACTCATTCTGTCTTGAGTGTAGAAGATACATATGTCAAAGAGCAACATGGAATGCAGAAAAGACAGGACAATCTGCTGTGTTCTATTAGGCTAGCTATTAAAGAATGTAAAACTATGCTATTGTCTTTTTAAAAGTTATTTTTCATTAAGTGTTATCTAGGTCCACATATAATGGATTTGTTATTTTAAAATGACTAAATAAACATTAGAAATTTTCAATTTTAATTATCAGTATGGTAAATACTGATAGCTATAGCATACATAAAATTCCTTTGTAGTCTTCAGTAATGCAATGGTGTAAGTCACGCTTGGGATGCCTGCATCCATACCCCAGCACCTTGTTCAAGTCCCAGCTACTGTGCTTCTTATCCAGCTTCCTGCTAATGCTCACCCTGAGAGGCAGCAGGCAGCGGCCCAAGTATGAGACGCGGATTGAGTTCCAGGGTCCTAGCTTTGGCCTGGCCCAGACCTGGCTGTTGTGGCCATTTGAGGAGTGAACCAGCAGATGGAAAATCTGTCTCTGCTTTTCAAATACAATGGAAGAAAAAATCCCTGCTTACGAGTTCCAACCTTAGTGTCCCAGCCCCAGTCCCAGCCCCTATCGCATCACTCAGGGGTCTTCATCTGGTTCCTACCTGCAAGTAAGGGAAGGGCTCCCTCCCACAGGCTGGGGTGAAGAAACCCGTGCTGGGGGAGAGTGTCGGCCTGGGCCACCAATACAAGTTTGTGTTCTTAGGTTAGAGGGGATGGAGGGTCCTCTCAGAAAAAAAAGGAGAAAATAGTTCATTTTGCCTACTTCACAGCTGAACGCCAGCGACAGTTTGTCTTCCTTTTGTTTCCTGGTCGTTGCCTTTTTCACAGCTCTGCTAAGTAAATTCTCAATCACAATTTTATTTCAAGGCTCTCTGGTATATTTTCACTCTATTAGCACAGCAGGAGAGAGGTGTCACCAGCAGTCCAGCCTTACAAGAAATTCTCAAGGGAATCCTACTTCGGAAGCAAACATCATGAAACACAGGATACTACCAAATTCACTGGCAGAGCAGGTACAATCAGTAACCAGTCAACAAAATGAAAGGTATTAGTTCTTAGTTATTAACACTAACCTTGAATGTAAATTGATTAAAATCACCAGCCAAAAGACTTGGGTTTGCTGAATAGATTAAAAAAAACCCAAGACTTTGGCTCAGCGGGTTAAAGCCCTGGTCTGAGGCTCCAGCATCCCATCTGCGCACCGGTTCTAGTCCCGGCGGCTCCTCTTCCGATCCAGCTCTCTGCTATGGCCTGGGAAAGCAGTAGAAGGTGGCCCAAGTCCTTGGGCCCCTGCACCTGCAAGGGAGACCAGAAGAAACTCCTAGGTTTGATTCAGCACAGCTCTGGCCATTGCAGCCATCTGGGGAGTGAACAAGCGGATGGAAGACTCTCTGTCTCTACCTCTCTCTGTAACTCTGTCTTTCAAATAAATAAAGTAAATCTTAAAAAAAAAAAAAAAAAAAAAAGGAAAACCCCAAGACCTAACCATATGCTGCTTTCTCTATCCTTAACTTCAGGTAGAAACATTTTTTTTTTTGCTGGGGGGTGGGGCGATTTTAGTAGCTCGGGGACTAAACTCTACAATAATATTAGATTCAAAATAAACACTCCAAAAACTCAGAGAGCGATGAAGAGGTTTCTAGGTCTAAAAAAAGCTTCAAGGTTAGAAAACAAGGAAATTTCACTGGGAACTTAAACCTAAAAATGCAGTTCCAAAGAAATAATTCCCAACTCACTGTGGTCCAGTTTTCTTTCCAATAGTCAACAGGAAAACAAATACCTAACAGGTGGCAGCAGACAGAATGACATTTCTTAACTGACTCCTAGGCTGCCTGTGGAGAGGAAACCCCGCAAGGCTTCCGAGAGCCCGGCCGCCTTCCCGCCTCCACAGCGAGGGGGCGGGGCCCAAGGCCGGGGCGGGGCCCAAGGCCGGGGCGGGGCGAGTTGCTTCCCCCGCCCCTTCCCGCTCCTTTTTCTGCGTGCCCCTCCCACACGCAGTTTGCCTCGGTCCCGACAGGCCCTGCGACTAGGAGAGTCACGTGAGGGTGGGCGGTGGAGGCAGGGGCTGGTCCCAGCTGTTTCTTCGTCTCTATGGTTGCCGGAGGTGGGCGGCCTTGACTGAATTGCTGCCGGCCCTCTGCCGTGGACGGGTGAGTGCTGCGCATAGCGTTTTAGGGAGGGCGACGCGGGGAGGAGAGTGGCGAGACAGCTTCAGGGTCCTGGCCTCCGGGGCCGGCCGTTTGTCAGCCCCGGGAAACCAGCAATTTCTGCGGTCCGGCGGCGTCGCCCCGCTCGGGGTGCTGCTGGGAGAAGTATTTATTCCCGCCAGCTCCGGTCCTCCGCTTCCCTTCACGGCACCCAGCCGCGTCCCTTCTCCTGGCCTGGGAAAACTTTTGTCAGTGCCCGGTTCCCAGCCGTAGGGTCTCCTGGCCGCCAGCGTCGCTTTGCTCACGGGCGAGCCGCAGCCCCGACCGGCTCTCTTGGAATTTGTGGATGTGGCTGGAAGTGGGCGGGGGAGCTTGAAGTTGAATGTTGATAGGAAGAGATATTAATCACCGAATCGGAAAGAAGTGGAAGTCGCTGGGGACGGAGGGGAGCAACGCAGAGTGCAGACTTCTTGGACTGTTCGGCTGTAACCTTTTGCATCGCTTTCGCGTTCTCGTCTGTTTCATATTTTTCGTCTCACATCTCATACTATGTTTTGCGAATGGGCGGGGTGATGTTGACTCTCGGTGTTGGGAGAAGAGGTTAAAACGGACTGCTGTTGAAGTTCTGGTCTCTGTAATCTTACGGTTTCTTACCTTCGCTTCTAGATGGCTAAAAACTGTAGGTATTAAGTTCAAGTAGAGTAAACATTTGCAGCTAAGGGGCGAGGGGAAAAGATTTTATTCTCCCTGTGATACCTTGGAAAGATCCATTTTCTTCCTTTTTAGGATAGATGTTCTGTCACTTTTCTGGGTGGCTTCTTTGATAAACATTAAAGCATCCCTTTGGGTCACATGTGAAAGTGACCTGGCGGTATAAGAAAGGAGTTTGCAGAGGAGTTGTAAGATTTGGTGTTGAATATAGAGTGTAAGGTGAAGTTTCCTAGAACCATGTGACAAGTTAATAAGATGGTAGCATGTTGACACAAAGGTGTTGGCCACTGTGACCGGCCTGGTGTCTCTCTGGTGTGGTGCAGGTCGTGAGCTGGCTGAGTATTGCCTCTCCTAAAAACTTTATAACCTGTCTGTGAGAAGGTGACACTGGGCCTGGGCTCCAGCTATCTTTGTTCCCATTCTTTTTTTTTTTTTTTTTTTTTTTTGACAGGCAGAGTGGACAGTGAGAGACAGAGACAGAGAGAAAGGTCTTCCTTTTGCCGTTGGTTCACCCTCCAATGGCCGCCGCGGTAGCGCGCTGCGGCCGGCGCACCGCGCTGTTCTGATGGCAGGAGCCAGGTGCTTCTCCTGGTCTCCCATGGGGTGCAGGGCCCAAGCACTTGGGCCATCCTCCACTGCACTCCCTAGCCACAGCAGAGAGCTGGCCTGGAAGAGGGGCAACCGGGACAGGATCGGTGCCCCGACCAGGACTAGAACCCGGTGTGCCGGCGCCGCAAGGCGGAGGATTAGCCTAGTGAGCCGCGGTGCCGGCCTGTTCCCATTCTTGATTGTCTCCTGAGCTTAAGGAGATCAGGACTAAAGTAATTAACAAAGTTTTTAAAACCTAGTTGTGCCACTTTCAGTCTTTGTGCTTGCTTTTACTTCTTGAGCAGGTACTTGCCGAATACTATGTTTTCCATATAGATTTGTTTAATATATCTCTTTTTAAATGAGAATCAGTTTTAAAAATTGTTTTTCTTACTTGAAAGAGAGACAAGAGAGCCAGCCAGATAGAGAAGACTCCCATCTGCTGGTTCACTCTCTAAGTGCCTGCCCAGGCTGAGGTTGGGAGCTGAGAACAGTCCAGGTCTCCTATGTGGGCAGCCAGGGCCCAACTACTTAAGCCGCCACCTGCTGCCTCACAGGGTGTGCATTGGCAGGAAGCTGAGCTGGGACTTGAATCCAAAGCACTCTAACAAGGGGTGCAGATCCAAAGGATGCAAAGGTTTACTCATGGCTTTTATCCCCATGCAAAAGTGAAAATAGCGGGCCAGCGGCCGTGGCTCAATAGGCTAATCCTCCACCTGCGGCGCTGGCACACCGGGTTCTAGTCCTGGTTGGGGCACCGGATTCTGTCCTGGTCGCTCCTCTTCCAGGCCAGCTCTCTGCTGTGGCCCGGGAGTGTAGTGGAGGATGGCCCAAGTGCTTGGGCCTGGCACCCACATGGGAGACCAGGAGAAGCACCTGGCTCCTGGCTTCGGATCAGCGCGGTGCACCGGCTGCAGCGCGCTGGCCGCGGAGGCCATTGGAGGGTGAACCAATGGCAAAGGAAGACCTTTCTCTCTCTCTCTCTCACTGTCCACTCTGCCTGTCAAAAAAAAAAAAAAAAAGTGAAAATAGCTTTGTTTTGTTCCAGGAGGAAAAGGTGAGTATTTTTAGACAGAAGTCATGTCTAAGTTATGAGAAAATTGTTAATGCTTTTTGGATGCCTGGTATTGATACCTGAATGTATTTGAGGAGAAAAAACAGGGATAGTATTTGTAAATGTTTTGTATTTCCTATTATGTAAGTAATATATGTGTATCTTTGTTAATGGAAACATAGCAAGTATAGCATTGAAAGTTGAAAGCTGAAATCCAGAGCCAGTGCTGTGACAAAGTTGGTAAAGCCATAGCCTGCAGCGCTGGCATCCCATATGGGTGCTGTTGCAAGTCCTGGCTGCTCCACTTCTGATCCAGCTCTCTGCTGATGTGCCTGGGAAAGTTGAAATCCTATTAAATCTTTTTGCTTCTTACTAGATAACCCCTAATTCCCTTTGCATATTTGAAATTCAGTGTGGCAAAGTAATGACTCTGGGATCAGACTTCCTGGGAAAGATGGTAATAATAGCACTAGGCTTACAGTCTACAACCTCAGCAGCCCCAGAAGAAACAGAGCTTCCTTTTTGCTGCTGTTCCAGCCATGTATTATAAACAGGTCTCATTGGCTTGCCTTAGGTCTTTGTCCATCCTAGAGACAGCCCCTACGATCACTGATGGAATGGTTTGTTGTCCAGGCGTAGGTTTTTTCCTTATCTTGAAGTTGGGATGTAAGGAAATATAGTTTCAAATCACATGTTTTTTTTTTTTTTAAAGATTTATTTATTTATTTGAAAGAGTGAGAGAGGGAAAAATAGAGATCTTCCAGCTGCTAAGCCACCCCCTAGATGGCCACAAAGGCCAGGGTTGAACCAGGCTGAAGCCAAGAGATTAATCTGGGTCACCCACATGGGTAGCAGGGACCCAAGTACTTGGGCCATCTTTTGCTGCTTTTCCCAGGTCATTAGCAGGGAGCCAGATCAGAAGTGCAGCAGCCAGGACAGAACTGGTGCCCCTATGGGATGCTGGCATTGGAGACAGCTGCTCTACCTGCTACACTACAAGGCCAGCCCCAAGCCACATGAATAGCTGACAGATAGTTCCTAAAGGAATATTGACATGTTATTTTCTGGTGAGGTCAGAATGGTAGCTGGACAAAAACAACAGATGTTTCCTAAGATGATTTTATATGCATTTGGTTTTTTATTGCTTTCCTATCAAGATATAAATTAACTATATTTATAATTTTTGTGTTGATTTTTCCTTTTTGAAATATTTGCTTTTGGGGTAGGCATTTGGCATAGTGGTAAAGAATGCCACTTGAGATGCCCATATCCCATATCACTGCCTGGGTTTGAGTTCCATCTCTGCTTCTTTCTAGCTTCCTGCTAATGCAGAACCTGGGAGGCAGTAGATGCTGTCTGAACTACTTGGGTCTCTGCCACCCACGTGGGAGACCCAGATTGAACTTCTGGCTTCTGGCTTTGACTGTTGGCAGGCATATGAGGAGTGAATCAGCCCAGTGCTTCTCTGTCTTTCTCTGTTGCATGCTATCTATCTGCCTTTCAAAAAGAAAATGGTTAACTTAAAAACTTGAAATTTAAACTCTTTTAATGCATGTATTTGTATTGTTGCATGTATAGTGCCATTCATTGTTCTGGAATATTCAGGTTTTATGAACTTAAATATATTGTATATTTGGTTAGTTTGTTGAAATTGATTATTGATGTTTTTATTGCTGTGAGTGAAACTAACAAATTATAATTTATAAATGGTAAGTAAAAATGTTTTAAATATTTAGATACATGTGGTTGATACAATTGAGTGCCCACTTCTTACTTAGAAATCTATTAGCATACAGGGTGGGCATTTGGCACAGTAGGTTAAGATGCTGCATGGGACACATCTTATATCGAATTCTGGCTACTTTGCTTCTGATCCAGCTTCTTGCTAATGCACCTGAGAATGCAACAGAGGATGGCCCAAGTACTTTGATCTCTGCTGTCCATGTGGAAGACCCATATGGATTTCTGGGCTTCTGGCTTTGGCCTGGCCTGGCCAGTGTGTTGTAGGCATTTGGAGAATGAACCAGCAAATGGAATATCTCTCCCTGTTTCTGTCTCCCTCTGTATCACTCAGTCTTTCAAATATTTTTTTAAAAATATTTTTTAACAAATATTTTTTTAAAAAAATCTGTTAGTCTACAAACCACTTTATTTTGAACATTGTGTAAGAAGCAAATCAGTATAATTGTCACTAATTGCTGTCACTGGGAGTTAACTTAAAAACTGTAGTTAACATTAATGCCTGTTTTTGTGTGTGTGTGTGTGTGTGTTTGTATCTACATGGCTTATTCTAATGGCTCATTTCATACATATTTTTAAATTTATTTATTTGAGAGAGTGAGTACACACACACTTATCTACTGATTTGCTCCCCAAATGCCCACAGTAAATGCCGGGAGCTGGGAAATCAGTCCTGCTCTCCCATGTGGTTGGCAGGAACCCATTACTTGTGTTATCACCACTGCCTCCAAGGGTTTGTATCAGTAGGAAACTATGAGTCAGGGGCTGGGGCTGGGCATTGAACTCAGACACTGATTTGGGACATCCGTGTCTATATCACTAGGCTTAACTCCTGTCCCAGTTCCTTACTGTCTAAGAGGAAGTATAACTGAAGCACTTGTTTACTCCACTGTCTTGTTTTCAGTGGAAAAAAAATGTTAACAGCTCAATTCAATGGATTTTGAACTCTGATTTCTAACATTGATGGCATGGGTGTTAGATCAGTAGATCTATGTTCTAACATCCAACTTTATCATTTCTTAACATTGAACAAATTATTTATTTTTAAAATTTTTATTAATTTTAAAAGATTCCATGTATTTCGTAGGTACAATTCTAAGAAGATAACCATGCTTCACTCCCTTCCACTTTCCCTTCCTCAATCCCCCTCCTTCGTTCCTTCCTTCATTTTTTTCTTTAGTTTTTAAAAAAACATAATTTCAGTCTACTCTGTAGTCACAGTCTGAATGCAGCACTAAATAATAATCAACACTGGGCCGGCGCCGCGGCTCACTAGGCTAATCCTCCGCCTTGCGGCGCCGGCACACCAGGTTCTAGTCCCGGTCGGGGCACTGGATTCTGTCCTGGTTGCCCCTCTTCCAGGCCAGCTCTCTGCTGTGGCCAGGGAGTGCAGTGGAGGATGGCCCAAGTGCTTGGGCCCTGCACCCCATGGGAGACCAGGAGAAGCACCTGGCTCCTACTATCGGATCAGTGCTGTGCTCCGGCCGCAGCGCGCCTACCGCGGCGGCCATTGGAGGGTGAACCAACGGCAAAAGGAAGACCTTTCTCTCTGTCTCTCTCTCTCTCACTGTCCACTCTGCCTGTCAAAAAATTAAAAAAAAAAAAAATCAACACTAAAAAGTATAAAGACCGCAGTTCCACCGAGTACTAACAAAGTGAAGCAAGTATAAACAAGAAAATCAAATCACAAGATGTCCACTTCATTCCTATACATTTTTTTTTCATTTATATTAATTTCCATATATCAGAGTAAACATGATATTTGTCTTTTTTGGGACTTATTTCACTAAGCCTAATGGTTTTCAGTTGCATCCATATTATTTTTTGCAAAAGACAAGATTTCATTCTTTTTATGGCTGAGTAGTATTCCATAGTGTGTATATACCACATTTTCTTTTTCCAGTCATCTGTTGATGGACATCTGGGTTGATTCCATATCTTAAGTATTGTGAACATTGGAGTACAAATAACTTTCATATGCTGATTTGATTTCATTTGGGTAAATTGCCAGGAGTGAGATGGCTGTGTCATATTGTAGATCTATTTTTAGATTTCTGAGGAATTTTCCTACTATCTTCCATAATGGTCATACTAATTTACATTCCTACCAACAGTGTATAAAATATCTTTTTCCCTAAATCCTTCCTAGCATTTATTATTTTTTTATTCTTGGATGATGGCCTTTTTTGTTTGTTTTATTTATTTGAAAGGTAGAGGCAGAGAGAGAGAGAGAGAGGTCTTCCATCTGCTGGTTCACTCCCCAAATGACCTCAATGGCTGGAGCTTGGCTCATCTGAAGCCAGGAGCCAGGAGCTTCTTCTGGGTCTCAAACATGGGTGAAGGGACCCAAGGACTTGGGCCATCTTCTACTGCTTTCCCAGGCTACAGCTGGATCAGAAGTAGAGCAGCTGGGACTTAAACCAGCGCCCATATGGGATGGTGGCACTGCAGGCAGTGGCTTTAACCATTGTGCCACAGTGATAGCTATTTTAACAGGGGTAAGGTGAAACCTTTTTCTGGTTTTAATTTGCATTTCCCTGATGGCTAGTGATCCTGAGCATTTTTTTCATGTGTCTGTTGGTCATTTGTATTTTATCCTTTGAAAAATGCCTGTTCATGTTCTTTGCCAGTTTGTCTTGTCTTTTCTTTTCTTTCTTTTTTTTTTAAAAAACGATTATTTATTTGAAAAGGCAGAGTTACACGGAGAGAGAGAGCCAGGGATAGAGAGAGAGAGAGAGAAAGAAGCCTTTCATTTGAAGGTTTGCTCCCCAAATGGCCACAGTGGCCAAGACTGGACTGGGCGAAAGCCAGGAACCAGGAGCTTCTTCCTGGTCTCCTGCATGGGTAGCAGGCACCCAAGCACTGGACCATTATCTGCTGCTTTCCCAGGTGCATTAACAGCGAGCTAGATTGGAAGTGGGGCAGCCAGGACTTGAACCAGCATCCCTTTGGGATGCCAGTACTGCAGGCAGCTGCTAAATCTGCTACACCACAATGCTGGCCCACTTTGCCCACTTCTTAACTGGTTTGTTTTGTGGTGTTTGAGTTTCTTGAGTTCTTCTTAGATCTTGGATATCAATCCTTTATCAGTTGCATAGTTTGCAGATATTTTCTCCCAATCTGTGGCTTGCCTCTTCACTTTGTTGAGTGTTTTCTTTGCAGTTTAGAAGCTTCTTAGCTTGCTGTAATCCCATTTGTCTATTTTTGCTTTTATTGCCTATGCTTCTGGGGCCTTTTCTAAGAAGTCTATGCCTATGCCAATATCTTGTAGAGTTTTCCCAATGTTCCCCAGAAATGGTATCATGTCATAGATTTAGATCCTTGATACATTGTGAGTTGATTTTTTAAAAGATTTATTTATTTATTTGAAAGGCAGAGTTACAGAGAGGCAGAAAGGGGGGGGGGTGTCTTCCATTTGCTGGTTCACTCCCCTAGATGGCCACAACGACTGGAGCTGCACCAATCCAAAACCAGGAGCTTCTTCCAGGTCTCCCACACAGGTGCAGGAGCCCAAGGACTTGGGCCATCTTCTATTGCTTTCCCAGGCCATAGCAGAGAGCTGGATTGGAAGTGGAGCAGCCGGGACTTGAATATGGGATGCCGGCACTGCAGGTGGCAGCTTTACCCACTACGCCACAGTGCCGGCCCCTGTGAGTTGATCTTTTTGTATAAGCTGTAAGGTAAGGGTCTTATTTCATACTTCCACATGTGTGGATCTGATTTTCCCAATACTGTTTGTTGAGGAGAATGTCCTTTCTTTAGGGATTGGTTTTAATTTTTTTTTTGAAGATTAGTTGGTTGTAGTTGCATAAATTAACTTCTGGGATTTCTTTTCTGTTCCCTGGGTCTACATGTCTATTTTTGTGCCAGTACCAGGCTGTTTTGATTATAAGTGCCTTGTAGTATGTCTTGAAATCTGGTATTGTGATGCCTTGGGCTTTGTTTTTGTTGTTTAAGATTGCTTTGGCTGGCTGGTGCCATGGCTCAACAGGCTAATCCTCCGCCTAGCGGCGCCGGCACACCAGGTTCTAGTCCCGGTCGGGGGGCCGGATTCTGTCCCGGTTGCCCCTCTTCTAGGCCAGCTCTCTGCTATGGCCCAGGAGTGCAGTGGAGGATGGCCCAAGTGCTTGGGCCCTGCATCTCATGGGAGACCAGGAGAAGCACCTGGCTCCTGCCATTGGATCAGCGCAGTGCGCCGGCCGCAGTGCGCTGGCAGCGGCGGCCATTGAAGGGTGAACCAACGGCAAAGGAAGACCTTTCTCTCTGTCTCTCTCTCTCTCACTGTCCACTCTGCCTGTCAAAAATAAAAATAAATAAATAAATAAAAAGATTGCTTTAGCTATTTTGGGTCCCTTATGTTTCCATATGAATTTTAGCCTTGTTTTTTGTGGATCTGAGAAGAATGTCCTGAGTATTTTGATTGGGTTCACATTGAATCTGTAAATTGCTTTAGTAGGGATATTGTGATATTAATTCTTCCAATCCATAGACATGGAAGATTTTTCCATCTTTTTTTTGTGTGTTATTTTCTATTTCTTTCTTTAGTGTTTTATAATTTTCATTGTAGAGATCTTTTACATCTTTGGTTAAGTTTATTCCAAAGTATTTAAATTTTTTTGTAGTTATTGTGAATGATACTGATCTTACAAGTTCTTTCCCAGCCATGGCATTGTTTATGTGTATAAGGCTGTTAATTTTTGTGTGTAGGGTTTATGTTCTGCAACTTTACTAGACTCTCTTAGGAATTCCAAAAGTCTCTTAGTGGATGGAGTCTTTTGGTTCCCCTATATACAAGATCTTGTCATCTGCAAATAGGGATAAGTTGACTTCCTCTTTTCCAATTTGTAAACCTTTTGATTCCTTTTTCTTGCCTAATGGCTCTGGCTAAAACTTCCAGAACTATATTGAATAGCAGTGGTGAAAGTAGGCATCTTGTCTGTTTCTGGATCTTAGTGGAAATGCTTCCAGCTTTCTGCCATTCAATATGATGCTAGCTGTGGGTTTGTCATATATTGCCTTAATTGTGTTGAGGAATGTTCCTTCTATACCCAATTTTGAGCAAGTTATTTAATCTTTCCCAACTTGAGTTTATTCCATATGCAAAATGGAAATGATGACTAATCTCTTGGGGATCTTGTGAGATCTGAATTAATTATGTATGCCAAATGCCTGGGATGTTTAGGCTCTCATTAAATATGATTTTAAATAGCAGTAATGAAAACAATTCCTGAAATTGTTTTTCCAATTTCAGAATGTTTAGCCCCAGGAAGTTTAAAATATATAGGTATCTAATAAGTTAACTAGATTATTCTTCAGTTTATCTTGATTTTATGATATTTTTGATACCGTGTTACCTCTATAAAGAAACTGGAACATTGTTAAACTGCTTAGTTAGTGAAGGTTACAAGTGTTTGAAGACTGCCCAATCCAAGTATGTTAACCATAAGGCTGGTAGAATGTCTTGAGGGAATCATATGAACTGTGACCTCAGTGTAATTTAATGTTAAATGATAAGATAGCACATTTCTTCACTGTCCAAGGGAAGCTATGTGTTGAGCATCTGGGAAGTTCAAATCAGAGTTGATGGTGACTTTGGGTATTAGACAGAAGTGATAAAAATGGTTTTGTTGTTATTTTGAGGAATAAGTCCAGGTAATACTCAGAGAACAAGTAATGCTTGAGAGCTGGTTAGACTGGATACCAGTAGGAAGAAGAGATAATAGTTTAGAATGTTATTTGAAAAAGACAGAAAAGGCAAGTAGAATTGGACAACTGTGAGAAGTGAATGACAACTGATCTAGCATTAGGAAGTTAAATATTTTTACATTGGAAGAGAGAAACTAAGGTGGATTAAGAGAAACTAGAGAGCAAAGCCAAAGATGATGATACTTACTGTTTGGATTCTGGTTTGAAAAATTGCTATAAATTTTGGGGATATTTGAATACATACTGGTATTAAGAAAATTGAGGGTCCAGCGCCATGGTTCACTTGGTTAATCCTCTGCCTGCAGCACCGGCATCCCGTATGGACACCGGGTTCTAGTCCCAGTTGCTCCTCTTCCAGTCCAGCTCTCTGCTGTGGCCCAGGAAGGCAGTGGAGGATGGCCCAAGTGCTTGGGCCCCTGTACCCACATGGGAGACCAGGAAGAAGCACCTGGCTCCTGGCTTCAGATCGGTGTAGTCCCAGCCATAGTGGCCATTTGGGGGGTGAACCAATGGAAGAAAGACATTTCTCTCTGACTCTCTCTCACTGTTTAACTCTGTCAAAAAAAAAAAGGGAAGTTTTTGTTAACTTGATTATGTTTGATAATGGTATTGGGGTTATATGGGAAAATATAAAAATACTTTGGATTAAAGTATTACAATGTTGGTAACTTAAGTTAAAATTGTTCAGCATAAAAAGTCATTTGTTAAATGTATTAATAGATGGGGGCCGGCACAGTGGTGCAGTATGTTAATCCTTCACCTGCAGCGCCGGCATCCTATATGGGCACCAGTTCTAGTCCTGGCTGCACCTCTTCGATCCAGTTCTCTGCTGTGGCCTGGGAAAGCAGTAGAAGATGGCCCGAGTCTTTGGGCTCCTGCACCCACATGGGAGACCAGGAAGAAGCATCTGGCTCCTGGCTTCGGATCGGCACAGCTCTGGCTGTTGTGGCCATTTGGGGAGTGAACCAGCAGATGGAAGACCTTTGTCTCTCCCTCTCACTGTCTGTAACTCTACCTCTCACATAAATAAATAAAACCTTTTTTTAAAAAAGTATTGATAGATGAATCAAATATAGCAAAATGTTAATTCCTCAATCTAGGTAATGCAAGTATGGTTTTTTTATGATTTTTTTAAAAAGATTTATTTATTTATTTGAAAAGCAGAATTATAGAGAGAAGAAAAGGCAGAGAGAGCTTCTATCTGCTGGCTTGCTCCCCAAATGGTTGCAACCACCTGGGTGGGACCAGGATGAAGCCAGGAACCAGGAGTGTCATTTGCGTCTCCTATGTAGGTGGAAGGGGCCAAAGTACTTGGGTCATCTGCTGCTTTCCTATATGCATTAGCAGTGGGCTGGATCAGAAGTAGAGTAAGGGCAACTCAAACTGACATTCACATGGGATGCCAGCATTGCAGGCAGTGTCATAAGTGTCCACACTACACAGACTCCATAATAGGATTATTTGAAGTTTGGACATGTTTAAAGGTTTTAGAGTAAGTTACGAAGGCTTGATGTTAATCTCATTTCCAAAAGAGTCCATTTTTAGTATTTGGTTTTATTTTTATATGTAATTTCCTTTACTCCCTAATACGTATCGGTTCTTTGTTATTAATTTTATGGATTTTGTCTTATGTGTACCGAATTTTTAATTTTTAAAAACTCTTTGTATGTAGTTAGCATTCATTTTAAGAAGAGATTTTTGTGTTTTCTCGACCAGTGGAGGATGCTTTCTTCACATACACTCTAGCGTCTGAAGGAGCAATTCAGCTCTCATAGCTTTGGCATGACTCCCATACTCTTTCCGCCTCAAGGTTTTAATTTCATGCTCTATAGGAAAATGGCTCCTAACTCATTAATAATTTCTTTCTTGACTGCATATTTTCTTTAGACTCACATTAAAGTCTCTAGTCAACTCCTAAGCACTGTATGTACTATATTAAGATTTATAAAGTGTCTTTATGGTTGTTGTTAATAAGGTAGATGGCAGAATCTCTATATTGTGGGAAATTTAGGATTTCGCAACAAGAAATTAAACATTCTAACGTTCAGTCTGGGCTCTAGTTTATTTGTTTAAGCCTATTTACTGGTTCATTTTCCTGATATTAAGCATACTCATATTTATTTCTGAGCATAGTATGATAAGAAGAAAATAATTAGAACAGAAAAACAAAGGTGGGGGAGAGGGCATTGTGGTATACCAGGTTAAGCTGCTGCCCACTATGTCGCTGGCATCCCATATGGGTACATTTCAGTCCTAGCTGTTCTACTTCTGAACTAGCTCCCTGATAATGGCCTGGGAAGAGCAGTAGGAGATGGCCTAAGTGTGTGGGCCCCTACCACCCATGTGGAACACCTGGAAGAAGCTCCTGGCTCCGGTCTTCTGCCTTCAACCTGACCCAGCCCTGGCCATTGAGACCATCTGGGGAGTGAACCAGCAGAGGGAAGCTCTCTCTCTCTCTCTCTGTCTCTCCTCCACTGCCTCTGTAACTCTACCTTACAAATAAATAAAATAAATCTTTAAAGAAAAGAAAATTAGACCCTGAGTTCTTAGATGTAGTTTCTGTTTTCAACATTGGTGCTTACTAGCTTTGTGATCTTGATGAAATTGCTTAAAGTATCATCTTATCTGTCCCATTTCTTCTTACGTTAATTGAAAATTCCTAAGATCTCCTTCTCTCTCTCTTTTTTTATAAGCTTGTCATTTAATTTGATACTTAAAGAGGATTGGGACATCGACAGCTTTGATTTATTTATTTATTTGAAAGGCTGAGTTACAGAAAGAGAGAGAAAGAGGGACAGAGAGAGAGATCTTCCATTCTCTGGTTTACTCCCCAAATGACCACAACAGCCAGGTTAGGGCCAGGCCGAAGCCAGGAGTTTCTTCTAGGTCTCCCACATGGGTGCAGATAGGCACTTGGGCCATCCTCCACTGCTATCCCAGGCACATCAGCAGGGAACTGGATTGGAAATAGAGCAGCTAGGACTTGAACTGGTGCCCATATGGGATGCTGGCATTTCAGGCAGCAACCCAACTTATTGAACCACAGAGCTGGCCCCCTAAGATCTCTCTTTTATATATATATATATATATATATATATATATATATATATATATATCTACTTGACAGATAGAGTTAGACAGTGAGAGAGAGAGACAGAGAGAAAGGTCTTCTTTCTGTTGGTTAACCCCCCAAATGGCCGCCATGGCCGGAGCTATGCCGATCCAAAGCCAGGAGCCAGGTGCTTCCTCCTGGTCTCCCATGCAGGTGCAGGGGCCCAAGCAATTGGGCCATCTTCCACTGCCTTCCTGGGCCACAGCAGAGAGCTAGACTGGAAGAGGAGTAACTGGAACTAGAACCCGGTGCCCATACGGGATGCCGGTGCTGCAGGCAGAGGATTAACCAAGTGAGCCATGGCACCGGTGCCCCTAAGATCTCTTTCAACTCCAATATTCTAGTATTTTGTTTCTCCTCCCCACTCTACCCCTGTATATCACAATGTGAGCCTTATGTCGCATTAGGTTAAGCCAACACTTGGGATGCTTGCATCCCTCATCAGAGTGCCTGGGATGGAGTTGCACCTCTACCTTCTAATCCACCTTCCTTAGAGGCATCTGGAAGTCAGCAGTACTCAAGTACTTTGGTCCTTGCTGCCAGTGTGGGAGACCCACATTGAGTTCCAGGGTCCTGCGTTCTGCCTATCCCAGCCCCAGTTGTTGAGAACGTTTGGAGAGTGAACCAGCAGGTAAAGTTGTGCTGTCTCTGTCTCTCTTACTCCTCCTTTCAAATGAATAAGTATACTTTAAAAAAAAAAAAAAAAAAAAAAAAAAAAAAAAAAAAAAGACAGCATTTAAAAAAGAAGTCTGAGATTCCAAGGCAGGTTTTGTTGTGATAGTTCAGGCTGCTGCTTGGGCTTCCTGATTCACATTCCATTTGCTTCCCCACCAGCTTCCTGCTTTTGCACATCCTGGGAAGCAACAGATGCTGGCTCAAGTGCTTGGATCTCTGCCACCTGTGCTGGGAATAAAGTTTGAGCTCCTGGCTGCTGGCTTTTGCCTGGCTCAACCCTAGCTGTTGCAGGCATTTAGGGAGTGAACCAGTTTCTCTCTCCCTCTCCCTCTCCCTCTCTCTTTCTCTCTTTCTCTTTTTCTCTCTTTCTCTCTTTCTCTCTCTCTCTGGCTGGCTCTGGCTCTGTCTCTGTTGCTTTGCCTTTCAAAAATATAAATTATTAAAAAAACTTTTAAAGTTTTTTTTCTCTCTCTTTTTTTACACAACAAGAAAATCATTGTCTTTTTAACCTAGTGACTTCTCTACTTTTTTGTGGCAACAGGAAATTTTCCTTTTCCTGCAAAAAGACACGTATTACAGTTCTTCGTATGATCAGGAAGTGGGATGGCAGTGCTGCAGGCTGAGGCTTAACCCTCTACACCACAGCGCCAGCCCCCTGGTAACTACCTTCTGAGCCCATTAAAGGGTAGTGGCTTCCCACTGTTTTGTTTTGTTTTAAGATTCATTTTATTTATTTGAAAGACGGAGTTACAGAGAGAGAGGGAAAGACACACACACACACACACACACACAGAGAGAGAGAGAGAGAGCTTCCATCTGCTGGTTCACTCCCCAAATGGCCACAACAGCCAGGGCTAAGCCAGACCAAAGCCAGGAGCCAGGAGCTTATTCTGGGTCTCCCACCTGGGTATAGGGGCCCAAGCACTTGTTCATCTTCCTCTGCCTTCTCAGGCACATTAGCAGGGAGCTGATTCGGAAGCCAGGACTGAACCTAAGGGAACCTGCACCTATATGGGATGCAGGCATTGCAGGCAGCGGCTTAATCCACCACAGAGACCCTCCCACCCCCACTGTTCTTTTGTCCAGGGTCCTTTACTATCTTTTTGTGGTGGTTATTAACTCTTTGTAAACTGCTCTTTCATTAAATTTTTCTTAATTATACCACTGTAACAATTTCTGGTCTCTTAAAAATTTTTTTTTATAAATTTTTTTTTAAGTTTTTTTTTTTTTTTTTTTGTTCTCTTAAAATTTTAAATCTCAGATAAATGATGACCCCAGTACCATATTCTTCATAATAAGCTTTTTGGACCAGACCGTTTTTTATCTCTCTTTTTTTATTGCAGTAACCATTTTAACCACTTTTAAGTGTATAATTCACTGGCATTAAGTACATTCACTGTGTTGTGCATTAATTGCCTTTATCCATGTTCAGACTTTGTTATTATTCTAAACAGAAACTCTACATATTAGTACCCTCTGTAACCCCCTCCTCCCAGCCCTTGGTGACTACTGTTCGTTCTGTCTCTATGAATTGGATTACTTTAGGTATCTCCTGTGAGTGGACTCAACAGCACTCTTCCTTTAATTTCTGGTTTATTTTACAAAATCCCTTCAGGGTTCATTCATGTTGTAGCATAAGCCACAACTTCCTTCCCTTTTTAACGTTGTGTAATATCCTCCTCTATGTAAATGCCATGTTTTGTTTGTCCGTTTTTCTGTTGATGAATACTTGGGCTGTTTCCATTTTTTGGCTGTTACGAGTAATGCTGCTATGAACATTGATATACAGATACCTGTTTGAGTCTCTGCGTACAGTTATTTTGGGTATATACCTGGGAAAGAAATTGCTAGATTATATAATAATTCTATTTTCAACTTTTAAATGAAGTACCAAACTATTTTCCTCAACGATTGCACTGTTGTACCTTCCTACCAGCAGTATACAAGTGTTTTAATTTCTTCATGTTTTTTCCAATGCTAGTTACTTTCTGTGTTTTTACTAACAGACATCCTAATGGTGTGAATAGTAACTCTGTGGTTTTGATTGGACTGACGGTATTGAGCACCTTTTCATGTGCTTTTTAGCCATTTTTATATCTTTGGAGAAAAATCTATTTAAATACTTTGCTCATAGTTGAATTTGTTTTTTTCTCTTGTTGGTCTAGATAATTTTTGACTCCGAATATAAGCTTTTATAGAAATGGAAAAGTGATTCCATGGATTTGTTTCTCTTTTTAAAAATTAATTTGTAAGGCAGAGTGACAGAGAGAGAGAGAGCTTGAGAGAGAAGTTCCTTCCACTGGTTCACTCCCCAGATGCCTGCAACAGCCATGGCTTTGCCAGGCTAAAGCTGGGAGCCCAGAACTCCATCCAGGTCTCCCATGTGGGTGGCAGGGGCCCAAGTACCTGACTTATCATCTGCTACGTTCCCAGACACATTAGCAGGAAGCTGGATCTGAAGCAGACTAGCTGGAACTTTCACCAGGCCCTCCAATATGGGATGTAAGTGTTCTAAGTGGTGGCTTAACTTGCTGTTTCACAATGCTTTTAATCTATGGATTTGAAATGGTATTTATATTAGAAGAGAATAAAAAGTGTCTATTTCTTGGATAAGAATAGGGATTAAGACATTAGTTAAGATGCCCACATCCCACGACATAGTGCTTGGGTGCCGTATTCCAGCTTCCTGCCATTGCAGAGCCTGGGAGATAGCAGGTGATATAGTTTAAGGGATTAGGCACCTGCCACTAATGTAGGTGACCTGGATTACATTCTTGGCTCCTGGCTCTGGCTGTATGTACCCCAGCCTCTGCTTTTGAAGGCATTTGGGAGAGCAAAAGTGCATAGGTTTGATATTTCTCTTTCTCTCTAATAATATAAAAATGAATAGTATTAGAGAAAGCAGATGTTTTTCCCTATATACTCCTGCTCACAATACTTAAAACTTCACTCTGATACCAGAAATGTGGATTCCCCCCCACCCCCATGCCTACCAGTTTTCCAGTACTAGCTAGGTGGCCTAAAATTCAGTAGAACATTGACCGAAGTTAGACTGTAGACCCCTCCACAAGTTAAGGGTTTAGTTTCCCTAGATTGCCTCCCACTTCAGATGCTATTTACAAGCAGTAGGCTCCCAAGTGATCCATAATTCAGTTCAACTCTGCTGTAAGTTGGAGGTTCCCACTACCCCCTTTTCAGATTTGATCATTTGCAAAAGCAGTTAACTTGGGGCAATGTTTTTGTTTTGTTTCTTTTTAATTTTTATTGATTTATTTGAGAGACAGAGTGAGTGAGTGAGCTCCCATCTGCTGGTTCATTCCCAAAATGTATGCAATGGCCAGCCAGGGCTGGGGCCAGAGCTGAGAGCTGGGAACCTAATCGTGGTCTCCCATGTCAGTGGCGGGGTCCCAATATTAAAGCCATCACCACTGCCTCCTAGGATCTACATTGGCGGGAAGCTGGAATTGGGAACTGGAGCTGGGAGTTGAACCCAGGCACTCTGATGTGGGATCGGGTGTCTCAAATGGAATCTTAATTGCTAGGCCAAACACCTGTTCCCAGGACAGCATTTCACTTACAATTATTCATTTATTATGAAAGAGCCCACTCAGGAAGAGCTAGGTAGAAGAGCTACATGGGGCAAGGGTATGGGAAAGCATGCAGAGCCTCTCAGGCTGGGCCAGCCTCTTGCTGCCTCCATGTGTTCACTAGCCTGGGGGCTGTCTGAAGCCTGTCCTTTTAGGTTTTTATGGGAAAGATTGATAAAATCATTGGCAGTGGTGATCAACTTACCCTTCATCCCTCACCCCACACCCCACCAGGTTGAAATGTGAGGTTGAGTCTTACTATTTTGTAATCCCAGAGTTGGTTCCCTTGACAAACAGCAGCCTTTCTGAGGCTATCCAGGAGCCCCCAGTCATGGGGCATCTCATTAGCATGGGACTAGACACTGTCACTTCAGAAATTCCAAGGGTTTAAAGAATTTTGTGCAGGGATAGACCAAATACATGTTGCTTGTTTTAAATCACATTATGACTGGCTGGTGTCTGAAGCAATGGTTAAGATATTGGCACCCTATCAGAATGCCTGGATTTGCATTACAGTTACCTATTCTAGTTTCCTTCTGATGCACACCTGGGTAGGCAGATGTCATGGCTCAAGAATTTGGGCCCTTGCCATCCATGTGAGAGACCTGCATTAATTTCCTGGCTCCCAGCTTTGGCCTTGCCCATTCCTGGCTGTTGTGGGCAATTGGGAAGCAAACAGCAGATGGAAGATCTCTCTTTGTTTCTAACTTTCAAATAAAATAAATAAGTAATTATTTGAAAAAATAATTCACAATGTCATAAATAACAGGGCAAGAAATGGGCAAGTTTATGATTAGAGTATCTGGATTTTACTGAATGTTGGCATTAAAAGGGAGATATTTAGGTTTATATGTTCATATAACATTTTAGTGAAAATTATATCAGATAATACAGTTTTTAATTTAAATTATCATTACCATCTGTAGCATTCTCTTATAAAACATACCCATTAATACTTTGTACAAGTTAAGCATTATACTCAATGTATTGTTTTTTTTTTTTTAAGATTTATTTTTTTGAAAGAGAGAGAGAGAGAGATCTTTCTTCACTCCCCAAATGGTAGAAATGACTGGGGCTGGGCCAGGCCAAAGCAAGGAGCCAGGAGCTTATTCCAGGTCTCCCACGTGGGTGTAGGGGCCCAAACACTTGGGTGATTTTGCATTGTTTTCTCAGGCATATTAGCAGGGAGCTGTATTGGAAATGGAACAGCCAGGACTTAAACACCCACAAGGGATGTTAGTGTTGCAGATGGAGGCTTAACCTTCTATGCCACAGTGCCGGCCCCATCATCTTTTTAATTTTAACCATTCTGGTGGGCTTGAAGTGTTGTTGCATAGTGGTCTTTTGTTTTTTTTTTTTAAGATTTATTTATTTGAGGGACCAGTGCTGTGGCATAGCAGGTTAAGCCACCACCTTTGGTGCTAGCATTCCCTATGGGAGCAGGTTTGAGACCTGGCTGCTCCACTTCTGATCCAGCTCTATGCTATGGCCTAGGAAAGCAGTAGAAGATGGCCCAAGTCCTTGGGCCCCTGCACCTGTATGGGAGACCTGAAAGAAGCTCCTGGCTTCGGATTGGCCCAGCTCCGGCTTTTGCAGCCATCTGGGAAGTGAATCACCAGATGGAAGACCTCACTCTCTCTTTCTTTCTGTCTCTGCCTCTCTGTAACTCTGCCTTTCAAATGAACAAATAAATCTATTTTTTTTTGGGCCAGCGCCGTGGCTTAACAGGCTAATCCTCCGCCTTGCGGCGCCGGCACACGGGTTCTAGTCCCAGTTGGGGTGCCGGATTCTATCCCGGTTGCCCCTCTTCCAGGCCAGCTCTCTGCTATGGCCCAGGAAGGCAGTGGAGGATGGCCCAAGTCCTTGGGCCCTGCACCCATATGGGAGACCAGGAGAAGTACCTGGCTCCTGGCTTCGGATCAGTGTGATGCACCGGCCGCAGCAGCCATTGGAGGGTGAACCAACGGTGAAAAGGAAGACCTTTCTCTCTGTCTCTCTCTCTCACTATCCACTCTGCCTGTCAAAAAAAAAAAAATCTATTTTTTTTTAAAAAAGTACACAGTTGCCAAGTCAGTCATTGTAGTGGTCTTATTTGTTGCCATAAGAAAGTCCTTGGGGCAGGTAACTTATAAAGACAAGAGATTTATTTAGCTCACAGTTCTGGCTGTGCAAGAGTCTGGCACTGGCTTCTGATTGGCTCTAAGAGGCTTAATGATTGATGGCCTCACATGGTGGGAGCATTTATAGAAGAGATCATATGGCAAGCTTGCAAACCAGAGACTGGAGAGAAGTCAGTCTTGCTCTTTATATGACAGCATTCTGTCTCAGGAACTAACTGGGATCCTGAGAAAACACATTAATCCCTTCCAGGGCCATGCCCCCAGTGACTCAGTCATCTCCTGTTAGCTCTAGCTCTTTCTTTTTTTGTAAAGTTTTTGGGGTTGTTTCTACCTTGTACTTTATTTCTTTTCTTTTGAAAGGCAAAGAGGTGAATGAAGAGAGATCTACTGGAAGCCCCACAATGGCTGGGACTGGGCCAACCTGAAGCCGAGAGCCTGAAACTCAGTCCGTGTCTACCACATGGGTGGCAGGGACTCAACCAATTGACCCATCACCTGCTGCCTCCTGGGCTGTGTATTAGCAGGAAGCTGGGTGGGAAGCAGAGGAGTTGGTTTTGAACCAGGTACTCCGGTACTGCTGCACCAAATGCCCACCCCAGGCTCCACCTCTTAAAGATTCTACCACCTTTCCAAATTGCCACTCTGTGGACCAGACTTCCAGCATATGAACCCTTAGGGGAGATATTCAAATCATATCTACACCATGAAAGGAATCAAAAACAGATCTGACTGCAGGATTGATGGCCAGTAGAAGACAAATTAATTAAGATCTAGCATCTAGAATTAATTAACTAGCTGGATTACATAGAGTAAGACATTAACTTTTGGCTGGTGCCATGGCTCACTTGGCTAATCCTCCACCTGCAGCGCCGGCACCCTGGGTTCTAGTTCCGGTCGGGGTGCCGGATTCTGTCCCAGTTGCTCCTTTTCCTGTCCAGCTCTCTGCTGTGGCCTGGGAAGGCAGTGGAGGATGGCCCAAGTGCTTGGGCCCTGCACCTGCATGGGAGACCAGGAGGAAGCACCTGGCTCCTGGCTTCGGATCAGCGCAGCGCGTCCCGGCCATTTGGGGGGTGAACCAACAGAAAAGGAAGACCTTTCTCTCTCTCTCACTGTCTAACTCTGCCTGTTAAAAAAAAAAAAGAAGAAGAAGACATTAACTTTCTGGATCTAAGCTTATTAAAACAAAATATATATTCAGTAGCATTTTCACATGTGGTCTTCCAGTTTTGCTTTAAGTCTCAAAGTTTAAAAGAAAATCTTCAAGTGGTTAGCGCTGTGGCATAGTGGGTTAAGTCTATGCTTGCTCACCAGCATCCCATATCGGTGTTGGTTCAGGTTCCGGCTGCTCTGCTTCTGATCTGACTCTGTGCTGTGGCCTGGGAAAGTGGTAGGGGATGGCTCAGGTGCTCTGGCCCCTGTGACTGTGTAGGGGAATCCAAGGGGAGGCTCTTGGCTCCTGGCTTTGGATCAGCCCAGCTCCAGCCGTTGCAGCCATTTCGGGAGTGAACTGGTGATGGAAGATCTTTCTCTCTCCCTCTCTCTGTTACTCTGCCTCTCAGATAAATAAACAAAATCTTTAAAAAAAAGTCATGAAGTCAACAGTGGATATTATTTTTTAAAATATGTGTTCATTTTTATCTGACAATAGTAACTGTGTGCTTGTTTATAGGGCACAGTGTGACATTTCAGAACATGTATGCAATGTGTAATGATTTCAGGGTAATTGGCCTGTCACCTCAGATGTTTATTATTTTGTGTTGGCAACATTCCAAGTCCTCGCTCCTGTTATGGAATATTCAATTAATTGTTGTCAGCCACAGTTATTCTTTCTGTCTCTACCTTTGTACTGGGAAATCCTTGTTTAAAAGTACCTGAGTCACTGGAGGCTGGTATAGAGATAAAAAAGACAGGAAGATGTCCAGTGAAATATCTATCTAATATTACTGTCAATATAGCGGGTTTGTTTTTATGGAGAACATAAATATACAGATTGTTATAAGAGTTCCTATAAAGATGTCTGTTCCTGTGAATACTAGAAAAAAATACCACTGAAATAGTTGTATGGGAAGAGATTCCCTTTGGCAGATATATAAAATCATACATATATTTGCATACACAACATATTACATTATCCTTACAGATTGGCATGTACTGCTAATCAGTTGTTGGTGAAATGAGACTGACATCTCACTGACTCAGGTGAATTCTGTCATGGAATTGTTATTATATTTTAATACAAGTATGCCATTTTCCTTGTCTGGAAATTGAGAGTAACGCAAATGAGAAATAATTCATAGGAGCACCTAACAGAGTTCTCTGCAAATATTAATTGGAATGCTTACTCTGTCTTCTATATCATTTGTACACCAGAGTAGGACTTAAACTTTTAAGTTTTTAAAAAGATTTTATTTATTTGAAGGAGAGATAAGATACAGATCATTGTTGACTGGTTTACTCCCTAAATGCCTCTAACAGCTGGCTTCCTGTAGTGCCCACCCTGAAAAGCACCAGGTGATGACTGAAGTACTTGGGTTCCCACCACCCATGTGGGAGATGTGGATTGAGTTCCTGGTTACCAGTTTTTCCTGACTCGGTCCTGGACAGTGTGGGCATTTGGGGAGTAGACCAGTTGATGGGAGATTCTCTCTCTCTCTTCTCTCTCTCCCCCTCTCTTCCCCTCTCCCCCTCTCTCCCCCTCCCTTCCAATTAATAAAATAAATAAACAGAATAATTTCATAATTTCTTTCTTTTTGATATATGTTACATTTAACATATGGATGTGTTTTTGAAGGGTACTTCAAAAAGTTTGTGGAAAATGGAATTAAAAGATAAATTTAGGTAGGACGCTATAGCACAGTGAGTTAAGCTGGATTTCAGAACGCCAACATCTCATGTTAGAGTGCCTAGCTCAACTTATGGTTGCTCTGGGCCTTTCATTCAGCTTACCCCTAATATACTTGGGAAAACAGCAAATGACAGCCCATTACATGGGTTCCTTTCACCCACAGAGGAGACCTGGATGGAGTCCCTGGCTTCTGACTTTGCCCTGGCCTGGTTCCAGCTGTTGTAGGCATTTGGGGAGTGAACTAGCAGGTGGAAGATCTGTCTTTCTACCTCTCTGTGTCACTCTGCTTTTCAAATAAATAAATCTTTTTAAAAAAGGGATAAATTTTATTGCAAAAAATTTGAAATATGTGCATAGGTCCTTCATAAAGTTCGAGAAAATTTAAAATTTCAAAAGATTTTTGTAACAAAATTTATCTTACACTTCCATTTTCCGTGAACTTTTTGAGGCCTCTCCTCATATGTTTTATTTTGGAGTTAAAATCTATATATTTTAATGAAGTTATAAAATGATCACTTTTTAATTCATTATCCAGGTTAGGAATTAAGACATTGCCTGCTCTCCAGACCTCACCACCTCCTCTGCCATTGTTTTGTCCCTGTCACAACTCTACTTGAAGTAACCCCAAGTATGACTTTATGATGAACAGTTTCTTGGTTTTCCTTTATTTTTATACCCCTAAACACTATAGTTTAGTATTGCATTTTGAATGTCATATAAATAGAATATAGCTGTGTCTTGCTTTTTTGCAAACATCATGTTTGTAAGATTTAACCTTTGGTATTCAGTGTAGTTCAGTTGCTACCAAGTAGTATCTCAGTATGTGATTGAGTATATTAATATTTTTATCCATTTAAGTGTTGTTGGACATTTGAGTTGCTTTTAGCGTTTGACTATTAGAATGTTGCTAGGAACATTTCTCTAAGAATTTCGTAAACTTTAAAATAACAGGGTTAAAGGTTTTCATTCACATTATTAACTTATCAGATGGTACCAGACTTTTTCTAATGTGACTGAACCAATTAATATTTCATGAAATATGATAGATAGGATTGCTCTGTATTTCCCTCAGTTCTTAATATCTTTGAACTTTTTAAATTTTACCCTTCTAGTAGGTATAAAATGCTCTCTAATGGAAATTTTAATTTGTATTTTCATATTTGAACATCTTTTTACATGCTGATTGACTGTTGGATTTCTCTTTTACTCATTTTGCCTTTTGATTTTTTTTTTCTTTTTAGCAACTATTGATATAGTCAGGCTCTTAGTCTTTTGATGATTGTGAATAGCAAATATTTTGCCCATTTCTGCAATTAACTTTTCACTTTCTTCATAATATTTTTTCATGTGTCTCTCATGATGTCTTCTGTGGTATCTTTTATGATGTCTGCCAGTGTTTTTCAGTCAGTTTTAGTATCATATTCTTTATCAGTCTCTTATAATTAATGTTATAAGTAATTGATGTGGGAGGGCAGTTCATAAGGAGAAATATTTGTTTCTGGGTTGGCAGAGCTGTGAGCAGATGTGATGGCACCTGACGATCTGCAGCCCAGGGGTTGAGTCAAGGTTTTAACACACACTCAGGAATCTGGTGGGTAGTTCTTCTGTTGGTCTGGCCTGCAGTTGGTAATGGATTAACTCCCTTACTCCCTTATCTCCAACCACCTTCACCGCCTCTGACCCATATAAGTAAATGTAGGACATCTCAATTTTTCACTCATCAATTTTATTTGTAAGGGACTTTCGGAGCTTTTCTGTTGATTTCTTTGTACTTCTGTGCCAATACTACAGTCCGAAATACCAAGATTTATAAGATTTAGAGCAAATTCCCCTACCTTGTTTTGTTTTTCAAACAAATCTTGGCTGTTCTTAGCCCTTTATACATCTGCATTCACTTTAGGATCAGCTTATCAAATTCTACTAAAATCTCTTTTGGATTTACATTGTAATCGTGTTAATTTTGTAGTTAAATACTTTGGGGATAATTGTCATCTTTACAAAACTTCATTTTTTTAGTTTATGAACCTGGTATATCTCTACATTTATTCAGATTTCTTTAAAGAACTCTTTTATTAAAGAAAGAAATAGAAGAGAATATCAAAAAATGGAAAAATCTTCCATGTTCATGGATTAGAAGAATCAATATCATCAAAATGTCCATTCTCCCAAAAGCAATTTATACATTAATGCAATACCAATCAAGATACTGAAGACATTCTTCTCAGATCTGGAAAAAATGATGCTGAAATTCATATGGAGACACAGGAGACCTCGAATAGCTAAAGCAATCTTGTACAACAAAAACAAAGCCGGAGGCATCACAATACCAGATTTCAGGACATACTACAGGGCAGTTGTTATCAAAACAGCATGGTAGTGGTACAGAAACAGATGGATAAACCAATGGAACAGAATAGAAACACCAGAAATCAATCCAAACATCTACAGCCAACTTATATTTGATCAAGGATCCAAAACCAATCCCTGGAGTAAGGACAGTCTATTCAATAAATGGTGCTGGGAAAATTGGATTTCCACATGCAGAAGCATGAAGCAAGACCCCTACCTTTCACCTTACACAAAAATTCACTCAACATAGATTAAAGACTTAAATCTATGACCCGACACCATCAAATTATTAGAGAAACCCTGCAAGATATAGGTACTGGCAAAGACTTCTTGGAAAATACCCCAGAAGCACAGGCAGGCAAAGCCAAAATTAACATTTGGGATTGCATCAAATTGAGAAGTTTCTGTACTTCAAAAGAAACAGTCAGGAAAGTGAATAGGCAACCAACAGAATGGG
Source organism: Lepus europaeus (assembly GCF_033115175.1). Classification (NCBI taxonomy): domain Eukaryota; kingdom Metazoa; phylum Chordata; class Mammalia; order Lagomorpha; family Leporidae; genus Lepus; species Lepus europaeus. The sequence continues at coordinate 61,371,290 of NC_084843.1, read as the reverse complement.
AAAAAATATTTTCAAACTATGCAACAGATAAAGGGTTGATAACCAGAATCTACAAAGAAATCAAGAAACTCCACAACATCGAAACAAACAACCCACTTAAGAGATGGGCCAAGGACCTCAATAGACATTTTTCCAAAGAGGAAATCCAAATGGCCAACAGACACATGAAAAAATGTTCAAGATCACTAGCTATCAGGGAAATGCAAATCAAAACCACAATGAGGTTTCACCTCACCCCAGTTAGAATGGCTCACATTCAGAAATCTACCAACAATAGATGCTGGAGAGGATGTGGGGAAAAAGGGACACTAACCCACTGTTGGTGGGAATGCAAACTGGTTAAGCCACTGTGGAAGTCAGTCTGGAGATTCCTCAGAAACCTGAATATAACCCTACCATACAACCCAGCCATCCCACTCCTTGGAATTTACCCAAAGGAAATTAAACTGGCAAACAAAAAAGCCATCTGCACATTAATGTTTATTGCAGCTCAATTCACAATAGCTAAGACCTGGAACCAACTCAAATGCCCATCAACAGTAGACTGGATAAAGAAATTATGGGACATGTACTCTATAGAATACTATACAGCAGTCAAAAACAATGAAATCCGGTCATTTGCAACAAGATGGAGCAATCTGGAAAACATCATGCTAAGTGAATTAAGCCAGTCCCAAAGGGACAAATATCAGTTGTTTTCCCTGATTGGTGACAACTAACTGAGCACCAAACGGGAAACCTGTTGAAGTGAAATGGACACTATGAGAAACAGTGACTTGATCAGCCCTTGTCCTGACTGTTGATGTACAATGTAATACTTTATCCTTTTTTGTATTCTTTGTTCTAGAACTGGTGGTTGAACTCTGTAATTAACACACAATTATTCTTAGGTGTTGAAATTTAACTGAAAAGTGATCCCTGTTAAATATAAGAGTGGGAAAAAGAGAGGGAGGAAATGTACAATTTGGGACATGCTCAGTCGGACATGCCCCAAATGGTGGAGTTAGAAACATGCCATGGGATTCCAATACAATCCCATCAAGGTGGCATGTACCAATGCCATCTCACTAGTCCAAGTGATCATCTTCAGTTCACAGTTGATCACACTGATAGGTCTAAGAGTCAAAGGGATCACACAGATAAAGCTAGTGTCTGCTAATACTAACTGATAGAATCAAAAAGGGAGAGAACGATCCAACATGGGAAGCCGAGACACAGCAGACCCATAGAATAGCAGATGTCCTAAATAGCACTCTGGCCTCAGAATCAGCCCTTAAGGCATTCAGATCTGGCTCAAGAGCCTATGAGAGTATTTTAGGCATGGAAAGCCAAGACACTCTGTCAAAAAAAAAAAAAAAAAAAAGAAGAAGAAGACCTAAATGAAAGATCTCTGCGAGTAAGATCCCAGTGGAAAGAACGGGGCCATCAAAGAAGGAGGTACCTTTCTCTGAAGGGAGGAGAGAACTTCCACTTTGACTATGACCCTGTTGGAATAAGATTGAACTTGGCGAACCCTAAAGGCTTCCATAGCCTTGGCAACTCATGACTAGAGCCTAGGGAGATTACTGATGCCATAAACAAGAGTGTCAAATCAACAACAGGAGTCCCTGTGTACTTACTTCTCAGGTGGGATCTGTCCTTAATGTGTTGTCCAATGTGAAGTAATGCTCTAACTAGTACTGAAACAGTATTTTTACACTTTGTGTTTCTGTGTGGGTGCAAACTGATGAAATCCTTACTTGGTATATACTGAATTGATCTTCTGTATATAAAGATAATTGAAAATGAAAAAAAAAACCCTTGGTTTTAAATTGGAAATTGCATAGAAAATTAATCAATTTTTAAAAAATATCATGTAGGATCTCTGCCTTTAATGTGCTGTACACTGTTATTTAATGCTACAACTAGTACTCCAACAGTATTTTTCACTTTGTGCTACTATGTGGAGGCAAACTGTTGAAATCTTTACTTAATATATACTAAGCTGATCTTCTGTATATAAAGAGAATTGAAAATGAATCTTGATGTGAATGGGAGTGGAGAGGGAGCGGGAAAGGGGAGGGTTGCAGGTGGGAGGGAAGTTTGGGGGGGGGGGAGCCACTGTAATCCATAAGCTGTACTTTGGAAATTTATATTCATTAAATAAAAGTTAAAAAAAAAAAAGAAATCTTTTAGCAAGGTCATAATTTTCTCTATACATTTTTACACATCCTTTCATAGGTTTGTTCCTAGATCCTTTGTATTTCTGCTTTTATTTCCTCGTGCTTGCATTTTTGTTTATATTTATTGTGTATTTTTTTCTCTTGTGTAATCTACTATCTGTTTATTTCATAGACTTAATTATTGAACCCAAGGGAAAGTTTTCTCTCCCCTACCTTGAGATTTGTTCTTCTTCTCTGTGCTTCCTGCTAACATTTACTTTTCAAAGTTTTCAGATAGCTGTTCCTTATAGCTTTTAGTTGCTGTCAAATACTGGGAGAGACAGAAAGGAATGTGCTTCATTTAACTAGAACCAGAATATTTGCAGTGAAGTTAATAAAAAAGTTTTAAAGGATAAATCAGGAATTGGACATTTCTAGAAAGGCAAGGCCATGGAATTTTGTTTAGAAATTAATGTACCTGGAGGGAATAATAAACTGACAAATGTTTTCTTATATTATACTTGACAAGGTAATGGCAAGGGTTACTGGTTGAAATTATCAGGCAAGCAAATTGAAAATAGAAAAGGGGCCGGCCCTGTGGCGCAGTGGGTTAAAGCCCTGGCCTGAAGCACAGGCATCCCATATGGGTGCCGGTTCCAGTCCCGGCTGCTCCTCTTCCTATCCAGCTCTCTGATTTGGCCTGGGAGAGCAGTAGAAAATGGCCCAAGTCCTTGGGCCCCTGCACCGGCACGGAAAACCTGGAAGAAGCTCCTGGCTTTTGGCTTTAGATCGGCGCAGCTCTGGCCATTGTGGTCATTTAGGCAGTGAGCCAGCGGAAAGGAAGACCTCTGCTTCTGTCTCTACCTCTCTCTGTAACTCTTTCAAATAAATAAAATAAATTTGTAAAAAAAAAAAAAAAAGAAAGCAAAAGGGAAAAAACTCTTTAAATGTCTTGCTGTGTGTATCAGCAAGATGTTAAAATCAGAATCAGGGGCCGGCGCTGTGGCGCAGTGGGTTAACACCATCCCATATGGGCGCCAGTTCGAGACCTGGCTGCTCCACTACTGATCCAGCTCTCTGCTATGGCCTGGGAAAGCAGTGGAGGATGGCCCAAGTGCCTGGGCTTCTGCACCCATGTGGGAGACCCAGAAGAAGCTGCTGGCTCCTGGCTTCAGATTGGCACAGTTCCAGCTGTTTGGCCAGTTGGGGAGTAAACCAGCGGATGGAAGACCCTTCTCTCTCTGTCTCTCTGCCTCTCCTTCTGTCTGTGTAACTCAGACTTTCAAATAAATAAATAAATCTTAAAAAAAATCAGAATCAGTGATTTTTATTCCCTCAAATATTTACATTTTATTTTAAGAATGTGGTGTTATTGGTAAAGTAATTAAAGTGGAGCGAAAATACTTGAGGCTGGACCAGCATTGTGGCACAGTGGGTTAAGCCTCCATCGGTGACACCAGCATCCTCTGTAGGCATCCCACATCAGAGTTGGTGTGAGTCCAGACTAGTCTGCTTCTGACCCAGCTCCCTTCTGATGTGCCTGGAACACAGCAGGAGGTGGACCAAGTACTTGGGCCCCTGCTACTCACATGGGAGACCAAGACAAATTTCCTGGCTTCGGGTTGGCCCAACCCCGGCTGTTATTGACATTAGAGTGTGCCAGCAGATAACGTATACACATGCTATCTCTCACTCTTGTCAGGCTCTTTCTCTCTCTTTCTCAGTTGCTCTGCCTTTCAAATAAATAAATATATCTTAAAAAAAAAAAAAAAAAAAAAGCAAACCTTGAGTTCCTGGTGCTGTGGTATAGCTGGTAAAGCTGCTGCCTGTGAGGCCGGCATCCTGTATCAGAGCACAAGTTCGTGTCTCAACTGCTCCATTTCTGATCCAGCTCCCTGATAAAGTGCCTACAAAAGCAGAAGAAGGTGGCCCAAGTGCTTGGAGACCCGGATGGAATTCTAGGCTTCTGGCTTCAGCATGGCCCAACCCTGACTGTTGTAGCCACTTGGGGAGTGAACCAGTGGATGGAAGATCTTCCTGTCTGTCTATTTCTGTCCATCTCTGAATGTGTGTGTGTGTGTGTGTGTTTGTTTATTTCTTTCTGTCACTGTGCATTTAAAATAAATAATAAATCTTTTTAAAATTTTAATTTATTTGGAAGGCAAAGTAACAGAGAGGAGGAGAGACAGAACTTCTACCGGCTGTTTCATTCCCCAAATGGCTACAACATTCTTTTATTGCAAGTTAGTTGCTTTTTTTAGGAAAACTATGACCTGATTTATGTTTTCATAAAGGCTTTATTGAGATAAAATTCATAAACAGTTTCATTCACCTATTTTTATATACAGTTCAGTGGCTTTTGGTAGATTCACAGAGGTGTCTAACCATCACCAGAATCAATTTTAGAACATTTTCACTGTTGCAAAAAGAAACCTGAGGTGCAGGTGTTTGCCACAGCAGTAAAGACTCAGCTTGGGGTGCCTGCGTCCCGTGTTGGGGTGCCTCTACTTAAGTGCCTCAGTTTAAGGCTTTGCTTCTGATTCCAGCTTCCTACTAATGTACACCCTAAGAGGTAGCAGACGGTGACTGAAGTGCTTGGATCCCTGCCACAAACATGTAAGAGCTGGACTGAATCCCTGGCACATGGCCTCAGCTTTTGCTGTTGCAGGCATCTGGGGAATGAACCAGTGGATCACATAGGTCTGTGTATGTTTTTTTGTGTTTCTATCTCTCTGCCTTTCAAATAAATTTTAAATGTTTTTAGAAAGAAACCTGGTACTTAGCACTCACCACTGATTTTCTACTATCTTTCCCTCTACCCTGTGTAACTATTATTCTGCTTTCTGTTGTATAGATCTGCCTCTTATGGACAGTCTGATTTGTGTTTTTACAATATTATTCTGGCGGCGCCGTGGCTCAATAGGCGAATCCTCTGCCTTGCGGCACCGGCACACTGGGTTCTAGTCCCAGTCGAGGCGCCGGATTCTGTCCCAGTTGTCCCTCTTCCAGGCCAGCTCTCTGCTATGGCCCGGGAGTGCAGTGGAGGATGGCCCAAGTGCTTGGGCCCTGCACCCGCATGGAAGACTAGGAGAGGCACCTGGCACCTGGCTTTGGATCAGTGTGATGCGCCAGCCGCAGCGGCCATTGGAGGGTGAACCAACAGAAAAGGAAGACCTTTCTCTCTGTCTCTCTCTCTCTCTCTCACTGTCCACTCTGCCTGTCAATATATATATATATATACACACATATATATGTATATATATATATTATTCTGGCTTTTGTAGAGAATGAAAACACGAAGAACAATTAGGAAACTTGCTGAATTCTAAATATGATAGGGCTGTAGTATGAACTTGGATGCTGATATGGAGGTAAATGTTAATGGATTAATATATCATTTGGAAAGAGAACTCAAAGGGATTTTTGGTAAATTCTACATGGAGGTATAGGAAGGAAAAGTCAAGGATAATGCACTCCTAATTTTGAGCTTCAGTAACTAGATTCTAGACTATGTTATGATTTCAGGTGATGCATGTAATAGGCATGAGTTGATAAAATTCAAGAATTTTGTTTTGGCCTCAGCTAAATTTGAGAAGCCTATTAAGTAGTGAGTAAAATACATAGGATTAGATCTCTGTGGAAGGGACTAACTGAGATACTATTTTGGGAAGAATTAGTATTTAAGTTGTTTTAAAGTCATATAACTTAAGGTGATTGTCTAGAATTCCCTGGACACTCCTAAGGCAGTTTAACTTTTAGAGGGTACTCTCCAAAGGAAATCAGAGAAGTAGAATTAAGATAAAGAGAATGCAGTCCCATATCAAGTATAACAAGTACCGTGTTGCGCCACTTATTGACAAGGATGTCTTAGGAATGTGTCATTAGGCAATGTATTGTGTAAAGATCATGGAGTGTACTTGAACACACCAAGAAGGCTACAGCCTCACTAAGTGATAGTTGAATGGGCACCACTGTTGTAGATACAGTCCATCGTTGACCACAGCGTTGGTATGTGGTATGTGATTGTATTGTAAGGATGAGTGAATAATCATCTCAAGTGCTGCTGAAAGGCCAATTAAGTTCAGACCAGAAAATTGCCTAGAATTTTGCAATATGAAAATTATTGTGATTACATAAAGTGGTTTCAGCACATTAGTGAAGCTGGAAATCTTATTGGAGTGGGTTAAAGTGAATGGCATGTGAGGAGACAACAGCTGTAGAAAGTCTGTAAGCTTGGCTGTAAGAGAGAAGTGGGGAGATGAGACAAGAGGTACAAGAGAGTATTCAATCAAGTAAAGATTTGTAAGGTAGGAGATACCTGAATATGTTTGCATGTTGATAAAATGACCCAATAGAGAGTGAAGACATAAGATCTGTCAGGGTAATTTGCTTTTATTCTTCTGTTTTTCCTTCTCTCTCTCTCTCTCTCTCTCTCTCTCTCTCTCTCTCTCTCTCTCTCTTTACCTTTCTTCCTCTCTTCCTTTTGGAGTTTGCCTTTTCTGGCCATTTTCTGAAGGCTAGTTTCCTACTACTAAAATTTCCCTTCAAGGTATTTTGTTAAAGAAAGGCTTTTCTACCTTCAGGATAGAGTTGTGTAGCTGACTGCAAATGAGTGTTGTCCAATAGAAATATAATATGAGCCACAAGTATAATTTTATTTTATTTTTTTAAAGATTTATTTATTTATTTGAAAGCCAGAGTTACACAGACAGAAGGAGAGGCAGAGAGACAGAGAGAGGTCTTCCATCCACTGGTTCACTCCCCAATTGGCCGCAATGGCCGGAGCTGGGCCGATCCAAAGCCAGGAGCCAGGAGCCTCCTCCGGGTCTCCCATGCGGGCGCAGGGGCCCAAGGACTTGGGCCATTTTCCACTGCTTTCCCAGGCCATAGCAGAGAGCTGGATTGGAAGAGGAGCAGCCGGACTAGAACTGGCGCCCACACGGGATGCCGGTGCTTCTGGCCAGGGCGTTAACCCACTGCACCACGGCGCGGGCTCCACAAGTATAATTTTAAAATGTCAATTAACCACATTAATAAAAAGAAATGAGTGTAGGATAGGAGAAAACAGTTTTTCTTCTAATCTGTCTGCATTCTTAGCTAGAGCTCTGTAAGAAAATACAGATTAACAAGAGACAAACACGTTTATTAACATGTACACCTCTTGTATATGGGAAATCTTAGAGGGGTGACTTAGAATTCCGACTTTAACACTCTCTTTTTTAAAAAAAAACTTTTATTTAATAAATACAAATTGTGTGAGTGCAGCCTGTTGAAATCCTTGCTTAGTATATACTAAGTTGATCTTCAGTATATGAAGGTAATTGAAAATGAAACTTGATAAAGGGCGGGATGGGAGAGGGAGAGGGAGAGGGGAGGGCCACGGGAGGGAGGGAGGTTGAGGGGGGAAGCCAAAACAATACAAAAGTTGCACTTTGTAAATTCACATTTATGAAATAAAAAATTTAAAAAAAATGCCAATGACAAAGTGTAATAATCATAGCTTTAAATGATCTTATATACTCTTTGTAAGTAAAGTTTTTTTGAACACAGCTATGCTCATTAATTTACATTTTGTCTATTGTTCCTTCTTAAAAATTACTGCTTTACCTCTGTTTTTCAATTGACAGAAAAAATTATATTTATTGTATATATTATTTTTAAGTATATTTAATGTTGATTTAATCTAGATAATTAACATATGTAACACATCAAAAAATACAAATTTCAAAAGTACAACTTTTGGATTATAGTGGTTTTTCCCCCCATAACCACCCTCCCACCCGCAAACCATCCCATCTCCTACTCCTTCTCCCATCCCATTCATTAAGATTCATTTTTAATTATCTTTATATACAGAAGGTTAAGTATATACTAAGCAAAGATTTCAACAGTTTGCACCCACACAGACACACAAAGTATAAAGTACTGTTTGCATACTAGTTTTACCATTAATTCGCATAGTACAGCACATTAAGGACAGAGATCCTACATGGGGAATAAGTGTGCAGTGACTCCCGATGTTCAACACTATCTTTTACTGAAACAAAGAAGGTGGGGTTCTGGAAGAGGTTACCCGAAATGGCCTGCTAAGAAGTTTGTAAGATTTTATATGCAGATTAAACTCAGTGCCTTCCTTATTGTTAAAAATCTCTATTGATTTAGTCCTCCTTCTTTTCCTGGTGCGCAGGAGGAGACACCCTAAAATTGGGGATGTCCTTGTCACATGTAACTTTCTATTACTGAAGGGCAGCTTGCCGTGTTTTCTCTTGTGTCTGCTCTTTCTCAGACCAGCTCAAATGATCCTTATGCAGTAAAGGCATATTTTGGTGTTGCGTTTTTTTATGCAACTGAAATTGATACTACCATTTCAGTATCACCTGTATAGAATTATTAATGAGTTTTATCTCATTTTTTCTACTGAGCTTTGAAATATTGTGCGTATTTTGCACTTAGAGTTGATCTAGCCACATTCAAAGTGCTGAATAGCTAATGTGGCTAGTGGCTATCATACTGAACTGAATTGTTCTAAACTGTTTTTTGCATATTCATTAAAATAAGAGTTGTGAGATTGAAGTTTTGATGATTTTTACTTCACATAAATCTTTGTTGTTAGTGACCTATTACTTCTTATATGGAAAGGCAAGTAATTATTTTTTTCCTCATCCATCACAAGGCTCATGGTTGCCACTCATGTACAAAAGACAGGCTAATAAGAGAAAAGGTTACAAATTTATTTAATGTGGTTTTTGCGGCATAAGAGCCTTCAGAAATGAAGACCCCCTCCTCCTCTCCCCCAAAAAAGGGAAATATGTGTGTTTTTTACACTTAAAATTGATGAAGAGTGGACAGTGGTACAGAAGTGTGATTGTCAAAGGTGATATGACCTAAAGATACTAGGGTAAGATGGAAGTATTTAGCAAGATCTTTTTAGAGAGCCCCTTCTGCTGCTGCTGTTTTCTCAGATGCCAAGGTGCTGTATACTAGGTTATGTGTCCTGAACCTTGTCAGTGTCAAAGTCCTTTATTCAAACATAATCACTAAGAAATGAATGGGCCATAAACTGAAAGTAGTGTGATAGCTGTGGCAGTAAGTACAGTCAGACCTACATGTCTGTGCATTGTGTATATCTCTGGGTTCCATAACCTTGAATTCATGGATAGAAAATATTCAGGAGAAATATTTGCATCTGTACTGAACATGTACAGACTTTTTTTCTTCATGTTTTCCCCTAAACAATGTGAGTACAGTTTAACAACTACTTACATAGATAGCATTTACCTTGTGTTAGGTGTTATAAGCAGTGTGGAAATGGTTTAATGTATATAGGAGGATATATATATATATAGATTATGTGCAAGTAAAGTATATTGTCTTTTTTTTTTTTGGCAGGCAGAGTTAGACAGTGAGAGAGAGAGAGAGACAGAGAGAAAAGCTTCCTTCCATTGGTTCATTCCCCAAATGGCTGCTGTGACTGGCGATGCACCAATCCGAAGCCAGAAGCCAAGTGCTTCCTCCTGGTCTCCCATGTGGGTGCAGGGCCCAAGGATCTGGGCCATCCTCCACTGCCCTCCTAGGCCACAGCAGAGAGCTGGATTGGAAGAGGAGCAACCGGGACTAGAACCCAGGGTGCTGGCACTGCAGGTGGAGGATTAGCCTAGTGAGCCACAGCGCCAGCTTATACATTGTCTTTTTATATAAGGGACTTGACCATCTATGGAGTTTGATATCCTTAAGGGGTCCTAGAACCAATCTTTTATGAATATAGAAGGATGACTGTACAAATATAAGACTGGTAAAATTGTGAATTTATATTCCCCTTTGACTTTCCAAATATTTTACAACATGAGAAGTAGAAAGGGAACTGCCCAGAGGTAGTGTGGGAAAAAAGAATCTTTTCCAGAGATTGAAACGTCTTCCTTTAACTTGGTCAGAACTGCATGGTATACTCTATGGGCATCCATAGAGATAGCAAAAAAGTTTACTACCACAACAAGAGCAAGGGTTTTGATTTTGTGATGATAGTGGCAGAAGTAAGAAGTGCTTGTTCAGGTTGGTATGGATCACGTAGTGATGTTGGCCATTTTTCCAGAATCTGTGTATGCTTCTGCTTATAATTTTTGGCATTATTCTTCCGAGTACTACTCTTATCTTTGATGTGTATGGTCATATAAAATCGGAATGACAGGTATTATTGATTTCCCCAGCTAGCTTTTTATTCTTGGGTTTCACATGTGGGAGAATTTAGAGTTTCAGTTCTTTTCTTTAGAAGAACAGTGTTTGTAAATTTATCTGGAGCTTCTTGCTGATACTCCAATATGCTTGTATAACCGTATCATAACTGAAACTTTTTCTGTTTTCTTTTGAGTGCTTTATTGTTTCTCAGTGACTTGTTAATCTTATTTTATCTTTTTAAGCTTTTACATTGAAATAATTTTGGACTTACCAGAAGGTTGCAAAAGTACTATATCACTCCACACACCCTAAACCTAGTTTCCCTTAATGTTAAAATCTTACTTAACTATAATTCAATTATCAAAGTGAGGATATGTGTAGGTGTCATTCGTTCTGAGAGGAGGAGCGCAGCAGGGCAAGAAGCGGAGTCACCACACAGACCCTGGGAGTCGGGTGAAAAGGGGCCAGAGGCGAGCAGCCGGCAGACTCGTTTATTTCAGTTGGTACAGCAGCTTAAATAGCCAAAGCAGCCAATCCAGTCAAGGGGCGGTTTATGCCCTAACCAATCATAGCCCATTGCCAGGCAGGCTCTGTTGCCAGGTGGTTTCCAAGGGGGTTTCCGAAGCCACTCTTGAGTAACTGACACTGGCTTGCCAGCGGCCATCTTGGCATGGCCTTCTCATTCCACCACAAGGATATATGTTATGTTTCTATTAAATAATCTTTACAAAATAGAAATTACTCATATTTCATATTTCTTCCGTTGTCCTGATGTCCTTTAGCTGGTACAGGATGTAATCAGGATTTTACATTGTCTTTGGTTCTGTCACCATATTTGGTTGCTGTCATTTATTTGTGGTGGTTCCTCTATCTTTTCTTTCTCATTTTTTGTTTCATGACCATGAGTCTTTTGAAGAGCCCTGGCCAGGTTTTTTTTTAGAATGTATTTCAGTTGGGTTTGTATGACTTTTGCATGTAATTAGATTGAGATTGTATAGTTTAGCAAGAATGATACAGAAGTATTTTTATGTTCTTCTCAGGTAGAAAATGTAAACAAGTCTTAATCTTGGTGATACTGACTTTGATCACTTGTTCAAAGTTGGCTCTGGGGTTGGGCATTTGGCACCACAGCTTCAGTCGCCACTTGGGACACCCGCATCCCATATCAGAGTACCTGCATTCAGGTACCTTCTCTGCTTCCAATGATAGCTTCCTGCCGATGCTCACCTTGGGAGGCCATTGTGATGGTTCAAGTAGTTGGCTCCCTGCCACTCTACATTGGGTTCAGGGTTCCTGATTTCCATCTGTTCCAGCCCTGGCTGTTGTGGAGTGAGCCAATGGATGCAAGAGCACTCTCTTTCTCTCTCTCTCTCTGCTTTTCAAATACATTAAAAAATACAATTAATTTTTAAAAGTTAAATGGGCTCTTCTACTTTTTACTTCTAGAAATGAATAGGTATCTTGTGAAGTTTTTTTTTTAAATGAAATTATTTTTAAATTCTATCTTTCCATGAACTTAAAAAATTATTTATTTAACTTACTTGAAAGGCAGAGAGACAGAGAGATAGGGAGAGAGGGAGGGAGAGGGAGACAGAGACATACAAAGAAATCTCCCATCTGTTGGTTTGCTCTCTAAATGCCTGTAATACCAAGGCTGGGTCAGTCTAAAGCCAGGATCCAGAAACTCAATCCAGGTCTCCACCGCAGATGGCGGGGACCCAAGTACTTGTGATATCACCCCTGTCTTCCAGAGTATCAGGAAACTGGAATCATTAGTGGGGAGCTGGTACTTGAACCCAGGTGCACCAAAATGGGATGTGGATGTCCCACACAGTGACTTAAGCTGCTGAGCCAAATACCCAACCCCAGAGCCCATTTTGAACAAGTGATCAAAGTTAATATTGCCAAGATTAAGACTTGTTTACATTTGGTACCTCCAAATGTGATCCACTGAGAAGGGCATAAAACTTTCTGTATCATTCTTGCTAAACTATACAGCATCAGTCTACATTAAAATTCACAAAAACCCAACTGAATGGCCTTTTGCAAAATACCTGGCCAGTGCTCTTCAAAATTCTCATTGTCATGAAAGAAAAAAAGAGAAAGAAAAGACAGAGGAACCACCACAAATAAATGACAGCAACCAATAATGGTGACAGAACCAAAGGCAATGTAAAATCCTGATTACATCCTGCACCTGCTAAAGGATATTATTACAATGTCCTATTTAAAATTTTAAATTATTTATTTTTATTTTATTTGAAAGAGAGAAGTCAACAGCCCAGGACTCTACCCAGGTCCTGCGTGTGGATGACAGGGCCCAAGCCCTTGAGCCATCATTTGCTGCCTTCTGAGAGGTGTTATCAGGAATCTGATTTCGAAGTGAAATAGTTGGTACTCGAACCAGGAATTTTGATATGGGAAGCAGGCAGAATCAAGCTGCTGTGCTAAATGCCCACTCACCCAAGTTGTCTTTATATAAAATACATATTTATATGAACTTTATATATATATTATACATATAAATATATATATTTCAATCTAACAAATTGACTTCATATTTTCATTTGATGATAAAGACTAAGGTTAATATTGTAGAGAGTTTAGTTTTAGGAAATCCTACATGAATAATCAAATAATAGTTAATAACGCCTTGTTGGACTAACCCTGTAATAAGAATTATTTAAACAAAAACACTTAAAGTGAAAATTTATGTTGTGTATTAAGATTATTGACAGCCAATGTTGCTACAAAGTATAACAAAGACCATAAACCATTTGAAGCTTGTTATTGATAATGTGTCTTAGTTTTAGATAGAAAAGAGAACATAAGCCAAAGATATATGGCAGAGATTTAGAGTAAAAAAATTCTTTTTTTCTTTTGTTTAAAGATTTATTTTATTTATTTGAAAGGCAGAGTTACAGAGAAAAGGGTAAGGAGAGACAGGGAGAGATCTTCCATCCGCTGGTTCACTCCCCAAATGGCCACAATGGCCAGAGCTAGGCGAGGGCAAAGCCTGGAGCTTATTTTCCAGTCTTCCCCATGGATGCAGCGGCCTAAGCACTTGGGCCATTTTTTGCTTCTTCCCAGGCACGTTAGCAGGGAGCTGAACTGGAAGTGAAGCAGCTGGGACTTGAACGGGTACCTTTATAGGATACCAGTGTTTCAGGCTGTCAGCAGCTTTCCCTGCTGCATCACAATGCCAGCCCCCTAGAATGTTTTTCTACCAGTACTTCTGGACCATTCTTCTTCTCTTACTTCTACTCACTCTAACCTTTGCCTCAACAGGTCAGTACTTTGTTGGCATTAATTTCTTTTAGAGTTGTTTTTTTTTTTTTTGGACAGGCAGAGTGGACAGTGAGAGAGAGAGAAAGACAGAGACAGAGAGAAAGGTCTTCCTTTGCCGTTGGTTCACCCTCCAATGGCCACCACGGCCAGTGCGCTGCTGCCGGCGCACCACGCTGATCTGAAGGCAGGAGCCAGGTGCTTCTCCTGGTCTCCCATGGGGTGCAGGGCCCAAGCACTTGGGCCATCCTCCACTGTACTCCTGGGCCATAGCAGAGAGCTGGCCTGGAAGAGGGGCAACCGGGACAGAATCCGACGCCCCGACCAGGACTAGAACCTGGTGTGCCGGCGCCGCAAGGCGGAGGATTAGCCTGTTGAGCCACTGCACCAGCCTTTTTTTTTTTTTTTAAAAGAGTTACAGAGAGAGAGGAAGGGTCAGAGAGACAGAGAGATCTTTCATCCACCAGTTCACTCCCCAGATGGCTGCCACGACTGGAGCTGAGCTGATCCAAAGCCAGGAATCAGGAGCTTCTTCCAGGTCTCCCACAAGATTGTAGGGATCCAAGCAGTTGGGTCATCTTTTACTGCTTTCCCAGGTGCATTAGCAGGGAGCTGGATTGGAAGTGGAGCAGCTGGCACTTGAACCAGAGTTCATATGGGATGCTGGTACCATTATGCCACAGTGCTGTCTGGGCCCATAGAGTAGTTTTTAAACTTTCTGTTTTGGCTGGGTATTTTTTGTTTGTTTTTAAAATCATGTAGTGTTCTAATGGTTCTTGACTGTTAAACTGTATAGCAGGGGCTAAAGTGGATCAGCAGGTTAGGCCACTACCTATAGTACCTGGCATCCCAGCTACTCCACTTAAAATTCAGCTCCCTGCTAATGGCATTGGAAAAGCAGTGGAAGATGGCCTAAGTGCTTGGGCCCCTTCCATCCACAAGAGAGACCCAGATGAAGTTTCTAGCTTCAACCTGTTGCAGTGCTGGCCGTTGAGGCAGTCTGGGGAATAAACAAGCAGATTTAGGATCTCTCTCTCTCTCTCTAACCCTGACTTTCAAAATAAATAAATAAATCTTAAAAGAAAAAACTCTATAGCTACCTCATTTCCAGTCCTCAAATTGAAAATTGAATTAGAGATGATATTTTATGGGTATCTTAAATATGGAAGTGTACTCAAGATTTTAACCAAATAGCACATTTTAGAGCTCTTAGAAAATTTATATAGGTCATCATTGCTTCTATAATTTTCTGAATTGTTAATTTCTTTTTGTTTTAATATATTGTTTCTTGGGGCCAGCGCCGTGGCTCACTTGGTTAATCCTCCGCCTGTGGCGCCGGCATCCCATATGGGTGCCAGGTTCTAGTCCTGGTTGCTCCTCTTCCAGTCCAGCTCTCTACTGTGGCCCAGGAGGGCAGTGGAGGATGGCCCAAGTCCTTGGGCCCCTGCATCTGCATGGGAGACCAGGAGGAAGCACCTGGCTCCTGGCTTCAGATCAGCGCAGCTCCTGCCATAGCGGCCATTTCGGGGGTGAACCAACAGAAGGAAGACCTTTCTCTCTGTCTCCCTCTCTCACTGTCTAACTCTGTCAAATAAATTTTAAAAAATTGTTTCTTTTTTTAAAAAAGATTTATTTACTTGAAAGTCAGAGTTAGAGAGAGAAGGAGAAGCAGAAAGAGAGAGAGAGAGAGAGAGAGAGGCCGGCGTCGTGGCTCAACAGGCTAATCCTCCACCTTGCGGCGCCAGCACACCGGGTTCTAGTCCCGGTCGGGGCGCTGGATTCTGTCCCGGTTGCCCCTCTTCCAGGCCAGCTCTCTGCTATGGCCCGGGAAGGCAGTGGAGGATGGCCCAAGTGCTTGGGCCCTGCACCCCATGGGAGACCAGGAGAAGCACCTGGCTCCTGCCTTTGGATCAGCGCGGTGCACTGGCCGCAGCGCACCGGCCATGGCAGCCATTGGAGGGTGAACCAACGGCAAAGGAAAACCTTTCTCTCTCTGTCTTTCTCTCTCTCTCTCTCTGTCCACTCTGCCTGTCAAAAAAGAAAAAAAAAAAAAAAAAGAGGGAGAGAAGGAGGGAGGGAGGGAAAGTTCATCTATCTGCTTTTTCACTCCCCAGGTGGCCACAACAGCCAGAACTGTGCCAATCCAAAGCCAGGAGCCAGGAGCTTCTTCTGGGTCTCCCACGTGGGTGCAGGGGCCCAGGGACTCAGGCCATCTTCTACTGCTTTCCGAGGCCATAGCAGAGAGGTGGATCAGAAGTGGAGCAGCCGGTATTTGAACTGGAGCCTTTATGGGATGTGGCACTGCAGGGCGGCAGCTTTACCTGCTGTGCCACAGTGCCAACCCCTAATATATTATTGCTTTAGGTGATTTATTTATTTCCTTTTCTACACTTTGTTTTCCATGCAGTTTTTTGGGGAAGAAAATTTATCACCTTTTACTTCCCTTTCCTTCACCAGGTAAAAGGTGTGGGTTTTTCCTATTGCAATAAAAATGATGTGTGTGTGTTTGTGTGTGTTAACTAACATAAATCTTGGAGGTATTCACTAGATAAAGGAATATTTCAGAGCATATCCAAAGGTGAAGTGCCATTGAAGTACTACAGGATGTTACCCTGTTTTTTCGTAGCACCATTGGTTAGCAAGAATGTGTACAACAGTTTTATGCCAAACCTGACATTTCTGTGAGATTACTCTGTTTTTATAATTATCATTTTATGCTGTTAGAAACTTACATGACTTAAATTAACTTTACATTCTCATCCAGATCATTTAAAATGGCTCTTTCTCTGATCAGAACAGGCTCAGCTGAGCTTTCCTCCTTGATTCTTTAGGAATGTCACTCTGAGCTATGAAGTGCATCTTTTCAAGACCTGAACATTTATCTCTGCTGTATTTTGGCAATCATCCTGGTCTTCAGTGCAGAACTTCATTCTGATTCATTTCATCTAAAAGAAATGTGTGAAGATACTTTAAAAATTATTTGGCATAATCAATATCTAATATGGTGTTGTATTTTGAGCAGGATCATAATTGTGCAGTAGAGATTGTTTCTAGTAGCTTATCTCTGCAGAGAATTTCACATGTGCTATTATCTAATGATAAAATGACAGACTTCTTATTTATTTATTTATTTGAAAGGGTTACACAGAGAGAGTAGGAGAGGCAGAGAGAGAGAGGTCCTCCACCCACTGGTGCACTCCCCAACTGGCCGTAAAGCCAGAGATGCACTGATACAAAACCAGGAACCAGGAGCCTTCTCCAGGTCTTCCCACGTGGGTGCAGGGGCCCAAGGACTCGGGCCATCTTCCACTGCTTTCCCAGGCCATAGCAGAGAGGTGGATCGGAAGTGGAGCAGCTGGGAATTGAACCAGAGCCCTTAAGGGATGCCAGCACTGCAGGCAGCGGCCTCACCTGCTACACCATAGCACCAGCCCCGACAGACTTCTAAGATAATGCATTTAGCCAACATTTTTTTTTTATAAAGAATATTTATTTTTTCCTACTCTGAGTAAATAAAAAAAAAAACTTCCTTGTAGCCGTCTTGAACCCTTTCTACTTCTCAACCAAATGTAGTTGAATCCCTACTAATATGTTCTTGTAACTTACATTTTTTTCCTGAGTTGTGTTGTAGTTGAATTGTAGTATCTCTACTGCCAAATTATGAGGTGTTTGTGGACAGGGACTGTTTTACTCATCTTTGTGCCTCTTGCAGTGCCTTTGCACACACACACACACAGATACACACTCACACCTAAGGTGACCAATACTTTAATCAATTACACCCATATAATGGAACTTTTTTTTTTTATGAGTACCAAAAACTTTTTTATTTGTTGAATTCAAATTATTGCTTCTATTTCTTTTTTTTTAATTAAACTTTTATTTAATGAATATAAATTTCCAAAGTACAGCTTATGGGTTACAATGGCTTCCCCCTCCCAAAACTTCCCTCCCACCCACAACCCTCCCCTTTCCCGCTCCCCTCTCCCCTTCCAATCACATCATGATTCATTTTCAATTATCTTTATGTACAGAAGATCAGTTTAGTATATATTAGGTAACGATTTCAACAGTTTGCCCCCATATAGCAACACAAAGTGAAAAAAAAAAATACTGTTGGAGTACTAGTTATAGCATTAAATAAGAGTGTACAGCACATTAAAGACAGAAAGCCAAGATACCATGGAAAAGAAAAAAAGAAGAAGACCTAAATGAAAGATCTCTGTGAGTGAGATCCCAGTAGAAAGAACGGGGCCATCAAAGAAGGAGGTACCTTTCTCTGAAGGGAGGAGAGAACTTCCACTTTGACGGTGACCCTATCGGAATAAGATCAAAGTCAGCGAACTCTAAAGGCTTCCATAGCCCTGGCAACTCATGACTAGAGCCTCGGGAGATTACTGACGCCATGAACAGGAGTGTCAAATTGTTAAGTCAGCAACAGAAGTCACTGTGTACTTACATCCCATGTGGGATCTGTCCTTAATGTGTTGTCTAATGTGCAGTGATGCTATAACTAGTACTGAAACAGTATTTTTACACTTTGTGTTTCTGCGTGGGTACAAACTGATGAGATCTTTACTAATTATATACTGAATCGATCTTCTGTATATAAAGATAATTGGATATGAAAAAAAAAAAAAAACCCTGGTGTTAAATTGGAAATGGCATATAATGGAACTTCTATGAAGACCTTGGACGAAGGGATTTCTGAGCGCTTCCCAGTTGGTGAGCACATGGCGGCACTGTGATTGTGTCGTGCTCTGAGTGGGCATGGGTGCTCTGTATCCCTTTCCACATACCTCACCCTGTGTCTGTCTCCCATTGGACTGTTCCTGAATTGTACCATTTAGAATAACCTAGTAGTAGGAAGTAAACTCCCCCCCTCCAGATTCTGTCAGCCATTCCTGCAAATTATCACACCCAAAGTTTGGATTGCAGGAACCCCAATTTATAACTGGTTGGCCAAAAATATGGGAAGCCTGCCTTTACAGTTGACATCTAAAGTAAGAGTAGTCTTCTGAGACTGTGCCCTTAACCTGTGAAGTCTGTGATAACTCCAGGTAGGTAGTGTCACAGTGGAATTGAATCTTTGGACAAATAGCTGGTTTCCAGAAAATTAAAGACTTCTTTATTAGTGTGTAAAACATCCCCACATTTAATAGCAGAAGTGTTGTGAGTATAAAAAAATTCTTTTATACCTAATTGTTAAATATTTAAATTATGCAATAGTTATATAATGAAATACTGTGCAGCAGTAAGAAAGAGGTAGATCTGTATATCCCTTGATGGAATGATTTTTTAAAAAAGATTAAATAGGCCGGCGCCGTGGCTCAACAGGCTAATCCTCCACCTTGCGGCGCCGGCACACCAGGTTCTAGTCCCGGTCAGGGCGCCGGATTCTATCCCGGTTGCCCCTCTTCCAGGCCAGCTCTCTGCTATGGCCCGGGAAGGCAGTGGAGGATGGCCCAGGTCCTTGGGCCCTGCACCCCATGGGAGACCAGGAGAAGCACCTGGCTCCTGCCATCGGATCAGCGCGGTACACCGGCCGCAGCGCGCCAGCCGCGGCAGCCATTGGAGGGTGAACCAACGGCAAAGGAAGACCTTTCTCTCTGTACAGTGATCTGCCCTCAAGGAGACCCAGCAGGCCAGTCCACTGCAGTGACTTTCAATGTGGTAAGCATGGGCTTCAGCAGAAGTCAGCTTGTGAAGAGCCCTGGCAGCTCTGCCAAGAGTTGGATCACTGGAAATGGACCTGCCCTGGAGTCGAAGGATGCCCAGGTCAGAGCCACAGATCTTATTGGCTCTAAGCTGAAAAGCCCTTCACTCAGCCCAACTTCCAAAGTGACCACTGCAGCTGAGGGGATGGTCAAGTAGGGTCAGCAACATTGCAGGCAGAACTGTAAATTTCTTGTTAGAGATGCCACCTGCCTTTACCTGGCCAGCTCTCCTCCCAGGCCAGCCAAGTAATGAAAGTCAACAGAGTGCCTTCCCCTAGGAGGTTCACACCTCCCTTAGGATATACCCCATGTGAAGAGATAGATAGGTCTGGGCCTCTGAATTTACAAGGCCTAAAGCCCACCAGATTATTATCAAGCCCCTTCTATCAGGTTCTATTTGCCTCTCAATCAGAAAACTTAATTGTAGCTTAGACAGCACCTTTCTTAGCTCCTCTAATAAGGAGATACTTTTTAAAAAAGTGATCATGAGAGTGAGGCCTCCTGAATGGCATTTATGATCTTTATTTTTTAAGTTACTACTTTTTTAAAATAAAATATTTATTTATTTGAAAGGCAGAGTTTTACAGGGTGCAAGGTAAGAGATGGGGGGTGGGGAGGGTTGGGAGACAGATTTTCCATCCACGGGTTCACTCCCCAAATGACGACAACTGCTGGAACTGGGCCAAGCTGGGCCGGTCTGTATCCAAGAGCCAGGAGTTTGTTCTAGGTCTCCCACATGCATGGCAGGTTCCCAAGCACTTGGGGCATCTTCCACTGCTTTCTCAGGCATTTTAACAGGGAAATGGATCAGAAGTAGAGCAGCCAGGACTCAAACCGGTGTCCATATGGGATCTGGTTGGTGTCACAGGCAGCAGCTGCACCACAGCTCCAGTCCTGGCATTAGTTATAAATGAGGTTGAAGGAGGAGATACCTTGCTTCTTCTACGTGTGAAGATTCTACAAAAACCTCTGTTTCTGAGGAATGAGCCTTTATTGGACATTGAATCTGTTGGCACTGGTTCTTGGACTTTCCAGACTCCATAACTATGATAAATTTCTGTTGTTTATAATTACGTAGTCTGAAGTTTTTAAAATTATGACAGCCACGTGGACTATAATAATATGTACTATTTATGTTAATGTATAGAAATATCTCAGGAGAGGGCCGGTGAAGTGTCATAATGGGTAAAACTGCTACCTGTGGTGCTGGCATCCCATATGGGCGGCAGTTCGAGACCCAGCTGCTCCATTTCTGGGTCAAGATTTCTGCTATGGCCTGGGAAAGCAGTAGAAGATGGCTCAAGTACTTGGGCCCCTGCACCTGCGTGGAGAACCCATAGGAAACTCCTGGCTCCTGGCTTCGGATCGGCCCAGCTCTAGTTGTTGTGGCCATTTGGGGAGTGAACTAGCAGATGGAAGATCTCTGTCTGTCTCTGCCTTTCTCTATGCCTCTGCTTCTCTGTAATTCAAATAAATAATAAATATTATGCCTTTCAAATATTGCCTTTCAAATAAATGAATATTTTTATAAAGGAAATATTTCAGGAAAGATGCTTACCAAACTGCTTTCTGAGTTTCTTAATTTCTTTATATACTTCTCTGCAGCATTTACACATGAAAATGTATTTCTGTATAATTTAAAGCTATTAAAATGTAAGAAGTATAAGTACTCTTGCTTGTTTCACACAAAGCCTGTAACATGTCAGACAAATCAATTTTCCCTTCTTGAGGCTCTTCATTTATTGCTTTCCACTAACCTGATGACACCAGGGCAGAAGGAAGATTAATGTGGTACCCCAGGTACAATGGCTCTAGCCATATAAAACCGTGGGGAAATGATCTCTGGCATCTCTTCCAGGGTAGAAGTTCGAATGAAATGGCCAGGCAGAGGGAATAGATGTTGCCACAGTGCAAAGTTTGGCCAGTGAACCTTGAAAGTCACCAAACTTGCTTCTTTCAGTGTTTAGGAATTGATAGGATTTAGTAGCTTTTTAGCTAATTTCATAGGAGACTTAAACTATAAATCAGATTGCCAGTTTTTGATTTACCACAGGAAATACAGCTGCTATGAGAACTGGACACTTGTGTTTTCTAGTCAACATGTTCTCTCTTCAAATGCATTCTCCATAGGAAGGTAAATTATTATCATAAAATGTCTTAGCACAGAAATAGAATAAAGGAGAATTAAGTATATCATTTAGATACTTAATGATTGGGGCTCTGATGGCCTACAAAATCTAATTGTATGATTCTTACGTAGCAGCCAATATGATGAATAGTTGTGAATCTATGTCCCAGAACACTCCAGATAGTGCATTTTACAATTTGGTTCTTTTTTAAAGATTCAGTTAGTTATTTGAAAGTCAGTGTTACAGAGAGAGAGAGCAAGAGACAGAGAGAGATCTTCCATCCTTTGATTAATTCCCTAGATGGCTGCAATGGCCAGGGTTGGGCCAGGCCAAAGCTGGGAGCCAGGAGCTTTATCCAGGTCTCCCACATAGGTGGCAGGGGCCCAGAGACTTGGGCCATCTTCTGCCGCTTTTCCCAGGCCATTAGTAGAGAGCTGGATTGGCAGTGGAGCAGCTGGGATGAGAATTGGCACTCACGGGATGTCGGTGCTACAGGTGGTTACCACAGTGCTAACCCCTACAGTTGAGTTCTTAGTTTTCAAGTTCATAGGCTGCATGCAGCAGTTGCCCATATGTACTGGCTATAACAGACACTGTGTTAGACAATAGGAAGTGCAGCGAAGCCTTGTTTTCCCATGTTCTTTGTTCATATAGATCAAATGTTCTGGGACCTTGATGTTTGGTTTAACTAAGTTCTGAGTTTTGCTGATAGACAGATTTGGGTAGATCTCAGAAATGTCATCTTGGCCTCCAAATAAGTAGATGTTGCTTTCAACAATAGTGTTGAGGATACTTAGTTAATAGTACAACAGAACTTTGTTTTGGCCAGTGCCAGACTGGAAGAACCATGCAGTCCTTTCGATGTGTTGATGTCAGAAGTCAGAAATATGTGGGGCAAGTCACACTGAGAAGTGAAAACAGATGTTGTAAGTCAGGATAAAGATACGGGATGGAATTCTGATAGTTTGGTAGATTGAGTGAGGATGTATCAACACTTAGTGTACTGGGATATGAACTTGATTTAAATAACATTTATCTCACTGGGACACTTAAGCCTCATATACATTGATAGCTGAGATGTTATTGGGCGTGAGCTCAGCAGTAGGGCTGGTAAATGATAGTTCTTGGCTGAGAAGAATGAGGTATCAACCTTTATGGGCCTGCCTGTATCTTTCATTAAATGAAAATGCTTGAAGAAAATTATCCCCAGGGGAACATTAAATTTTGTTTTGCATCATCTAAATATTTTTTATAAATAAAGAAGACACAGGTGAGTATTTTACAATTTTAATTGGTATATTGAATCTTGTATTCTGCCTTCCAATTTAATGGAAAATGCATATGTGAAATACTGTATATTTGCATGGATAAATACATAAACATAATTATAAAGAAATAGTGTATCATAAAAACCTCTCTGTATCTTTTTTCCCCCATTTATTTGCTTTATTTTTACTTGAGAGAAAGAGATCTTCCATCCTCTGGTTCACTCCACAAATGCCTGCAAAACAGTCAGGACTGGGCCAGGCTGAAGTGATAAGCCTGGAACTCAATTCAAGTCTCCCACATGGCTACCTGGGATCCAAATACTTGAGCCATCACCTACTACCTCCCAGGGTAAACATTAGCAGGAAGCTGGATCAGAAGTGGAGGCTGGACTTGAACCCATTCATTCTGATATGGGATGTGAGCATCCCAAGCTGTATTTTAGCTTTGTGCCAAATACCCACCTCCCCTCCCTTTTACCTTGCTTATTTTCCACCCCCACCTGCATCACTACTACTGTTTTTTTGTGTCCTTAGAGTTATTTGATAAGTACATAATATTTTTATTTCTGCTCTTTTTACATAAAAGGTAGCAGGCTATATATGATAGTTCATAACTTGCTGTCTTTTGATAATAGTATGTCTTGGAACTCTTTTTCTTTTTAAAGATTTTGTTTTATTTATTTGAAAGGCAGAGTGACAGAGAGGAGGAGACACACAGAAGAGAGATCTTCTGTCTGCTGAGTAACTCCCCAAATGGCTGCAGTGGCTGGAGCTGGAGCTGGAGCCTGAAGCCCAGAACTCCAAACAGGTCTTCCGCATAGATGATGGGGACCCAAACAGTTGGGGCATCTCCCTTTGCTTTCCCAAGCACATTCACAAGGAGCTAAATCAGAAGCAAAGCAGCCTGGACTCAAACTGGTGCTGCAGTACAGGATGCCAGCATTGAAAGAGGCAGCTTAATCTGCTCAGCAACAGTGCTGGCCCTTCTGGAACTCATTTCATATCGAAACACAGGGTTTTTTGTTCCATTTTTGTTGCTATATGATATTGCTTTCTATAGGCTTATAGTTTAACCAATCCTCTTGTGGTGAACATTGGGGTCATTTTTAGTCTTTTGCTATGAAAAACCATGATACAATGAATAGCCATGTACGTGGGTAGAATTTCACAGATGTGCATCAATAGAGTGTACTTGTATTTTCAGAAGTAGAGTTGCTGGGTCAATGCATGCAATTTCTAAGTGTACTTTTCATGGATATTACCAAATTGCCTTCCAAAGATGGCACTAATTTGCGTGTTCATCAGTACTGCCTCTTCCGCATTGCCAGCAAGTGGGTTTTTAAATTTGGATTTTTGCCAGCCTAATGAGTAAAAAAGCAGTATTTCAGTATAGTTTTAATTTGCACACTACTATTGTAAGTGGTATTAAATATCTTTTCATAATTTTCAGGGCCATTTTGGACTGTATTTATATGTTTAGCCCAGAGTTTTGTTGATTTATGAAATGTTTTAATAATATCCTATGATTACCATTTTAATATTTGCATTATATAGGGTATATCATTGGTTATCTTTCTATAGTTAGACATTTGATCTCCTTTTTTTTTTTTTTTTTTTTTTTAAGATTTGTTTATTTGAGAGACAGTTACAGATAGAGAGAGGGAGAGACAGAGAAAGAGGTGTTCTATCCACTGGTTCACTCCCCAAATGGCCATAACAGCTGGACCTGGGCTGATCCAAAGCCAGGATCCCAGAGCTTGTTCCAGGTCTCCCATGTGGATTCAGGGGCCCAAGCACTTGGGCCATATTTTACTGTTTTCCCAGGGCATTAGCAGGGAGCTGGATTGGAAGTAGAGCAGCCAGGACTCAAACCGGCAACATGTAGGATGCCAGCGCCGCAGGCAGCAGCTTTACCTGCTACGCCACAGCACCAGCCCCTGATCATTTAGAGTGTGGATAGTCTGTTGAGAATAGTTACTTAAAAGAAACTTTCCTGTTTAGGTTATTTGGGAGTCAATAGTTCTAGGATTTATTATTGATTTTTGTATTAATTAGCTATGAGTAAACCACCTGACTTACCTGGATCTCAGTTTCTTCATATGTAAATCATAATATTGAATTAAATGACTTCTGATTCTGTGAGCCTTTGAAATTTACCAAAATCAATACATTAGTAGTCTTAGTGTAATAATGTTTAAAAGTAGCAATATTATACTGTTACTGATTTTTAAGAATCTTGTACTTTGTAAATTTACATTTATTAAATAAAAAAAGAATAAGAATCTTGTTTTTGCAGTTTCTTGTTGGATAGATAATGCTTTTTCTTTAGTAACAAAATTATCTTTAAGTTGCCTGCCTTGACATTTCTTGGTTAGAAATACCACTTCATCTTTTTCCAGCTTACGTCATAGTTATGTTTTCTAGAGGTGTGCCTTTTGTTGTGGGGGTGGCGGCAATGGGGGTGGCAGTGTTTTGGAAGAAAAATGAATTCCTTTTGACTTGACTTAACCTGTCTGTCATGGAGCATGTCAGTCTCCATTAACTCCTGCCATTTAACTGTGGAGCTTTCCAGACTCCGCTGGAAAGCTGGTTTCCTTAAATCTATTTCTTATCAGAAATTATTCCATTCAACTGGTTGGACTATTTCTTCAATACGGAAGTTGGAATCACATTATAATAGAGCTTGTTCTCTGTAGTTCAAAAAATTTAATTGGCATCTATGAAAATACCGCTAGAAGAGAAGACTAGACATATCTTTTGTTGTATACTTTGGGGAATGAGATTAAAACCAAAGTAAAATGACATGTAAGCCCTAACATTTGAAATACACTATCAAAATTTAAGCGGAGTATTAGTGAAACAGAATTTCCAAAGTTTGAATTCCTCTGGAATGCTGCCATTCAGAAGTGCATTCTCAAAACTAACAAATATTTATTATTTACTTGAAAGGCAGAGAGGCAGACATGCGTACACACAGAGGGATAGATCTTCCATCTTCTGGTTCACTCCCCAAATGCCTGCAACTACTGAGGTTGGGCCCAGCTGAAGCAGGGAGCCAGAAACTCAATCCAGGTCTCCCTGTGGGTGTCAGGGACCCAAGAATTTCAGTCATCACTGGCTGCCTCTCATCTATAGGAAGCTGGAAATGGGAGCAGAGCCAGGACTGAACTGCTATTCCAAATGCTTATTCACACCAAACTAATACATTTTGAGCAGATAATGTTTTAGTCCCTTCCCCCAAGCGAGATAGATTAAGTTTTAGCATAGTTTTTTTTTTTTTTAACCATCATCATGAGAAGAGTAGAGATTAAAAAAAAAAAAAACAAAAACAAAAAACCCTAAGCTCATCTAGGTAATTTTTTCATTTTGCCAGTGGGTGAATTTTCCCCCAAGGGAAGTACATGAGCTTTCTTTGTGCACATAGCTGTTAATAGTAGAGTTGAGACATCATGTTACTGAACCAGGCAGGTTTGTGGCCTGATGTGTGCAAAACCCAATCCGTGGCGCTGGTATTTTGAAGAAAGAAAAGCTTTTCCTGTGTGACCAGCCATCAAAGAGATGGATAAAATGCAGACCTGTCTCCCTGGTCAGATGTCGGGGTCCCAGAGTTTTATGGGATCAGGAAAGAGAAGTCAGGACACAGACACATCCACAGAGCAATTTCTGATTGGTGGAGCCTGTGGCAGAACCACATTATGTATCAGTATGAGGAAGAGTCCTGTCAGCAGATGTTATAATCTTTGGGCCCCTCCCATCCTAAAGTTCTCTGGCTGTCCTGTTTTCTGTTCATTCTCTGGTTTTTGGTTCCAGAGAGGGGCCAACTTTGTTTTCAGGTGTTACTTGTAGGTCATAGTCTTCCCTTTTGTGCATGTGCTCCTCAGCTGTTCAGCCTCCATCTAATTGAAACTGATTTAGGCCAGCTTTGTGATGAAGGCTGTAAAAGAAATTAAGAAATAGTGATTTAGTCACTCAACTTTTATGGCTGGAAACTATTGTTAAAGAGTGGGGATAGAGGCCAGCGCTGTGGCATAGGGAGTAATGCTGCCACCTGCGAGGCTGGCATCCCATATGGGCACTAGTTCAAGTCCCAGCTTCATTTCTGATCCAGCTCCCTGCTAATACGCCTGGGAAAGCAATAGAAGATGGCCCAAATCCATGGGCCCCTGCACCCATGTCAGAGACCCAGAAGAAACTTCAGGCTTTCGTCTGAGGAAGCCCTGACTGTTGTGACCGTTTGGGAAGCAAACCAGCAGATGGAAGACCTCTCCCTCTCTATTTTTGTTACTGTGCCTTTCAAATAAATAAAAATATTAAAAAAAAAAAAGAATGGGAGTGGCATGTGTTTTTCCTTGCAGTTAAGACACCAGTGTTCCACACTGAGTGCCTGAGTTCAAGTCAAGCTTCCTGCTAACGTGGACCCTGGTAGGTAGGAGTGACGGCTCAGGTAGTTAGGTTCCTGCTTCCCACATCCAAGACCTGGATTGAATTCTTAGCTCCTGGCTTCAGCCTGGTTTCTGCCAGCCCCATCTGTTTTGGGTAATTGGAGTGAAACAGCAGAATGGAGCACTCTCTCAAATAATTTTTTATCTCAAATAAATTTTTTAAAATTTATTTTTCAAGAATAACGTGGGAGGCTTAGAGGGAAGGAATAGGGAGACATGGCAGGGGGATTATGAGTTGCAGTATGTCAGGGGGAGACCTGATTTAGGGGGCAACAACCTGGTTTCAGTCTTGGGTCACTGGATTCCTAGTCCACTTTGCTTTATACCATAATGCTTAGTGTTGTCATTATTGTTATAACCTCTCCCCCCTTTTTATCTTTTTTGTCTCTTATGCAGAAGACTTTGGTGTTTCTGGTGGTGATATCTGATTGTTTTGTTTCTCCTTAAAAAATGTTTTGTTTAATTCTGTTTTTGGTTTCTTCACTTGACCTGATCTTGGCTCCGCCCAGTAGATAGGGTTATTGTCTTCTGACTGTACTCACCGCTTTCCTGTTAGTTCACTGCCTTTGGGCTTTTTTTTCTTTTTTTTTTTTTAAAGATTTATTTTATTTATTTGAAAGTTAGAGAGACAGAGGTCTTCCATCTGCTCACTCCCCAAATGACCACAACGGCAGGAGCTGAGCCGATCCAAAGCCAGGAACCAGGAGCTTCTTCTGGGTCTCCCACATAGATGCAGGGGCCCAAGGACTTGGGCTATCTTCTGCTGCTTTTCCAGGTGCGTTATCAGGGAGCTGAATCAGAAGTGGAGCAGCCAGGACTGGCACCCCTATGAGATACTGGCACTGCAGGCCGGGGCTTTAACCCTCTGTGCCACAGTGCCGGCTGTCTCCCCTGGCCCAACTTTTTTTTTTTTTTTTTTTTGACAGGCAGAGTGGACAGTGAGAGAGAGACAGAGAGAAAGGTCTTCCTTTTGCCGTTGGTTCACCCTCCAATGGCCGCCGTGGTAGCGCGCTGTGGCCGGCACACCGCGTTGATCCGATGGCAGGAGCCAGGTGCTTCTCCTGGTCTCCCATGGGGTGCAGGGCCCAAGCACTTGGGCCATCCTCCACTGCCTTCCCTGGCCACAGCAGAGAGCTGGCCTGGAAGAGGGGCAACCGGGACAGGATTGGTGCCCCGACCGGGACTAGAACCCGGTGTGCCGGCGCCGCAAGGCGGAGGATTAGCCTAGTGAGCCACGGCGCCGGCTCTAAAGATTTATTTATTTGAAACACCGAGTTACAGAGAGAAGTAGAGAGAGAGAGAGAGGATACCTTTGGTTCTTTGCAGTTTATTCCCTGCTCTGCTGGTAGATAGTGATTTTCCTTCCTTCCTTCCTTCCTTCCTTCCTTCCTTCCTTCTTTCCTTCCTTCCTTCCTTTCGAGTGATTTTCTTTAAACAGTATTTTTGCCATGTTCTTTTCCTACTGAAGAGCTTGAGAGGCTATTTTATTTTTTTATTTGTGGTCTTTTTTAAAAAATTTTTTCAAAGTTATTCTGGCCTTCTAATAATCTTTCAAGGATATAGCTTACCTATTTGATCATATGTCTGTTCTCCAGATCTCATCAGATGTTGTAAATTTACCTTCCAGTCGTGTATATCCTTTCCCTCTTCCAATTTTTGAATCAGTTTTGTTTTTCATTTTGAAACTTCCAAGTGCCATTTCTTCCTGTTGATAGTGGTAAATAATTATTCTTCCAGATTTGTATGTTTTAGTTGTGATTACTTTTGCTGCAGCCAGAAGCAATGCTATATATGTGAACAGGTGTACATTTGGGGAAAAAAAGTACAACGAACAGCTTCCTGGTTACTGATTTTGCTTGAGTATATGCAATAAATTAAAATGACTTTTGGGACTGTGGGGAGATAGAATTGTTGCCAAGGCTCAGGTCATATAAAATAAGAGGAAAAATTAATCCGTGGGAGACAGGATGAAGCTCCTGGCTGCTAGCTTTGACCTGACCCAGCCATTGTGGCCATTTGGGGAGTGAACCAGTGGATCAAAGACTTCTCTCTGTCTCTCCTCTTCCCTGTAATTCTGTCTTTCAAATAAATTTTTAAAAATACTAGTATTGGCTGAGGCGGAACTGATAGCAAAATTTACTTAGCAGTAAAGGTCCCAGGGAAGAGTCAGTAACTCAGTAATATTAGGAGACAGCTCAGTCGTTGAACCTGACTTGAACCAAAATAATGAAAAAGTTTTCTTAGTAAATTAGAGACTGAGAAATGTGCTTACATATTAGAAGCCGGCCGGAGCCATGGCTCACTAGGCTAATCCTCCGCCTGCGGTGCTGGCACCCTGGGTTCTAGTCCCGGTTGGGGTGCCAGGTACTAGTCCCGGGTGCTCCTCTTCCAGTCCAGCTCTCTGCTGTGGCCTCGGATTGCAGCAGAGGATGGCCCAAGTGCTTGGGTCCCTGCACCCGCATGGGAGACTGGGAGGAAGCACCCGGCTCCTAGCTTCGGATCGGCGCAGCGCACCGGCTATAGCAGCCATTAGGGGAGTGAACCAACAGAAGGAAGACCTTTCTCTCTGTCTCTCTCTCACTGTCTGTAAAACTCTCTCTCTCTCTCAATGTCTAACTCCGCCTGTCAAAAAATTAAAAAATAAAAAAATAAATAAATATTAGAAGCCAGTATGTATATAGTTTGCACCAAGACATTGTTGGTTTTAAAATGAAATATATTTTACAGATATTTTAAACATCTATAATATAACAACCCATGTGCTAGAAAATGAATTTAGATGGAGCTGGCGCAGTGGCGCAGTGGGTTAACGCCGTGGCCTGAAGCGTCAGCATCCCGTAAGGGCACTGGTTCGAGTCCCGGCTGCTCCACTTCTGATCCAGCTCTCTGCTGTGGCCTGGGAAAGCAGTAGAAGATGACCCAAATCCTTGGGCCCCTGCACCTACATGGGAGACCCGGAAGAAGCTCCTGGCTCCTGGCTCCAGATAGGCGCAGCTCCGGCCGTTGCAGCCCGTTGGGGAATGAACCAGCAGATGGAAGACCTCTCTCTCTCTGTCTCTCCTCTCTCTTTGTAACTCGGATTTTCAAATAAATAAATCTTAAAAAAAAAAAAAAAGAATTTAGAAAGAAGTGTTGGGGATCAAAGACTTTTCTCTTTCCTCCTCTCCCTGTAATTCTTTAAAAAAAAAAAAAATTGGATCTAGATTAGATGAAGGGGGACTAGGAGCAAGATTTATTTAGGAGATTACAGGTATAGGTCCCAGGGAAGAATCAGTAACCGGCACAGGCCAGCTAAGCTGCTTCTTTAGATGCTGTATGAGAGTTCCGATGTGAGTCCCTGTTAGCATGTTTAATCCAGCTTCGTGCTGATGCAACTGGGAGGCAGTGGATTTAGGTATTTAGGTTCTTGCCACCCACATGGGGAGATCTTGATGAAGTTCTTGACTCTTGGCTTTGGCCTGGCCTACCCCCATTTGTTGCAGGCATTTGGGGAGTGAATCAGAGAATGGAAGATATCTCTCTGTTTTCCTTCTGTGTCACTTTTTAATTTGGCCTTGGAAGAAGTTTAAGCTGAAAGGAGGAGGCAAACTTATGTATGAAAAGATATATGAACTGCCATAAGATGTGTTCCAAACACAGGATTTAAATTAGGAAGCAATGAACTATGCTTTGAGAAAAATGAAAGGGGGAGACATGAAAACTTTGTGTAGTCTGAATGAATTAACAGTGTAAAGGTCATAGAGCCAGAAAGTAATGCCCATTCTCCTTCAGTGTGCTGTGTGTAATAAAAGAACGTCGGGCTATTCTGTGACCTCAAGGTCGTTGTCTAGAGGGAAAAAAATCCACATTACTTCCCCAAATGGAAGTACTTGAATTAATCCTTTTGGAGTACTCTTGACATTTCTGTCATTTGATGAAAATCCTACACTATTCTGAGGCTTAAGATCAAACAAAAGCCTTTACTGACTGGCCCAGTCTAACCCAGTTTTCTTTTGTCTTTAATTTCCTACCATTTATCCCATAATCTTTTATATTTCTTCAAGATGCTCTTGTAGAAATGTGTTCTTTCAGAAAATGTTTTATGTGTATCTTGCCTAATTAGAATGTAAAAGTGTTTTGACCTAAAAAAAAGTAACACAGTGCTGATTATGTATATAGAATGAGCTTAATCAATTCTGCTGAATTAGAATTTCCCAGTAATTCTCTTAGATGCTGAATTAGTCAGCTTTTGCTTTGGCAACAAACAACTCGTCATGGCTGTAACGTTGATTTCTACCAGCATTCTGCAGCTGTGCTCAGCTGGATTAGCTGGACTTGACAGTGGTTTATTTCAGGCTGAGGTCTGTTCTTTATGGAACCCGAGTTGAAGGATCAGTGTTTCCTTGAGGCATGATCTTTTGGTGGCGTACAGGAGCACAAGGCGGCCAACAGTAACTCCTCTTAAAATCATTTGATGGTAATGAGGATCAGGTGTTGTGGCACACCAGTTAACTGCTGCATAGAATGCCTGCATCCCAGATTGGGGTGCTGATTCAAGTTCTAGCTACTTCACTTCTGATTTAGCTTTCTCTATATACATCCTGGGGGGTAGCAGGTGATGACCCAAGTGCTTGGGTCCCTGTCACCCATGTGGGAGACCTCGAAAGTGTTCCAGTCTCCTGGCTTCAGTCTTGCCCAGCCCTGACTAATGGGAACATTTGCAGAGTAAACCAGTGAATCGAAGATCTCCGCCCCCCGCCCCGCCCCGTGTGTGTGTGTGTGTGTATCTGTGTGTCTGTCTCTCCTTTTCTCTCTGTGAATAAACTTTAAAAAAAAAAAAAGGAGTTCGTGGAACTGGCCTATATTTCATTGCTCAAGCAAGGCACATGGCGAGATACGCAAAATTGAAAGACTTGGAAAATAGTCTTTGCCTGTGGGATGGAGAATGGGAAAGTGAATGTTCATGGGCAATAATATGAACTAATACAGGAGTCTCATATGAATAAAATATTAAAGGAATTTTTTTAGTGAAGTTTTAAGTATGACATGAGAGCATCTGTTTGGGAGGAAGACTTCTAAGGGCCTGGGTATGAGAAAGACTTAATGAGTACTTAAATTCTTTTCACAGAAGCAATGTCAGAGTTATCAGAGGAGGCAGCAGCATTTCCTAGTTAAAAACTTGGACTCTGGGATCCTAACTGCATGCTGTGGGGCAAGTCACACATCGCAGCTGTAACATCGGAGTGCTAGTATCGATGTGCTGCTTTTCAGTTCTAAATCCATCTTTTATTCCCCTGTTTGTGATTCTGAAAATTTCTCCCTTGCCAGTTATTGTTCAACTTTGTCAGTAGAGGGACTAGAGGGGCACTGGAGAAGGAAGGGCTGTTTCTGCCTGATCCTAGTGTGTTCTTGTCTGCTGGCTCCCATGACATGCAGGGGCTACTGGGACACTTAGTGGTGCTCAACCCTGTGGGAGCTTTGACAGCAGCACTCCCACATGCAGTTTTCCAGTGAATTATGGCATCTCCCCATTATGGGTGGCTTTACCTAGCACCCTGAAGTCCACCTTCCTCAGTTTCCCTGATGTGAGACCTCCCAGTAAATGGCCTGCTCTGGCATCTCAGACAGTGGTTTTTCTAGTGAATTCTGCTGGCATAGTACCTTGCTAAATTTCTCAAAATGTCCTTTAATGTGTCTCCTCCACGAGGTCTGGATCTCAGCCCTTTGACAGGTTTGATCCTATCTGGGTAGCTATGCGGCAGCCCAAAACTGGTGGCTGCTCCCTATCTTTGCTGTCTCTCTATCCCCTAATTATTATGTGGTTTTTGTCTTCCAATTGTACTTTAATGTACTAGGGTTATGAGTAGTAGTGATTTTTCTGCCAAGATTGTTTTCAGGATTAAATGGGACAATGCATGCCAAGTGTTTAGAATAACGTGTGCCATAGAATAAGCACTTCGTCAGCGAGTGATGTTGATACTGTCAGCGTCATAATCATCATTGTCAGTCGCTACCGGTAGCCTTGAAGTGACATTTCTACTTTTTGCCCCCAGGATGTTTCGTCTTAATTCACTCTCTGCGTTGGCAGAGCTGGCTGTGGGCTCTCGATGGTACCATGGAGCCTCCCAGCCTACTCAGGTCAGGAGAAGACTAATGATGGTGGCGTTCCTGGGAGCATCTGCAGTAACTGCAAGTACTGGGCTTTTGTGGAAGAGGTGAGAGTTCCCCAGCCTTCCTGTTCCCGCATGGACGTTCATTCTTCCAGCTGTCTATGTAATCAGGAAGGATTCATTTCGGGCTTAACTTTGTATTCGAAATCATTTGGTGTTGATACTGTTTGTTCAATGAAATAAGATATTTTAGAGAAGTCAGCTTTTATGCCAAGACAAGAAATGGAAAACATTGTGGTTCAGGATATGTACATTTTTAATAATGTTCCAAAGATATCTGTAATAGCTTTAGAAAATGCTTTCTGAGACCTCAGAATTTCATGACCATATGTTAAATTAACTAATGAACCTTAATACCTTTTTGTCACCTGATAATTTTCTTTTAGTTATTGAAACTTCCCTGAGGAAAGTGAGAATGCAGTGAGCCATAGTTTTCTCTTTCTTAAAATACACATGTACTGTGTTTCTAACTCTACCATTCCCTATGGCTTGTTGTCATTGTTTTGATTGGATTTTTAATTTTATCTGTTGAAAAGATAGATAGAGAAAGAGAGAGAGCAAGCTTGAAAGAGCACTCAGATGCCTGGGTTCACGTCCCAAATACTCACAAAGGCCTGGGTTGGGCCCATAGCTTGAGCAGGTTCTCATGTGGGAGGCAGGCACTCAGCTAATGGAGCTGCCACCTGCTGCCTCAGAGGATCTGCATTGGCAGGAAGCTGGAATTGGGGGCTGGAGCTGGGAATCAAACCTGAGCTCTCCAAATATAGGATGTAGACATTTTATCTAGTGTCTTAATAATTAGACCTAATGCCTGCCCCTCCCTATGTGTTTTATGGTTTATCTGGTTCACCCTCTCTTGCAGTTGCTTTTCATTATGTTTGGCTTCTTCAAAGAACTATATTTTTAAAAAATCAGTTTAGTTTTGTTGAAGAATAATATAAATAAAAATGTACTCATTTTAAATATATAGATTGTTAATGAATCTGTGTATTATGTAAGTATCCCTAAATCAAGATACAGAACATTTCCATCCACCCATAAAGTCCCACCACTCCAGACAACTACTGATCTGATCCATATCACCCTAAGTCAGCTTTGAATTTCAAGAACTTAATGTAGATGTAATTTTGAATCTGAATTCTTCACTCAGCCTAATGTTTTTGAGATTTATCCATTTGTAGCCGAAGTTCATGTCTTTTTAATAATTGAAAAATATTCCTTTGTATTAATATATCACAATTTGTTGATCTAATTTCTAGGTGAAGGACTTTTACACTCTGTTTTTTTTTTTTTTTTTTTTTTTTTTTTTGACAGGCAGAGTGGACAGTAAGAGAGAGAGACAGAGAGAAAGGTCTTCCTTTTGCCGTTGGTTCACCCTCCAATGGCTGCCACGGCAGGTGCGCTGCGGCAGGCGCACCGCGCTAATCCAAAGGCAGAAGCCAGGTGCTTCTTCTGGTCTCTCATGGGGTGCAGGGCCCAAGCACTTGGGCCATCCTCCACTGCACTCCCAGGCCATAGCAGAGAGCTGGCCTGGAAGAGGGGCAACTGGGACAGAATCCAGTGCCCCGACCGGGACTAGAACCTGGTGTGCTGGCACCGCTAGGAGGAGGATTAGCCTGTTGAGCCACGGAGCCGGCCGTCTGTTCAGTTTTTTGTTCTCATTATAAAACTGCTTTGAAATTCATGTAAAAGTCTTTATTTCTTTTGGTTTAATGCCTAAGTGGAATTACTAGGTCCTATGGCAAGTATATGAACTTTACTGAGATCCACCAGTTTTCCAAAGAATTTATCCCATACACATTCCTGCCAGCAATGCATGAGGACTTACCTTGAGTCTTTTAAATTTAGTTTCTCTGGTCAGAGTGTTGTGGCATTTTACTGTGGTTTGAATTTCTGTTTCCCTGATTACTAATGAGGCTGAACATCTTTTTATGTGCTGGTTATTTCTTTGTCCTCTTTTCGGAGGCATCTAGTCAGTTTGCCTATATAAATACTGAATTATTTGTCTTATTATTTAGCTCTAAGAATTCTTTATATATTTTGTGTATAAGATCTTAGTTAAATATATGTTTATTGTAATTGTTTTCTCCCATTAAATGGCTTGCCTCTTCATTTCATTCATAGTTTCTTTGAAAGAGCAGAAATTTCTGATTTTGATGAATTCTAGCTTATCAAATTTTCTTATATAGTTAGTGCTTTTTTTCTAGCTAGGCAGTATTATTGTCCCGATGTAAAGATTTTCTCTTGTGTTTCATAGGTTTAGTTTTATATTTAGATCAAGAACTGATTTTGAATTAATTTTTATGTTTAGTATGAGATTAGAGGTTCTTTTTTTTTTCCGTCCTAAGATATCCAGTTATCCTATTAAAAAAACACCCTTTTACCACTGAATTATGTCGGTGTTCTTGTTGACAATCAGTCATTAGTCTATGGCCATACCACCCTGAATGGCCAGATCTTGTCTCAGTCATTAGCATAGGTATGGGCTTCTTTCTAGACTCCCTTCTGTTCCCCTAATCTGTCTTGGGGTGGGGGGGGCTCTTCCATATGATGGTTCAATCCCCAAATGGCCGCAATGGCTGGAGCTGGACTGATTCCGAAGCCAGGAGCCAGGAGCTTCTTCAGGGGCCCAAGGACTTGGGCCATCCATCTTCCACTGCTTTTCCAGGCCATAGCAGAGAACTGGATCAGAAATGGAGCAGTCAAAACTTAAACCAGCGCCCATATGAGATGCTGGCACTGCAGCTGGTGGCTTTACCTGCTATGCCACAAAGCCAGCCCCTATCATTAAGTCTTAAAAACAAATATTTAAGGGGCCTGCGCTGTGGCACAGTGGGTTAAAGCCCTGGCCTGAAGCACCAGCATCCCATATAGGCACCAGTTCTAGTTCTGGCTGCTCCTCTTCCAATTCAGCTCTCTGCTATGACCTGGGAAAACAGTAGAGGATGGCCCAAGTCCTTAGGCCCCTGCACCCACATGGGAGACCCCGGGCGAAACTCCTGGCTCCTGGCTTCGGATCGGATCAGCTCTGGCCGTTGCTGCCATCTGGGGAGTGAACCACCAGATGGAAGACCTCTCTCTGTCTCTACCTCTTTCTGTAACTTTGTCTTTAAATACATAAAATAAATCTTTTTTAAAAAAACAAATATTTAAGTCCTGCAGTGTTTGAGTCCTTCTTCTTTTTCAATCTGTTAGGTTTTTACATTTCCATATAAATTTCATAATCAACCTTTCAGTTCCTGAGAGGATCCTGCTAGGACTTTGATTAGGACTTTGAATTTGCATTTAGTTTCCAGGGTGACTCCCCAATTGAATGTGGTAAATATCTTCTTCTTCTTCTTCTTCTTCTTCTTTTTTTTTTTTTTTTATCACAGAGGAAGTTTGTTCAGCTCTATTGTCATAGTTTCACTCTCACCCCTTCTACTCTAAGGAAACCAGTGCCTGTGTGCTAGCCCCAGTGGGTACAATACTCATCCACATTGCCACAAGATCCACACAAAGGATCGGTGCACTCCTTGGTATGAGCACAGATCCCACAGTAGTGACCCTCAGCAGGTAATTAGGGAGCCCCCCGAGTGTGTGGAGCTTCCCACAGTGACTTCCCAAAGACCCACCCATGCTCTGTGTGGCCCTCCCACACAGCAAGTGTTTTCACAATCCCAGCACACACAGTCCCCACAGTCAAGCGCACCCAGCCCTCTGTCAGATCTCCCAGCCAGACTCAGGTGTCTCTGCTCAGCTGGTTGCTGGGTGTGTGGACAGGAGCTGGCGCAAAATGGAGCCTGCCCACTCTTGGCTAGTTATAGGACACTGATTCTGGGCAGTTGTGGAGAGAGAAATTTGCCCCCTTTTTCTTCTAGGTTGGCAAGTATACTGTCCCTCCCAGGGCTCCAAGCCAGACTCACACCAGGCTCTTCTGCAGCTTAATGCCAGTGGCTTGGGCTGCTGCATTCTGGCTCATCTTGCTCTCCAAAGCTGGTGCTGACGCCCTCTGCTGTTGGGGTCCTGAGCTGTACACATCCACACACTCCATGTAGGTCCACAGCGTCCTTCTGATTTGCGTGGAGGTTCCTCTGCCATTTTCTCCCTAACTCTTCCCTGAGATTGCAC
Source organism: Lepus europaeus (assembly GCF_033115175.1). Lineage (NCBI taxonomy): Eukaryota > Metazoa > Chordata > Mammalia > Lagomorpha > Leporidae > Lepus > Lepus europaeus. Next base: position 61,333,877 of record NC_084843.1, on the reverse strand, counting down.
TCTCCACATTTTTTTATAACTATCTTCCCCTAGACTAGAGCAGTAAGCTCCCTTCCTATTCCACCATCTTGATGCCTCTCCTGAATAAAATCTAGGAAGGAAGGAAGGGAGGAAAGGAGGGAGAGAGGGAGGGAGGGAGGGAGGGAGAGAGGAGGGGAAACAAAAGAATCCCTGGGGGCTTTTGCAGTCACCTCATTTTCCCCATCCACCAGCCTTAGGTAATCAGTAATCTGTTTTCTGCATGTAATTTCATTCTTTGTGCACATTTCATATAAATATAATCATATTTTTTGACTGGCTTCATTCACTTTGTATGATAATTGCAAGGTTCATTTGTGTTGTTTCATTAATTAATACGTTACTCCTCTTTATGGCTGAATAATATTCTGGTCTATCATTGTATCACATTTTATTTACCCATTGATCTGTTGGTGGATATCTGGATTCCTTCTGCCTTTTGGCTGTTGTGAATAATACTGCTGTATACATCTACTTATGTTCAAGTTTTTGTGTGGACTATGTTTTATTTCTCATGAGTATATATCAAGAAGAGAAAATTGCTGGATCATATAGTAATTCCCTGCAACTCCTACAACATTTTGAGGAACCTGAACTGTTTTACATTCGTGCAAGTGTGCGTGTCTGTGTGGGCATGAGTACATGCATGTGCGCTCTGTGTGTGTGTGCTCTTGGGATTCTTTATTTGTAAAGTCAGGATAATAATAATACTGATCTCATAGTGATGTTTTGATGATTAAATGAGTTACTGTTTCTTCACTGCTTAGAACAGTCCCTGGCACATTGATTTCTTGGTGGATAGTGCGTAGCAGGTAGTCAGCCACCATGCATGTCATTATTGGGCATATATGCAGATAAGTGATGCTGAGGAAAGAGAGCATTGGCAGAAAAGACTGGCTTTCTGAACAAGTTGAGACCACCATATAAAAGACCTTGTGTACTGATAAGGAGGTCAGTGGTGACCAAAGAGGTTTTGAAGCAAGAGATAAAAATAGATATTGAAGAGATTAATATAACAATGACAATGGGAACAACTCGATTGGGGAAAGGCTACTGAGAGACACTAATACAACTATGAGATAATGATATGTGAACAGAACCATTAGAAAGTCTTAGGTGGTCTTGGAAAATACTTGTGGTAGAGCTGACAAGAAGATGTGTACACACACACACACACACACAGAATTCATATTTTTGTTGGTATAGCATTTGTAATTTGTAAATCTAAAACATCCAGAAACAAAAAACATATATGTTAACAGGATATCCTCAATATTAGGATTTTTATAAAACATATGTTTTTGTCACAGATTCTGATTTTATTAATTTTCAAAATCATAAATATACTGAGCACCAGGATTTTAGTGCTGTAAGATTGCTTGTCTTATGCCTGCCTCTCCTGCTTTCCCCCTCCCTTCCTCATAATTGCTGTAAAACAGGAATGGCAAACATTTCTATAAAGGATTAGAAAGCAAATACTTTATACTTTGCAGATAATAAACTTTATGTCCCTACTTCTGTTGTGGTGCAGAAGCAGCCAGAGATAACACATAGGTGAAAGAGAATAGCTGTATTCCAGCAAAACTTTATGAACACTGAAATTTGAATTTCATGTAATTTTTCATGTATCACCAAATATTATTCTCTTGCTTCTTTTCAACCATTTAATAATGTAGGAACCACTCTTAGCTTGAGGGCTATACCAGAATGGGTAGGAAGGGCCGGCTCTGTGGTGTAGAGGGTAATGCTGCCGCCTGCAGTGCAGGCATCTCATATGGGCACCAGTTTAAGTCCTAGCTGCTCCACTTCCATTCCAGCTCTCTGCTATGGCCTGGGAAGGTGGTGGAAGATGGCCCAAGTCCTTGGGCCCCTGTACCCACATGGGAACCCGCAAGAATCTCCAGACTCCTGGCTTTGGATTGACCCAGCTCTGGCCGTTGTGGCTATTTGGAGAGTGAACCTGTGGATAGAAGACTTTCTCTCTCTCCCTCTCCTCCCTCCCTCCCTCCCTCCCTCCCTCCCTCCCTCCCTCCCTCCCTCCCTCCCTCCCTTCCTCTCTCTCTCTCTCTCTCTCTCTCTCTCTCAATGCTTCTCTGTAATGCTGTCTTTCAAATAAATAAATAAATCTTTAAAAAAATAAAGTGTGCTGGCCGGCGCCGCGGCTCAATAGGCTAATCCTCCTCCTGTGGCGCCGGCACCCCGTTTGGGGCGCCGGATTCTGTCTCAGTTGCTCCTCTTCCAGTCCAGCTCTCTGCTGTGGCCTGGGAGGGCAGTGGAGGATGGCCCAAATGCTTGGGCCCTGCACCTGCATGGGAGACCGGGAGGAAGCACCTGGCTCCTGGCTTTGGATGGGTGCAGCGCGCCGGCCCTAGCGGCCATTGCGGGGGGTGAACCAACGGAAGGAAGACCTTTGTCTCTTTCTCTCACTGTCTAACTCTGCTTGTCAAAATAAATAAATAAAATGTACTTAGACAATATTTAAAAAAAAAAATGGAAGAGACTGAATTTGAGCTGTAGAACCATAGTTAACTAACTCCTAACTAACTCCATAGTTAACTAACAGCTTAGTTAACTAAGCTCTAAAGCTTACAGCATACATCTTGAATTTGTCATAACTACCTTCAAATAATACTGCATCACTTCTCATAAGTGTAAGAACTTTACAGGGCAGGTTAATACTCCACTTAAGGCACCCTTGTGCCGTGTAACAGTACATGGATTTGATACTCGACTGCAGCGCCTGACTTCAGCTTCCTGCTAACGCAGACCCTGGGAGCAGTGGTGATGACTCAAGTAATTGGGATCCTACCACCCATGTCAGGAGGAGACTTGGATTGAGTTTCCAGCTCTAGATTTCAGCTCCTGCCCAGTCTTGGCTGTTGCAGGCACTTGGTGAATGAGCCAATAGATAGAAGCTCTTTCTGTCTCTCTATCTTTCAAAAAAATAAATGCAAAAGAAAAACAACTTTGCAACATTGTTTTTTTATTTTCTTTCTGCTATTGCCTTTATATATTTTATATCTACATATGCTATAAACCTCATACATCATTATTACTCATACACCACTCATACATTGTTATTACTTTTGTATCTTTGCTTTATCAGTAGTGAAGAATGTCTAGCCTGCAGGCCATGTAAAAAGCCAACAAAATCACCTGGTTTGGCCCTGCTAAGGCAACCACAAGCCAGGATTCGAAATTCAATAAATCTGTAGCAGGCTAATTTTTAAGTTGATAATTTTCTATGGCCTGTGAATGATGTCACAAATATCCAAATTGTCTTTGTCAGAATAAGTTTCCCCACCTCTGCTAAATAGTCCAATATATATTTTTAATGAATTATTTTCATTTTTATTTGAAAGAAAGTTGGACATACAACTGCCATCCACTAGTCCATCTAGTATCCTTCTTCTTTAGCCTGGTATGGGAACATTTCCTTTGATTTTTCTAAAAGTGTTTGTCTGCTGGCAGTAGATTCTATCAGCTTTTGTTTGGAAATATCTTCATTTTTGCCTTCACTGTTGAAGGAGATTTTCAAGAGTGTTGAATTCTAGGTTGACCTTGTTTTCTTTTTTTATGAAACTCCTTAAGGATACCCTTTAAGTGTGTTCAAGGTCACCGTTTTTTTTTCTGCAGTATTTTAATGTGTTGAGTTTTTTTCTTTTAGCAGTTAATTTAGTGGAGAACCTGCTTGATCTTCCAAAGCTTATTCAATTAAACTTTTTTTTTAAAGAATGGTCTAGAGCACCCTTTTCTTTGTGCTCATTTAGCCCAATAACATGACATGACACTTCTGGGGGTTTTTACTCGGTTGTTCTGCTCTGACTTGTCAGAACTAGAACGTTTTCTGCTTGTGAACTCTGGAAATGATTTGACCCACTGCTTGCTCTCTGATCATTTTTCTGGCTAGTTTAACCTAAGAATGTGCTGCTCAATGTGCTTAGTGTGCACTCAGTTCTCAAGGGCACTTCGTGGAGGTTTTTGGAGCTCTTTTTCTGTGTGATTTCTTCCTCTTGGGTCCTCTGCCTCACCAATTCCAGTGCTTCTCTGAACTTTGCTCAATTTAGTGAGGTCGTTGTATTTGGTTTGGATCCTACATGTGGAATGGAAAACGTCTGCAGACAAATTCAGGGCATGTGTAGAACTCACTTTTCTCAGCGTTTCTGACTGATGTGCAGTGTCTCAAAACAGTTGTTTCATATATATTCTTCAATTTTCTCTATTTTAGCTCCAATGGAAACTCAAATCTAGTACAGTTACTCCATTGTGGTTGGGAACAGAAGTTCTTTTTTTATACATCATTGTGTTTTATTAGTTGTGTAATAATTATTTTATGCATTACAGCAATGGGAAAAAAGAGTGACTCTTGTAAGCATGAATTGCCCAAGGTGGAGTCACGTGGGTAACCAGACTGTAGCCAGTCTACTATACGAGAGCAGTCAGAGGGTCATGGACAATAGCCCCTAGGTTTTTGTGCATAGATTTTGAATGCTGGTTAATTAATTGAACTGATTGAAGGAAATATAGTTAGGAGAGTTTCTGTCATACCAAATTATTTTTTAATAGCTGTAGCTTTTCTTTTGTAGAACTTCAGGTTTATAAGTTGGGAAATAGGGGACTGAGCATTGTGGCATAGGGAGTAAAGCCACTGCCTGTGACACCAGCATCCCACTGGATGCCAGCTTGTGTCCCAGCTGCTTCACTTCCAGTCCAGCTCCCTGCTAATGGCCTAGGAAAGCCGTGGAAGATGGCCCAAGTGTCTGGACCCCTGCACCTATGTGTGAGACCCAGATGAAGTTCCTGGCTCCTGGCTTCCACCTGGCCCATCCTTGGCTGTTGCAGCCAGCTGGGGATTCAATTAACAGATGGAAAATCTCTGTCTCTCATTCTCTCTATAGCTCTCCCTTTCAAATAAATATATAAATCATACTTTTAAAAAAAGGCTGATCATAAATCACTCTTTTTAGGAAGTTTTTCTTGATCTTCTTTCCTGTCCTTATGTGTTCCCTTGTTTTACTTGTCTACACTCTGTACTGACTCTCAACTTCTTGGAGACAAGAACAGTCCTATTCAGGTCTTAATTTTAGCAATTAGTGTAGCTACTGTTGCACTTGAAGAGTGGATTGAGTGAATGCTGTCTTTTGCTTCCTTAGATAAATAAATTGGGTCTCCCCTTTAGCAGACCATCCATAATTTTTTAGTTACAGGAGATTTTTCAGAGGGAAATAGAGCAATGATGTGATCCTGTACATCATTTGATCAAGGTTAAAAAAAAGTTTGAACCAAAGTAGAAAGTTACTTGAGGGATAGAGAGGGTGTGCACTTTCAGCCGTTGGTTCACTCCCTTAGTAGCCTCAGTGGCCAGGAGTCAGGCTGGAGCAAAAGCAAAAGAGCCTGGAACTCAATCCAGGCCTCCCACATGGGTGACAGGAACCCAACTACCAGGACCATCACCCTTGCCTCCCAGGATACACAGTAACAAGAAGCTGGAGTCAGGAGCCTGAGCTGGCTGTCACACCCGGGCACTCAAACGTATGGTATACAGGTACCTTAACCAGCATCTTAACCAGTAGGCCAAATGTCTGCTCTCACGTAGAATTTTTTTACATGTTTAAGTTTTTATTTGAATGTTTTTTATTCTTTTAGGCTCCCATTTTTTCTTTGTTTGTATCCTTTTTTGTTGTCGTGTTGAGAGACATGTAACATAAAATTTACCATATATTTTTTTAAGATTTAATTTATTTATTTGAGAGGGAGAGTTAGAGACAGTGAGAGGGAGAGACAGAGATAAAGTTCTTCCATCCACTGGTTCACTCCCCAAATGGCCGCAACAGCCAGAACTGAGCTGATCGGAAGCCAGGAGCCAGGAGCTTCTTCCGGGTCTCCCACACGGGTGCAGGGGCCCAAGGACTTGGGCCGTCTTCCACTGCTTTCCTAGGCCATAGCAGAGAGCTGGATCTGAAGAGGAGCAGCTAGGAATAGATCTGGTGCCCATATTGGATACCGGCACTGCAGGCAGAGGATTAACCTCCTGCACCACAGCACCATCCCCAAAATTTACCATCTTAACGATTTTTAAGTATGTAGTTTACTTATGTTAATCATATTCTCATTGTTGTGAACAAGTCTTCAGAACTTTTGTCTTTTGCAAAACTCTAACTCTATGCCTGTTAAAAAGCCTCCTTTCAGTTCCTAATAACCACCTTTCTTCTCTGTTTCTTTGAATTTAACTGTTCTGAATAACTCTTGTAAGTGGAATCATATAACATTTATCTTTTTATGAGTGGCTTATTCCATTTCATGTAATGGTCTCAAGGTTTATCCTTGAGATGTAACAATTTCCTTACTTTTTAAGTCTGAAAAATCTTGAATTTGTATACTACATTTTGTTTATCCATTTATCCACCAAAGGACACTTGGGTCACTCCCATGTTTAAGCTATTTTGAGTAGTGCTGCTGTGAACATGAGTGCATAAATATCTCTTTGAGACCCTATTTTCAATTCTTTTGGATATGTAACCAGAAATGGGATTGCTGGGCCATGTGATGAGGGACCTCTTCATTTAGATATTGTGATAACTGTCATTGCTGTTGCTCCTGCTAAGCCATCTCTTTGGGTGCTTCTTTGCTTAATGTCATGGATCATCACAACTAACCTAGGCTTTTGTTCTTGTTTTTGGTATCCAGGGCTCATGCAGAATCTCCACAATATGTGAACAACCTAAAGTCGGAAACTGGTGATAATGGGAAGAATAAAGATGAAGGAGAAGCTTACAACCATGAGAAAAAGGCTGCAGATACTTCTCTTGAGCCTTATCCAGAAGAAAAAAAGAAGAAACGTGGATTCAGAGACAGAAAAGTATGGAACACAGTCATATAAGTCAATCAAAACTATAACCTCAAGTAGAAGAATGCAGTTCACTATTTTTTACTGTGCATTTCAGATGATTCATACTCACTTCCAGGTTATTCACCTCTGCTATTTTCATTGTTCTAAGCCAAAGGTTAAAGGTTCTCTCTCTCTCTCTCTCTCTCTTTTTTTTTTTTTTTTGACAGGCAGAGTGGATGGTGAGAGAGAGAGAGAGACAGAGAGAAAGGTCTTCCTTTTTTCCGTTGGTTCACCCCGCAATGGCCGCTGCGGCTGGCACACCGCGCTGATCCAAAGGCAGGAGCCAGGTGCTTCTCTTGGTCTCCCATGTGGGTGCAGGTCCCAAGGACTTGGGCCATCCTCCACTGCCTTCCCAGGCCATAGCAGAGAGCTAGACAGGAAGAGGAGCAACCGGAACAGAACCGGCACCCCAAACGGGACTAGAACCTGGAGTGCTGGCGCTGCAGGCAGAGGATTAGCCTATTGAGCTGTGGCGCCGGCCCAAAGGTTCTCTTGAATTTGAGGTTAAAGGGGGTAGTTAAGAGGACCTAAGGTTGGTAACCAGAATTAGCATATTCTTTCTTAGGTCCTTTAATTCACCTACCTAAGTTGATGCTTGGTTTCTGCATCTTCCTTAGGCTAAACATTGTCATGTACTCATATGTTGAATCTTTGTAGTATTTCTTATCTAGGATGTCAGGTTGTAAACAGAGAACATAATCTCTTTGTAAATATCTAGTCTCTAGAAAACCAAGGAACTTTGAGGACAGCATAAATTTCAAGTGATTGTCAAGATTTATTTATATTTACTCCAGATTTTTTAAAAGAAATGAAAATTAAAAATACATTGTTTGAATTGCTTCTCAGCCTTTTGGCTAAGATCAAGTATAAAAATACATTGCTTGCGTACTCCTCCCTAAACCCATTCTTCTCTCTGCCTCTTCAGAGGTTAATCAGTACACTGAATTTGCTGTTTATCATTTCCATGATGAAGTGATAGATTTCTGTGTTTAATTTTATTTTAAATTTTTTAAAAATTCTTCTATAAAAAGGTTGAGTCAGTCATACTGTTTAGTTCATAGCATCGTATGTTAGTCTATGCTTACTACTTTTAAATTTTGTTTGATTATAGTTTGTATTTTAATTTTTAAATTTATTTTCATCTGCTTGAAAGGCACAGTGATAGAAATAAGAGAGAAATCCCCTATTCACTGGTTCATTCCCCAAATGCATGTAATAGCTAGAGCTGGGCCATGCCCAAGCCAGGAGCTGAGGACTGCATCCAGGTCACCCATGTAGGCAGCAGGTACCAAAACACATAAGCCATCATCTGCCACTTCCTACGTGCATTAGCAGGAAGCTGGATAAGAAGTAGAGGAGCCAAGACTCAGCCGAGACTGGATCAGTCACCTCAATATGGGATGTGGGCATTGCCAGTGGCTGCTCACCTCACTGCACCACACTGCCCACCCCAGTTATATTGTTTTTAGTTTTTATTTTATTGTTCTTTATGAAATTCAGGACTTCAGTTCTGGAAAATTCTCACAACTTGCTTCAATATTACTTTCTCTTTTATTTTGCAACTCCTGTTAAATTTATGTTGACTCCTCACATATCCTTTTTGTATCTTAACTGTTCTTTCATGTTTTTTCTCATTAGTTCTTTCTGCTGCGTTCAGAGTTAATTCTTCAAGTACTGTCCTATAATTTGTCAGTTGCCTTTCTACATGTGTATTCTAGAATTATGCCATTATCCTAGAAAAAATTTAACGAATAATTTTTAAAAAAATTTTATGATACTGTGGTAAGTTTCCAAAATTTATTTTCTTTCCCTTTTACTATACTGTTTCTGCACATGCCTGCATAAGTGTGTGTATTTTCCCTCCAGCAGGTCTTTCCACATTCTAAGTGCACTGTACTTATTCAGGTCATTTCTAGGTTGCTTCATTATTTCCTTTTTGTCAGAAATGACTCTATCTGATTTTATGCTTACTTTGCATTTTTCCGTAAGTGTTTTTAGAATATTTTTGTGCAGCTCTGTTTTGTGTAGGAGATTATTGTGCTTTTTGGGTTCCATAAAATAAGCAATATATGCCAAACATTTAAGCTAAAGAAAATTGGTAAAATGACTGAATACTCAATTCAACTTACTTATTATACAAATAACAGAGTGATTAGAAAATGGCAAGGAAGCTAATATTTGTTGAGCATTTCTGTGTGTCAAGTATTGTATCTACTTATCTATATGCGTGCATATGGGTATATATGGATATGTATGTGTATGCGTGTCTGTGTACATACCTGTTTGCTAAATCGCTTGGAACAGTTAAGTGGCTTTTGTAAAATACAGTTGCTTACTCTAGAGGCAGGAATAGAAATCCGTGCTCATTCTACTGCATTCTTCCAGCATAGCATACTTTGACCACTTGACTTTGTGATATAGCCTAGGTCAGTTAATGTCATGCCATTTCAGTGATCTTAGGATTTCTTTAATGAGACCTGAGCCCTGGTTTCTCACTTTATGCACTGTGGTGGAATTGGCTAGTTATCTATTAAATGGGAGTGACTTCAGGCTCTTGTAGACCTGGCATAAAAAGCTTCCTGCAGGATTTTTCAGTGCTGTTTCTCCCCTTCCTGTGTAATGACTAGGACTGACCTCGGGAGCCACACATCAGCTCCTTCAGCTTGAGTATGAGGAGGAATTTATGGTGTTCTACCCTTGCACTCTGCATTGTTTGCTAGAAATCAACTTTGATTTTGTTTGAGCCATTGTATTTTGGATGTATTTGTGATATTGTTTTAATCTACCCTAACTAAGAGTGTGCTTGTTTTAAAAGGCCAAAAATGAAGGCCACAGAGTTTTTCCACATAATAAATATGTGTTTATGTAATTTTAAATATTCCAATAAAAACATAGAAATTTTCAAAAACATACTTTTATAATGAATAAGATACTATAAATGAGAAAATATAGTCTTTAATAATGCTAGAATTTGTTCTGAGTGATATTTAAGAATGTCACTATAGTAACTCATGTTTCGTATTGTTAGTTTTACTGACCAATTAATTTTTTTAAGATTTTATTTATTTATTTGAGAGGTAGAGTTACAGAAAGAGACAGAGACAGGGAGAAAGGTCTTCCGCTGGTCCACTTACCAGTGGCTGCAATGGCCAGAGCTGAGCCGATCCTAAGCCAGGAGCCAGGAGCATCTTCCAGGTCTCCCATGCTGGTGCAGGGTCCCAAGTACATGGGCCGTCTTCTACTGCTTCTCCAGGCCTTAGCAGAGAGCTGGACCAGAAGAGGAGCAACAAGGACACAAACTGGCGCCCATATGGGATGCCAGCACCATAGGCAGAGGCTTAACCTACTAAGCCACAGAACCGGCCCTGACAAAAATTAATCTGTGGGGGCTGGCGCTACTGTGTAGTGGGTAAAGCCACCACCTGCAGTGCCGACATCCCATATGGGTGCCAGTTAGAGTCCCTGCTGCTCTACTTCTGTTCTAGCTCCCTGTTAATCCACCTGGGAGAATAGCATATGATGATCCAAATGCTTAGGCTCTGCACCGACATGGGAAACCCAGAAGAAGCTCCTGGCTTCTAATCAGCCCAGCTCTGGCTGTTACAGCCATTTGGGAAATAGGCCACCTGATGGAAAAAAATTCTCATTCTCTCTCTCTCTCTCTCTAACTACATTTCAAATAAATAAATAAATCTTTTTAAAAAAATTCGTTTACTTCTTACCCAATGAAACTGGTATCCTAGAACTTGGAATTGTGGAGAACTTTAAGAGGTCATTCTGTGACAGATGGTTATTATTGTAGATGACCAAAAATTAACTAGAGGAAGAAAAGGAAAGGAGTCTTTAACATTGAAGACAGATGTTGGCTTATAAATAAGGGTGTAAGTCACCTCATGAGACAATGCATGCTGAGCCCATAATGTATTTCTAAAACCTTTATGCCTGCTACCTTTTCTAAGTCTTGACTCCAGTCTTCATTCCATGCTTGGGCATTATTTTTGACATCAGGGGCCACAGAGACTCACTCTAACTTGCATTCACTTGTTGGGCTCAAGATATTACAGCATAGGTTTTTCCATAGGCACTACACAAAAATTAAGCCATTGAATGGTATTAGGACCAAGGGAATCTTTTTTCTGACAGGCAGAGTTAAACAGTGAGAGAGAGAGAGAGAGAGGGAGACAGAGAGAGACAGAGGTCTTCCTTCCGTTGGTTCATTCCCCTAATGGCTGGCGCTGCGCCGATCCAAAGCCAGGAGCCAGGTGCTTCCTCCTGGTCTCCCATGCAGGTGCAGGGCCCAAGCACTTGGGCCATCCTCCACTGCCCTCCCAGGCCACAGCAGAGAGCTGGACTGGAAGATGAGCAACCGGGACAGAATTTGGCACCCCGACCGGAACTAGAACCCGGAGTGCTGGCGCCGCAGTTGCAGGATTAGCCTAGTGAGCTGCGGCGCCGGCCTCTTTTTTTTTAAAACATTGAAAGAGCTCATCTCCCACCTACCAACCTCCATCCTTCAATCCAGTTATGTAAACCCACTGAAACAGTTAAAATATGTGGGCTTTTGAATCAGAGGCCTGCTTATTGTGGTGACGTGGAATGAAAAGCAAGTAGAGACACCAGCCACTCATCTCATCTCATCTCATCTCATCTCATCTCACAACTGTGGTGAAAAGAGATACTCTTGTGGAGAAAGGGCAGTTGGGGATGGTGGCACTGTTAGCCACACCTCCTAGACCACCTATAATCCATTCCTGAACCCACAAATTAAATGCATCTCATTCAGGGGGACATCAAGGGATTGTACAGCACCATTTGCATGATGTACTTATTGCATCAGCACCAGCTGGAATCTAGACTTTTTGTATTTTATCTGTAAGTCTTGTTCTGCTATTCAACATAATACAGAATGTCTGAATTTTTTAAAAATGATTTTTACTGTAAAATAAAAGATAGATGCAGGAAACCACTAAACTTATTTTTATAATAATTATCTTGTTTCATTCCTTTTTATCACCCTGAAGTTCATCCCTAAATGTATGATTTAATCTTCCCTGTTTTGTTTTGATACTGTGCCATTTCAGTCCCATAAGCTACAGGTAACAGAATCCAGGCCTTTTATCCTGTAAATTTTCCATGATCTAGATTTTGTTGATGTTTATTGTCAGTGCCAGTCAGCCTATTCCTCTGTTCTCAGTAGTACCTGAATGTTGGCAACTGGATTCTGGGCTTGATCAGACTCAGGTTTTGTTGTCCACCTAAATTTGTAGTCATGCTTCTTGATGAGTTCTAAGAAATTCACATCAAGAAGTTGTCATGCAAAGTAACTTGTTTACAGCAAATAAGTGATCATGGGAAATAATTTTCAAGCCATGCTTCCTCAGGCAGGGGAAAAGGGTATCTTTTTTTAGGATAAATGAATATGTACAAGGGGAGGTTCTCGTCAGCGCATGTAGGACTGTGTACAAGTTCATACAGGTACAGTTCAGGAATATGCACCAACATAGGTTGTACGATATGGTAATAAGGCATAAGTTCCTCCTGTGGTGATGATCTTAGTATTATAATGAAGCAAAGGGTAACCTTTGGACGCTCTTTGACCCAGCTAACTAGGTGATGCTCTTGAAGTAGGATCTGGCCCAATTCAGAGAGGCTGGGATTGCAACTTTTCCTAGGATATAATGAAAACCAGAAAGATAACCTTGGATAACATTAGGATATTGAAATAGAGATGAGTTGCAATAAGAACTTTTGAGCTGCTCAGGAGCATTTAGCTGGTGACAGTTTGATCCCTATGGCAAGACTACAGGTGGTAGTATGTCCTCCCTCCCTCCCTCCCTCCCTCCCTCCCTTCCTTCCTTCAAGATTTATTTATTTATTTGAAAGGCAGAATTACAGAGAAAGGTAGAGACAGAGAGAGAGAGAGTTCTTCCATCCTCTGGTTCACTCTCCAAGTGGCCAGAACAACCAGGGCTGAGCCAGACTGAATCCAGTAGCATTTTCTGGGTCTCCCATGTGGGTGCAGGGGCCTAAGCATTTGGGCCATCCTCTGCTGCTTTCCCAGGCACATTAGCAGGGTCCTGGATCAGAAGTGGAGCAGCCAGGACTTGAGCCTGTGCCCATTTGGGATGCCAGTGCTGCTGGTTGGGTCTTTAACTCACTGTGCCGCTATGCCACAGCATCAGCCCCAGTATGTCCTTCCATTAGGAGACACCTAATGTCTACTTTTCTTCTTGTGATATTAGCTATTGATGTTCAGTGCCTAGATCTGTTCATTCATTGGAGTCACAAAATGGTAATACTATAATTTCATCAGATTCTTTTCATTTTTTAATTGGAATATTTTATAAAGAGATACTGTCATTCATCTACTCTTTGGTTACAGGCAGTATTTAGCTTCGCTTTAGTTCTCATGAGGGGAATTTAAAGAGTTCATGAAAATGGAATTAAAATGCTTATTTTAGTTAAAAAAATTTTGAAGTTGTGTATAGAGGGTGTTCAAGAAGTTCAAGGAAGATGTATACTATAAAAAAACCTTAAAAGATTTCAAACTTTTAAATTACAATTGTAGTTCAATATAAAATGCCTTTAAGATATGTAGTTAAGTCTCATAGCTGCTTAGAAATTGAAAAGCTTCTTACTATGTTTGCTACGTGCTTAATCTTTTGATAAAATATATCAAATCTGAAATCTATTTAGAGTTTAATGGAAGCTAGCATTGAAGAGATTCTTTTTGTGACAAATTAGCAGTCCCTTGTCAGTGGCTAAATCATGTCTGGGAGTGGAATTGAGATCATTATTACGCAGCTGCTGCCAGTAACCTCAAAGTGACATCTAAGTAGGATTGATAGCTCCAGTAATAGCTATGTTAATATGGAAAATTTAAAACATTTATAATATTTTTCTTTGTATTAATGAGTTGTTATATGAGCATAGTACTGATGAGTTTTTACATCTTATTGCCTTAATATATTTTCTAGATTATTATTTATAAGATGTTATTTGTTGTTGACTATCTCAGCATATGAAATTCAGGTATGTGAGAAATTTTCTCACCAAAATATTACATAATTGGTTTTGTATTTGGTATGTTGCATGCATAGATTGAGGGCTTGTAGGTCAGGTCAGGGAATGAGCTTTTATGTTAACCTGACAAACATTTAGTTAAAAGAATATGCAATGCTTGATTTTGTTGCTTTTAAAAGTTTGCTTATAGGCTTCCCAACTCTGCTCCTTTCTAAATGTACTGTATGTAAAGGATCTCTGGCAATTTGCATGATTCTATGGTCAAAAGTAAGCATTTGTTGCTTCAGACCTAGTAATAAAATTGAGTTTCCATAATATGTAATTTTATTTTTCTATGCCATTGTTTATCTATTACCATCTCTACCTTTTTCTTTGCTAATTATTAAAAAATATGAAATCTCAAGTCTGTTTTGTTTTAGGACTCAGGAAATCTCATATATATTGCATTTGGGAACTGGGGAACTGTGTAATGAACTCCCTTTTAAAAACAATATTTAAGAACTGATATATATCTGGATTTTTACTTGTTTCTGAGATCTTTTGAGTTTTCTTAGGGTATTTTTCAGTTTTACTAATTTTCATTGATTGGTTACTATCCTCACCCTGTCTTTTATGACCTTGTCTAAATATGATCAGAGTCGGCGAACTTGGAAGGCTTCCATAGCCTTGTCAACTCATGACGAGAGCCTAGGGTGGTTACTGGCACCATAAACTAGAGTGTCAATGTGTTGGGTCAACAACAGGAGTCACTGTGCACTTGCTCCTCATGTGGGATCTCTGTCCTTAATGTGCTGTACATTTTGATTTAATGCTATTAACTAGTGCTCAAACAGTGTGTTTCACTTTGTGTTTCTATGTAGGTGCAAACTATTGAAATCTTAATACTAAATTGATCTTCTGTATATAAAGAGAATTGAAAATGAAATCTTGATGTGAATGGAAGGGGAGCGGGAGAGGGGAGGGTTGCGGGTTGGAGGGAAGTTGTGGGAGGGGGAAGCCATTGTAATCCATAAGCTGTACACTGGAAGTTTATATTCATTAAATAAAAGTTAAAAATAAAAAAATAAAAAAAATGAAAATTCAAAAAAAAAAAAAAAGAAAGTAGAAAATTCCTCAGAAAATGTTCTTAAGAAGTCCCATAGCATTGCCTCAAATGGGGTGTGAATGGTATATTGCATGAAAGAGATTCAAGAAATTTTGAATTCAGTTTTTTAAAAATTTATTTTATTTACTTGAAAGGCAGAGTTAGAGGGGGAAGAGAGAGGGAGATCAAGATCTTCCATCCACTGTTCACTCCTCAAATGGCCGTAGCGGCCAGGGCTATGCCAGGCCAAAGCCAGGAGCCAAGAGCTTCATCTGGGTCTCCCACATGGGTGTAGGTGCCCAAGCACTTGGGCCATCTTTTGCTTCTTTCCCAAGCACATTAGCAAGGAGCTGAATCAGAAGTGGAGCAGCCAGGACACCAGTCAGCACCCATATGGGATGCCTGTATTGCCAGCAATGACTTAACTCTCTATGCCACAATGCTGGCCCCAATTCAATTTTTTTGTAATATAAAAAATACTGTTAAGGGAGGAGATGTATAGTTTGGCACACACTCACTTGGACTTACCCCTAATGGTAGAGCTAGAAATGTGCCAGGGGATTCCAATTCAGTCCCATCAAGGTAGCATGTACCAATGCCATCTTACCTGTTAAAGTGATCATTTTAAGTTCAGAATTGATCAAAAAGATAGGATTAAGTGTCAAAGAGATTACATAAATAAGACCAGTGTCTGCAAATAATAATTGATAGAATTAAAAAGGAGAGAATGATCCTACATGGGAAGTAGGGTACACAGCAGACTCATAGAATGGCAAATGCCCTAAACAGCACTCTGGACTCAGAATCAGCCCTTAAGGCATTTGGATATGGCTAAAAAGCCCATGAGAGTTTTGCAGGCATGGATAGGTAAGACACTCTGGGGAAAAAAAATAATAATAATAAAATAACCTAAATGAAAGATCTCTGTGAGTGAGATCCCAGCAGAAAGAACAGGGCATCAAAGAAGGAGGTACCTTTCTTTGAAGGGAGGGGAGAACTTCCACTTTGACTATGGCCTTGTCTAAATAAGATCAGAGTTGGTGAACTCAAGAGGCTTCCATAGCCTTGGCAGCTCATGACCAGAGCCTCAGGCGATTACTGACTTCATAAATAAGAGTGTCAATTGTTAAATCAACAACGGGAGTTACTGTGCACCTGCTCCCCAAGTAAGACCTCTGTCCTTATGTGTTGTACTATGCAAATTAACAGTAAAACTACTACTCAAGCGGTACTCTATACTTTGTGTGTCTGTGTGGGTGCAGTCTGTTGAAATCTTTACTTAGTATATACTAAGTTGATTTTCTGTTTATAAAGATAATTGAAAATGAATCTTGATGAAGAATGAGATGGGAGAGGGAGTGGGAGATGGGATGGTTGCGGGTGGGAGGGAGGTTATGGGGGGAAAAGCCACTATAATTCAAAAGTTGTACTTTGGAAATTTATATTTATTAAATAAAAATTGAAAAAAATACTGTTATAGAAAAAATGACAATAAAATTTTCTAGAAAATGAGTAATATAACTGATAAGTATTGATGATGAGAATTTACAAGTAATGCTTAGTAGAGTGATACTGTGAAATTTATGATTTTAAGGTGATGGAATATGAGAACAGGATTCGAGCCTACTCTACACCAGACAAAATCTTTCGCTATTTTGCTACCTTGAAAGTAATCAATGAACCTGGTGAAGCAGAAGTGTTTATGACTCCGCAAGATTTTGTGCGATCCATAACACCTAATGAAAAACAACCAGAACGTAAGTTGCTAAAGTGAAAAATAAGATTGTGATACTTATTTTATTATAAACTACCTTGATTTTTGTTTCTGTGAGTGGCTTAGATTTTATAGATCCATGCAATAATTACATTCACTGTGTAACTACAGAATGTTAGGCATTGTACTAGGCTTTAGGAGTATAAAGGATGGGAGCTTGCAATCTAATGTGGCAATCCTCAACCACGGCAAGAGGTTGAGAAATTGTACTCAATTGGCTGAGATTCATTGCCTGAAGTTGGAATGTTTTAAGGCGATACATTACACATATGGCTACAATCCACTTACTCTTTAGTAAGGGAGGTAGAGATGGTAATAGATAATTTCAGAAATGTGGTGATTTGTAAAAGAATATTACGTAAAGTCCTATGGCAGTGAGAAGAAGAGGCATTTAACTCAATCTGGAAGTTTGAAGACTGCTTTCCAGAGAATAATCTAATTAGGATGACTAAGAGTCAGACAATCAAAGGTTAGTGAAAAGGGTGTCTTGTGTAGAGGAAACAGCCTGGGCAAACATAAGAAATGACCTGTAGGGCGAGGGTTAGGGCTCAGCAGGTTGAGCTGCTGCTCAGGACACCTGCTTCCCATGTGAGAGTGCCAGTTCAAGTGCCAGCTACTCTGCTTCAGATCCAGCTCCTGCTAATAAAGTGCCTGGGAAGGCAGCAGATGATGGCCCAAGCACCCAAGTCCCTGCTGCTCACGTGGGAGACCTGAATGTCATTCAGGCTTTAGCCTGGTGCAGTGCCAGCTTTTGCAGCCATTTGGGGAATAAACTAGCAGGTGGGAGAACTCTCTCAGTCTCTCCCTGTCTCTCTGTCACTCTGCTTTTCAAATAAATTAATAAATCTTAAAAAACTACAAAATTCATGAAAAATGGAATTGGAGGATACATTTAATAGAAAAATAAGTGGCTTAATATTACAAGTTAAATATACCAGGCCAGCGCTGCGGCTCAATAGGCTAATCCTCCGCATGAGGCACCAGCACACTGGGTTCTAGTCCCGGTCAGGGCGCTGAATTCTGTCCCGGTTACTCCTCTTCCTGTCCAGCTCTCTGCTGTGGCCCAGGAAGGCAGTGGAGGATGGCCCAAGTCCTTGGGCTCTGCACCCGCATGGGAGACCAGGAGAAGCACCTGGCTCTGGGCTCCGGATCAGCGCGGTGTGCCTGCCGCAGTGCGCCTGCCCCAGCGGCCACTGGGGGGTGAACCAACGGAAAAAGGAAGACCTTCCTCTCTGTCTCTCTCACTGTCCGCTCTGCCTGTCAAAAAGTAAACAAACAAACAAGTTAAATATACCGATTTAAGAATGTATTTGGGAGACTCTGTAGGAAAAATGATGGAGTACGGAAGCTCAAAGATTCAGACATTCCACCAAAGCAACCATTAAATTAGCAAAAACAGGAACTGAGATTTTTGGGACTCTACAGTCTAGTCACAAACTTACACAGTGAGGCGAGTGGCTAATGAAGAAGAGGGCTGCTAAATTTTGGTAAGAAAGCACTGTGGCATTTTTGCCTACCCACCAACCATGGCATCTGGTTTGTTTTTGTTTTTGTTTTTAAGATGTATTTATTTCAGAGGCTGAGCAACAGAGAGAGAGAGAGAAATGTATCTTCCATCTGCTGATTAATTTCGTAAATGGCAGCAATGGCTGGGCCTGGGCAAAGCCAAAACCAGGAGCCTAGAACTCCATCTGGATCTCCCACATGGGTGGTAGGGGCCCAAATATTTGGCTCATCTCCTGATGCTTTCCCAGGTATGTTAGCAGGGAGCTGTACTGGAAACCAGCTGGGATTTGAACCACATTGCAAGGGGCAGCTTAACTCACTGCACCACCATGCTGGCCCATATTGTTTTATTTTGATTTGTAACTTCTGTTTTTGTTTGCTATGATTTAAATGACAAATTCTTAATTCAAGAAAATAGTAATTGCAACATATGATAATATGCATATAATGTTTAAAAAAGAAGAATGGAGCTAGATAAGAGCAGAGTTTTTACATGCTACTGAAGCCATTGTAGCTATTAATTTCATGTAGATTATTATCAATTAGGGATTGTAAATGTAATCCCAGAGCTACCACTAAGAAATAACTTCAAAATTTGTGGAAAAGGTAATGAGGAATAGCTGAAAATGGTGATAGAGAAAAAATAGTCAAACACTAAAGAGGCCAAGATTGGAGAAATTGAAGGACAAAAAAGAAGATACATAGAAAACAAATACTAACAAAATGGTAGAAGTTGGTTTCTTTTCTTTACTCTTTATTTCTTCAAAGATTTATTTATTTGAAAGGCACAGTTACAGAGAGGGAGGGAAGGAGTGAGGGAGGGGAGGAGAGACAGGAACAGAGAGAGACAGAGAGATGTTCCATTCACTAGTTTAGTGACACAGCAGGTGCCTGTGACACTAACATGAGCATTTGTTTGACTCCTAGCTGCTCCATTTCCTATCTAGCTCCCTTCTAATATGCCTGGGGAAGCAGTGGAAGATGGCCCAGGTGTTTGGGCCCATGCTACCCTTGTGGGTGATCCAGATAGAGTTACAGGCTCCTGGCTTCAGCCTGGCCCAACCTTGGCCATTGCAGCCATTTAGGGGAGTGAATCAGTAGATGGAAGATCTCTCTCTCTCTCTCTCCCTCTCTCTCTCTCTCTCTCTCTCTCTCTCTCTCCCCCTTCCTCTCCCCCTCCCTCCCCTTTTCAAATAAGTAAAATAAATCTTAAAAACAAAAAAAGATTTAATAGTTATGAGTATATACCCACCAAATGCCAGACCACAGTATATGTGAAGAAAACACTGAGCAAAGGGAGAAATAGATAATGGTTGGAAACTTTTACATGCATTTCAGTAATGGGTAGAACCTCTAGACAGGGGATGAATAAAGAACTAGAGGAGTTAAACAACACTATAAACCAACTAGACCTAGTAAACATACAGAACACTCCAAGAGCTGCAGAATACAGTCTTCTCCAGTGCACATACAACAGTGTTCAGGATATACTGTACTTTAGACCTCAAAACATAGTTTAAAAGATTGAAAACGTACACAAGTTTTTTCTAATCACAGTGGAATGAAACAAATCATAAATAGAAAAATAAAAACATGTATGAAATGAAACAGTACCAATGAATAAAAGAAGAAAAATTAGAAAACACTTCCAGTTGAATGAAAAGGGAATCAGAACCTACTAAAACTTGGGCGGTGCCACAAAAGCAGCTGTCATAGGGAAATTTTATAGCTATAAACACCTAAATTTGAAAAGAAGAACAATCTAGGGGGCCAGTGCTGTGGTGCGGCAGGTTAAAGCCCTGGCCTGCAATGCCACCATCCCATATGGATATAGTTTCAAGTCCCAACTACTCCACATCCAGTCCAGCTCCCTGCTAGTGCAACTGGAAAGTAGCGGAGGATGGTCCAAGTCCTTGGGCCTCTGCACCCATGTGGGAGACCCAGAAGAAGCTCCTGGCTCTTGGCTTCAGATTAGCTCAGCTCCAGCCGTTCCAGCCATTTGGGTAGTAAACCAGCAGATGGAAGACCTCTCTCTCTCTGCCTCTGCCCCTCCGTAACTCTGCCTCTTGAGAGGCAGAGTTAGAGAATGAAAGGCAGAGAGAGAAAGAGAGGCCTTCCATCCGCTGGTTCACTCCCCAACTGGCCGCAACGGCCGGAGCTGTGCCAGTCCAAAACCAGGAGCTTCTTCTGGGTCTCCCAAGCGGGTGCAGGGGCCCAAGGACTTGGGCCATCTTCTGCTTCTTTCTCTGGCCATAGCAGAGAGCTGGATTCGAAGTGGAACAGCCGGGACTTGAACTGACACCCATATGGGATGCTGGCACTTCAGGTGGCAGCTTCACTCACTACACCACAGAACCAGCCCCTATACTCCTGATTTTATAAGAGTAAATATTTTCATTCCTGCTAGAATATTTCTTCTGTGCAGATAAAATCTTATGTTTGAGTAACTTTAAAAAGGATGTATTTTGGGGCTGGTATTATGGCACAAAGGGTTAAGCCTCCACCTGCAGCACCTGTATCCCATGTGATGTCGGTTCATGTCCCAGCTGTTCCGCCTCTGTTCTAGCTTCCTGCTAGTGTACCAGTGATAGCAGCAGAAATAGCCCAAATATGTTGATCTCTGTACCCATATGAGAGACCTGGATGGAGTTCCAGGCACATAGCTTGTTGCAGCCATTGAGGTGGTGAAACCAAATGGAAGATCTCTGTGCTTTTCAGATAAATAAATATTTTTTAAAAATATGGTTTGCTTCCAATGTAACAAAAATAATGAACTAAGACTTCAGACAGGCCACTAAAAATCATTACAATGTTTAAGGAATATTATTTTTATACTCTTGGAAATCATTATATGTTTTAATTGCTTCCACATATTCTAGCATTTAACTTTGTAGTATTGTGGGTTTTTTTTTAAATTTTTTTAAAGATTTTATTTATTTGAGAGATAGTGTTACAGACAGAGAAAGGAGAGACAGACATAAAGGTCTTCCTTTCTCTTATTCACTCCCCAAGTGACCACAACGGCAGAAACTGGGCCAATCTGAAGCCAGGAGCTTCTTCTGGGTCTCCCAAGTGTGGACAAGGGCCCAAGCACTTGGGCCATCTTCTACTGCTTTCCCAGGCCATAAGCAGAGAGCTGGATTTGAAGAGGAGCAGCCAGTTCAGGAACCAGCACCCATATGGGATGCCGGCACTGCAGGCAGAGGCTTAGCCTCATGGGCCATATTGCCAGCCCCAGTATTTTGTGTTTTTTAATTATTAAAAGACCTAATATAGTTTAGCTACTAAATGTCTAATATACCAACTACATTTCTGGTTTAGAATAGGGAGTAATTGCTTTTCTTCTAGGATGATAATCTTCAAGGGAAATTTTGACACATTAAAATGAAATTCAGTGGGAAATTTGGTTTCATTTTTATTTACCCATGAACAGGAATTTCCACAAATGTTGATACAGCAGAAGTAAAATATATATTATTCCTGTATAAGTTAAAGTAAAGAAAAGAGTAAGGCTGTAGAATTTTTTTGTAGTTTGAATTTCTATCATCAGATGCCTGGACTCTAGCCAGTAGCTCATATTTCAACTTTTTTTGGTCATATCTTCACACATACTGTATTCCAGGATATCCAGCAGTTCTAAATTTGTGAGCTTTAGTTTTAGAACAATTTAAAAATAATCATGTAGCACAGACTACATGAAGGTCTAAAATTAAAGTCTTAAAATGAATAGAGAGCTATTGAATGTGAGTGAAAAGCTGAATAAGAATAGTTTGGTACTGAAACTCAAGAAAATTCAACATAGCCTTAGTTAAGTAGCAAGGGTGTAAAAGAAAAAATATCTTATGTGACTTTAGCATGTCTCATCTCCCTTTCTGTAACATCTGAATTGCCTTGCTTGGATATTGTAAATCAGGCAGTTGTTTCAGGCTCTGGTCTTTGAATGACTCTTGCTATTGCAGTAACCAGTTCTGTGTAGCTGGCCAGTGATTTGAATTACCAACTGCATGCAGAGAGTATTTTAAGTTCCAGGTAGAAAAACATGAGCTTTGGTCTGAGCAAAACATACCTTAATTTCTTTCCACTCTGTCTAGTTGCTTACCCAATTCGTCTTGATGTGATTTCATCTGCATGGCATGTAGAATGCAGATAGAGAAACACAGACCATACTGAGGTTTGCTTGTTCTGCATTCCTCTCTGACCCTTTAGGCCCTTAATAATAATCTTCCCAGAGCTCTTTGTTGGAAGTACATGGTTTTTACCTAACTGTATAATGCAGGAGATAGATTTTGAAAGCATTAGTGCACTGATGTTTTCTCTACTTAATCTACTGTGTTCTACATTTAATTTTAATTCTCTGCTGTGCTAATATTTAGTATAGAATACTACTTGGTCAACTTCAACCAACTGGTTGTTTCCATATGGCCTATGAACAGAGAATGTTTTGTCTGTTTTTAGATGAGTGAAATAAAAGTCACAAAAATATTTGTGATACCTAAATATTGAAATAAATTTCAGTATGCACGAGGAGTCTTATGATTATAGCCATGCTCATTCATTTTTGTGTGATAGCTTTTGAGCTACAAAAGTAGAGTTGAGTAATCTCAACAGAGACTGTAGCCCATAAAACCTAAAGCATTTACTTTCTGTCCATTTACAGAAAAATACTTGCTAGCCCCTGGTGTAAAGCATTATGTGGGATCTTAAAATGGGCTATATTTACACAGAATACATGAGTCATGGTATTCTTTCTCCAAAAGTTAATGTGCCATGTATTATGGGATTCTAACACAAATGTTCTGAAATCTAAGTGCCTTCAAAACAGTGCTAATTTTTTAGATGTCAGCTGATGTGCCCTTAAACTAGGGAATAGCAAACTTTCCTTAAAAGATCAGATAGTAAATATTTCAGGCCTTGCAGGCCAAGAGGCAGAATAGTAATCATTATTCTTAGTTTCTAGGCCATAAAAAGAAAAGGAAAAATAAATAACCATGGCTAGGCTGCATTTGGCCTGAAGTCTGTAGTTTGCCAACTCCTGCCCTGTGTACTTGCCAGGAGGACTGAATTAACTAATATTATGGATTACGAACGATATCTACAACATCACAGATGCTCAGTAAAGTAAATGCTAGATCTTGGCTAATGCTGTTTTTATTGTTGTGTTTGGATTAAACTGCTGATATGAGTAACTTGCATGCACATATTTATTAAGTACCAGGGGAAAGCAGTGCACAAAGACAAAAAAAGTCCCAGCTTTCAAGGGCCCCTAATGCATGCAAACACTACATCTTTCACAATGCTCCAAATTCAAAGCTAGGTAATCTCAAATAAATATTTAATGTTTAACGCAATTTTGAAAGGTAAGATGGACTAATCTATTTGTAGCTGTTTCAGTATTTTGCAAAAGTTCTTTTGGCATTGAACTTTCTTTTTAAGATTTATTTATATGTTTGAAAGAGTTACAGAGAAGGAGAGGCAGAGAGAGAGAAAGAGAAAGAAAGAAAGAAAATGAATGATCTTCCATCCACTGGTTCACTCCCCGAATGGCCTCAACAGCCAGGCAAGACTGGGCCAAGCCAAAGCCAGGATCCAGGAGCTTCATCTTGGTCTCCCACATGGGTGCAGGCCCCAAGGACTTAGGTCTTCTGCTGCTGCTTTCCCAGGCACATAAACAGGGAGCTGGATTGGAAGTGAGGCAGCTGGGACTCAAACTGACACCCATATGGGATGCTGGCACAGCAAGCAGTGGTTTTACTTGCTATCTCCAACACCAGCACCTGATTTCTTTTAACTTGATACCAAAAGAATTAATAAGCAATTGAATTAAACTAATAGCTCCCTCGCCTTAGGTAGAGGTACCACAGCACCTTGTATAGTGAAAAGAGCACTGCCGTGGCAAGAGTCCAGAGCTGACTTCTCCTGCACTGTTGACCAGATTTGCACATGTGCCCATTACCCTCTCAGAGCCCCTCTTTTCTATTATGTGAAATAAAAGGGCTGATATCGCTTCGCATGGACTCTTTGAAGTGTGGCAAAAATATTAATTCCTGTGGCCTTTGGACAAATGTTGTGGCTAAACCTCCAAGTACATTGCATTGAATTATTGGAAACAAAACAGGGCTGTCATTTTCTGTGTTTGATTTGAATTACAGTCAGTGATAACTTCTTTCTTTTATTTTACAGACTTGGGCCTGGATCAATATATAATAAAACGCTTTGATGGAAAGGTGAGCAAAAAAGGACACATATAATGTGAATCCTATTATTTATTGAGATTTCCAAATCCCTCTAGCATTATCTGTGAGAGATCCCAAATACCCACTTATCCTAACAAAAAAGTGTGGTCAGTTTAGCAAGTCTGTACCTTCAGGTGCTTCTCAGAAAGAACCAAGGAGACTCTTCATATTTTTCCATGCAAGGTAACTCTCATGAGTTGCCTTGGAGCTGTATTAAGGACTAATTCAGTGTTTGCTGACTTGAATATTAAGTCAACAGTCATAAAAAGGTTAATATACTCCCCTATATTACATTTGAATGTCTTGCAAAACACATCTGATTTGACCTTCCTTAAACTTTGTTAGTATATAGCATTAATTCTAACTAGAAAATTACGAAAATCCTTACAATGCTTTTGTCATAGCTAAAGAGGATACTCCAAATGTGCATATGTTTGCATTATACTTATTTTCAATTCTTTATTTTATTTTCTTTGATAAATATACAGACAGAGCTTCCATCACTCTGGCTCACATTATTTGGTTCACTCCTCAAGCCCACAACACCAAGGGCTATGCTAGCTCAAAGCTGAGAGCTGGGACCTCAGTCCAGATCTCATATATGGGTGACATGGACCCAGCCACTTGAGCTGCCTCTCAGCTTCTGTGTCAGTGGGAAGCCAGAATCTGGAGCTGGAGCAGGGAGTCCAACCCAGGCATTCCCAGATAGGACTTGGGCATCTGATTCAGTACCCCAAACTGCTAGGCCAAAGATTGCCCCTCAGTTACTTATTTTATAACTGTGTAAATCTTGTAACAAATCATTCTTAGGCATGGAAAATGAAACTTTGAATTTTATTATCTCAAAGCAGTCAGTTTAAACATGTTTTTCCCTTTCAGGCTAAAATCTCCAAAGAGAAAAAGAAACTATTACACAGGGTCAGAAAGAAAAGTAAAGGGTCAATTTTAAAGAGGAGGAAGAAAGCCCGTCTGAAAGAAGAAGGAGTCAGGCATGGCTCTACAAAGAGTAATGAGAAGGAAATCAGAAGGAAAGTCATGGAGTGGCTGAAAAAGGCAGGAGCACAAAAGAGGGTCTAATGGGCGGAGGTTAGGAGTAGTGTAAACCGATTCTGCAGGAATGTGGCATTCCCTGCAGCACTGCATAGACCTCCATAACCTGATAAGGTGAACAGCTTTTTTTGCAGAAGTGATAAGAATGAGTGGCTGCTTTAAGACTGGAAAGATCAAGGCTACCAGCCTAAAAATTACTTTTCTTGTTCATGTGGCACAATGCCTGAAATGCTTCCATCTGTGAGTATCCTCTCTGTAAAGTCCTATGTTCTGAAGGATAGAATGATCAAAAGAAAGGGCGTTGAACTAAATGTTGGGAGCCCTGCACTCAGAGGCCTGGCTGTGCTTTGGAGCAGCCACAACTTCTCTTTGATCCTCTGTGTCTCTGCTTTTTGTGTTTATGATAAGGCTCCCATGTGTCTGTGTGAGGGTTTGATTTCAGAGTTTGGCAAATGAGGTCTCTGTCCTACCTGTCTTTGTGTCACCTGGAGTCCAGCACAGAACTGGCACACAGGAGGCAACCAATAAATAAATGTTTAATGACTTGAAAAATGTCTACTAGTCACTCATATAACCCCTAGGAGGTATGAGTCATTAAATCTGTATTTTAGTAAAGTCAGTTTAATAATTACCTTCTTTTTTAGTCACTGAAGGAATACAGAGAACATGTAAATGGGTGGAATTTGTGTGAATTGAACAACAGAATTACTTATTAGAAGAACTTCCATTCCTAGAAATTTCCCAAATATAAAAGCCCTCATGATAATTCATGTGTCATATATGACCAGTTTTTTTCTGTTGTGATTCAGTAATCAGCTGATCCAGTTGAAGATGGGAATTTTCAGCTTTTGGTGTAGCTGATGAGTTTTCTTCTTAATTTTAGTTTTATTAAATTTATGAGCTCTTACCATCAACATTTTTCTGATTTCCATTCATTTTTATAAAGTAGAGTAAAATGCAGTAAAACATGAAAGTATGTTAGTGCTCACCTTCCTGTGGAAGCACAAATGGCAGTGCTTCTGCTTTGGAAAGCCAACTGAACAGGTTAGAGTTGGGTGTGTTTATTTGTGCATTGCAGTGGAGACTTCTAAAATTACAGTAGGAAAGGCAAGATTTAGGAATAAGTATGCCTTGTATGAAAATTAGGCATATGGAAGTTGACTTTGTGCTTCCAGAGTAATAGGTTCGGAAAGAGAAAAGAGGAATAGGAGACTCACACAAAGTGGTGTAGAATTGAGCCCGTGACCCTCAGCCAGCAGTAAGTGGCTTGTTGCCTAGCAAGAAGTGAAGGATCTAGATTTCCCTTTCGTCCACCTCTGATAAGCACAAGTTTTTCCAGAGTTTCTGGTTATGTATTGAAGTCCTTCACTTGGTAATTATTTTCCTTTAGATCTTTATGACTCATTTGGGCTCTCAATCAGAAAAAAAAAATATATATATATATATATAGTTAAGATTTTTAAAAATATAGATATTAAGATTTATTTATGTATTTGAAAGAGGTACAGAGAGAGAAGGAGCGGCAGAACGAGAGAGAGAGATCAATCTGCTATCCTCTGGTTTACTCCCCAGATGACTGCAACAGCTGGAACTGGGCCAGGCTGAAGCCAGGAACTGGGAGCTTCTTTCAAGACTCCCACATGAGTGGGAAGGGCCACTCATGTTTTTCCTAGGCTGTCAGCAGGGAGATGGATTGGAAATGGAGCAGCCAGGACGTATTACAGGCAGTGGCTTTACCCACTATGCCACAATGCCAGCCCCCAGAAAATGTTAATTCTTAAATAACAGCTCTAGAGTATATAAATCCTAAGATAATTTCTTGTTTTACAAAACAGATTTGAGTTCTGATGATAGGAAATTTTTATTTGCATTATGGCCATACTCTTAAATTTAGTTAGAAAACTAAATGCACTAGAGGAATTTCCTTTGATATACTTTGACTTTTAGATGGATGATTTTCTCTTCCACCTTCCCCTTTCTTTAAACTTGGAAGATGAACTAGCTGTGGAATGCTTAGAGAAAGAGTAATTTACTCCCAACTTCCTAGCCCCCATATTTTGACTATTAACACAACTGCTTCACCAGTAGCAAACGCTAGCATATTTTTTGCCTTCTAATTGAATTATAATTTAGCTTTTCTGTCTTGAAAGCAAGAACAAATGTAGAAATGTTGTTTTTTTGGATGCTTTTCTTTTGTAATTTAATTTCATAGAACCTTGAGGTATAGAGTAAAAAGATGGCCCAACTGATATTGATAAACACTTGAGTAGTTGTTTCTTGTTTTATCATATTTTCTCTTGTTCTATTTAATTAACTCAAAAATTCCCTGTAAGAAATAAAGGAAACATTTCTGATTCAACTAATGTTGAAACAAGTTTGGTTAAGCAGATTTTGAATTTTGCCAGGATATTTTTCCATAGGCAGTTACTACCTTATGTTAATAAATATTAATCCTTGCATAAAAGTCATGAACTAGTTTATTACTGGCATTTGTATTATTTATTGCTTTTCAAGACTATCTACTATCTACAAGCTTTGGGTCTTACTGGTCTTAAGAATATATTTTGTAGATAAGTGATGATTTTTTTTTATTTATTTATTTGAAAGGCAGAGTTACAGAAAAGGAGAGAGAGATCTTCTATCTGCTGGTTCACTCCCCAAATGGTTGCAATGGCCAGGCTGAAAACAGGAGCCTAGCACTCCATCCAGGTTTCCCACAAGTTTGGCAGGGGCCCAAATACTTGGGCCATCATCTGCTGCTTTCCCATGCACATTAGCAGAGAGCTGAATCAGAAGTGGCTCAGCCAGGACTTGAACCAGTACTCAAATGGGATGCCAACATTGCAGGCAATGACTTAACCTGCTGTGCCTCAACACTGGCTCCTAAGTGATGATTTTTTAAAACTGCTCAGACTAGGTGTAAAAGTTTTAAAACTAAAGCTTGAAAGAATTCAGATTTTCCCTTAGAAGGTGTTTGAAAATCATCATAAATAGCTTATTAGCACTGTTGTAGAGATAGTAATAGAAAATATGGTGTAGCTTTTGTTTTAGTGGATTTAAAAAAATCTATTCCACCCTCAATATCCATGTATTCTCTTTATAATTTGTTAATGTGGTCATTTCATGAATTTTGAATTTCTTCTGTAATGAAAACAATATTTTTTCTTCACTTAATTTTTGTCATTTAATAATTGGCCTATAAAACTAAAGTTTTTTTCTAAGTGGAGCCTTTGCTTTACATTATTGTCAAATATTTCTTGGATTTGACCGTTTAGATATTTTTATTGGTGTAATTTATTTCAAGTGTTTTATATTGTTTATTGTCTTATGTTTTAGTTATTTATTTATATGAAAGGCAGAGTGACAAAGAGAAAGCCAGGGATCTTCCATCTGTGATTTACTTGCCAAATGCCTGCAACAGTTGGAGCTGAGCTAGGTTGAACCCAGAAGCCTGGAATTCCTTTCTTTTTTTGTTTTTAAGTCTAAGAGATGACTACTAATGCTATGATGTAACTAGGTAGTTGTTTTGTTTTGTTTTGTTTTTTAAAGATTTATTTATTTATTTGAAAGGCATAGTTAGAAAGAGGGAAAGACAAAGAGAGACCTTCCATCTGCTGATTCACTCCCCAAATGGCCACAATAGCCAGGGCTGAGGTGGGCCAGGTTTCACACGTGGATTCAGGGGCTCAAGTAGTTAGGCCATCTCCCACTGCTTTCCCAAGAGCATGAGCAGGGAGCTGGTTCATAAGTGGGAGCAGCCAGATTCAAACCGATGCCCATATGGGATGTAGGCACTTTAGGCAGCAGCCCTAGGGGCCTGGAATTTCATCTTAATTTCCCCCATGGGTGGCAGGTACCCAAGCATTTTTACTATTATTGGTGATAATTCCTTCACAAGACAAAGAAGTATTTTTTATTTGGAAATTTAAATTTAAACCACAGAAACAAACTACTGACAACCAGTGAATGAATATATTAATGGGTTTTTTAAAGGGTTTTTTAAGGGCTAAAACATAACCCCCAAACCACCATGTGTCTATGAAATACTTTTGGGGGACTGAAATGTTATGTGCATTCTCTTGGGATGTATTAGACTTTTTTTAAGCCAAGAGTCTCTCTCAAAAAATGCACTGTTGTCTGTATTTGGCATCTTGGGCCTTTGCTTATAATAATCAGGATAATAGAGAACATATTTCTATTGTAAAATAAATATTTATACTCTCAGATATTGATGATGCCACATGTTAGCTGTGGCATCATTTGATAGGGGCTGATCACTAGCCCTATATCTTATTTGTTTTGTTTGGAATGTAATTAAGAGTTTGGAATGTAATTAAATTACCAAAGTGAACTCAGATACTAATGCAATCTTTTTGGAAGTCTTTTGACCCCTAATGGAATTTTCTGGTTTATTGTTAGCTGCCAGTTTTTTTCCCCCCATCTTCCTTCTTGTCCATCCAGTATTTTTTGTTTTTAGATTTATTTTACTTATTTGAAAGGTAGAGTCATAGAGAGAGAAAGAGAAAGAGAGAGAGAGAGAGAGATCTTTTATCTATTTGGTTCACTCCCCAAATGGCTGCAACAGCTAGGGCAGTGCAGGTGGAAACCAGGAGTCAGGAGCTGCTTCTGGCTCTCCTACATGAGTTCAGGGCATCTGCTGCTTTCCCAAGTGCATTAGCAAGGAACTGGATTGGAAGTGGAGCAACTGGGCCTTAAACTAGTGCCCCTGTGGGATTCTGATGTTCCAGGTGGCAGCACTTCAGTTCTTTTTTACACACCATAGTCCTGGGGGGGAAAAAAAAAAACCTGGCTTTGGTGTTTGAAATATTTTCCAATGAATTTCTATTTGGAGTATTTGACAGCTGAGTGTAAATGATTAATAGATATTATAAAGTATGCTGAATTGAGTATGAGAAATACCACCTATGCATTGCTGTACTTAGTGTGCAGTAGAACAGGGTGAGAAGAATTGTGGACTTTGGATACAGACAGTCATGTCTTCAAATGTGATCTCTGCTGCATAGTTGACAGGGAAACGTGGGCAAGAGACCCATTAACCTCCCTGTCGTTAAAATCAGGACAAAAGGTAAAAAGTACCTTGCTCTGCAAATTTTGGCTCTTTTGCGTGACTTTGAGTTCTTTTCCCAGTTTTTAAATGAAGTTATCTGCTATTATAAAATATTCTTTCTTAATTTGTATGAAATGCTACAAAATAGCTACTCCCTGTATAATTGGTCTTCCACAGTGCTTTGGTTCTCAGTTCAATCACTTATAAAAATCCCCATGTGCTTTCTCTGTGAAGAGCTGTTCCCAGGGTTAAATAGCTAGTCTGTTAACCAAAGAGACCTCTGGTTTGATTTCTCATGTCTGAGCTATTCTGTGTTCACAGCAATTCCTCTCACCCCCTGCTGTAAAACCCTTTGGGTCCTGTCAGCTCAGTCCCAGCTGTAGCCTTGTAAAAGGCTAATAGCATCTGTTTTTCTGACAAGAACTACTGAGCATGGTGTGAAAAGGGTGGTGAGGTTAGGTCAAATTTTATTTCACACACAGTGAAGTATATTTATTGAAAAACATTCAAAAAACCATTTTGTGTTTGGGGATATTTTGAAATGGTACGCAGTTAAATTAAGAATCCTGAACTGCTTTCTTGAACACCAGTGTCCATGATGACTGGTTTTTATTTCCAGTGTGGGTAGCCCTTCATTTAGTGCAGCATGGTTTTGAGAACTTACTTCTAAGTAGTTATTCGGAACCCTTACTTAGAGTAGTTCCTGAGTTTGGTTTACCTGTATGTTAATATGCATGGCAAAGTCACTTAGTTATCATGAAATTTTTAAAAAGTTCATGAAGTTATAGTGAGGCATCCTTATAGGAAATATTAAAGAAGTGCTTTTACTACCCATGGAAAAAGATAAAATGTTTGCTTTCCCTTTTCTTTAAGAAATAAGTAATTGTATATTTTGTTTTTATAGAAATAATAAGCTTTTTCTACAACTGTGTCCTTTTGGGGAGGATAGGAATTGAGCTGTTGAAGTATTTTGTCTTATTGTGTGTAGCAGATAATGTCAAAAACATGTCTGTGTATTTCTTATTTTTCTATTTTCCAGATGTCCAATGATATTATCGGTTTTAATTGGTCCTTTATATATTGTTTTTTGATGTGTGCATTTGATTTGGAAGTATTGTAATCAAACAATGTTGATTTTTTTTTCCTTTTTCTCATCTTCTGATCAGGATTTCTGGCAGGTACCGACTCAATAGCATGTGCTTTAAATTAATTAATGCGCCAAGATTCATAGCAATGCTTCAGGGACAAAAGTTCAGTGCATGCTCATGTCCTTCCCATGCTCCCTTCAGAGTGATACAGTTCCTGTCACTTTAAATTAACATATTTTGTCTTTAATATGACAATTCATCCACTACACAAGTCCTTCAGAATATAGTACCCAGCATAATTTAAAAGGAAGTGTTAACGTTAGGTGTTAAGCAAAAGGTCGAGAAACTTTGTTTTGATCACTATATTGTATAAAGGATTAGTTGGGTCCTTTACATAGCCTTATTTGGAGTGATGAAACAACAGTAAATTCATGTTAAGAATTAGTAGGTTTATTTTTTTGAAACTTCTTATATAATAAGTACAGATAAGCAGTTGCTTAGTTGCACTTTGCTCAGTAAAATAGCCTTAGGGAAACAGATGGAATATTTAGAAAAATTTCATTACTTTGTTCATTTAAGCTAATCAACAACTTTGACTTGGAAAAACAAGCAAACACTTGGAGAAAACCATGAAAAGAATATGTAGCTGTGGGCTAACAACAGAGATTTTCAAGAATACTCCTAAGAAAGTACTTTTGAATTGATCTTCAAAGGTTTAGACTCTTTAATTGTAATTTATAAATTTTTAAAGTTCCTTTTCTTAAAAAATTACTCATATTTCTGATGGTTGACAGTCTTAATAGAAATGTAAATTTCACAGAACTAAAAACGTTTAGTTTAAAATAGTTAATGATATAATTAAGACTTCTTTATTTTCATGGTATGTTTTTTCTGTACTGCTTTGTTTTTAAAATGGAATGTATTATTGGTAGTCCTCTTACCAACCCAAAGACCAGTCATGCTATTGTTGGTGTATAGGTTCTCATCCCAAGTAGTTTTGCCTTTAACTACATTCTGAAACAAACTAAGAAATATTTTTAACATTACATCAGAATAATTTGTTGGTGATGCCATTACCAGTGTTTCTAGTTCTAGGGATTCTGTTTTAAAGTAGCTGTGACACATACAGACAGGATGCTAAGAGTCAGTCAGATGAGATGGAAACACCTATGGTTGAGAACTTCCAGTTCTCCAGTTATGATAGGACAGTTTGTAGGAGGAAGCTAAGAACTGTTTTCTTAAATAATTGTATGGTCAAAATGCCTCCTTTCAAATAAATGTCCTTACCAGAGAGTTAGGAATAGAAAAGAAAAGCAGGAATGGCTAAGTTCCTGAAAGTTTCTGGAATCTACAGCATTAAGTGGTCAACAGCTACAGGTGACAAAGGATCATCAGTTTATACTTTCACTACTTAAACATAAAACCCTTGATTGATCAAGGATTCAGAATCAAGTTTTACAGTGCTTGCTTTGGCAACGCATATACTAAAATTGCAACAATACAGATAAGATTAGCATGTCCCTGTGCAAGAATAAAACACAAATTTGTGAAGCATTCCATATTTTTATATCAGCAACCCATTCCTGCACCTATTACAGTTATTGGGAGAAGTTAATAAAAAGTAATGGAAAGCAGTATACAGAGACTATTTAATGAAATTTTAATGTTTGAGATACATTTTTTAAAAAAACTTTTTATATTGAAAGTAATAAGTGTTTTCTTAGAATAGATAGTGAGGGAAATTGTTTATCTGTATTGCTGGTTTTGGTAAACTAGTGTGAATCTTTTAAGCTTGCAAAGGTCAATGAGCAGTTCCTTTACAGAAGAGGCCTTTCTTGCTTGCTTCCTTGCAGGGTTTTGTTCTTTGCATGCTCGGTTCTTGTTGCCTGTGGGAAGGCTGGAATCATTTTGTTTTCCTGGTAGCATAGAGTGCTGTTCTTCAGATGCAATTTACTAATATGTTAAGTACTTACCGTATTGCTGTGAGGAGTATCCATAATGTCTCTTTCCAGTCTCTTGAGTTCTGCCATTACTAAAGTCTGTTGATGTAACTAATTTGTGTGTTTGGTTACCCAAGTCAAGACAAGAATAGAGAATGCAGTTACTGTGCTCTAGAGGGGAGTGTTATTTACTTGGTTGTCCCAAATATTCAGACACCTGTTAAGATTTCCTTAAGTACATTTTACTTTCTGTTTTGCTGTGTTTGACTTTGGGATCAATCAAACACATTTGATTTATCATTGTTGATTTGAAAACATGAACATGACTAACCATTGCATTTCTGACACTTTCATGTTTAGTTTTTCACCGTAAAACAAGATTCGAAATTCACTTTGACATAAGACTTTTTCCAGACTAACTGGAGTTCCATAAAAGCTACTCAAAACAAATTATTTCTCCTTCCATTCTTGTAAAACAGGTTCTCAACTTAGCTTAAACATCTGCTGATGGTCTTCGGTGATAGAGAATGGGTGAGGATAGTTCTCGGTTTGTGTATTTGTCTTGAACTTCCTTCAGTTTCAAAAATTTATGCTGGAATAAAAATGCTCTGCAAATACAGATTTATGTGGCATTAATTAGAAGAGTATAAAGAATATTACATTCTTGAAATGATACACATTTGGAAAATAATTAAAATAGGGATTTGGATAAGTAACGGTATAAAAAGAGGTATACTTAGATCACTGGCTCAGTCTTTCCTCTTCAAGTTAATTTAGCTGGTATAAGGTTAGCTCCAAAGTTCTTTTCCACATTAGCTAAGTTGTGCTTCAAAGTCCTTGCAAACATTTTCAGAAATTGTAAACAGTAGACACAGGGTTTGCTCCTGAGCATTTGCTACAACCCATCAAGTAGCACTTCATGGGGTGGGGACTCTAAAGTCAGAACTTGGCCTTTCCTGTCACTTAATAATGCTGTCACCTTGGCTTATGTATTTAACCTGAGTCTTTTCCATCTGTAAAATGCAAACAGTAGTATCTGTACCTGATAGAGTAGAGAAAAGTCGAGCGTTAATGTGCCTGGCACAGTACCTTGCATAGGATATGCAAAGAAACATTTTCAAATTATTGATATGTCTTTAATGGTCATTGTTGGGTACCAGGGGATACCTATAAATGTTTGGTTTCAAAATCAATTCAAAGATTCTTCATTTGAAGTATTTCCTGGGAGGTGATAGCTACCAGAACAGTTAAATCAAGGGTGTGAGCAGTAACTTTTTCTGAAACATTTTTATGAATAGTTTTATCGGTTGGGGTATGAAATTACTATATTCAGTTTGACTTATTTTTCAAACTTTGTACTTGAGATTGCTTTTAGCATTAAGTGGCAGGGAAGGCTTCCATACTCCATGTCCTATTGCTGAGCTCAGTACTGTTCTTTTTAGCACCGATACAGTTGAGTGGCCTGACTTCAGTATTCATTTCTTGGATTTGTGTAGCGAATGACCAAAAATGATAAAACATTGATTCTCCCACCTAGAGGTGACTGAAGCAAGAGCATAGTCATAATATGATGGACAAGTAGAGTTGAAAATTTTCTCCATCTAGAATTTTTATACTATTTCATCAGATGCTAAGGGTTAAAAAAAAAAATCATCTCCTAGAGTTGTGTCATTTCCTCAAAGTTAATGTCATTCCAGTAAATTTCTTTGAATTTTTTGTGATTGATTTAATCAAATCATCTGCCGCTGTTTTTTAAGCATCTTCATTTGTGTCATTTCCTCTAAAACCATTATGAAATAAGAAAACATGGGCATTCTAGGAATTTGGAATTATTCTCAGAGTTAAGGTGGATAGAATTGGGACTGAAAAGAGAATTGCTTTCTGGCAGAGTGAAGTGGACAGTATCTTAAGCATTCACCTTCCACAGTTTGTTGCACAGTAACTTATGTTTGTTTGCAATATTACCTTCAAAAAGCTTAGAAGAAAATGTGAGTTGGAAGGGGAAGTCATAAACTATTCTAATTAGAAACATCTCAATTTAATTTTTATCTGACATACTTCCAAATTCTACCTTTCTACAGCTTCAGATATTATGTGGGGAAGAATAACATGTGTATTTTAGCTGTGCAACAGTCTCTGTTTGATTGGGAGTATTGTGATTGTTTAAGATTGGTATGTTACCAAGGCTTTGGCATCTATCTACGCACCAATTACATGATGAGATGTGAACATTAATTGCATGGGAAAACTGCTGAATTTTCTTTTTCTTTCTAACACTCCCTTCCTCCTTGCCCTGACCCCAACCTTGGGTGGAAATACTATTTGTCATTTGGAAATGGTATCCCAAAATTACATTTTCTGGAAGATGCATAATTTATCATTATTTTGCTTTTGAAATAACAACCTCAAATATTATTCAAGATATTTAGAAATGTAGCCTTTGGGATGTATTTCAGCACTACAAAGAAATATTAATATTAAAATAAGATTTCCACTTCTTTAATGATGACATCTTAAATAGTAAAGCTGAATTCTTTATCAGATTTTTTATATATTAGAGATGTTTTCAGTTGCTGTATGATATGTAGTATGTATTTTGCATAGTCCATTGATTTCTGTTAGCTAGAAGTATTTTATTTTGAACTTTACAACTTGAAAAGTGGGTCTTAATTAGAAGAAATAATGATATTAAATTCCTAGATAAAATTTTTCTCTTTAGGTTTACCTAGTTGAGTCTCAGAAGGCAAAAGTTTTGGTTCTGTTTTGATCAATGCTGTAACTGATTCGGATTCACTGTTTGAGCATACTGGGTGCCAAGTGTTGAGTTGTATATGGAGAACTCTGTCCCAGAGCTTCTAATGGCATTTGCCATTTTAAAAGTTTACAAGATTGGTCAGAAACCAAAAGTTAGCACAAAGCTATCTGGTAAAACAGTGCTAATTTTTTTAAAATTTATTTATTTTTTTTTTTGACAGGCAGAGTGGACAGTGAGAGAGAGAGACACAGAGAGAAAGGTCTTCCTTTGCCGTTGGTTCACCCTCCAATGGCTGCCATGGCCGGTGCGCTGCGGCCGGCGCACCGCACTGATCCGATGGCAGGAGCCAGGTGCTTCTCCTGGTCTCCCATGGGGTGCAGGGCCCAAAGACTTGGGCCATCCTCCACTGCACTCGCTGGCCACAGCAGTGAGCTGGCCTAGAAGAGGGGTAACCGGGACAGAATCCGGCGCCCCAACCGGGACTAGAACCCGGTGTGCCGGCGCCACAAGGCGGAGGATTAGCCTAGTGAGCCACGGCGCCGGCCAACACTGCCAATTTTTGACTCATTTTGAAGTAGAATGATTAAATAGGGTATGATAATAAGTTTTTCTGCTTAATCTAAAAAAATAAAAGGGTTGATAATATGTTACCATTGAGATTACTAACAACCCATTATAAGGGTATTTATTTGCCTTTACTTGAGGTTAGTAATTTGAATACCTTAGTGATGTTAGTTCTGAAATAAGTAAGACTACATCATGTAAGTGAATAATGAAATGATTTTAGATAAACAGTTCATTTAAGTCAATAAGCTCATCACTTTGAAATATTTTGTGGAATTTTGTTCTCTAAAAGAGGATAACATTTATCCCTGTGTTGACCAGAAATGCTGTCCTAATAATGTAATTTGCATTCTGCTTTCACACCTTAATTTCAGAAATTCAGGTGTTTGTAATAGAGTTCGATATGTGACTTCTAAGCTGCACAAAACAGCATAATATTCTATAAGGTATCTGTAGTTACAGTCTCCAAAATAGTTCTATTTGGATAGTTTTCAGCATATATACTGAAGTACTGTTAGACTCTTACCTCAAGAACTTAAGATGAAACAAGTTTTCATAGATCTCTTACTAATTTTTTTAACTGAACTCATACATTACCTAATCTCACAGCATATACACCTAACAAGAGAATTGAAATGTATTCTATTTCTTTGACTTTTATATAAAAATATTTCTTATAATTTATTGTATGAAATAATTACATATAGTGGTTATTACATTATTTATTATATTTATTTTGAATTTACTGCTTATATTGAGTTAAATAGAAATCCTCCCTTCGATTTTCTTAGTAAAAAAATACATATTGGTATAAATCTTAATTAATAACAAAAATGAAAATAACCACTCTGGAGCAGTGAGAGAAAATGAAATTACTACCAATCTGATAAGGAAAATTGTTTGCCTTGGATGCCTCCATGTAGCTCCTGAAGTGTATGCATCATGTTTGCCTAGAAGAGGAAAAAAAAAGCCTTGAAACTTAATCAGAGATTAAATAGAATCTAAAAGGTTAAGTAAAGTAACATTTTACTTGACACTAATATGAATTTTAGAATAAGAAAAAGTAAGGAAAAACCTTATCTGTACTGTATTTCCTTCCATCTTGATTTTTCAATTTTCCCATACATTTGGGGGCTTTTTATCTGATTTTCACAGCTTCCCTCTGTGCCATAGCTAGTTCATTTGAGGATAACATGTATGGAAGAACCAGATTTTTTATTTAAAAAGACACAAATTCTAAGCTGGTTTTCAGTAACTCCCATTTCTTCTCAAATTTCCATGTTTATTTGGTGCTCCTCGTAGCTTCAGGTAAATTGAAATACCAAATTTGATGATTTTATGTTAATTAATGCCTTGCATTTTCTAAGAATCTTTTTGGCATTTTGGATCCTAGGACAAATCCACTTAAAATTCTTAAGTTGATAAGTAGATGTGTAATCCTAAAATGAGTCATTCTTCAACAAGTGGATGCTTCCGAAAATGTTCATAGAAGTACTCTCCTTTCCCCCTTGCACTCTGACTCCAGAATCATGAAGGGACCATGTAGACCTTTACTAAGGACTTAGATTATATTACACAGCATATCACAACACACAAGTCATTTTTAAGCCCTCTTTAAATATATTTCTTTTTCATTTTTAAAGATATTTGGAAAAATACACATATTCACTATCTTTTTGCTCCCTTTCTGGTACGCACATATATGCACGCACACGCATGTACCTTTCTCTTTCCTTGTTTTTTTCAACCCCTCTCTTGATGTGTCTCCTTCTCTTTTTTGTTTATCTTTCAAGAGCCCTTGTCTCTTCTGTGTGTTGTCATCCAGGTATGTTCTTCAGCTTTTTCTTATACAGAGCAATTTGGCCCTCTTGATCTTTTCTACTCCCTATCACTCTACTCCCTACAGCAGAGGTCTCACCTACGGCTACACAAACATCTCTCCTCTAAGGAACACAGGGTTGCAAGCCATGACCATGCCTGATTTATCTATTAAAGTTTTTTAAAAAGATGTACTTACTAATATGAAAGGTAGAGTT
Organism: Lepus europaeus; assembly: GCF_033115175.1. NCBI lineage: Eukaryota > Metazoa > Chordata > Mammalia > Lagomorpha > Leporidae > Lepus > Lepus europaeus. The sequence continues at coordinate 61,294,849 of NC_084843.1, read as the reverse complement.
AGAGAGACAGAGACATCTTCCATACACTCATTCACTCCCCCAGTAACTGCAGCTTGGGCAGGGCCAGGCCAAAGCCAGGAGTTTCATCCAAATCTCCCACGTGAGTGGCAGGGGCCCAAGTACTTGGTCCATCTTCCACTACTTTCTCAGGCTCATTAGTAGGGAGGCAGATCAGAAGAGGAGGGCCTGGGTCTTGAACCAGTGCTCACATGGCATGCTGGTGTCCCAGGCCACTGCTTAACCTGCTGCGCCATGATTCTGGCTCCCAATTCATTGCTGAGAATCTCTATGCTATTGAAAACCCATTTACTTTATTATTATTATTATTTCTATAGAGTTTATAATTCTCATAGTGGTGACATGGCCAGGCCTAAACCATGACCCCCCCCCCCCACATGCATCAGGTACTCAGTTTCTCAAGCTGCCTTTTTTTTTTTTGACAGGCAGAGTGGATAGTGAGGGAAAGAGACAGAGAGAAAGGTCTTTCTTTTTGCCGTTGGTTCACCCTCCAATGGCTGCTGCGGCCGGCATGTCATGCCGATCCGAAGCCAGGAGCCAGGTGCTTCTCCTGGTCTCCCATGCAGGTGCAGGGCCCAAGCACTTGGGCCATCCTCCATTGCCCGGGCCATAGCAGAGAGCTGGCCTGGAAGAGGGGCAACCGGGATAGAATCCGGCGCCCCAACCGGGACTAGAACCCGGTGTGCCGGCGCCGCAAGGCGGAGGATTAGCCTGTTAAGCCATGGCGCCAGCCAATCAAGCTGCCTTTTTAACCATTTAAATGATTCTCTGTTTATTTTCCCTTGAAAAACAGTTATATACTCCTTTAGGAATCAGAAGACCTCCAAAATGAAAATGGACTAATAGCAGAAAATACCATAAAAGAATAATCTATACCTATATAGTCAATTTTTAATAAAGTTAACAAAATAATTCAGTGGGAAAAGAAAGTGTTCTCAACAATTTGTTGAGAAATAAATATATATCTGTGCTTTTTGAAATGAACCCCTGACCCTCTACCTCACCATACACAGAACTCTCTTGAAATGGCTCATAGACCTAAATGTCAAATCTGTAACTATAAGACTTTTAAAAGAAAATATAAGAGAATACTTTTATGGACTGGAAAGGGAACAAAATTTGTTGGATAGCATATGAAAATATTAACCATAAAAGAAAGGTTTGAGAAAGTTGACTTCATGAAAATTAAAAACTTTTGATTATAAGAAAAAAAAATACAAGTCACATTCTGGCTTGTTACTTGCTAAGTAACAAATATATCCAAAGCTTAGTATCTTATAACAGTAATAATTATTTTTCACGCTGTCTGTGACTCAAGAATTTGGGAGCAGTTTGGCTAGATAGTTCAGATTCAGGTGGGGACAAGCAGCGACAACCAAAATGCTTGGGGAGGAAGAGGCTAGTCAGAATGCTACTTGGGAGAGCAAGGTCCTTGAAGTACTCCACCAGGTACTGGGAAATCCTGAGGGTCAGCGCTCAATGAGTGCTCTGAGGAAACCTCAGATGGCTCCAACTAGCTTTCTTGTCTGGCTTGTCTAGGCCCCAGCTTGGGGACCTAAGGCCCAGTGCTTAACCTTCTGCTAAGACCTTGAGAGTAAATATTATATCCAGGCATTTAAGAAAATCTCCGTTGCAATACCAGTTGAATCATAGACCTGAGTTACCATGTGTGACAAAGCACAGTCTACAAAAAGAATTGGAAATTGACAAACAACTTCAACCCACAGTGAGCACTACAACACACCTTAAAACAAGGGGGAAAATTTCATTTTCATAGTTTCCACATTTGATGTACATCATGCTGCATTTTCAATAAGAAATTGTACTTGCATTGAAATAATAAAATATGGCCCAATCACAAAGAAAAAGAAAAATCAGAATTATTCTGGAGGAAGCATAGACATTGTACTTCCTACTTAAAGACTTAAAATCAGCCATGTTAGTCAAATAGTTAAAAGAAACAAGGAGAATGATGTGTGAAGTGGAAGAGGTTATCATAGAGAAACAAAATATAGAAAGTCACCAGGTAGAAGCTGTGGAACTGTAAACTGTAATAGCTGAAGTGAAAATTTCACTAGAGGAGTTCTCTGAGCAGATTTAAATAGGCAGAACAAAGAATCAGTGAACTTGATGTTATCTAGCCTGAGGCAGAGAGAAAAAAGAATAAAGAAAAGTGAATAGAGCTTAAGTAGCCTAAACTTTGAAAAGGTCACAGTGGTAAATTTTATATTCTTTGCATTATATAACTTTTAAAAAATATATTAATAAAGTATGTGCTGGCATATATGCAACAATTAACTGAAAATAAACCAGTGGCTTACGAATAAGAGCGAAAACTATAGAATTCTTAGAAAAATACTGATAAATCTTTGTGAGCTTGAATTTGCTAATGGAGTTTAAGATACAACATCAAATATACAAGCAATGAAAAAAATTTGATAAATTGGGTTTCACCAACATTTACATATTTTATGAGTCATAGGACATGACCAAATTAAAAAACAACACTAGTTTGTGAGACAATATTTGAAAGTTGTATATGTGATAAGGGTCTAGTATCCAAAATAAATATGGAATTTTCATGAGTCAACAACAAAATGACGCATAACTTATTAAAAAATGGGCAAAGGACTTAAATAGACCTTTCTCTAAAGAAGATACTGAGATGGCCAACAAGCATATGAGAAGATACTCATCATCATTAGGCACTAGGGAAATAGGAATCCAAACCACAATAAGAAATCATTTTATACTCACAGGATGGTTAAAGTGAAACAAACAAAAAGTGTTGAGAATGTGGAGAAATTGCAGCCCTCTTACACTGCGGATGAGAATGTAAATGGTGCAGCCACTGTGGAAAACAGTTTGGCCATTCCTCAAAAACTTAAGTAGCTGCCATGTGACCCCGCAGTCCAAAGGAGTGACAACATCCACTTGTACATGAATGTGTGTAGTAGTTGTTCTATGCAAATAGCCAAAAGGTAGAAATAACCCAAATATTAAGGCATAGTATATAAACAGTGAGTAACATTTGGCAGTAGAAAGGAATTAGTACTGATTCATGTTGCAGCATGGGTAAACCTAGAAAACATGTTTAGTGAGAGAAGTCAACAGAAAGGCCCACATACTGTGTTGATAAATGGTTAACATGGTGAATTTTATCACACTCATAAATGATAAACCTAAAAAGGAAGAAAGAAGAACAGAGAAATTCTGTTCTGGTTTCATGGAAACTCAAGTCACGTAACAACTAGCTGCAGTTTGTTATTGCGGATTATAGCCTAGACCAGGGAAATACTTAGAAAAGAAATTATTGAGACAAGTGACTAAATTTGATAATGGGTTGAGATAGAGAATAGTATGCTTATCAATATTAATATTAAAATTCCTGTTTTTATTAAATTTCTCCCAAAATACTACATTTTCATTTCTATAGCAGCCTCTGCATAAGTTTTTAACGTAATTGTTGTTAGTTACTCAACTTCTATACATATTTGTTTCGCGGGCTAGTAATGGTATACTGGGTACTTTCATTTTGTGTATTTTTTCTTATTCACATACTTCACTTTTGCAATATCTTAGGTAATATAAAAATGTAACTGTTTCTTATATTTTGAGATATTTAAATACTAATTTAACTTCATAGTGATTAGCTTCACTGTTCTGGTTCTTATTCAGTAGTTTTTTTAGTCTGGTATTTATATTAGCTCTCTTGGTAGAAGATCACATCTGGTATTAAGATGCAGGTTTAGAACATAGTAGACAACAGGCTCATTTTTGCTGTCAGCTCAAAGAAGTAATCTCCAGATGCTGTTAAGTGGGACCATATTTCCTGTCAGCCATAAATGAAGCCAGAGAAGCCCTTTCATACAAGTATAAGCTGCCGTCACAACCTAGTACAGCTATATTGGCATTCAGCTGTGGGTTTTTACCTGTCCGTGGTTACTATTTTTTTTATGAAAAAGCATATTACTAGCAGAGGCCATTTTGAACGGGTTTCAGAAGATTATGCAAACTGACTTCATGATGATTCACGTGGTCCTTGTGTTTTCAATTGGTTAACCAGTTTTCTTTCCTTTGTGATGTATGATGGGATCTCCACTAGACAGAGGTAACCCACTGGGTAGTTGTGTCCCTGGATGCTGGTGTCATGGTGCTTGTTGGTTCAGTTCTCATGATACTCCTCCTGCGGTTATGCCTGCGATGCTGCCTCTTACCGTGTGCCTGCATGATTTTCTTACTTTAATTGTGCTGCCTTGGTTTGGGTTCCTAAAACCTCCTGTACCTTTTTTTGGCACTTAGAGTAAGTCCTTGAATATCTTTGGTTGGTCCAGAACTTGCAGGAGTTAGCTCCAAGTCTAACTCTTTAGTGGATCCTTTTCAGTTTTTGAAAATATTATCAATGTCACCACTAAGTTTATGCTTTGGCTAGGAATTCAGAAAGCAGGATAGGTTTCGTTAAACACCTAGGAGGAGACTGCTTGCCAGACAGGCCATTGCTGAAGCTAAGAATGAATTTTCTGTATGCAAGTTACAGATTAAAGAAAAGAAACACAGGAGGGGGCTTGAAATGGTTCATGGCAAAAGGAAATGAAAAGATAGTATGACTTTTCCATGAACTTTTGAACCCTCTCGTAGATTTAGAATAAGAGCTAAGTTTTGGGAGGTAGTTTCTTCAAATATTTGAAACTTAGGAGCTTCTACTAAGGCAACGGTAGATATGACTAATTATGCCTGAAGCTTGCTGTGCGTGTCTGATTTGGCATTAGATTTAGAGATGCTGTTTACACCACGTATGATTCCGTATACCAGGAATTAAGATCGTTAGGAGTGCATGTTAAAAAGTTAAACATCATTTTATAAATTAGTTTTCTAAGAATTTCAATGGGCCTGGGAACTCGCTGCTTTTCTCTTGATTTGTGATCATTGGTGGTATAGTTTTTCTTGAGCAATTAGAAATTATTTCCTTTTAGTTTTTTCATTTCTTTGTTTTGATTTTTTTCTATATAACATGCCTCTATAGAAGAAAGTGAATGCTTTTTACACTAAGGAATGAAGCCAGTTCTGTGCAGGCCTGCACTCCTGAACGTTCAGTAGCAGAGAGTGATAAGATTGAAGTTATCTTTAATATTATTATTGAAGCAGTGTTGAAATGAAAAAAATAACTTTTGTCTTAGAATTTTCATAATCTTGAAAACTGTAAAGGATCCATTGATTTTGAATGGCCATCAGAGAAATGTTTAGGATAAAACTGCAGTAAATGATGATTCATCTCTAACTGTTTATATTCTAATTCATTTATATCTTCTTTTTTATCTTTTGGTGGGAACCATACTTTTAATAGAAAATATCCCAAGAACGAGAAAAATTTGCTGATGAAGGCAGCATATTTTACACCCTTGGAGAATGTGGGCTCATATCCTTTTCAGACTACATTTTCCTTACAACTGTTCTTTCCAGTAAGTATAAACTTTTTTCTTCATTTATTTGTAGAAAACATACAAGACTATAAAAAAGAGTTAAGTTGATTGTAAGGGAAAGCAAATTACATTACATAAAATTTCATTTGTCTTTGAATTCTCTATAACTCATGTTTAGAACCACCTGAGAAAAAGGAGGAAAAGAATACTGAAGTTTTCGGCTAAAGTTAAACATACAATACTGTGAAGTCGTGTTTGCGTTTAACTGTCTGAAGCTCTGTATTCTAACAAGATGAATCATGCGGCATTGCCTGCTGCTGTAACCTTGGCTCGTGTTACTGAAAACTACTCCAGTAAAACACATTTTTAAAACGATTATTTATTTATTTCTTTGTTTACTTGAGAGGTAGAGTTACAGACAGACAGAGGAGAGGCAGAGAGAGAGACAGGTCTTCCATCACTGTTTCATTCCTCAGATGGCTGCAGTGGCTGGAGCTGGGCAGATCCAAAGCCAGCAGCCAGGAGCTTCCTCCAGGCCTCTCACATGGGTGCCTGGGCCCAGGCACTTGGGCCCTCTTCCACTGCTTTCCTAGGCCATAGCAGAGAGCTGGATCAGAAGAACAGCAGCTCAAACCAGCGCCCATATGGGATGCCAGCACCACAGGCGGAGGCTTAGCTCATTGTGCCACAGCACTGGCCCCTAAAACACACTTTGACCCATCATTTCCTCCACTGAAGAAGAAAATTGGCATAGTTGTTCTAATTGTGATGATACTAAACTCAAATTTGACTCATTTAGAGTGCTCTGAATTTGATTTTGTAAGCTAAACGACTTTGTTGATGAGTATGCTATTCTAAGTGGCTTTTTATTTTTATTTCTTTTCAACTGTTTAGCCATTCAGAAAAACTAAGCAAAATGTATGCTTATACCTCTCTACCTGAAGTGGGGAGCGGGCATCTCTAGCCTCGCAGTTAAGATGCCCATAACCCCTTTCATAGTGCCTGGATCCAGTTCCTGCCTCTGGCTCTCTGACTCCAGCCTTCTTACAGTGCAGACCCTGGGAGGCAGTGGTGATGGCTCTAGTAACTCTGTCCCTGCCATTCACATGGGAGAAACCAGACTGAGTTCTGGACGCCTGACTACTGCAGGCACTTCAGAAGTGAGCCAGCAGATGGGAGGTTTCTCTCTCTCTCTGTCACTCCTTGTCTATGTCTCTGCTGTTCAAAAATCCATGTGACCCAGTGCTCTAACAATGAAAATGTACATTGATTTGTTAAGAAAATCTGAAGGGCTGACATTATGGCACAGCAGTTAACACGACCATCTGTGATGCTGGCATCCCATATCTGTACTGGTTCTTGTTCCAGCTCCTCCACTTCTGATCCAGCTCCCTGCTAATGGCCTGTGAAAGCAGTGGAAAATGGCCCAAGTATTTGGGCCTCTGCCACCCATGTGGGAAACCCAGATGAAGCTCCTGGCTTTGGCCTGTCTCAGCCCTGGCCATTACAGCCATCTGGGGAATGAATCAGCAGATGGAAGATCTGTCTCTCTCTCTCTCTAACTCTGACTTTCAAATAACTAAGTCTTTTTTTAAATATTTATTTAATTTACTTGAAAGTAACAGTTACACGGGGTGGGGGGGTGAGGCAGAGAGAGAGAGCGAGGTCTTCCATCTACTGGTTCACTCCCCAATTGGCCACAACAACAGGAGCTGCATCAATCGAAGCCAGGAGCCAGGAGTTTCTTCCAGGTCTCCCATGCAGGTGCAGGGGCCGAAGAACTTGGGCCAAATTCTACTGCTTTCCCAGGCCATACCAGAGAGCTGAATCGGAAGGGGAGCAGCCAGGACTCAAACCGGCGCCCATATGGGATGTCAGCACTGCAGGTGACGGCTTTCCCTGCTACACCATGGTGCTGGCCCCGTAACTAGATCTTAAAAATAAAATTCTGAGAGCTGGCACTGTGACGCAGTAGGTTAATCCTTCACCTGCAGCCCCGGCATCTCATTTGGGTGTCAGTTCTAGTCCCAGCTGATCCTCTTCTGATCCAGCTCTCTGCTATGGCCTGGGAAACCAATGGAAGATGGCCCAAATCCTTGGGCCCCTGCACCAACGTGGGAGACCCGGAGGAGGCTCCTGGCTCCTCACTTCTGATCGGCTCACTTCTGGCCATTTCAGCCATCTGGGGTGTGAACCAACAGATGTAAGACCTCTCTCTCTGTCTCTCCTTCTCACTGTCTGTAACTCTCTCTCTCAAATAAATAAATAAAATCTTAAAATAAAAATTAAAAATCTGAAACAGTAAGCTAAATAAAAGTACACTTGCGATCTTATGTTCTGTGTTAGTGTGTTGATTAAGGATAGTTTTTCAAAACAGACTTCAGTTCAAATTCTGGGACTACTACTTAGATTTGGGATTTGGGGCAAGTCAATGATGTATTCTTCCATTTGACCTGAAAATTATGATAATAATATCAAACCTGAATAATTTAGTTGAAGATTGTTAGATCATGAATACAAAGTGCCTAGTTCAGTTTTTGGTATTTAATAGGCATGAATCCTGTCTTGGGTTATATTCCTCATATCCTATCACCATTTGTTATTTTATATCCAATCCATAAGTACCATCTTTTTCTAATGGCCAGAATTTGTGGAGACTTTTTTTTAAAGATTTATTTATTTCGGGGTCAGCGCCATGGCTCACTTGGTTAACCCTCCGCCTGCAGTGCCGGCATCCCATATGGGCGCTGGGTTCTAGTCCCGGTTGCTCCTCTTCCAGTCCAGCTGTGCTGTGGCCTGGGGGGGGGGGGGGGTGCAGTGGAGGATGGCCCAAGTGTTTGGGCCCCTGCACCCGCATGGGACACCAGGAGGAAGCACCTGGCTCCTGGCTTTGGATCGGTGTAGCTCCGGCGGCCATAGCAGCCATTTGGGGGGTAAACCAACAGAGGGAGGGCCTTTCTCTCTGTTTCTCTCTCTCACTGTCTAACTCTGTCAAATAAATTTAAAAAAAAAAAAAAGATTTATTTATTTATTTGAGAGGAAGAGTTATATAGAGAGGGAGGGGGGGTAAAGGGGAGAGGAAGAGATAGAGGTCTTCCCTCTGCTGGTTCATTCCCTAAATGGACACAACAGCCAGAGATGGGCCAGTCTAAAGCCAGGAGCTTCCTCCAGGTCTCCCTCATGGGTTCAGAGGCCCAAGCACTTGAACCATCCTCTGCTGCTTTCCCAGGCCATAAAGAGAGAGCTGGACCAGAAGTGGAATAGCTGGATACAACCCAGTGCTCATATGGGATGCTGGCGCACAGGCTGAGGCTTAACTTACTATGCCACAGCACCAGCCCCTGTGGAGACTTTTAAAACTTTTTGTGACTTTAGATAGAATTTACATTAAAAAGACACAATATGGCAGGAAGAGTACTGCATTTAATGAAGAGACCAACTTGGGAACTGCATTGGTACATACATAGTACCAACCGTGGAGGTCATCCTTTGTAGGTGTTTTGTTTTTGTTTTTGTTTTGTTTTGTTTTGTTTTGTTTTGACAGGCAGAGTGGACAGTGAGAGAGACAGAGAGAAAGGTCTTCCTTTTGCCGTTGGTTCACCCCCGCAATGGCCGCTGCGGCTGGCGCACCTTGCTGACCCGTAGCCAGGAGCCAGGTGTTTCTCCTGGTCTCCCTTGCAGGGGCAGGGCCCAAGCACTTGGGCCATCCTCCACTGCACTCCCGGGCCATAGCAGAGAGCTGGACAGGAAGAAGAGCGACCGGGACTAGAACCTGGTGTGCCGGTACCGCAGGCAGAGGATTAGCCTAGTGAGCTGCGGCACCGGCCTTGTAGGTGTTTGTTGATCTGAATGAAATTTTAACTTAAGTCCTCTGCTTAGTCCTTCCTGTGTTTCTCAGTGTCAGAAGGACCCCAGAACAGAACTTTCAGAATACCTATCATGTTGTTAACCATTTAAAGGCATGTTTTTAAAGAGTCACATTGCCCATTAATTTTTAGAAGCCTCTCCAAATGGCTCTGCTGGGCCCAGCACCTTTATTTCATGTTGTGTTACTACTAGTTTGAATATGGTGAGTGATTTGCAAAAATGTAATAAGGACTTAATTTGAAGACTTTTTATTATAGGTTTTGAGCATTTGATTATTATAAGCCATTGGGGTTTCTCAACCTTAGCACTTTCGGTATTTTGAACAGGGTAATTCATTGAGGGTTGTTCTGTGCATTAGAGGGTGTTGAGCAGCATTCCTGACCTCTGTGGACTGGATACCAGTAGCACAGCCTCCCCCTCCCCCCTCCAGAGGATGCTAAATTAGTCCCCTGGGGGATGCGGCCGAGAGGAGTCAGCTCTGGTTGACAACCACTCATGTAGTTTTTGGCAGGTTTTTGTTTTGTTTTAATTTAGTTTTCTTCCTGTTTCTTGTCTTGGGGTTCATTGAACTTTTTGGATCTGTGGGTTTACACTTTTCATCAAATTTTCAGCCTTTATCTCCTCAAATACTTTTTCTTGTGATCCTCCTCTCTCTCCTTCAGGGATTCCAATGACATGGGTTTTCCTCACATCAATCCTGTAATTATTATATTCATTTTACAGAAGAGTCATTTGAGGCATACAGAGGGTTAAAGAACTTACTGTTCAAGATTTGAACCCAGGCTGGCCCCAGCATCTGGTTTCCTGTCATTTGGCTTTACTCTATACTCACATTTTAGGTCAGTGAGGAGCCATAAGTTAGATAGTGCCTCTTCTTTCCCTGAGGCTGAGTTGCAGAAAGCTGATCATAATAAAGTCTCCTGCAGATATGGGCAGTTCAAGCATCCTTGCAATCTGCGTGTTGCACACTGCATTGTCTACTTTATCTAACAAACCATGGGAGGAAATATACAACGGACATTGCACTGACATCATTTCTTTCCCATGTTCAGTTTGCTGTAGGATGGCAGGACATGAGGCGCTCGGTGGATCTCCTTCCTTGGATAACAAGGAATCATTACAGTCTAACTACAAATGACTTCCAGAGTACAGCCAATTCCCTAAACTCCAGATGATTGGCCAAAGAGTGGCTCGGGATGAGGAAAGTGCGTTAGTGTATTCATTCATTTATTACTCTGTTACAACAGCAAGGGCCACCAAAAATCAGCTGGAACAGGAAAAGGACATCACCCAGATGATAGAAGGTTGTCATGTTTCTTTTATTTTTTCTTTATTTCCTTTTTTAAAGTCAAGAGTTACAGAGAGAGGGGGAAAGACATCTTCCATCCACTGGTTCAATCCCCAAATGGCCACAAAGACGGAGGCTGGGCCAGACTGAAGCCAGGAGCTTCTTCCAGATCTCCCACGTGGGTAGTAAGGCCCCAAGTACTTGATTCATCTTCCGCTGTTTTCCCAGGCCATTAGCAGGGAGCTGGATCAGAAGTGGAACAACCAGGACACAAACCAGTGCCCAAATAGGATGCTGGTGTTGCAGGCAGAGGCATAAATTGTGCCACAACATTAGCCCTGGGTTGTTACATTTCTGTTTAGCTGTTTTCATTCAAAGTTAATAGAGTAAATGGTACTCAAGAAATCACCATCATTTTGAAGAGTAAGAACACCCTATCCTAATGAATTGAAACTTGGAACCTCAGAGTACCTTAGAAACTCCACTATTTGTCTAAAATAAATTCAGTAACTATATATAGCAGATCATTCATTTATAATATCCTCTGCTAAAAATAAAATTAAGAAATCAGATATTTTTGGAGCTGGCACTGTGGCATAATGGGTAAAGCTACCACCTGCAGTGTTGGCATCTCATATGGGTGCCAATTTGAGTCCCAGCTGCTCCACTTCTGATCCAGCTCCCTGCTAATACACCTGGGAAAGCAGCAGAATATGACCCAAGTGCAGGCCCCTGCATCCGCAGAAGAAGCTCCTGGCTCCTGGCTCCTGTCCGGCCCAGCTCCAGCCATTTTGCAGTCATTTAGGGAGCAAACCAGTGGATGAAAGACATCTCTTTCTCTCACTCTCTCTCTTTTCTGAGCTAGCTTCCTGCTAATGCAACTGGGAAAGCAGCGGAAGATGGCCCAAGTCTTTAGGCCCCTGCTACCCATATAGAAGGCTTAGGTGAAACTCCTGGCTTCTGGCTTTGGCCTGGCTCAGCCTTGGTTGTTATGGGGGGTTAACTAGTAGATGGAAGGTGTCTCTCTCTCTGTCTCTCCCTCTCTGTGGTTTGAACTTATAAATAAATAAGTAAATCTTTTAAGAGAGAGGGAGAGAAAAAGAGAGTCCTAGCTGTTGATATCTTCGGTCTATAGCCAATACCGTGAAGTGAAGGAAATGTACTTTTTAATTAATCAATCCCCATACAAGCTTGGCATATTACAGTAACTCAGAATTTATATTCCTCCCTCATTCCTTTTTTAAACTATTTATTTATTTATTTTCACTTTACAAAAGGCAGGGAGGGAAGGAAGAGAGAGAGAGAGAGAGAGATACCTTCCATCCACTGATTTACTCTCCAAGTGTTTACAACAATGGGTCTGGGCTAGGCCAAAGCCAAGCATCCAGTACCAATCTGGCTCTCTCACCTGGCGGCAGGGACCTAAGTACTTGAGCCGTCACTTGCTGCCTCCCAAGATGCACATCGTTGGGAAGCTGAATCAGCGGCAGAGCTCAGATCAGACTTGCACCAGCCACTCCATATGGGAAGCAGGTATCCCATGAAGCATCTCACCTGCTGAGAACAAGCACTCATCACTCTTCTCTATTTCTAATTCACAAATTATATTGCTTTATACCCAATCTCTCTGATCAGCTTTGATGGATCAACTTGAAAATTTTCAGCATGAACCATAGCTTCTATATTAAGCAGAATATTAAGTATTTGCTTGGTAAGTACTCATTAATAAAATAAATTTAGATTCTGAGCAAGATGGAAACACTATTAATTGTTATTAAATAATTTCCAAAGAGCCTCTGAACCTTAAAATAGGTTAATACAAATTGAGTGAGAATATACAGCATGGTCATTAATGGCTTTATCATCTGCACTGAGCAGCTGCAACATTAGCTCATGGTGTTAAATCTCATACTAGAGGTCACAGATGTTTCCGCATCACCACATGTAAAGAAGGTTTATAAGGATTTATCCAGAATGCTAAATACTGCTTATTGATCTGGACTATTCTTCCTAATGCTAATATTCATTCAATAATGAGAATTTAACTTAGAATTTGGATTTTGGCCACTGATAATTATGAAATATTTTTGTGTTCTTCATTTTTATGTATGTTCTAATGTTATTAATGCTGTGGGCTAGTAACATGAAAACATTTCTAGATAGCTTAATGGGAAGATATGGAGACAATCATAAAACACAAAAGCTGATTATTAAGCATCTTCCTTATTACTTACTGTTGATCCTTAAAGACTCCGAAGGGATGGGTACTAAGCTGATCAGTTAAAATAACCACATTCCAGAATCCTGTGAAGTCAGACACTGGGAGGCCTCAGTGAAGACTCAGATGGTTGAGTTCCTACCAGCTCCTGGCTTCAGCCCCAATCAGAGGCTATTGCAGCATTTGGGGAGTGAACAAGTGGATGAGCGTTCTCCCTGCTGTGGCACGCAGGTTAATCCTCCACCTGTGGCACCTGCATCCCATATGGTTGCTGGTTTTATCCCGGCTGCTCCTCTTCTTATCCAGCTTTCTGCTATGGCCTGGGAAAGCAATAGAAGATGGCCCAAGTCCTTGGGCCCCTGCACCCACGTGGGAGACCCTGAAAAAGCTCCTGGCTTCTGGCTTTGGATTGGCCCAGCTTTGGCCATTGTGGCCATTTGGGGAGTGAACCAGAGGATGGAAGACCTCTCTGTCTCTCCCTCTAACTGTCTGTAACTCTGCCTCTCAAATAAATAAAATCTTAGGCCGGCACCGCGGCTCAATAGGCTAATCCTCCGCCTGCGGCACCAGCACACCGGGTTCTAGTCCCAGTCAGGGTGCCGGATTCTGTCCTGGTTGCTTCTCTTCCAGTCCAGCTCTCTGCTGTGGCCCAGGAATGCAGTGGAGGATGGCCCAAGTGCTTGGGCCCTGCACCCATGTGGGAGACCAGGAGAAGCACCTGGCTCCTGGCTTCGGATCATTGCGGTGCGCCAGCCGCAGCAGCCATTGTGGGGGTGAACCAATGGAAAAAAAGGAAGACCTTTCTCTGTCTCTCTCTCTCACTGTCTAACTCTGCCTTTCAAAAAAATAAATAAATAAAATCTTTTCTAAAAAATAGCAGATTACATAGTACATATGATTGGGAAAGACTGAGAGTGATGATTGCCATGCCATCTAACAAAATGAAGTTAGAGAAATACAGAAAGTTTTTCAGTTTGAATGACCCATTGAAAAATACAGACAAGGCCTAATAGCTGAGCTCTATCAGAAGCTATAAAGCAGTTACAAATCTTTTGTACTGAGACATCAGGGTTAGGGAAGTTATAGAGGAATTTTGGTTTAGCTATTCTTCAACTTTTTAAAGGTTTATTTATTTATTTGAGTGAGATAGAGAGAGAGATCTTCCATTCACTGGTTCACTCCTCAAATGTCTGCAACATCCAGGGATGGACCAGGCCAAAACCAGGAAGCAGGAGCTTCTTCTGAGTCTCCGACACAGGTGTAGGGGCCCATTTCCCAGGCATATCAGCAGGGAGCTAGATTGGAAGTGGAGCAGTCATATGGGACGCCAGCAGTGTAGACGGTGACTTAACCTGCTGTGCCATAGCATCAGCCCCTAAACTCAGATTCTTAACCCTTGTCATTTACAAAGCTTTCCCAATTGCCAGTCAGTGAGTAAATCACACTGAGAGGCAAAAACAAGTACTTTTTAGCCATTGCAGAGCCTGTATATATTGTTAATAATCTCCTAAACAACTGTTTCATATGGTATTATTATGTTAGGGTTTTCACATACTCATATAACCAAGACTGAGTCAATATGAATTTTTTTAAAAATTTATTTATTTATATGAAAGGCAGAGAAAAAGAGAAAGAGGGGAAAACAGAAAGATCTTCCATCTGCTGGTTCATTTCTCAAATGGCCGCAATGACTGGAGCTAGGCCAATCCAAAGCCAGGAGCTAGCAGCTTCTTCTGGGTCTCCCATGTGAGTGCAGAGTCCCAAGCACTTAGGCCATCTTTTGCTGCTTTCCCAGACACATTAGCAGGGAGCTGGATTGGAAGTGGAGCAACTAAGACTTGAAGCAGCACCCATATGAGATGCTGGCACCACAGGCCACAGCTTAACCACTATGCCACAGCACTAACCCTAGTCAATATGAATTTTTAAGTCTGTTCTAAAGCTACATTGAATTTTTAAGCATTTTTTCTTTATGTTCAGAATTTTCTAAAGTAGAAAAATAAGGATCTCCTGACCAGATTCTCCTAATAAGTGCTGCTGAAAATAGGAACTTAGCTTCCAGCTTTCTGTTTTAATGGATTTCTGGCTGCCCTGTGATTGACCAAAGACCAGTAAATCACAGGGTTTGTGTAGGAGCTACATAAAGTGTGGATGTTATGGCTGGACTTTGCACCTTGGGTAGCTTCACTAGCTAGCAGGTCTACCCTAAGGTTAAGTTGGCCTAGAATTCCACAATTCCACTCACTCCCCAAAACTATTGTTAGGTTAAGTCTGTCTTAAATTTAGACCTCCCAAAGGACTAAAGGACTCCAAGAAACTGAGTTAAAGTTTTAGAGTTGATTACCTCTTTTTAAAAGCATATGTATTGGCTGGCGCTGCGTCTCACTAGGCTAATCCTCCGCCTTGCGGCGCCGGCACACCAGGTTCTAGTCCCGGTCAGGGCGCCGGATTCTGTCCCGGTTGCCCCTCTTCCAGGCCAGCTCTCTGCTGTGGCCAGGGAGTGCAGTGGAGGATGGCCCAAGTGCTTGGGCCGTGCACCCCATGGGAGACCAGGAGAAGCACCTGGCTCCTGCCTTCGGATCAGCACAGTGTGCCGGCCACAGCGCGCCAGCCGCAGCGGCCATTGGAGGATGAATCAACGGCAAAAGGAAGACGTTTCTCTCTGTTTCTCTCTCTCACTGTCCACTCTGCCCGTCAAAAAATTAAAAAAAAAAAAAAAGCATATGTATTATTTGAAAGACAGAGAGACAGAGATGGAGAATGTGGGCAGGGTGGGGGCCATCTGTCTTCAAACCTCTGGTTCATTCCCCAGATGCCCACAACAGCCAGGACTGGGCCAGGCCAAAGCCAGGAACCAGGAACTCAACCCAAGTCTCCCAAGTGGGTGTCAGGGACCCCACTACATGAGCCATCACCTGCTGTCTTACACAGTATACATGAGCAAGAAGCTGATCAGATGCAGAGCTGGGATTTGAACCCACAAATTCCGATATGGGTGCAAGCCAGCTCTTCCAGTGCAGCTGTGGCACATACCTGCCTCTTCATTACCCCCTTGAAGAGTCAACTTGTTGTTCTTTCTCTCAGTTGACTACTAAGTCTGTAGTGTTCCCAAATGACTTGTATGCCAAAATTAAGTATTTGGATTGACATTTTAATTGTAGGTAGTATTGATGATAGCATAAATTACTGTCACAACATCTTTTAGAGTGTTTATCAAACAGTCTCATAAAGAGCTTACTGTTTGGCCCAGGAATTTATTTTCTATAAGTTTTGGCTAATGAAATAATCAAATATATAATGATGTTGATGGTCAAAAAATAAATAGAAAAGAATTCAAATATCAAACAAATAGCTGAACCAATTACAGAAAACCTACGCAGTAAAGTTCCATGTCATCCTTAATATGTTATACAGACATTTATTAGCATAGAAAATTCTCATAATATACTGATGAGTCAGAGTGTACTTATTTATTATATGATTCCATTATAGGAGGAAAATGTGTGTGTACACATGTACACACCTACATAAACATTTTTAAAATAGTCTGAATATGTGTATTTCTAATCTGTCAGGAAATGCTGTCAATTATACCTTAAATAATCCAAAACCCCACCTTTTTTCACTACACTCACTGCTACTATCCTTGTCTAAGATGTTTTTATATCTCACTTAGATTATTATTTCAATACCTTCCTAATTAATTACCCTTCTTTTAACCTTGATCCTCTAAGCCTACTTAGAACACAGTAGCCAGAATGCTCCTGTTTAAATTTAAATGGATCATATCATTCATTTGTTCAGAAACCCCCCCAGAGGCTTCAAGTCTATCTCATAACAAAAGCCAAAGTCCTTGTTTCCAGGCCTATAAAGCCATATCACCATTTCTTTCAAGAAAAACACAGATATCAACAGGCACAAGAATGCACTACAGTTAACTGTTTTTTTTTTCTTTTAGCCACAGTGACAAAAGGGTAGTTACTCTAATTACTTGCCAATTCACAGTAGTGGTTAAGGATATTTGGAGTGGTAAGCCCAGCTTCTTGAATGGTTTTTGAAACTGTTGTCTCCCTTTTCACACCTCATAAAATTAATTTTTAGTGTTTGTAAAGGCCATCTTTTAGCCATGTCTATTTATTGATACTGTAAAATTCAAAAGTTCATTTTTATTAATCAACAGAAATTGAAAGGGAAAATATGTTAGACTCTTATCGAGAAGAGAAAAAAAAGCAGAGACTTAGAGTTACAGTTAAATGCATTCGTGTATTTGTGATAGCTCCATGGACAAGATACTTTGGATGTCTAGTATGTTATCTTAGATTAAGTTACATATCTTAATTCTTGAGGCCTCTGGACAATCACATAATTAACTTCAGTCTTCCTTTGCTCACTCTTCTGCCACAGAGTTGCTTTTAAGAGTATGTGTGTTGAATGCCTTATGTTAAGAAAAGCAGTGGTGGGTTGGCATTTGGCCTAGCAGTTAACCACTGGTTATGATGCCTGTGTCTCACATTGGAGTACTGGGTTTGAGTTCAGTCTCTAGTCTTGATTCTAGCTCCCTGCTCATACAGACCCTGCAAGCCAGTAGTGATGGCTCAGGTAGTTGGGTTCCTGCCACCTGTATGGCAGACCTGGATTGTCCTGGCTCCCTGCTTCTGCTCTGCTCAGCCCAGCCCTGTCCATTGTAAGCATTTAGAGAATGGACCAGTGGATGAGAGCTTCTCTCTCTCTTTTCCTTTCTCTCAAAGAAATAAAGAGAAACAAAGAAAAGCAATGGTCCAAAACCCAGATTTATGAAGCAGGCAAATTAAAGAGTGATTACTTTTCTCACTGAAGAAATCACTGCAGTTTCTCTAAATAGTCTCAGTTCAAATCTAGGCTATATATTAAAGTAATATTTAACTGCATTTGGTTCTTTAAAAAAAAAAAAAGATTGATTAATTTATTTAAAAGAGTTAAAGAGAGAGAGAGAGAGAGGTTCCCCATCCGATGGTTCACTCCCCAGCTGGCCACAATGGGAGGAGCTGCGCCGATCCGAAGCCAGGAGCCAGGAGCTTCTTCTGGGTCCCCCATGTGGGTGCAAGGGCCCAAGGACCTGGGCCATCCTCTACTGCTTTCCCAGGCCATAGCAGAGAGCTGGACTGGAAGTGGAGCAGCCGGGTCTACAACCGGTGGCCATATGGGATGCTGGCACTTCAGGCCAGGGCGTTAACCCGCTGTGCCACAGCACCAGCCCCCTGCATTTGGTTCTAATGAAAAGAAATTATTTTATAGACTCAGGATAATATATTATTTAATGGGGGCTTATTACAAAATAGTAAATAGTTCAACTTGCTTCAGTACCCAGAGACAAAAATGTTAAAAGCAAAGCATTGTTTTATAATAAGAATACTTTTCTCTCACAGTCAAGGTCATCTGTCTGTTATGCTAAATTCATCAGGTGATCTTTCTTTGCCTTTTATAGGACCAACCCTGCTCATGCTTGTTTTGTGCTTGGCTTCCTACACTTCGTAGTGGTAGAACATTTGTCAGACACCAGGGCTCTTTCCACTAACGGGAGGAAGCCCTTAGATCTGGAACAAGACAAATTGAGAACACACTGGTCCTTAGTAAAATGTCGAAGTAGACTAAATTTTCTACCTTTCGGGAAGTTTGTTATCCAACAAAATTACTTTCTCTCCTTTGTGCAAATGGAATATGGATGGTTTACCACCAATACTGTGGATGTGTAAATGTAATCTAAAATAAGGTCTAGTGGGGAACCTTCACACGCAGAAAAGTAGTAAAATTTTCCATCTTGCTTAAATTGAGCAGAAAAGTTTGCTTTGTTGGGTAAAACACAGCTGAACACACCGTGGAAAGGACCCTCTGTACATAATTTCCCCAATAGTAACAACAATGAGAGGCACAGAGCATTCTGGAGGCTGTGTTACAATAGGAGCATTCCTTTTTTTTTTTTTTTTTTTTTGTTTAAGATCTGTTTATTTATTTGAAAGAGAGAGGGGAGAGATTGATCTGCATCCACTGGTTCACTCCCCAAATTCCAACAACAGTGAGGGTTGGGCCAGGCTAAAGCCAGGAGCCTAGAACTCCACCCAGGTCTCCTGCATGGATAGCAGGAGCCCAAGCACTTGACCATTGCCTGCCACCTCCCAGGATGCATTAATAGGAAGCTGGGTTGGAAGTGAAGTAGCCAGGACCCAAACTGACACTGTAATGTGGACTGTGGGTGTCCCAAGTAGAGGCTTAACCCACTCTACTAGAGTGCCCACCACCATGATGAGAGCGTTCTGGTTGGTAAAGTGGGCTTATTAGAAAGAGGGAGGCTCTGGAGCCCCATGGATAGAATCAGCCTCTTCCTTTAAGCTAATTCAGCTGAGCAGAGCCAACTTTTTGCTAAGCTACCAAAGGTATATCTGATTTGTCTCTTCTCACCCTTCCTTCCATGTATTTTTCTAGAATTGTATTCTCCTCAACATCAACATCAAGAGTCCAAAGAAAAATTTAGGGGATAAATCTGATTTGTTGTTCTTTTTGGTTCTTTTACCAACATCTTAGCAAATACGCACATACATATATGTATATATTTGTAGAGCAACTTGGGCTGATGAAGAGGGAGACGTATAATACAATGATCAATACATATTATAAAAATACATCTTAACTCCTATGTATAAATGAATATCATCCTCGTCAAAATTTTCTTCCTTTCCCTCTTCCAGGGCTAAGGACAGCTTTATATATTAAATAAAAGTCACCATTCTTCAACTTTGAAAGTTGTTCCAGTCATTGGTTTGATTCATTCTATTTTTCTCCCCTGAGTTTTAGGAAGAACTTTCCAGTTGTATTTTCCACATCTTCCAAATGTGACTGACGTTTCTTAGTCATTTATCTTCCTGTTCTTCTAAGTAATCATTTAAGCATATCTTGATTGTGATCATAGAGATAATCATTTAATTTAACAAGTCTTGCCTTTTTCCTGTTATTAAAGATTTTAAGTTTAGTTCAGAGTAACTCAAGTTTGGAAATTACAGATTATCTAGTCTGATTGTACTGTTTATAGGGAAGAACACATTTTTAGGTAATATGGTATGCTATTTGTTTCATTGTGACAGCCATCCTTTGGGATTCTGGACCTGTACCACTAGGGTTCACGTTCCAACTCTTCTATTTCCTGGACACGTAAGCCTCAGTTATCTCAGTTACACTACTACAAGTTGAGTAGTCCTCATCCAAAATGCCTGGGACCAGAATTATTTCAGATGTTGGATTATTTGTATAGACTTTTCTGATGGAGAAACCCTAATCCAAAAAACCAAAATTTTGAGGATTTTGTAGCATTTGGGATTTCAGATTTTTAGATCACGGATTAGGTTTTTAGATCAGCTATACTACCTACTTCATAGTGGGTTTTTTGGTTTTTTTTTGAGAATTAAATTAGTTACTGCATGTAAATTATCTAACACATGGTTAACCTTCAGAATTATTAGTTACTGTTTAATTTTTTTCATGCAAATGGAATTTTTTTCCCAGAAACTTTCTATTTAAGTTATACAAACTTCATGTATTTCAAAATACAACTTTAGGAACATAGTGATTCTTCTCACCGTACCGGCCCTCTCGCCCTTCTTCCTCCTCCTGCTCCTATTCCCATTTATTTTTTACTAAGATCCATTTTCAATGAATTTTATACACATAGAATTAACTCTATGCTAAGTAAAGAGTTCAACAAATAGAATGGGAAAAAAAGCTGTTCCTCAACAGTCGGGACAAGCCTGTTCAAAGTCATTGCATCTCAGAGTGTGGATTTCTCATCTGTAAATTACCTCTTGGGCACTATTAGTTAACACAGAGCAGGGAGAACATATGGTATTTATCCTTTTGGGACTGGCTTATTTCTCTAGTATAGTGTTTTCCAGTTGCATCCATTTTGTTGGAAAATGGGTATAAAACAACAGAATTTCATTTTTTTTTACCGCTGTGTAGTAATCTGTGGTTTACATTTCCCATAATTTCTTTATCCAGTCTAAAGTTGATGGACATTTAGGTTGATTCCATATTTTAACTATAGTGAATTGAGCTGTAGTAACATGGGGGTACAGGTAACTCTTTCATATGCTGAGTTCATTTCCATTGCATGTCCCAGAGCAGATCCTCTAAGGCCAATGTAAGGAAATGATGGCTTTGCTTTCACTGGTTTCTTAGATTGCACTTATTTTCCCTCAGGACTCCGTGGCCTATGCGCTGTAGTTTTCAAGTGTTGTGGAGGAATTACACAACCTAATACTTTCTTCTTTTTGTTAGGAAATTTTTTCCCTCCTGCATATTTGAGAATTCTTTTTTCTTCATCTTTGGCAGCTGCCTTTCATTGGGGAATCTTTTTTTTCTATTCTTTGTTAAAGAAGAAAGACTAAAAAGAACTAGGTTAATGTGTTTACAATTTTAGCTCTTTCAGGTTGCCTTGTTTCCCACCAAGGAACTTGCTAGAGACTTTATTCCCAAAGATAGCAATGAAAATTTCTTACCATTTTGTGATTTCAAATTGCATATCATGTGGGAAACTAGGGATTTAAATGGCAAGATGCTGTTTCACATTATGTAGTGTGATCCTCCTGTCGTGCAGTTGAATGGGGACATGCAGCTGTACAACCACAGAAAACATAGTCAGGAAGTGGTCTGATTAATTTGCCCTTGTTTGAGCATTTTAAATCACTAAATGGTAAGACGCTGTAACTTAACAGTCCAGGCAAAAGGTTGTTAATGTTTTTCATTGTAATTTTAGCACAACCAACAGAGACAATCTGGATTTTACTTAACTTTATAACATGATGTTTTACAAAAAGTCCTAATTGTTAAAGGAAAGAAGGTAGCAATGGTTTCTGGATACCACTCATGTGGGAGATTTGCATTACGTTCCTGACTTTACCCTTGCCCAGACTAGCTGTTAGGGGCATTTGGGGAATTAACCAGTAGATGGGAACTCTTTTTTTTTCCCACTCTAATAAATAAAATTTTTTAAATATACTTTAAAAATATTTTAAAACAATTAACCTGGGAATCTGAAGAACTTGTAACTCCTCATGTGATCTTTTAGGCACAGGTGTAAATGTCAGAATTTCTTTGAATAAACTAGAGAAGACTCCAGAAGAAAACCGTTAGCAGCAGAGGACTGACTCAGAAACAGTGTGTTAGTGCTGGCCAACTGTGAAATGGAAAACTCCTGAAGCAAACTTACGGAGCCAGGACCTCAGTGCTGTGTTGTCCTGTTCCATCCTTATCTACAACCCAGTAGGCCAGCGTAGCTCTCACATCATTGTGCTCGATGTGAGAATAAGCAGGCATTCTAGAACTGTGAAAAACTCCTGGCTTTTGGTAAACTTTCACAGGTCTGGTCTTTCCCAGACAGATCTGCAGAATCATGAACTCTTTTTTTTTTTTTTAAAGAGAAGATGGCTGGCGCCGTGGCTTAACAGGCTAATCCTCCGCCTTGCGGCGCCGGCACACTGGGTTCTAGTCCCGGTTGGGGTGCCAGATTCTATCCCGGTCGCCCCTCTTCCAGTCCAGCTCTCTGCTATGGCCCAGGAAGGCAGTGGAGGATGGCCCAAGTGCTTGGGCCCTGCACCCGCATGGGAGACCAGGATAAGCACCTGGCTCCTGGCTTCAGATCAGCGCGATGAGCCGGCCGCAGTGGCCATTGGAGGGTGAACCAACGGCAAAAAGGAAGACCTTTCTCTCTGCCTCTCTCTCTCTCACTATCCACTCTGCCTGTCCAAAAAAAGAAAGAAAGAGAAGGATAACACAAACACACACACACGCACACATAAAATCTTCTATTTGCTGGGTCACTCCCCAAAATGAATGCAACAGCTGGGGCTGGTCCAGGGTGAATCCAGTAGCTCAGAGCTGTATCTGTGTTTCCCACATGGGTGACAGTGCCTCAGGTACTGGGGCCTTCCTCACTGCTTTCCCAGGCACATCATCAGGGAGCTGGATCAGAAGCAGAGCAGCCAGGACTCTGAACCAGTGCTCTGATGTGGAATGCCAGCCCTGCAGCAACAGCCTGGCTTGCTGTGCCAGAATGATGAACTCCTGATCCCAGCAGTTCCCAGTGTAGTAGGCCAAGTGCTGCTTGCTGCTGCTGCTGTTAGTGTCAAAGGCTGCTTCATGGAGTAGATGACATGTGGGTAGAATCCAGTGCCATTATACTCTCAGACATTAATGGTGCCAGTGATATTGAAGGTTCTGGATGACAGTGGGCCATCTAAAGTTCTCAGAGGTGTAGAGCTGAAGGTGTCTGAGCTACGAAGACCAGCTGAAGGAAGGCAAGAACTGTTTTGGACAGTTCACCGTGGGAGAAATCCTTCTCTCAGAATGAGGGTCTTGGAGGCAAGATTCTTTCTGGCCTCACCAAAAGGGATAAGGAAAGTGACATCTCCTTGGTCTACCTCCTGTGTGCTGTGTCAGTTTGGATCTCTGAGCAGTTTAGTGTGGAGACCTGTAAGTTTGTTTCTCGTCCTATCCCCAAATCCGCAGCTTCTGCTCCTATGGTTCCCTTGAATCCCTTCTCAACTTTCGATTCCAGAGCCTGGGGACCTCCTAGAGCATGCATGACATCCTGGGATCATGAGCGTGATGGTTCCTTTTGCCCAGTTCAGATAGTAGA
This sequence comes from Lepus europaeus, assembly GCF_033115175.1. NCBI lineage: Eukaryota > Metazoa > Chordata > Mammalia > Lagomorpha > Leporidae > Lepus > Lepus europaeus. The sequence continues at coordinate 61,271,375 of NC_084843.1, read as the reverse complement.
GACTGCACCTCTCAGTCTTCGCCTGAGAACAGGGAGCCTCAGATAGCTGGCTGTGGGAAATGAAATGAGTCGTTTCCTACTTTTGTTTCTTAAGGCATTCCACCCAATCTCCTTCTACAGCTTCAGGGTCACCTTCACATCTGGACAGGGACCTGGTAGCTGCTGTCACTCTCTTCTGTTTAGGAGCAACATGGCTGTGATTGGAGAAGCGACGCTCACTTGTGACATACTCTGAATCAACAATCCACAGCAGAAATGTGGCCACCGAAGGCTCTTCCAGGGCACTTGTGAGGAGGGTGGTTTAACTACTGCTGGATAATTTCTGGCCTTAGTAATGTTGCAGTACAAGGTGGATCCAGTCAGAATCTGACAACTTGCTGAATGGTAATAATACAGCATTGCAAGCAATACGTTCATTCACTGCAGACTTCGAGTCTGCATCTTAAGTGAAGTTGGGGAACCAGCCCTTGAAGCAACCAATCTGTAATGGGTGGCCTCAGCACTGGAGCTGTGTGCACAGCATGTAGGGCAGTAGCCCTGCCCTGCAGGAGGCCTCCTAGGGCTAGGAGGGCTCAGTTGGACCAATCTGATTTCCTCCCTTTGCCTCATTTGCCTAAATATAGCTCTACAGGTGACAACTACCAAATGAGAACCCTCTAGAAGAGAGTACAACTGGCCTCCATGACCATCCTCCTCCAAAGCTCCTGGACCAACCCTTTCATAGGTCTCTTCCCAAAAAGCCTGGCTCCTGGCTTACAGTAAAAACATAATAACAAAGTCCTAAATTTGAATAATGTAGTTGCTCTATTCCAGTTACCCTTTTGCCTCAGGGCTTGGAAAGCAAGTTGCCAATGGGATGAAGCATTCATGATATAAGCAGCCTGTCAGTCTGTAGCCCGCAAAGTGACATTGGAGCCCAGCCATCCTCCCAGCACCAGTAGCCACGCAGAAGCCACACTTGAACCAGAAGGTGGATGACCAGGAGCCAGATGCACAAGACTTACACTCAACTCTCAGCTCCCCAGCCGTCAAAATGAGATTCTGGCTACTGATGAGGGCCTTGCAGCAACAGCTGTACCTAGCTAAGGTCTTCTGGAGTGGAGCCACTTGCTCCATCTTCATGATCTGAGGACCAAGTGGCCTCCCAAATGACTGCTCTTGTTCTGTTTTACTTTAGAATTCTGGAAGAAAGCTTGCACCATGTCCTGATTACAAGGAAATCTGAGGTGCTATAATGGGCAGCCAAGGCTGTGGGCCTTTGAAGTCCTCCAGGCGCTGCAAAGCAAAGCAGCTGTCCTGCTTCTTGCTTCTCCCCCTGGTGACCACCAACAGAGTCATCCAGCCAGCTTCTTCTAGCAGAGACGCTGCTTCTGAGGCCCTCCCCCACCAACATACACACACACACACACACACAGCTAACAGATTACCAGAGTATCTAAAAGAGTTCCCACCAGGAATGAAACCAGACTTTGACAGGCTAACTGTGTCAGTGAAAAGCAAGTTGGTCTGCTATTGCTTAAGTGTGTTTAAAATAATTCTTAAGATATTTTCGTTTCCTGTGGCGTTCTTCCGAAGTTGTTACCCAAGGAAATGCTACTACAGCTGCAGCTTAACTTTCCCCCACTCTGCCTGAAGGACAGCAGTGCTTCGGCACAGACTGTACCTAGCCGTCAGACACCGAAGCATTCAGAGGAACCGAGGAAGCTTTTTGGGAAATCTGTTCTTGCAGGGTTTTCTCCCTCATTCCCCAACCCTAGTGTTATGTGGAAAGCAAGATGCCAGGACTTCATACAATAACGCTAGTCCACTAGTCTGCAAAGACACCATCCTGTTACTTCTAGAAAGTGTGCCATTTCTCAGTTAACTATATTAATACTCTAAACAAGTTCTGAAAAACCTTAGTAGAGAGATAGTAGTTTGTGTTGATTCAGAGGGCCATCATGTAGGTGAGGAAGCACATACCTGCTTTTCTTTTTCTAAAAATTTAAACTATAGGGGCCAATGCTGTGCTATAGCAGGTAAAGCCACTGGTGCCAGCATCCAATATGGGCAACAGTTCGAGTCCTGGCTGCTCCAATTCCAATCCAGCTCTCTGCTATGTCCTGGAAAAGCAGTGGAAGATGGCCCAAGTCCTTGGGCCCATGTACACACTTGGGAGACCCAGAAGAAGCTCCTAGCTTCTGGCTTCGGATCTGCCCAGCTCTAGCCATACCAGCAATTTAGACAATGAACCAGCAGATGGAAGACTGATCCTTCCCTCCCTTCCTCCCTGCCTCCCTCCCTCTGTCTCTCTCTCTGCCTCTGCCTCTGTTTCTCTATAACTCTGCCTTTCAAATAAATAAATAAATCTTTTTTAAAACAATTAAACTACAGGGGCCGGCGCAGTGGTGCAATGGGTTACAGCACTGGCCTGAAGCACCAGCATCCCATATGGGCACCAGTTCTAGTCCCGGTTGCTCCTCTTCTTATCCAGCTCTCTGCTGTAGCCTGGAAAAGCAGTAGAAGATGGCCCAAGTCCTTGGGGCCCTGCACCCACGTGGGAGACCCGGAGGAAGCTCCTGGCTCCTGGATTCGGATCAGTGTAGCTCTGGCTGTTGTGGCCATCTGGGGAGTTAACCAGTGGATGGAAGACCTCTCTCTCTGTCTCTGCCTCTCTCTGTAACTCTGTCTTTCAAATAAATAAAATACATCTTTAAAAAAATAAACTACAGTGGATTATAGGGGCTACACAGAGAAGATTTGGGCTCTGCATGAGAAAAAAGCTCAGTTAATATGGTCAGCAATACTTGGGCCTGAGACATGGGCTTATATATAATAAAAACAGAGAAATAAGCAGAGAGAGGATATGTGATTGAAGAGAAGATCATAAAATTTTTTCTTACTCAGAGTGTTCTGATGTTGTTTGTTATCCTATGGTACTATTTTAAAACAAATGGTATATGTAAGAATTTTTTGGTAGAATCAAATCAGCAGAAAATAAAACTTGTGGCCCACATTGTAGCACAGAGGGTAAGCTGACTGGCAGAGCACTGGTTTGAGTCCCAGCTGCTCCACTTCTGATCCAGTCCCCTGCTGATATGCCTGGGAATGCAGTGGAAGATGGATGAAGTACTTGGGTCCCTGCCACCATGTGAGAGACCCAGATGGAGTTCCACGTTTCTGGCTGCAGTCTGGCCCAGCCCTGGCTATTGCAACCATTTGGGGAAGTGAAACAGCAGATGGAACATCTCTGTATCTCACCCTGTTTCTCTGTAACTAAATAAATCAAAGGAAGGAAGGACTTGTTAAAAACCATCATGTTCACGTTTGCACCATTCTGTCAGTATTACCAAAAAAAAGAATTTAAAGTATAAAGTGTCTCATTATGTGGTTGAAAAAGCCTGATTTGAACCCTAGTCTTTTAGAATATTTATTTATTTATATAGGTTCCCTAGTATTGTGTATTTTCTATTAAAGAACAGTAAGTGAAATAACCATGACAGCTAGTGTCATTGTTCTCTTTTTATCTGACTACAAATAAAAATAAAAGTTTTTAAATTACTAAAGAAAAGTAAAAAGATCTTGTGCTTCAGAGAGCATGGGGTTATTACCGTTATTATTATTACTAATAGAACAATTTTTTTCAATCTCAAGAAAATATATTTTTTTCTCTGCTTTCCACTGCAGTCCTGAGCCACAATACTGGGCAGGACACAGATATCCTGTTTCAGCTTCCTGCTCACTGTTTCTGTTGTTCTCTAGATATTTTTTCCTTTATTTTTTTATTTTCCCCCCAAAGAAACCTTTTATTGAAGGAATGCAGACTTCATGCATTTCATAAATACAACTTCAGGACTATAGTGATTCTTCCCACCATACCCACCCTCCCACCCACTCTCCCACCCCCCCCCTTCCATTCCCAGTCCCATTTTCCACTAAGATCCATTTTCAATTAACTGTATACATAGAAGATTAACTCTAATAGAACAATATTTTAAAAGGGAATTCTTAATCCAAACAGACCTATCTCAATATCATAGTAGCAAAAATTATCATGGAAATCTAAGTAAATCTGTGAAGTAATTAACTTTGTGTAGAGTCTAACAGTTTTAATCAGTTCCAGTGTCTATTAAGGTTGTTCTGGAAATTGTGAAGAAAGTGGTTGATGCTGTGTTCAGTAAGGGGAAGCTTCACTGTTCACTCTGCAGCCTCAGGTTCCAAAGAATTCCTCTCAGATCCTTTCTGTGGAAACTGGATTTGAGCTAACCTAAACCCAGGATACCTGGAAGCTTTCCAGAATAGCTCAATTTAAAAATAACCCTGAAGTCTGCATTTAAGAGGAGATGGGGGAGTTTACAAGAGAATTGCCTGACAGGGTGTTCTGTGTAGATGCTTCACTGAGAGCAAGCTGGGTTTTCGGCTTCTTTGTCTCCTGTGCTTTGATGTGATCAGCAGGTGAGGATTCACTAGGCAGAGAGACTACCTCCTAGGAGGGCCTTCCCCACTAGACTGGTAAGGCCCACGTGAGACTGTGTGAGGCTGCTGCCCAGCTCACCTCCACAGCGGGCAGAGCACAGGGCCACAGCCTCCAGTGTCACAGCGGACACCTTGGCCTCCACCTGCAATGCCAGCATCCCTTATGGGCCCTGGTTTGATTCCTGGTTGCTTGTGCTTCGAATCCAGCTCCCTGCTGGTGCCCCTGGGAGGGCAGCAGAAGATGGCCCAAGTACTTGTGCACCCTCACGGGAGACCGGAAGAAGCTCCTGGCTTCTGGCTTTGGCCTGGCCCAGCTCAGGTCATCGCAACCATTTGGAGACTGGGCCAGCAGATGGAGACTTCCTCTCTTTGCCTTTCTCTCCTTTCCTCTTCTCTCCTCACCTCTCCCCTCCTCTGCTCTCTCCTATACTCTCCTCTTCTATAACTCTGCCTTTCAAGTAAATACAAAATAAATCTTAGAAAAGAAAAAAAAGCACTCAGGGCCGGCGCTGTGGCTTAACAGGCTAATCCTCCGCCTTGCGGTGCCGGCACACTGGGTTCTAGTCCCGGTTGGGGCGCCGGATTCTATCCCGGTTGCACCTCTTCCAGGCCAGCTCTCTGCTATGGTCCGGGAAGGCAGTGGAGGATGGCCCAAGTCCTTGGGCCCTGCACCCGCATGGGAGACCAGGAGAAGCGCCTGGCTCCTAGCTTCAGATCAGCGCGATGTGCCAGCCGCAGCGGCCATTGGAGGGTGAACCAACGGCAAAAAAGAAGACCTTTCTCTCTGTCTCTCTCTCTCACTATCCACTCTGCCTGTCAAAAAAAAAAAAAAAAAAAAAAAAAAAGCACTCAGAGTAACTCCACGTGAAGCACATACTCTGTTCCAAAGTAACCACTCTGGGCTAAAAAGAACCTCTAGCAGTGTGGGGTATGTGTTGTTTGGTAAAATGAATTTATCCTTGGTTGTTGGAAGAAACACTAAGTGTGATTCGATAGAATAAGGGTTTCAGTCATTTAAATGATCTGGGATCATGCTTTTAAGGAAATCCCAGGACAGAATAAAAGATAATGGCAAAGCTGAGATGTTAAGCATTCTGTGAAACCGCCGTGGTCAGTGGAAGTAGGGAATGCTGCTTTAGTTCCTGTTTGGGAACAGACTGCCTTGGCTCACACCACATTGTTTCCTAATTGTGTTCATTTGGACCGTACTCCTCCCTGTGCAGTAGTGCCACCTCCACCCTGCCACTGCTGCCCTTCCCTTTCTCTGCACCACAAATATTGGGGTCCACCTGTATCCTGGCTTCCCTCACCCTTCTCCTTGGCCCTCAGCTCTCCTTGTGCAAGTGTGTGTCAGGCTCTTTGCCATAACCACGAGTATGCTGCTAAGTCCCAGCCTAACCCTCTGTCCTGAGCCTGAGCCCCATGCTTCTAGCTATCTCCTGAACATCTCCGTCTGAGTGTGCTGCAGACCTCTTGGATTCAGCAGATCCTGTCTGAGCTCCTTCTGTGTCTCAGCCCTTTCACATCTATTTTATCTCTTAGGTAATGACATGCAGGCTGCTCAGGAGTGCAAGGCAGCCGTGCTGTCATCCCTTTTCCCTCGCAAAACCTCACAGCCAACTAATCATTAGGTTACATAATTTTTGACTTTTTAAGGTATTTCAGATTTGTTTCTTCCTCCCTGTTCCCACCGCCGTCGCCTCAGTTCCCATTTTCAGCATTTACAAGAGCTTCTGTGGTGTCTGACACTGGCTCTTCTTTTCCAACCCATCCTTCACAGTAGCAAGAGAAGCCCTTTCTGGGCCCGATTGCGTCACTCCCCTGCTTAAATCCCTTCAGTGGCTTCATATTTTCTGCCATCATTACCATCTCAAGTATCTGTGGAGATGAGGCAGATAACTCCTATGAGTGAAGTGGGCCAACTGTGAGACGGGGGGAATAGCAGAGCACATTCCTGTCTAAGAAGATTTGTTGTAGAATTTCAAACTGCGGATCCTGAGAGTCCCCTGTTTGCTCTGAGTCCCCAGTTAGTACAGCCACATCAGGTGACGGAGCATCATTTATGCACTGTTTCTTTAACATTGAGTTTCTCCTTGAGGTGAGCAACTTGAAAGTCAGCTTTTACAGAGACTTGTGAAAGCAGCAAGTCGGTTGTTTCTAGGTCAAGATATGCCAGCGTGAAGAGTGTGTTTCTTAACCTGAGTGCTTCCGTGTTCACAGTGCAGGCCATGAGCATCATGAAAAGTCTCTGGCTTCAGTGTCAGTGATGACTAAGCCAGAGTGCAGTTCTGCCACATATTTGCTCTGTGATATTTGAGCTAGCCATTTACTGCTGCCAGCCCCAGTTTTCCTCTCTGTTTAAACATTATATGAAAACTTTTGGCATCACAAGTACAAAATCAGATAATAACTTAAAATTATCTAGTTCAGGGCTTGGTACATAGTAACTCCTCAGTAAATGATATTCAGACAGGTAGAAAAAGTTTGAGAAGTAGCCATAAATATTCAAAAAAGTAATTCTGCCAGGTGCTTCCTTCCCTGCAAATAATCATTGTGGCCTCAAGAAGAGCAACCCTGTTGGAAGCCAATAGCAAGTGAGGCAGACAGCTAAGAACCAGGCACTCACCAGCCTAGCTGGCTATCTGTCTGAGGATTGTTTTTAAGCCCAGAAAGTATAACTATTGACAAATTCCTGAGCAAGATTGGAATAGAGACATGCTATGATTTTGCATAGTAAGCACTTTTTAGTTTCATTACCTCACAGATAATCTCTATGTCTTATTTAGTAAAAGTTATATTACTTAAGATTTAATTCAATGACATTAGGGTATATGTGATGCTTTTTTCCCCTACTGTTGTGTAAAGTTGAAGCATCAAAGGAAGAAAAACAAATGATGTAGTTTTCTTTACCAAAACATGTAACATGGTAAGGGAGGAAGAAGCCTGTTAAGTTTATTTTATTCCAGGACCTAGATTATATTTCGATTGATCTAAGAACACTAAAAAAGTAGTGGGAAGCTTTCAACATTCATTTAAGGGAAAGAAAATAAATCATCTTGTCAAACTTTGCATTTTTCATTTTGTTTTTTAGACCTCAGCTTAATTTTAACAGTTAGGTATACTTTATTCATGACTTGTATGTACAGCTGACATGATTGAAACAGGGGACCAAATCACCTATAGGATGCTCTTCTGCCTTGCGCAAAGCTGCAAGGATAATGAGTAAACCCCCAAGGAAACAGCTTTCCATCATCGCTGCTGGCAGAATGACACGCACAGATCTCCTGACTGTCCTGACAATGGAGAGACTAGAAAGAACTAAGTAGGAAGTCAGCTTGTTTTAAAGGCAAGACAAAGCCTTCAAATTTCAGCTTCTTTGCAGCAGTGTTATCTCAGACTTTCTTGCCTGGATAAATAAAATGAGGATTTATGCAACAGAGCAACAATATTAATATGACACAGCTCAGAGGATCATATCTACCAAAGCAAAACTGGGGGCCTGTGTTGTGGTACAGCAGGTTAAGCTGCTGCTTGCAACTCCCAGCATCCCATTTCAGAGCGCCGATTCAAGTCTTGGCTGCTCTACTTCAGTTCCAGCTCCCTGATGACGTGTCTGGGAAAACAGTAGAATGTGGCCGAAGTGCTTGGGCCCCTGCCACCCACGTGGGAGACCTGGATGGAGTTCCAGACTGCCCAGCTTCAGCCTGGCCCAGCCCTGGCTGTTGTGGCCAATTGGGGAGTGAACTAATGAATAGATCTCTGCCTCTTTCTGTGGCTCTGCCTTTCAATGAAATCAATAAATGTTTGGGGGGTGGGAGGGGGGAGCAAAATGGAAAATTTTAAGAAAAAGAGTATAGAAACACAAAGATGAAGTGCTGTTTTTGCGGGCCCCAGTAAAATTCTCTTTGGGTTTTAAGAAGTGTTACTAAAAGGATGATCTAGAAGATAAATACAGTATCATCTACATGTTAGTGTTCATTTCTTTTTGGTCGAAGTCGTCTAAATATTTTTCTTTTCCCTCACTTCCTGTCTTCCTTTCTCCCTTTTTGCTTGCAGCTCCTCAGAGAAATTTTGAAATTGCCTTCAAGATGTTTGACTTGAATGGAGATGGAGAAGTAGACATGGAGGAGTTTGAACAGGCAAGTTGTCCTGGAGCATGCTGTTAAATACGTTAGTATTTAAAATGCATCTTCACGTGCCTTGGAGTTCCTTTACCCTCAGCCTATTGCTCAGAGGATGTTCCAGTTTTTGAAGTACCTAATTTCTCAAAAGTCTTTGAAAAGATGGGTTGCAAGGTCAAAGTAGGTTTTTTTTTTTTAAGATTTATTTATTCAAAAGTCAGAGTTACACAGAGAGAGAAGGAGAGGCAGAGAGAGAAAGAGGTCTTTCATTTGCTGGTTCACTCCCCAGTTGGCCACAGCAGCTGGAGAAGCCAGGAGCCAGGAACTTCTTCCGGGTCTCCCACATGGGTGCAGGGGCCCAAGCACTTGGGCCATCTTCTACTGCTATCTCAGGCCATAGCAGAGAGCTAGATCTGAAGTAGAGCAGCCAGGACTCAAACAGGCGCCCATATGGGATGCTGGCATTGCAGGTGGCAGCTTTACCTACTCTGCCACAGCGCCAGCCCCCAAAGTAGTTCTGATTCTCCAACATGAATTAGATTACAGTGCTTCTACTAGGAGGCCAGATTGTGACGGATCAGTCATATACTCATTCAGCATTTATAAGAAAGCTCCTCTGAGCCAGGCACTTGCAGAATACAAGGATGAATTACATAATTTTCTTAAGTGATTCTGTAAGAAAAAGAAAAATGATACCATGCCTTGACTAGAGTAGCTTCCAGCCATGAATGTATACAGTTTCTTCTGAATTTTCAGAAGAGATTAGAAATAGAAATTCTGCCTTTGGAGAAGCATGATACCTCTTCAGTTTCAGTTGTTATGATTGCCAGAAGTGGTTTCAAAAATGAAAGAAAAAAAATGTATGTAGGAGAAAGCAATATCCTCAGTCTCTAAATGAAGAAAAGGGAAGCTATTCCACCAGACAGGGAAATCCCTTGTACAGAATATCTTTAAAGTAAGAAACTGTCCAGAGAGACACTTCGTAACACCCAGAGATGCTTCTTTGTATTTGTACATGAATCTCCCTAATCTTTTCACTTCCCATAATCCTATATTTTATTTGTATTACGTGAGACCCTGGATAATTATAAAGACAAAGAGGTGGCCAGCTGACCTGATGGTTAAGGAAACTCAGGTCCGGTATCAGAGTGCCTGGGTTTGATAGCTGCTTCTCCTCCTGTCTCCAGCTTCGTGCTAATGCAGACCTTGAGAGACAGTAGTGATGGCTCAAATGATTGGCTTCCTGCACTCACGTGGAAGACCTGGGTTGAGTTTCAGCTCCCAGCTCTGGAGGCCTTTGCAGGCATGTGGGGAGTGAGCCAGGGAATGCGTTCCCCACCCCCCCCCTCCTCTGTCTGCCCTTCTCTGCCCTCCAAATAAATGTTAAATAAATAGAACTAACTTACTTTGCTCTTTTTTTTTATTTACCTTCCATTTTTTCTCATTCTATATTGGTGATACACTACTTTGAACTATGGCCGTCTTATTTGTAGCCCTGAAATGAGAATTGCAGTGCCTCAGGTTCTTTTTAACTTAGGAAACTAGTTTTTTCTTATGGAATTTATCCTTTGGTTCATGAGTCCTTCTTAGAATACTTCTTTTACCTTCCTCTGGATTTGCCTGAGTATCTTTTCAGTCCATCAAATTAGACTCACTTGTGAATTGTTTATTAGCATAATGTTGTCATAATGTTCCCTAATTATTTGTTTAATGGTTATGTGATCTGTAATGATAACTACTTCTTCATTCCTGGTAATGAGTTTCCCTTCCTTTTGTTTATCCCATCAGTTGTGGGATTTATCAATTTTGTTGATATTTTCAATGAACTACACTTGGTTTTGTTAGTTTTCCTGTGGTTCATGTGTTTTCTAATTAGTTGATTTTTTACTTTTATCTTTTTACTTCCACTTACTTTGAGTTTACTTTTTTTTTTTTTTTTTTTTTTTTTTTGACAGGCAGAGTGGATAGTGAGAGAGAGAGGCAGAGAGAAAGGTCTTCCTTTTGCCGTTGGTTCACCCTCCAATGGCCGCTGCGGCCGGCTCATTGCGCTGATCTGAAGCCAGGAGCCAGGTACTTCTCCTGGTCTCCCATGCGGGTGCAGGGCCCAAGCACTTGGGCCATCCTCCACTGCCTTCCCGGGCCATAGTAGAGAGCTGGCCTGGAAGAGGGGCAACCGGGATAGAATCTGGCACCCTGACCGGGACTAGAACCCAGTGTGCCGGCGCCGCAAGGTGGAGGATTAGCCTGTTAAGCCACGGCGCCGGCCGAGTTTACTTTTCTTCTTAAAATTCTTAAAATGGTACATTGATTTGAAAATTTTCTGACATTTGAATTTAAGGATGCGTATTTCTCCCTGTACTATCGCAGTAGTCTCACAGATTTTGATATCTAGTATTTTTTTAACTTTTATTTAATAAACATAAATTTCCAAAGTACAACTTTTGGATTAAAGTGGCTTTTTCCCCCCATAACCTCCCTCCCACCCGCAACCATCCCATCTCCTACTCCCTTTCCCATCCCATTCATTGATACATAGTACTATTTTTATTATCTATCATTTTTTAAATATCTTATATTTCCTATGACTTCCTTTTTAACCAGTGTATTTAGAAGTATTTCTTTTAATTTTCAAATATTTGGTTTGTGTGTTTTTTAACCTGTGTTACTACTGATTCCTAACTTAGTCTATAATCATCTTTTTTCCCTTACTCTAAAGTAAATCTTTTATAAATAGTCTATAAGAATCCAAGTGAGTTTTGCTTTTTTATCCATTTTTATAATATCTGCCTTTTAATTGGTGTGTTTAGTCCATTAACATTGAACATAATTGTTGATTTGGTTGGATTTAAATGTATTATTTTTGCTATTTGATTTCTGATTTTTATTCCTGTGTTCCATGGCGCTACCTTCCTTGGGATGAAATTTTTTAAAATTTTCTTAAGAATTCTATTTTCATATATCTGGCTTTCAGCTGTTTTTATTTATTTATTTTCATTTTATTTGAAAGACCAGAGCCAGTGCTATGACAAAGGGGGTTGAACTGCCATCTTGCAGTGCCAGCATCCTATATTGGCACTGGTTTGGGTCCCGCTGCTTCATTTTCTATCCAACTCCCTGCTAATGCATCTGGGAAAAGCAGTGGAAAATGGCCCAGGTATTTGAACCTCTGCAACCCACGTGAGAGACCCATATGAAGCTCCTGCCTCCTGGCTTCAAATTGGCTCAGCTCCAATCATTGTGGCTATTTGAGGAGTGAACCAGCAGATGAAAGATTCATTCATTCATTCTCTCTCTCTCTGCCTTTCAAATAAGTAAATAAATCATTTTTTAAAAAATTATTTAAAAAAAAAAAACAGAGAGAGAACTAAAAAGAGATTTTCCATCTGCTGATTTAATCTCTAGAAGCCTGCTGCAACAGCCAGGACCAGGCCAGGCCAAAGCCAGGATCCCAGAATTCAATCCTGGTCTCACATGTGTATGGCAGGGACCCAAGCACTTGAGCTGTCTATCATCTGCTGCCTCCCAGGGTATGCATTTGTAAGAAGCTAGAGTCAGAGCCAGAGCTGGATGCAGAAATTGAACCCGCGAAGCTTTCTTCTTATGGGGATTTCCTCCTCACTTATTGTGGCTATGTTGCTTCAAATTCTATTGTGTAGTTTTTCAAATCAAAAAGACCAAAGGATTCTTACTGCAATTTTAGGTAATTCTTTCTTTTTTTAAAAAAAGATTTATTTATTTATTTGAAAGGCAAAGTTACAGGGAGAGATGGAAAGACAGAGAGGTCTTCCATCCACTGGTTCACTCCCCAGATGTCCAGAGCTGGGCCAGGCCAAAGCCAAGAGCCTAGAACTCCATCTGGGTCTCCCATATGAGTGGCAAGAACCCAGTCACTTGGGCCATCTTCTGCTGCTTTCCCAAGCACATTAACAGGGAGCTGGATCAGAAGTGGAGCAGCTAGGACTTGAACCAGCGCCCATATGAGATGCCAGCTTTGCAGGCAGCGGCTTTTCCTGCTGTGCCACAATGCAGGCCCCTGTCAGTAATTCTTGTAGGATACATACTGGGGACTTTCGGGCTGAAAGTGATCTAAAGTAAGAAATGCATCCAGTGAGTGCCATTTCTCAGCTCCACTCCCATGTCTGCCCATGATCTTTCTCTAGTGTCTGCAGTATTGTTGTCTTTCATCTAGTATACAGTGGTCATTTTAGGACGGATTGGCTGGAGAGGAACTACTGACATTACCAGAATAAGGACTTTCAAGTATTAAATGCTAAGAGAGGACTTCCAATGAACCTAAAAGCAAGAGGGAAAGAAATAAAAGGGCAGGGTACAAGGAAAGGCGAAGAAAAACCAAATACAAAAAGAATAAACGTGGTTTTAAGATACCCTCAGGGGCTGGTGCTGTGGCGTAGTGGGTAAAACCATTGCCTGCAGTGTATCCTGTATGGGCGCTGGTTCAAGTCCTGGCTACTCCACTTCCGATCCAGCTCTCTGCTATGCCTGGGATAGCAATGGAGGATGGCTCAAGTCCTTGGGCCCCTGCACCCGCATGAGAGACCTAGAGGAAACTCCTGGCTTCTGGCTTTGGATCAGCACAGCTCCAGCCATTGCAGCCATCTTGGGAGTGACCCAGCAGGAAGACACCCCCCCCCCACCTCTGCCTCGCTGTAACTCTGCCTTTCAAATAAATAAATCTTAAAAAAAAAAAAGATACCCTCAGAAATTACTTAGTATATCCCTCAGGAGCAAAACTGCTTAAATTCCCTACTCCTGTTGCGGACATTTGGTTTCAATTTAGGGCGCATGGGCTTTGCTGTTAGCATTGCTGCTGACTTGCTGACTGCATTGGAGCCGTCGCTTTCCTATTCTCTTTACTTGTGAGGGCAGGGAGTGCTGACTCTGTTTAGTATGATCTCTTGGTTAACTACCTTGTTAAACTGGTATAACTTGTGTTATTGATCACAGGGATATCTGATATTAAAACTCTTTAACAGAAAACCAAAACATAATTATGGGTGTGGGCATGGTGGTGCAGTGGGTTAAGCCACCCCTTGGGATGTTCATCCCATATCAGGGTGCCAGTTTGAGCCCGGGCTCCTTTACTTCCAGTCCAGCTGGCTACTAATACATCCTGGGAAGCAGCAAATGGTGACTCAAGTTCTTGGACCCTTGCTTCCTGCATCGGAGACCTGGATGAAGTTCAGGCTCTTGCCTTCAGCCTGGCCCAGCCCTGCCTTTTACAGGCATTTCAGGAGTAAAGCAGCAGGTGATTGATTAACCTGTTCCCTCCCTCCCTCCCTCTCTCCCTCCCTCCCACCCTCTCTCCCTCTCTCCCTCCCTCTCTCCCTGCCTTCCAAGTAGATGAAAACAAACATTTAAAAAAATTATTATTTCAAGGTGGCTCTTTAAAAAAAAAAAAAAGATTGATTGATTGATTTACTTATTTGAAAGAGTTACAGAGAGGGAGAGACAGAGAGATCTTCCATTAGCTGGTTCACTCTCCAATTGGCCACAAAGGCCAGGGCTGGGCCAGGCCAAAGCCAGGAGCCAGAACCTCTTCTGGGTCTCCCACATGGGTGGCAGGGGCCCAGGCACTTGGGTCATCTTCTGCTGCTTTTCCCAGGCCATCAGCAGGGAGCCAAATCAGAAGTGGAGCAGCCAGGACACAAGCCAGTGGCCATATGGGATGCCGGCATTGCATGCAGCAGCTTTACCCACTGTGCTATAGCGCCAGCCCCTATAAGGTGACATTTGAATAAACAGCTCTCCTTGGATGTTTCTCTGCTTCATTTTTCTACATATCCCATTCTTAGGAAATATGCTGATTTATTAATTTGAAAATACGATAGGCTTTCATATATTACAACTTTGTTCTGATTTCCCATGTGAGCGATCAGTGGGATTGCAGCTTACTCATCAAGTTTATCAAAAGTTAAATGGAATCACAATGAAGATCTCAGAACATTTCATCATCACTCTCCTTAAAGTTAGTGTCGCCTGACACAAGCTATGTGTAACAGCTAGGCTGAGTGCCCACCCCGCAGACCAGTACAGAGTCACTTTTCCAAGCTTCTGCTCCCAAAAGCACTTTGATGACACATAAGCACAGATTACTAGAAAGCGCTAATCAGCTGCAAGTACTAAGTGTGAGTTCTCTCTGACCTTTCTATCAGAGATTCCTTTCCTTTACCCATTTTAAGGTGAATCGTAAAACAGAGTTAACTTAGCAAGAAATATTTTTTAAAAAAGAATCTCATAGGCTGGCGCCGTGGCTTAACAGGCTAATCCTCCGCCTTGCGGCGCCGGCACACTGGGTTCTAGTCCCGGTTGGGGCGCCGGATTCTATCCCGGTTGCCCCTCTTCCGGGCCAGCTCTCTGCTATGGCCCAGGAAGGCAGTGGAGGATGGCCCAAGTCCTTGGGCCCTGCACCTGCATGGGAGACCAGGAGAAGCACCTGGCTCCTGGCTTCGGATCGGCATGATATGCCGGCCGCAGTGGCCATTGGAGGGTGAACCAACGGCAAAAAGGAAGACCTTTCTCTCTGTCTCTCTCTCTCTCTCACTATCCACTCTGCCTGTTAAAAAAAAAAAGAAAGAATCTCATAACTGCTTATACTGCATTTACTTCAAAGCCATGACCAAAACAGTTTTTAGTATGAAGATGTCATCTGACAAGTGCTAAGTATCAGTTGTGAGACAGAAGAAATGGAATGGAATTTTATTTCAGAACTGTTTTCTATTTCTCATGGCTTTCTCCATAGCACATGGCATACAGAAAGAAGTCTTATGACTAGTTGAACTGATTGGAGTGAATTTCATGTGATGCCCTTAACAAAAGGTTTCTAAATATGTTTTATGAAAATATTTGCCACCTGAAAAATTGTAATTGTGCCCTCCTTCCCCACACACATGTATACTTGCAGAAACCTAGTGATTCTTAAATTTTTTCATATTTAAACATTTGAGATGATGGGGAGAGAGTGAGTGCAAGAGCAAGCACTTCCATCTGTTGGTTTATTCTCCAAATGCTTGCAACAGCCAGGGCCAAAGCCACTAGCCAGGAACACAATCCAGGTCTCCCACATGAGAGGCTGGAACCCAATAATTTGAGCTACCTCACTATCTCATAGGGACTGCACACATGGGAAACTGGAGTCAGGAGCCAGAGGCAGGAATTGAAACCGAGTTTTCCAGTGCGGCACATGATCATCTTAACCACTGAGCTAAATACCCACTATCGATGTATGCTGTTTGAAAAGGTTTTCAGTGAAATTGAAGGACACTTGAAGGCATTAATGGTTTACACATAAATGGACAGTGTTTGGACTGTGCTGTGAATAATTGTTAATGAAGGTGCTGTCACAGTAGCCTATTTTGCTAAAAGCACTCCTTTTTCTCTGTCACACACACATACACACACACACACACTAACTTGGCCTTGCACTTTTGCTGCTAATATGCACATTTTCTGTGGAAGAAAGACATTAAAATGCTGCCATAGGAAGGATGTCAGCCGCAGTATTTACAGCCACAGGCAAAGATTTATATCCTGGCCGGTCCTGACACTGATGCTCAATACCAGTTCACTAGCATTAGAAAGTTCTTCAGTTCTCACACCCTGGCGGGTAAATGAATTATGCATTGCCCTCAAATAGAAGAAGCTTTGTTCTCATGTCTCTGTCCATTTTCTGTCACGCTAACAGAATATCTGAGACCAGTAATCTGAAAAGAGTAAAGGTTTGGGGCAGGTGTTGACACAACAGGTTAAACTGCCACTTGCGATACCAGCATCTCATGTTGGAGTGCTTATAATTGAATCCCACCTCTGCTTTCAATACAGCTTCTTACTAATGCACAACTTGGGAAGCAGTAGATGATGGCTCATGTACTCGGGTCTCTGCCACTCATGTGGGAGATCCGGATGGAATTCCTGGCTTCAGCCTCACTCAGCTTTGGCTATTGTGGGCATTTAGGGAGTGAAGCAGCAAATGGGAGATATTCTCTCTCTCTTTTTTTTTTTTCCTTAAGATTATTTATTTGAGGCCGGCGCTGTGGCTTAACAGGCTAATCCTCCACCTTGCGGCGCCGGCACACCGGGTTCTAGTCACGATTGGGGCTCTGGATTCTATCCCGGTTGCCCCTCTTCCAGGCCAGCTCTCTGCTATGGCCAGGGAGTGCAGTGGAGGATGGCCCAAGTGCTTGGGCCCTGCACTCCATGGGAGACCAGGAGAAGCACCTGGCTCCTGGCTTTGGATCAGTGCGATGCGCCGGCCGCAGCGGCCATTGGGGAGTGAACCAACGGCAAAAAGGAAGACCTTTCTCTCTGTCTCTCTCTCTCACTATCCACTCTGCCTGTCAAATAATAAATAAATAAAAATAAAAATAAAAAATAAAATTAACATGACTTTAAAAAAAAAGATTATTTATTTGAAAGCATTACAGAGACACACACACACACACAGAGAAATCTTCCAACCTGGTTCACTCCCCCAATTTAACAGCCAGGGCTGGGCCAGGCCAAAATCAGGATCCAGGAGCCTCATTTGAGTTTCCCACATGGGTAGCAGGGGCCCAAGTACCTGGGCCATCTTCCAGTGCTTTCCCAGGCACATTAGCTGGGAACTGGATTGGAAGTGGAGCAGCCAGGGATTTGAGCCAGTGTCCATATGGGATGCCAGCACTGCAAACAGCAGCTTAACCTGCCACGCCATAGTGCTGGCTCCAGAAGATATATTCCCCCTCTCCCTCTCTCATCCTCCCTCCCTCCCTCTCCCTCTCCCTCTCCCTCTCCCTCTGCCTCTTATTTTAAAATAGAGGTTTATTTATCTCACAGTTCTGGAGGCTGAGAAGTCCAGGGTTAAGGTGCTGGTATCTGGTTGAGGGCTTGCTTGCTGCTTCCTAGCGTGGCAGGGGCATCACGTAGTGAGAAAGAGTAAGCTTGCTGGCCCAGGTGTCTTCTTACAAAGCCACTAATGCCATCCTGGGGGCCCCACCCTCATCACCTCATCTAGTCCTAATCACCTCCCAGATGTGCCACCTCCAGATACTGTCATGTCATGAACTTTTGTCAAATTTCCCTCCCTGTTACTGCTGCCACATTGCCAGCCTAATTTCAGCACATGAATATGGGGGAGAGGGATGGGGTACATTCTAAGCCTCTGATTTTCTTATATTTTCAACTTAAAGTCTTGAGATCTTCAATTTAGATAACTGTAAATTTCATTGTATACCTATCTTGGAAGTCTTCACATGCATGAGACATAAACATCAACTAATTTTATTTACATTGATGTAAAATGACCCCAGAAAAAAAGTCATAGTTACACTATTTATGATATTAATTTAGGTTATATGAAGCCTTAGAGATAATATACTGTAACTTTGCATTTTTCCTGTGGAAAAATAAAGTCTCAAACAAGTTAAATGACCTGCCTCAATTCTGATTTCACTACAAAATAACAAAATCAGACCCCATGTCTCCAGATTGCCCGTGAAGTGTCTTTCAGTTTTACTATTCCACCCTGAAGAGCCAGAGTTGTTTGTTCTTCATAGCGCACAGTTTGACCTACAGAATGATGGTGCATTCTTACTGAGATACTACCTACAGTAGATTGTTCATTGCAAAGCCTTCATCTCTGACTCTTTTCACCTTTAACACTTCAAAACCCACATTCTTTTAGGTATACTTCACTGCTTCCTTTAGAACTTTTTGCTATAAGAATATTCCAAAATGGGACCAGCATTGTGACACAGGGGTTAAGCTGCAGCCTTCAGTGCCAGCATCCCATATGGGCTCTGGTTCCTGTCCTGGCCACTCTACTTCCAGTCTAGCTTACTGCTAGTGTACCTGGGAAAACAGCAGAAGATGGCCCAAGTCCCTGGGCTCCTGCACCCATGTGGGAGACCTGGAAGAAGTTCCTGGCTCCTAGCTTTGGCTTGGCACAGCCCTAGCCATTATGGCCATTTGAAGAGTAAACAGTGGAAAAAGATTCTCTCTCTTTCTCTCTCTCTCTCTCTGTGTGTGTGTGTCCTTCTCTTTGTAACACTTTCAAATAAACACATAAATCCTTAAAAAAAAAAAAAAAAAAAAGCTTCCTTAGGCCAGCACTATGGCATAGTAGGTAAAGCCTCCACTTGCATCACCGCCATCCCATATTGGCACTGCTTCGTGTACAGCTACACCACTTCCAATCCAGCTCCCTGCTGATGGCCAGTGAAGGATGACCCAACTACTTGGGCCCCTACACTGGTGTGGGAGACCCAGGGGAAGCTCCTTGCCCCTGGCTTCAGATGGGCCCAGCTCCAGCCATTGCAGCCATTTAGGGAGTGAACCAGTGAATGGAAGTTCTCTGTCTCTCCCTCTCTGTGGTGCTACGTCTCAAATAAATACATAAAAATCTTTTTTTAAAAAAAAGATTATCCCAAAATTAGGGCAAGATTTGGCCTAGAAGTTAAAACACTTGTTGGGATGCTTGCACCCCATATCAGAGTCCCTGGCTCCATTTCCAGTTCCTGCTTCCTGCTGATGCAGACCCAAAAAGGCAACAGATTATGGCCCAAATAATTGGGTCCCTGCCTCCCACCTGGAGACCTAAATTGAGTTCCCAGCTCCTGGCTTTGACCTGGCTTAGCACTTGCCATTTGTGGTTATTTGAGGATTAAACCAGTGAGTGAGAGTCCTGTCTTTGTCTCTGTCTGTCTCTCGCATTCTCTCTCTCCCCACCCCCATCTGTGACAGTAACTAAATAAATTTTTAAATGGTAACCATTAATATGAGGAACTTAAAAGATTTTAAAAAGAATATGCCATAACTCTTTATCCAAAGAAGTTATGGGACATGTACTCTATAGAATACTATATAGCAGGCCGGCGCCGCGGCTCAGTAGGCTAATCCTCCGCCTTGCGGCGCCGGCACACCAGGTTCTAGTCCCGGTCAGGGCGCCGGATTCTGTCCCGGTTGCCCCTCTTCCAGGCCAGCGCTCTGCTGTGGCCTGGGAAGGCAGTGGAGGACGGCCCAAGTACTTGGGCCCTGCACCCCATGGGAGACCAGGAGAAGCACCTGGCTCCTGCCATCGGATCAGCGCAGTGCGCCGGCTGCAGCGCACCTACCGCGGCGGCCATTGGAGGGTGAACCAACGGCAAAAAGGAAGACCTTTCTCTCTGTCTCTCTCTCACTGTCCACTCTGCCTGTCAAAAAAAAAAAAAAGAATACTATATAGCAGTAAAAAACAATAAAATCCGGTCATTTGCAACAAAATGGAGGAATCTGGAAAACATCATGCTGAGTGAAATAAGCCATTCCAAAAAGGACAAATATCATATGTTCTCCCTGAACGGTGACAACTAACTGAGCACCAAAAAGGAAACCTGTTCAAGTGAAATGGACACAATGAGAAACAGTGACTTGATCAGCCCTTGTCCTGACTGTTGATGAACAACTTAATACTTTATCCCTTTTAGTATTTTTTTTGTTCTACTTAATACTATTGGTTGAACTCTGTAATTAACACACAATTATTCTTAGGTGTTTAAATTTAACGGAAAAGTGATCTCTGTTAAATATAGGAGTGGGAATAAGAGAGGGAGAAGATGTACAATTTGGGACATGCTTAAGCTGACTTGCCCCAAATGGTAGAGTTAGAAATGTGCCAGGGGATTCCAATTCAATCCCATCAAGGTGGCAGGTACCAATGCCAT